>NC_140076.1:77236080-77836080 GCF_964194135.1 Talpa europaea
TTTTAAACTTTGAGCAATCTTTTCTTTTGGTATCCTTGGAGATTTTTCTTTTCTTTAGTAGTTTTGTTCCTGTGAGGCCTGCAGTGTAGCAAACGTTACATCTTATGCTGAATTGAACTATTTTATTGTAATAGAAGACTTCTTACCATATTTAGCCTGCCATATGGCTATGGTAGAAATCACCTGTTTGTTTTATAAGAAATATATTCATTATTAATTCTAGACCAGATTTTTCTGTCTCATTTTTGTTTTTGTATAGTGGACAGGAATACATTTAATTTACTGTAAAAATTTTGGTTTTGCTGCCTTGCAGCATCATATAGTAGTATCTTTGTTATCTCAAATTGTCACAGTGATATTCATTCTTCTATAGCAGTATTTAAGAAAGTGAAAGTAGAGGTGGAAGTCATAATATTTACTTGTATCTGTCACACATTAACTTAAAAGGAGAATAGGCAATGGTACATTCAGTTCTAGCATTTAAACAAAATTCTGATTTTGGAAATGTATAGCATAGCTTACTTACATTGGATAGTTTACATAGCTAAGCCTTTCCCACCCATGTGCTTTTGTGATAAGTAAAAAATAGCTAAAATATCTTTTCCTGTAGCAGGTAATTAAAAATTAAAACTGTGTGAACAGAAAGAGATTGGGAGATATTTCAGTTCCACTATATAGATTACAAATTAGGTCAGAGAGAACTGAAATTTGATGCTTTATTGGCTTAACATTTTGTCAGTGAATAGTTTATTTGATGTTATGTTAGCCTAGTTGAGTGGACGTAATGAACCCAGTGAATTATAAACAAAATTTACTGCCCTAATTATAATTCCCCTTCCAAAAGATGGTTTTCTGCTTAGAAAAGAAACGCCTATCCTGACTTAATAGATTATTTAAGAAACAGTTCGTTGGAGATGTAATTTGAATTTCAGTAAAGTGATTTTTATTGAGTTATTAAAACGCACATGAATCCTCGTATTCTAATTAAGGCTTACTGGCCTGAGATTTTATTAAATTATAGAACTGATAGATTAGTATAGTTTCTTTAATAAGAAAATATATAGATGATAATGATAAGATCTTACCTCTTGCTCCATATAGCTAATTTGCCTAGCAATTTTTAAATTGCTGCACAGTAATTCCATTTGTTTTGAGGTAAAATATTGAGGACAGAAATTGGTTTGATATTACTACCTTTTGGCTTTCTTGGCATTTCTGCTAAATAGCAGCAGTGTGTATGGTTTTCTACTTTGTTTCTTTAAACTGCGCCCTATGTTAGATTAATCCAGTTTTAGGTAAATTGTGTATTTTTTTTTATCGATATACTTCAAGTACTATATGTAATTCACTCTTTTAAAGTATACAGTTCATTTTTTTTTTAATAGAGGCATGTTTTTATTTATTTTATTTGTTTGTTTGTTTGTTTTTTTGTTTATACATGCACTGGGCACAGTCAGAAGCACGGGAGGGTGAGAGAATTCACCAGAGCCAGAGCAGGGAGCAGAGCAGGCAGAAGGACCAAAGTACACTGCTGAGGGGAGCAGCGGGCGGCAGGAGAGGTCTGCGCGCCATGCGGGACCCTCCTCCGGTGGCCGGGGAGTGGCCGGGGATCGAACCGGCACCGCAGAGGCTGCGGGCAGCTTCGCAACCCAGCGCTATACAGTTCAGGGCCTCCCCGGTGGCGCAGCGGTTGAGCTCTGGTTGTTCTATCCCCGGCTGCTTCCCCGGCCACCGGAGGAGGGTCTCACATGGCGCGCAGACCTCTCCTGCCGCCCGCTGCTCCCCTCAGCAGTGTACTTCGATCCTCCTGCCTGTTCTGCCCCCTGCTCTGGCTCTGGTGAATTCTCTCACCCTCCCGCGCTTCTGACTGTACCCAGTGCTTGTATAAATAAATAAATAAATCTTTAAAAAAAGTATACAGTTCAGTGGGTTTCTTAGTATATTTGGTAAATTATCGTCATAATTTGTACAACCATTACCACTATCTAATTTCAATTTTAGTGTATGTGCTGCCAAAGCAAGCACCCACTATCTAATTTCAGAACATTTTATTACCCTAAATATGTGTTTTCATTGTGTCTCTTACACTTTAAACAATGACTTAAGGGATTACTTTTTTTACTTTGTACTTTTCACAAAGGAAGGGCTGAATTCTGTATCACTTAATTTTGAATATAATCTCTAGTCTAGACTCACAGCATCCTTTTACTTATTTATTCCTCCATAAACTACCCTGTGCAAATAAACCAGTCATTATGATGTAATGTGATATTCCATAATAGAAACATATACAGAGTGTTTATAAAATCAGAATTTTGGGGCCTCTCTGGTGGCACAAGGGGTTAAGACGCAGCCCATGAAGCTATCTGCAGCCACTGCAGCACGAGTTCAATCCCCGGCCAGGGAGTTACCCACATGGCACAGCAGACCTTTCCAGACTCGCTTTTAATAATTTTAAATTTTAAAACAGTTGCATGAGCTCATTCATTTGTTCTTAGAATTGTTTCTTTGTTTTTAAAGTCTTGTGGTCCTACTTCATATTAGATTTCCTTTTAGAAGGAGGAAGGAAATATTTTAAAGTTAAAATTGCTTTTTAAGAAAGATTTTCTATTTGACAAATTTGGGATTTCTTGTAGTAAGAAAGAACCTTACTATTTATAACTAATGTTAAATCCTACCAAAGATATAGTATCTGAATTTTGTTTACAAATCTGTTAATAATGAACTGCCCTGTTCTTCATGCAGTAATGAAAGTCAAGCAGTAATAATAGTGGGGCAGATTTGTAGAGCTTTTGAGCACAGAACTGCAACAGCAGGTGGCATTCGAGTTCAGGTTTAAGGATAAGTTACAAGGATTTAATTATTAAAGGGGTAAAAGGGATGTGACATGTATTGGGGGCTCAGGGTACAATTGGCAAGGCTTACCATGACTCTTGGGTATTGTTGGCTTGTTAAAGATTATAGACATTACATGTGTAGATTTTTTTAACCAGCTACTTCAAAATCTAGTAGGTTAGAATTCTGTACTAGAAGATAAGAAAACTTTTGTTGTTCATCTAATAGCCTCTACTCCCCTCCTAATCTTAAAGGTGGGAAAAATATGAGGGTGTCATTCAGGGTCTATTTCATAACCTTGTTTTTTCATTATAAATGAATATCACTTTGTACTAATAAGTGCTTAAAGTCAGGAATTAAGAGAGGTATATATTATTGGATAAAAACCTCCCAGGGAGGTCTTTGGCTCCTTTGGAGCCCTTTAACATAAATATGAATCTTTATTCCAGTTGGGTTTATGGTCTTCCTAAAACTTTAGTTTTTCCAAAATCTGTTCTCTAGGTGGAGAGTACAGATTAGCAAAATACGGTGCCATTAATATTACTTATTATTGGGCCTCCCCTGGTGGCGCAGGCAGTTGAGATCTGCGCTGTGGGGCTGTCCGCTGCCTCTGCAGCGCCAGTTCGATCCTGGCCAGCCAGCGAGGGTCCCACATGGTGCTGCAGACCTTTCCTGTCGCACCTGCTGCTCCACTCAGCAGTGTATTTTGTCAGTCTGCCTGCTCTGTTCCCCGCTCTGTCTCTGGTGAATCCTCTCATCCTCCCGCGCATCTGACCTGTACCCTAGTTCTTGTATGGATAAATAAATAAGTCTTTTTAAAAAATTATTATTAAATTCACTCTTTAAACAGATTCTGTATTAAATTTGGTCTTTTTCTACTCTTCTTTGCTTTTTAACAGGCAAGTCCTAATATACTATATATATTTTACCTTCATTTTGAGAAAACATTTCAAAGTCAAGTATACAAGTTTGCAGTGCAAAGTTTTGGTACTATATTAGGAAATCAGATTTAGGAGGTAATCAGAAGCATTTTGACACAAATGCACAGATGGTAGATACATATACTAGAATATTTTAGCTGTTTTTAGTCAAACTATGTTGAATTACTAACATCTGAGAGTATATGTGAAAGCAGAAAAATGAGCCTTACAGTTGTAGGACTCAGGAGTAGCTTTCTCAGTAAAAAAACAGTGAAACAAGAGTGAACCTTTATGGGTTTGTTTTTTTTTTTTCCCAAATTGCTGAGTGACTTTCCTATAGTTCCTTGTCTAGTCCTTGCGTGTATGGGTAGGGGACAATAGAAGATTTCTAAGGAAATTACAGATACAAGCCAAAGGCAGGAGAGCTTGGTAACTTCTCATTTTAACTTCTTCATTGTGACAGTTAGGAATTGTCAAACAAGTGGAGCTTGAAATTCTCCTACGTGCCCTAAAAAGAAGGTGGCATTTTTCCCTTTGTTTTAACCTCAAGAAGTTATCTAAGATAAAAATGAAAACTTAGAAAAATTGATTTATGGTTACCGAATTCCTTAATCAAAAAGAAAAAGAAAAGATTTCAGTATGCAGTAGAGAAAAAGAGGGAGGATGAGTGGGTGGAAAGACTCTTAAATGTAACCCAATTCTGTGAAATGTTCTGGAACCCTAACAGGCAGAGTTTAATCTAACCTCTGTGCTTCTATTGCATGTATTTTTCTGATTTTAGCATATATCACATTATATTATAATAATTTTATTTGTCTTTTATTAGTGAATGCTCCTTAAATCATTCCAGGGTGAACTTATTTTAATTTTACATTTCTTTTTTTTTTAAAGTTTTTTTTTTTTTAAGATTTATTTATTTATTTATACATACATGCATTGGGTACAGTCAGAAGCGTGGGAGGGTGAGAGAATTCACCAGAGCCAGAGCGGGGAGCAGAGCAGGCAGAAGGACCGAAGTACACTGCTGAGGGGAGCAGCGGGCGGCAGGAGAGGTTTGCACGCCATGTGGGACCCTCCTCCGGTGACCAGGAGCAGCCGGGGATCGAACCAGCACTGCAGAGGCTGCAGGCAGCCTCGCAACCCAGCGCTCAACCGCTGCGCCACCAGGGAGGCCCTAATTTTGCATTCTTAACACAGAATATACTTTATTTTTTGTAACTTCCACAATGTGACTTTATTTTTTCTTAATCAGAGAATGAATTTTTATTTATTTTATTGAAATACTGTTGGTTTACCCAGTAGTTAGTATTTTATAAGTATAGGCTCTTCCGTTTTTCCCCAGGAGCAATCATTGTAGTGTACCCACTACCAAAGCACCCATTGTCTACCACCATAGTCAATTCTGCTCTCTCCCAACTTGGTTCTCATCCTTCTATTTGGGTGCCTTAGTTCTTTTTTTTTTTTTTTTTTTTTTTTTTTTTAATAGAGGCATGCTTTATTTATTTGTTTTTGCTGGTTTGTTTGTTTTTTGTTTATACATGCACTGGGTACAGTCAGAAGCGCGGGAGGGTGAGAGAATTCACCAGAGCCAGAGCGGGGAGCAGAGCAGGCAGAAGGACCGAAGTACACTGCTGAGGGGAGCAGCGGGCGGCAGGAGAGGTCTGCGCGCCATGTGGGACCCTCCTCCGGTGGCCGGGGAGCAGCCGGAGATCGAACCGGCGCCGCAGAGGCCGCGGGCAGCTTCGCAACCCAGCGCTCAACCGCTGCGCCACCGGGGAGGCCCTGGGTGCCTTAGTTCTATGGTCAGCTTTCAAGGGCTAGGTGTTTATTTTTTTAAAGATTTATTTATCTATGCATACAAAAACTGGGGTACAGGCCAGAGGTGTGGAGGGTGAGAGGATTCACCAGAGACAGAGTGGGGAGCAGAACAAGCAGATGTACTGAAATACACTGCTGAGGGGAGCAGCGGGTGAGACAGAAGAGGTCTGCTGCGCCATGTGGGTAGCTCCCTGGCCGGGGATTGAAGTCATGCTACAATGGCTGTGGAGAGTTTCATAATCTTAACCCCTTGAGTTAACCTTGAGGGGCCTCCCTACCTAGTTTTAAAGTTTGACTTTTTCAAACTCTTCCTTTGTTTCTCTATATTTCCCATATAAGTGACACCTTCTAGTATTTCAGAATATGCTTTAAAAAATGGTTTAATAAGATTGTGAACTGTGGGATAAGATCTGTAAGCATAAAGCAAATACTGCAACCACCAAAATATAGCTTGGGGATAAGGATTTGTTTCACCAGCACTAAGATGGTGCTTTTGCATATAGTTTTATAACAACTGCTCCTAAATATTTACTCTCATTTTCTAGAAGTGTACATAGTAAAACTTCTAGATTTATTTTACAACAATCTACAGTTTGCTCTTTTTTTTTTTTTTTAAAGATTATTTATTTATACAAGAACCAGGGTACAGGCCAGATGCGCGGGAGGGTGAGAGGACTCACCAGAGACAGAGCGGGGAACAGAACAGGTAGATGGGCGGAATACACTGCTGAGGGGAGCAGTGGGCACCACAGGAGAGGTCTGCCTCACCGTGTGGGACCCTTACTGGCCGGCGGGGATTGAACCGGCACTGCAGAGGCTGCGAACAGCCTCACAGCATGGCGCTCAACCACCTGCGCCATCAGGAGAGGCCCTATAGTTTGCTCTTTTTAAGAAATTACTGATAGGTAGAAATGCTACTATATGTGAGTGTTCAGTGAATTTCCTGGTAAAGGACAACTTCAGTGAATACCCTTAGAAACCCTTCATCCTGTAATAGGTCAACCAAAAAGTTTCCTTTAAGTATGTTATCACAACACAGTGGTAAACTAAGCTATTCATAGTATCTCTGTTGTCTGTAGCAACCTCACATTAGACTTTGCTTTAGGAAAACATTTTTTATATGTCAAACACCTTTTGAAAACATTTAACACATCTTAGTGACTCATCCACGAAAAAAGTGTTATCAAGTGAAACTTTTGTTGTTATGCAATGAGGTTTTACGGTTATCCCTGTGCCTTTTTAATTTTTATTTTTTTTAAGATTTATTTATGAGTCTAAGATCCGGGGTACAGGCCAGCAGTGTGGGAGTGAGAGGATTCACTAGAGACAGAGTGGGGAGCAGAACAGGCAGATTAACTGAAACACGCTGCTGAGGGGAGCAGCAGGCAAGGCAGGAGAGGTCTGCTGCGCCATTTGGGTAGCTCCCTAGCTGTGGATTGAACTCGTGTTGCAGAGGCTGCGGATAGCTTCATAGTTTGCATCTTATCCCCTTGTGTCACCAGGGAGGCCCTGTGCCTTTTTTAAATTTTAATTTTTTTAAAGATTTCCTTATTTTTGCATAGAAGAACTGGGATGTAGAGTAAAGGTGTGGGGGTTGAGAGGATTCATCAGAGACAGAGTAGGGAACATAACAGGCAGACTAATTGAAATACACTGCTGAGGAGAGCAGCGGGCGAGTCAGGAGAGGTCTGCTGAGCCATGTGGGTTGCTCCCTGGCGGGCCGGGGATTGAACTTGTGCTGCAGTGGCTGGTAATAGCTTGTTAGTGCTATCAGTGCTGCACTACCAGGGAGACCCCTCTGCCTTTTTTTAAAACCAGTTTTCTCTGTATGTTTACACTCTTTACCTCTCACTAGAGAATTTGAGACTTGCTATGTAGGAGAAGATGGTCATTTTCTCTCTCAACATACGGTCTGTGGGTTGAGTGCCATCTATGAGTGTTGTCATTCTTATACCAGTTTATGAAGAAGTCCAGAATACAAGTCCATATTATCCTGCTGCTACCTTTCCACTCCCCTGTTCTTGTTGACAAAAGTTCATTTAGGCAAGAAGACCTAATGGTTTGTAGGTATCTCCTGGTCCTTCTTTGAATAGTGTTATTGTCTCATCCCCATATTGATTGTTTACTTTGGAAGTTGCTTCAGCTAGAGTTATTTTGTAGTAGAGTACAATTGGCATTGAGCCCTGCTTGTGCATGGCAGCAGCTATTATGCAAATTGGCCTGGATCTTAACATTTCAGTAAAGCCTTCTTTTCTCCCTCTATTTACTCAAAACAGATAGCTAAGGGGGCGGCCATGATCAATCCTAAATCGTGGAGACAAAACAAGCTGCTATTCTTTTCCCAAAATAATATCTGTTTGGAAGCGTATGCACCCATAAATTGTGGGGAAAAAGCAGATCCCTTGTATTGTTATTGTAAGCCACTATTATAAATATTCCAGGAAGATTAAAACTACCATACTTAGTTTCATAAAGTGTGTCCTCAATTCTTGTTTTCATTTTGTAATAGAAACTTTTCTAATCTGTTAGAAAAAGTTGCATTGGGCTGATTGAGCAGTTCACTTTCTCTTAAACTGTAGAATATTAGGGATATCTGCTTGAACCTGTGTTGTGGTTTATATTAATGGTGTACATAATGAGGTATGGTGAATGTGATTCTCATTTCATTGTTGATCTTGCTAATGGAAAAAGTCATTATTGAACCTAATTGATAAAAGGCAAAGTTTTCTTAGTCCCAGAGAATTAAGCCTAAATAACAGATTGACTTGCTAATTCACATTTTGCTTTTTATGATTTTATGTTCATATCTTTTATTTCATTTTAATGACTAAATCACTCCAGAGACCCTCACATACAGACTGCTCCATAACTGCACACTGCTAATTAATTTTGAAATACAGCTGCATAGAAATGAAGACTTTTGAAGTAATATCAGAATTAAAGGCCTTCTAAGATATCAAACCCTGGAGCTTTTATGAAACTTAATATGGAGGAAAGGTTGAAATACATGATGAAAGAGAAATTGTTTCCTTTTGCCCTCACTTGGTCAGCCGAAATCACTGGGTACATGGTTCTAAGTTGTATTCTTTCCCCAACTAGTCATATAGGGATTTGGGAAGAGAAATCTAGAGAAAGGTTACAGGTTAAATTAGATATGTGCTGTAGTGGTGATTTTTCTCTTGAGGAATAAAATAGGATAAAGAAAAACCTGACGAATTCATTGGCATTTTATGTTTATTCCTTAAATTATGTATAGTGAGAAGAGCTCTTTGCTAGTAAAAGTTCACACATCACATAATTTTCATATTGTTATTCTTTTGATTCCCGTAATAGTCTCTGAAGGATCTAAGCTTCCTCTAGTAATAGGTTTTGACTGACTATTGATGATAATGGGGGGTAATATGATATGTGAAAGAGCGTAGATTTTAGACTTCCACCTGGAATATGGAGTTCAAATGCAGCATCTAGTACTTTCATAAGATCACATAGTGGTCCTCATTTGAAAAGAAAATGTATGCTTATTTTTCTATTAAAATACTTGACTTAATTATGTGTTTTTTATTTTTTTAAAGATTTATTTATTTATTCATACAAACACTGGGTACAGTCAAAAGCGCGGGAGGGTGAGAGAATTCACCAGAGCCAGAGCGGGGAGCAGAGCAGGCAGAAGGACCGAAGCACACTGCTGAGGGGAGCAGCGGGCGGCAGGAGAGGTCTGTGCGCCTTGTGGGACCCTCCCTCGGTGGCCGGGGAGCAGCCAGGGATCGAACCGGCGCCGCGGAGGCTGCAGGCAGCTTCGGAACCCAGCGCTCAACTGCTGCGCCACCGGGAGGCCCAATAATGTGTTTTTTAAATAAGATTTATTTATGTATACAAGAACTGGGGTACAGGCCAGAGGTGTGGGGGGTGAGAGGATTCACCAGAGACAGAGTGGGGAGCAGAACAGGCTGATCGACTGAAATACACTGCAGAGGGGAACAGCGGGCGAGAGACAGGAAAGGTCTTCTGTGCCATGTGGATAGCTCCCTGCCCGAGGATCCAACTTGTGCTGCAGAGGCTGCGGATAGCTGCACAGTGCTATGCTTAACCCCCTTGCACAACCAGGGTGGCCCATGGTTTTGTTTTGTTTTGTTTTTTTAAAGAGATTTCTGCCTGCACCCCCACCCCACCCCCATGCCTTGCATTGTCAGAAGTTTTGATTCTCTTCTGATTATTTGCCACAAATCTTAAGCAACAGATATAAACATTTAAAAGATATTTTCTGAATATAAGCAGACTTAAGAATCTTGCCTTGCAAATATTTCTAATTTCTGGCATAATTTTGTAACATGTTTCATACAGTTGTTTATCCAATCTTTCTGTGCATGTTTTAGTGGTAGCTCTAGTGTTTGCAATATACATTTACAACAAACAATAGAAATTCGCTTTCAGATGATACTGTTGCTTCATGGGTATCTTATAATAGCAAAATAAGCTAAGTTCCTCCTTCCCTTCCTTGTTCCCTGTGTCATTGCTGTAATTCATTTCATTTATCAGTAAGAAAATACATGCTTCTTACTGATATATCAGTAAGAATATATATATATATATATATATATATCCCAATACATTGTTACGATTATTATTTTGAACAAACTTATTGCTAGGTTAATTAAGAATAAGAAAAATGCTTATTTTACCCTAACTTTTTCCTTCTCCAGTGATCTTTCTTCATGTAGACCAAGGTTTCTGACCAGTGTAATTTTCCTTCTCTCTAAAAGACATTTTACATTTCTTTTTTAAAAAGATTTATTTTTATTTATTTATGCATACAAGAACTGGGGTGTAGGCCAGAGGTGCGGCGGGGTGGGGCATAGGGGGTGAGAGGATTCACCAGAGACAGATTGGGGAGCAGAACAGGTGGATCTACTGAAATACACTGCTGAGGGGAGCAGTGGGCAAGACAGGAAAGGTCTGCTAAGTCATGTGGGTCAGCTCCCTGGCCTGGGATTGAATTCATGCTGCAGTGACTGCTTGGCTGGTGGCTTGGGATTGCTTGATAGCACTAAAACTTTTACCTGTGAGCCACCAGGGAAGCACCCCCTCCTTTTTTTTTTTTTTTAAAGATTTATTTATTTATCTATACAAGCACTGGGTACAGTCAGAAGCGCCGGAGGGTGAGAGAATTCACCAGAGCCAGAGCGGGGAGCAGAGCAGGCAGAGTGACCAAGTACACTGCTGAGAGGAGCAGTGGGCGGCAGGAGAGGTCTGCGCGCCATACGGGACCCTCACCTGGTGGCCGGGGATCGAACCAGCACTGTAGAAGCTGCGGGCAGTTTCGCAACCCAACGCTCAACCGCTGCGCCACCGGGGAGGCCCTCCCTCCTTTTTTTTTTTTTAATAAGCATTGGCAAATAGCAGGAAACTTTTTTTTTAAAGATTCGTTTTTATTTGTTTATGCATATAAGGACTGTGGTGTAGGCCAGAGGTGTGGGGTGGGGGTGGGGGAGCCATGAGAGGTGAGAGTATTCACCAGAGACTGAGTGGGGACCAGAATAGGTTGATCCATTGAAATATACTGCTGAGGGGAGCAATGGGCAAGGCAGGAGAGGTCTGCTGCAACATGTAGGTTAACTCCCTGCCTGGGGATCAGGATTGAACTCATGCCAGGATCCACCAGGGAGGCCTGACTTTTCACATTTCTTGCAATTCACATCTAGTAGCAATACATTCCCTCACTTTTTGTAAGAGAAAGTATTTCTCCTTCACTTTTAAAGGATCATTTCATAGTGTACAGTATTTTAGGTTGGTCTTTTTCTTCTTTCAGTACTTTAATTATGTCACTCTACTCTCTAGTATGCATGATTTCTTAGGTGGATATAATTTTTGTTTCTTTTTGTTCCCCTCTGCTTTCACAGTTTTTTTCTTTGATTTACTGTGATTTGAAAATGAAAGTTAGTTAGAAGTTTGGTTTGGTTTCGTTTTTGTATTTATCCTGCCTCATTTTCTAGAGCTTTAATTAAGCATCAGTGGGTTTTGTATTTGGCATTAATTTGGGGGAATTCTCAGCCATTGTTCAAATATTTCTTCTGTTCCTCTCTCTTTTCCTTCTGATATTCCCCTTAAGTGTGTGTCACACAGTTTGTTGTTCCATATTTCTTGGATATTTTTTCTCTATTTTTGTTTGGGTAGGTGTTACTGGGCAAAGGGTCTAAAAGCTGTCACCAGGTCAGAACCGCTCTCATTTTCAGGGTCTGGCACCCCACTGCCACAAATGCAAACAAAAGGGCCTTTTGTATGAAGGAAAAAAAAGAAGAAAATAATTTGTTTTGAACATCGGGTTAGAGGGAGAGGGACCAGTGGGGCTGGGGGGTTGGAGAAGGTCCAGTAAACAATGGATGGTGTGAGGTGGAGTTGCACCTATATGACCGTGGCAAGATGTGGCAGAACTCTGCAGCTGTTGAGGTCAGGGACTTCGTCTCCCCTGGGTGGAGAGGAGTGAGAAGGGGTAGTAGCTGCCAGATGGGGTAGTAGCTGCCTTTCTCAACAGCTCCAGCAAAATAGAGTGCCTCATTTCGTTTGAAAAACTTAAAAAGAAAAAGTGGATAGCTCTGCCCCTTCTCAGCAGTACCCTCTCTCTATTTATTATTTATTATTTTTTTAATTTAAATTTTACTTTTTTATTCCCCATACAATTACAACCCCCTTATTTTGACCCCAAACTCTCCTTTCCCCACCCCCCACCCCCCATAGAATGTCTCTGGTGCATAGTTGTTTGTTGATTTTGATTTTTTCTTTCTTATAGTTATTCTTTTCCCTGGTCCCTTATTTAAGTTTTCTAGATTCCTGCTATGAGTGAGACCATCCGGTATTTTTCTTTTTCTTTCTGGCTTATTTCACTGAGCATGATCCCTTCCAGCGCCACCCATGTTGCTGCAAATTGCATGTGTTTATCTTTTTTGAATGCTGAGTAATATTCCATGGTATATATGTACCACATCTTCTTGATCATCTATTTTTGGGCATTTGGGTTGTTTCCAAAGCTTAGCTATTGTAAATAGTGCTGCGGGTGCAGGTGCTCTTTGGAATTGATATTTCTGTGTCCTTTGGGTAAATACCTAGGAGTGGAATTGCTGGATCATATGGAAGCTATATGTTTAGTAGGTCAAGAAATCTCCACACAGCTCTTCATAGTGGTTGGACCAGTTTGCAGGAGATTTCCTTTTTCTCCACAACCTCGCCAACATTTGTTGTTGCTAGTTTTTTTAATATGTGCCATTCTCACTGGTGTAAGATGGTATCTCATTGTAGTTTTGATTTGCATTTCCCTGATTACAAGTGATGTTGAACATTTTCTCATATGATCAGGGGCATAGTTTAGACAAGGACTCTGCACAGGTTTCCATCCTGAGTAGTGTGGTGTCAAGCATGGAGTTTGGGTGCTGCTCCAACAAGGCGGGTTTTCCAGTTTTTCTCTCTGCCTTTCAGTTTTGGAGGGCTTTAACCCTTTAACCTGAAACTCAGATTCTTGACCCATTTTCTTTCGGTTAATAAGCCCATCAGCAGCATTCCTCATTTCTGTTACAGTTTTTGATCACTAGCTTTATTTTTGATTTATTCTTAGAATTTCTACCTCTTAGGGCCTCCCCTGGTGGTGCAGGCGGTTGAGCACAGTGCTGTGAAGCTGTCCGCAGCCTCTGCAGTGCCAGTTAAATCCCAGGCCGCTGGCGAGGGTCCCACATGGTGCGACAGACCTCTCCTGCCACGCCCGCCGCTCCCCTTAGCAGTGTATTTTGACAGTCTGACTGTTCTATTCCCGCTCGGCGCTCTGGCTCTAGTGAATTCTCTCACCCTTCCCCGCTTCTGACTGTACCCAGTGCTTGTATAAATAAATAAATAAACATTAAAAAAATTTAAAAAGCATTAATCTTGTTAGATTAAGGATCCACCTGTATGTCATCATGTAATCTTAAGTAAAGCGTTAGATGTCTTGCCTCCAAATATAATCACATTAAGAATTAGGGCTTCAGCACTTGAATTTTAAGGGGCCACACAATTCAATCCATAATGATGGTACTTACAAAAACTGAGTATTAAGTAAGCTACCACAAAATGTAAAAACAAACAATATACTCTGATTACAATGCAGTAAAACTGGAAAGTTATAAATAATAAAAGCAGCTTCTGAAAATTTCCAGAAACTCAGCGTTTCTAGATTAATTAGCAAAGTGATTTTTGGTTTTCAGGTAAAGCTTGTATTTCAAGGGAAGTTACCATTAAAGACTAATTAAATGGAAAAGAACAAAAATAAATGGAATAAACAATTGAACTCAGTAGTTACCAAGAGAACAAAATAATCCTGTTAGAAAGAATAGTGCTTGAGAAACCTGAAGGCAGAAATGAACTAGAAAACAAAAGTAATAACTAAGAGTGGTTCTTGGGCGGGGAAGGGGAAAGGATAGAGCATGTCATTTTATTTAGCAAGTCTTACCTAGAAATAAAAATTAGGGAAAAGAAAAGTATATAAAATAAGAGTGTTAAAGGGCAAATAATTCCAGATACAGTTGACTTTAAAAGGAAGCTATGAGAAATTTATCTACTTAATGATATATAATTGTGGGTGAAAGTAATTATTTTAAAGAAAAAACAATTTCCTTAAATTAAAGACCCAAAGTCATAGATAAGTTTAGTTAGCAATCATAAATGTGATCAAGAAGTGTCTCAAACAGCTATTACCCCATTTTCCTGTTTTAAATGATTTTGCTTAATTCCATAAAACCGTTAGGAAACAGATAATCCTCAAATCAAACTTTTTCTGAGCATAAAAAAGGATGGAATGCAAACATAACATTAATTTAAACCTTTTACAAAGATAACATACCCAAAAAATGGCAAACTACGGAAAATGTTTCTTTAGTTCTGCTGAATATGGCGAAGATCAACTTTCGCTCACTTTGAAATATGCATATAAGGAGGACTGCACACAGTCTTTATATTATTGGTTGAGTTATAACGGTACATTACTCCGTTTTTTAATTATACCTCTATTCAAGAATAAACGTATAATTTTTAGTGATGAAAATTTATGTTGTACAACACAAGGTCGTAAGTACTATAGTGACTTCGTTTTAGTCTCAAGGTTACAAATCAGTCCGTAGAACTACTTTTTTTTTAATTATATCCAGAAGGCAGATTTATTATAAAAATGGACAGAATAAAGGACTCTTGCATAGACACAAATGGGCAGAAAGCACTGGCCCTGAAAGGGACAGGTTTGCTGAAAGAGAGGCCTGCTTAGGCACAGGCAGGCAATAGAGCTGCTGTAAAGGGGGGAAGTTGGCCACAAGGAGCACCTGCATGGGCATATGTAGGCAGAGGGCTGAGCATAAAACTATAGAACTATGTAATCATTAAATGTCATAGCAGTCTTTTGCCTGTCTTAGCATAAAGACTTAAGCATATCTTAACTTGGCAAGATTTGCTTTTTGTTTTATGGAAACAAATTGTAAATAGTTTATCTTTTTTTATACTTCTCTTTACAGAATGTTGTGATAGCTCTGAGCTTATCTTTGTGTCATCAACAAGTGATAGCTAAGGCTGGCCAATCACTTCAGTTACACTTTTCTAAGTTAAGGGATATGTACTTAAAATTTTCTTACCCTCATATATTGGCACAGTGATGCAAAAGGCTAAATAAAACGTCAGCATTCAATTTCAGCAGCAGATTAAAGTAGCTGTGTATTCCAGAAAGACAAAACAGACCATCCTTTCAGCGATGGAACTTTTCTATATCTTGACTATGGTGCATGCATGAACCTACATAAGTGATAAAATTCTATAGAACACAAATTCTATAAAATACCTGTGAACCTGGGGAAATCTAAATAAGATCAGTGAGTTATAGCAATATCAATATCCTGGCTTTTGATAACTGGTTTTGCAAGATATTATTGGAGGCTGTTGGGTCAAGAGTAGATCTCTGTTTCTTACATATATTAGTGAATCTCTTACTGCCTTTAGTAAAATATTCAAAAGAAAGACATGGAGCTATAATGTTTTGATGTCTGCTTTCCCCCCAAAATATTGGAAAATCTGTTTAGCTAAAAATCTAATAGCTAAAAAATTAAACGAGTGACTGTTTCCTTAATGTGTAAAATATAAATATGTAAAAATATAAACGAATGTTTGTTGTGAGTATACACACAGAGAGGTATATGTAAATGCACAACAATTAATGAGGGGACACCAGGACATTCTCATTAAATATATATATGTATATATACGCACATGTAACCAGAAGAGAAAATAAAAGAAGAGGTTCCATCATAAAAGAGATGAAATACCAAGGAATAAACTTAACCATATACATTTATTTAGATGAAAAATCTTGAAAACACTAGAGACTTGAACAAATGAAAACATTTAAAATTTTTTTTTGAATAAGAATACAACTTCACGAAGATGTCATTTCTCCCAACATCTTATCTGTAATATTTTTTTAAAGATTTATTTTTTATGCATACAAGAACTGGTATGTAGGCCAGAGGTGTGTGGGAGGGTCTTTGAGAGGATTCACCAGAGACAGAGTGGGGAGCAGAACAGGCAGATCTACTGAAATACACTGCTGAGGGGAGCAGCAGGCGAGATAGGAGAGGTCTGCTGTGCCATGTGGATCGAACTCCTGCTGGCCAGGGATCGAACTCCTGCTACAGTGGCTGCCCTTCATAGTGCTAAGACTTAACCCCTTGCACCACCAGGGTGGCCCTTATCTGAAGTTTTTAATTGTGGTAAAATCGGCATAAAATCACCATTATCTTTTTTTTTTAATTAATTTATTTTTTAAAATGAAGCCATGTCTTTTTACTTTTTTAAAGATTATTTATTTATACAAGCACTGGGTACAGTCAGAAGCACGGGAGGATGAGAGAATTCACCAGAGCCAGATCAGGGAGCAGAACAGGCAGAAGGACCAAAGTACACTGCTGAGGGGAGCAGTGGGTGGCAGGAGAGGTCTGTCGCGCCATGTGTGACCCTCGCTGGTGGCCAGAGATCGAACTTGCGCTGCAGAGGCAGCAGGCAGCTTCACAGCCCAGCGCTAAACCGCAGCGCCACCAAGGGAGGCCAAAGATTTATTTATTTATGCATATAAGAGCTGGAGTACAGACCAGAAGTGTGGGGGTGAGAGGATTCACCAGAGACAGAGTGGGGAACAGAATAGGCAGAAGTAATGAAATACACTGCTTAGGGGAGCAGCAGGCGAATCAGGAGAGATCTTTTGCACCATATGGGTTGCCTCCCTGGCCAGTATTGAGCTAGTACTGCAATGGCTGTGGATTGATTCGTAGTGCTGCTTCTCTATCCCTTCTGCCACCAGGGAGGCCCATCAACATTATCGTTTTAAAATTTTTTCACATGCAGTTCTGTGGTAATTAAGCACATTTGCGTTGTTCTGAAACCAATATCAAAATCCATCTACAAAAATTTTTCTCTTCCCCAACTGAAATGCTGTACCCATTCATTAAAGTGATTCTCTTCCATTCCAAAACCCATGGCAACTTGTCCCTATGAATTTCACTGCTCTAGATATCACATGTAATTCGAATCATACAGTGTTTGTCTTTTCATGACTGGCTTATTTAGTATAATGTTCTCAAGGTTTATTCATGTTGTAGCATTTCCTTTGATGGCTAAATAATATTCTGTTATAGGTGTATACCACATTTTTCTTTCATTTATTTGTCAATAGATATCAGTAAAGTTGCTTACATAGTTTGACTATTTGTGAATAATGTTGTTGTGATCATTGGTATACAAATACCTACCTGTTCAAGGAAAAAGAAAAATATCAGATGGTTTCACTAATACCAGGAATATAGGGGAACCAAATAAGACAGCAAATGACAGTACAAAACATCACAAAGCAAAAATGGACAATTATAAACCAGAGACATCCTGCAGGGGAGGAGGAGGGAGAGGGATCAGAGGGAGCGAGGAGCACAGGGAGGAGGGAGGAGCACAGGGGACTGAGGTGATGGTGCACTGGTGCATTGGGGAAGGAAACTCTATGGGGACTACACCTGAGGGGGTGGAGGGAAGCAAATATTGTTTAAAAATGAACAATGATGTAAAAAATTTTAAAAATTAATATAAAAAATTAAAAAAATAAAATTCTTTTTTTTTTTTTCGGGCCTCCCTGGTGGTGCAGCGGTTGAGTGCTGGGCTGCAAAGCTGCCCACAGCCTCTGCAGCACCAGTTCGATCCCTGGCCACCAGCGAGGATCCCACATGACATGCAGACCTCTTCTGCCACCCACTGCTCCCTTCAGCAGTGTATTTCGTCAGTCTGCTGCCTGTTCTGTTCCCTGCTCTGGCTCTGGTGAATTCTCTCGCCCTCCCACGCTTCTGACTACCCAGTGCTTGTATAAATAAATAAAGAAATCTTTTTTTAAAAAAAATTCTTTTTGGTGCTAGATAAGTTGCTTTTAACGTTTGTATGGAAAAATAAGAGTAGCAGAGAGATTTCTGAAAACAATAACATGCAGAAATCAGACTTGTTAGATAATAAAGTTAAAATAAGTAGAACATGGATAGAGAGAAAATTAAGGACCCAGAATGGAGTACCCTGTAATAGACCCAAGTATATATGAGAATTTAGGGTAGCAATTCACAGCAGAGGATGAATGATGAAATGATACAATAAATTCCATTAGAGCTGGGTGAGTTCTCTAGAATTTACATGCACATATGCCTGTGTCCTTGCATTCACACACACACAAAACCAACTTCACACGTGTATTTAAATCTTTTCACTGATATATTTCCTTTGAGAATATAAAGATGCCTTTGTTTTTCAGAGTAAAGAGAGGCAACTTTTTTTCCGTAGTTAAAAACTCCTTAAATTTTTATTCCTGGCACTACCACGCTTTACAGGCAATGTATCTGAAACAATGAAAGCAGAAGTAAAAAAGCTACAACAAATGAAAGACCTCACAGTACACATCTAATTGATACTATATTGCATTAATCATAGTTGCCCTGAAATCAAGTTTCCTAGTTTAGTTTTTTAAGCCATGTTAACTTTCCTGACTCTGGATCATCTTCCTTCAGTGGCAGATTTTTCACAGTTCCTCTACTGAATTTGGAATGACTGTCTCAAATTTACCTGTAGCTTTGTGACAACTCCTTGCTTTCCCACTAGTAGCTGTAGTTCTTTTTTGTTATATTTTCAGAACCTTCTACCATGGCCACCATTTCACTGACCAGATTTATAACCACCGCCAGCAAAACTACCGCCCTTTATGGATACATTATTCATTTTTTTAAATTTATTTATTTATGCATACATACAAGAACTGGGGTACAGGACAGAAGTGCGGGGGATAAGTGGGGAACAGAACATGTGGATTGACCAGAATGCATTGCTGAGATGAGCAGCGGATGAGATAGGAGAGGTCTGCTGTGCCATGTGGGTCACCTCCCTGGTCTGGGATTGAATTTGTGCTGCAGTGGCTGTGGGTGGCTTCATAGTGCTGGCCCTTAAACCCTTGTGCTACCAGGGAGGCCCCGGATACATTATGATTGCTGTTTTCTGCTATAATTTCTAGAATCATTACCCATTACCACATTTCCTCCACCATTGTAATTATCAATCATGTCCTCCATATCTGGCATGATAACATCTACCACCTTGGTTTCCATGCCCTGGTCCACCACTATACCCTTCTGTAATACTATAACCAGGACTTCTGCAGTTGTTGCCACTGTCACATCCAAATTCATTATTTCCGCCATTACCACCTCCATAACTACCTCTGCCTTGACCTCCATAGCCTCCTCTTCCACAACAGTTTTTCCATAGATACCTGCATGACTCAAAAGTTGCCAGATCTACCTCCATGACCTCTTCGTGACCCAGGAGACCCTTCTCACTTCCCAATTATGCTCATTAATAGTGTGGTATTTCTGAATAAATTCTACCAACTGTATTATGATCATTGAATGTTTCAAAACCTCTTTTGTCTACTGACTGTCTTCCATAACTGTGTGGTTTTAATCTTGCCATACTTTTCAAAATTGTCTCTCAAATTATATTCTTCAGTATCTTTAATACCACCAACAAAAAGTTTGTTCACTCATAGATGACCACCAGACTTTGTTTTCACTAGGTGCTCTCAACTTTGTGTGGTTGAAAACACATTGCTGCATCCATTTCTTTAACATTTAAAAAAACCAAAGCTTGTTGAATATTTTGTTTGGGGGGTGGGTTATCTCATCACCACACAATCTGTAAATTTGTCCCATTAAAATCTTCTCTTAAAAACTAACATCTGTAGGTCAGATCAGCAATAGTTTACTCAGCTGTTCTGATTCCCCAGATCATGGCCTTTTACATTCTGTTGTCTTTCTGTCTTTTAAAAGTAGAAATTATAAGGTGCTTAATCTGAAAAGACTATCATATGCTGTACTTCATAAAGCAAGACTAGGCAGGTGAGGGACTCCTATAGGGCCTCCCAAGGCTAGGTGTCTTTACCCTTCCACTGCCCTTCTACAAAAAATAAAACTTCTGATTGCCACTTTATCTGCTAAAATAACATTCTCCCCACCCCACCCCTTTTTGTTTCCTTGCTGTTCTTTACATGGGTCTAGATTTCTTTATCCATTAAAACCTGTCTTTTACTTTTGCATTTCATAGAAACTGCTATTGTATGGTTACCAGTGATCCCTCACATTGTTAAATTCCACCAATATTTGTTCTCATTTCTGCTTGATATGTCAGCAGCATTTGACAGTTGTAACTCTTGGAAATAGTTCTTCCTTTTATTTCCACTCTGTTACTTCAGGCTTCTCAATCTTTGCTGATCTTGTTAGTCTTAGGATTTTCTAATGTTACTCTCTCTTATAGTCACAAATATAAACCTACACACACACAATCAGAAGATAAAATAATATGTGGATGTCAAGCAGTTTCAAGACTTTGCATCTGTATGTTCCTGTCTTCCAAATTTAAATCTTCCTGTTCAGACTTCTATTTGATGTTTAAAAGGCATTCCAATCTAAACATGTCCCAAACTGAACTCCTGATAGTCATATTTAATTATCTTCCAGTCACATGCATATCTTCTCATCACTTCTAATGTTTCTACTCTAGTCCATCTCACTATTATCTCTTGTCAGATAACTAGTACAGCTTGCTTAACAAGACTTCATGCTATAACTCTTGAATTCCTATAGTTTTATGAACAGAGCAGTTAGAGGGAGGGAATGTTTGAAGATGTAATGAAATCCTGTTATTCTGCTTAAAACCTTTTAGCGCTTTCCCATTTCATCCAGAATAAAAGCACAAGACTTTAATGGTCTGAAGGCCCTCCATAATCTAATCCTCTCTGATCACATTCTGTATTACTCTCCTCAGACAGTGGCTCTTGTCCTGCCACATTAGTGTTCTTGATCCTGTTAATAACTTTCTCACTGCAAAGTCTTTACTCAGATGTTTTACCTGATCAGTGAGACTTAATCCAGTCGCCTCAATTTTGTAAATTTGTTCTTGACATTTAACATTCTCAGTTGTATTTCCCATAGTATTTTCCATACTGGTGACTGCCTTCTGACAATATTCTAATAATTTACTCTATTTTTCTTCCTAAGAGAATCATTTTTATAGTACAGAGGTCTCTCCCCCCCCACCCCACCCCCGGGTGCCTGCACACACACACACACACACACCCCTATCATGTCATGAATTCATAAAGAATGGGTTCCACCACTTAAGACTCTTTCCATTGGTTCAACTGGACTGGAACTTCAGTTGAACCTGAATATTTTTCTCTTTGACTTCATTTCCCCCTGATAATTTTCTTTCATGCCTTTCAAAGAGCTATCTCAGCTCTTGGAATGCTTGATATACTCAATAGATATAGTACTTCTCTTAATAAGAAACTTACCCTGTACTTGTTTATTTACAATACTAGCTGAATGCTGAGTAGTAATATCGATTCCAGTTTTGCCATGGTAACATCTGTGGGTCATTCCTTTTTAAACAGTGCCCATGATGCCTGCAATATCACCTTTCTTGTAAATTCCCATGCTTGTGGCCAAAGGAACAGCTCCATGATTTCTAGAGAATATATAGTGGGTACCCCTCATCTTTCTCATCTTTTCTCTCATTTTGGCAATATAGTAGAAGGTGGATGTTCTTTATTAAAGATTACTATATTTTTCTTTGTCTCTCCCACTGAAATATAGACAACTGTGAGAGAAGGAATTTTTGTCTTTGCTGTTTAATATATCTCCAGGAATGGGCAGGCATGCAATAAACGTTTGTTGAATGAAGAATCAGGTCACATACCTCTTTTGCCTAAAACCTTCCTGTGGCTTCCCTTTGCTTGGACTGGGAAAAATCTGTCCCCTAGACTATTCTTTCCTTAATTACTCCAGCAGATCTGGATTCCTTGAATAAACCTCAGGAGCTCCTGTCTAAGGACATAGACTTTTGTTTCTTCCGTGGGGTGTATTGTTGTTAAGTATTTATGTAGATCCCTTCTTCATTCCTTTGGGTTTCTGCACAAGTATAATTTTTCAAACAACATATTTTAATATTGTAAATCTTTTCTAACCCTTTACTCTTCTTGTTGCATGCTGTGATTTTCTCTATAACACATTTCACCACCTGACATATTGAATATTTTATGTTACCTTCTTGTTGCCTTTACCATATAGTATAAGATGCCTTTACCATATAGTATAAGATGCAAATGAAACTATTTTATTTAATGTAACAATTAAAAGAGTTTTGACTTAAAGTCACACTAGGTTTAAATAATGCCCCAGTTAATTAACTGGTTAAGTGACCTTGAACAGGTAATCTAATATCTGAATTATTCTTTGTTTTTTTTAAAGATTTATTTATTTATGCATGCAAGAACTGGGGTACAGGCCAGAGGTGTGGGAGCTGTGTGAGAGGATTCACCAGAGACAGAGTGGGGAGCAGAACAGGCAGACTGACTGAAATACACTGTGGAGGGGAGCAGTGGGCAAGACAGGAGAGGTCTGCTGTGCCATATGGGTTGCTCCTTGGGCAGCTGGGGATCTGAACTCATGCTGCAATAGCTGTGGACAGCTTCATAGTGCTAACCCTTAACCCCTTTTGCACCACCAGGGAGGCCCTAAATTATTCTTTTTAAAGATCTGTTTAGTGGAGATAGGTATAGTAACTGCATCATGTGTTATAAGGATAAAATGACAATACATGAGTTACTTGGTATGGTTTTTCATGTGTATTTGAATACAATTAAAATTTTAACTTCTTTTCAAATAAGAAAAAGAAAAAGTAGAAAGATAGCTGATTAATTTGGACAAACATGCAACATAAGAGAAACAAAGAACTATTATATTTAAAAGATTAAGGGTTTTTCTAAATCTGAAATAAATTCCACTATTTAGAAAAATAATATGGTCCAAGATCTTGAATAGCTATTCCACTGCTGATGAAATACGCATGGCCAGCAAAATCATGTGACAGTGCCTACAACATTACAGGTAATAAAGTAAATGTAAATCGAAATGTAAGAAATTATGTCTGTTTTTTGTGGTCTTAAATTATGACAATCCTTCATGTTTAGTGCATTGACATGTTATGAAAAATAACTCATGTAGCTTAATATGAAAATGTCAAGCTACTTTTCATGTTCCTGTTGGCCATCTTTATTGTCTTTGGAAAACTGTAACCCAAGAATACAAAGCAATGTAGGGAAAGCATCAACAGATGAATGTAGTAGATTTTGCAACCAAAGAACTGACAAAATTGAAACCATATGAAAGGTTTTTGTTTTTTTATATTCTTATGCTTCTATTTCTGTGTAAGTCCTTATACAGTCTATTGAAGTATACTTTACAGGCATTATTTTAGTTTCAGGTATACAACATAACAATTCAACATTTGTACACATTGCAAAATGATTATCACAAATTTATCATCTTTTTATATCAACTTTCAAACTTACTATTTCATTTGTCTCAGAGTATTATTGGACTTTTTTGTTGTTGACCCAGTAGTTTGTTCAGTAGTATGTAGTATAATCTCTCCACACATTTGTGAATTTTCAAGTTTTTCTCTTAAGTGATTTCTAGTTTTGTACTCTGTGGTAAGAAAAGATACTTTCGTCTCAGTCTTCTTGCATTTATTGAGGGTTTTTTAAATTATTTATTTATTTATACATACAAGAACTGGGTGTAAGCCAGAGGTACAGGAGGTGAGAGGATTCACCAGAGAGAGCGGGGAGCAGAACAGGCAGATGTACTGAAATACACTGCTGAGGGGAGCAGCAGGGCAAGGGAGGAAAGGTCTGCTGTGCCATGTGGATTGCTCCCTGGCTGGCAGGGGATCGAACTTGTGCTGCAGTGGCTGGTGATAGCTTGATAGCACTGTCTTTAACCCCTGGGCCACCAGGGCGGCCCTCATTTATTGAGTCTTGTTCTATGACCTAAGATATAGTCTTTTCTGGATAATTTCATGAGCTCTTGAAAAGACTATGTTTTGCTTTTGTGTGGAATGTTCTGTATATATATTTAGTCCAACTGGTCCATGTTATTAAGGACAGTATCTCTACATTGATTTTCTATCTGGATGACCTGCCCATGGATTAAAGTGGGGTATTAAAATGTCTTAGTATTCTGTTGCTGTCATTTTTCCCTTTAGGTCTGTTAATATTTGCTTTATATATTTCTTGTAGCTCTTTGTTGGGTGTATAAATATTTGCAATTTTATTTATTTTTTTTTAACAATTTATTTATTTATTTATTTATATAAGCACTGAGTACAGTCAGAAGCTGGGAGGGTGAGAGAATTCACCAGAGCCAGAGTGGGGAGCAGAACAGGCAGAAGGACCGAAGTACACTGCTGAGGGGAGCAGCAGGTGGCAGGAGAGGTCTGCATGCCATGTGGGACCCTCGCCCGTTGGCCGGGGATCGAACTGGCGCTGCAGAGGCTGCAGGCAGCTTCGCAGCCCAGCGCTCAACCGCGCCACCAGGGGAGGCCCAGTATTTGCAACTTTATATCCTCTTGTTGGATTTGTCCCTTTATTAATATGTAATGCCCTTCTGAAAGATTATCAATAGTTTAAAATGGCCAAAAAGATAACCCTTTGATTAAAAATAGTAGATTTGAAAATTATTTACTTGGTAATTAACTGTAAAAATAATAGTATTTGAAATGAAAATTCACTAATTTTGTTGGAACAATAAAGAAGTGATAGTAAATTATCTAAAACAGTTGTAAGAGTCATTCAAATTTTCAGGGTTTGGAAGCATAACAATATAACTTGTTAGCTTATTGTTTATTTTCAAAATTATCAGAATTAGGGTTATTAGATGTTTCCATTATTTCTTCTACAATAATCATTACCTAACTGTAGATTATCAGAAGTCATAAAATATTAAATAAAAATGTAGTGCTTGTGGCCTCCCCGGTGGCGCAGCTGTTTAGCGCTGGGTTGCAAAGCTGCCCGCAGTCTCTGCAGCGCCGGTTCGATCCCCGGCTGCTCCCTGGCCACCGGAGGAGTATATGGCACACAGACCTCTCCTGCCGCCCGCTGCTCCCCTCAGCAGTGTACTTCAGTCCTTCTGCCTGTTCTGCTCCCTGCTCTGGCTCTGGTGAATTCTCTCACCCTCCCGCGCTTCTGACTGTACCCAGTGCTTATATAAATAAATAAATAAGTCTTTAAATAAAAAAATGTCGTGCTTATGAAATCTGGATTTTTGTAATTTTTTTCCCCATTTGAATGCACCTTATTGGTACATATCTTTCCAGTGTATGTAATTATTTTATATACCTTTTGGCCCAGCATTTCCAGCTTTAGTAATTAATCTGAATGAATTAATTAGGCAACTAGACAAAACTTAAATTTGATTATCATTATTTTATTCATAGTAAATAGGAATTTTAAAAGCAAGCAGTTGGGCCTTCCTGATGGCGCAGGCGGTTGAATGCAGCGCTCTGAAGCTGTCTGCAGCCTCTGCAGTGCCAGTTTGATCCCTGCCAGCTGCGGGGCAACCCACATGGTGTGGCAGACCTCTCCTGTCTCTCCAGCTGCTCCCCTTAGCAGTGTATTTCAGCCAGTCTGCCTGTTCTATTGCCCACTCTGTCTCTGGTGAATCCTCTCACCCTCCCGCACATGTGGCCTATACCCCTGTTCTTGTATAAATATAATAAAATCTTTAAAAAAAAAAAAAACAACTTTGTAAATTTTACTTCAATTAAAAAAAAATCTGTGCTTGAAATACAAAATAAAAATAGCTCTTTGTTATCCAAAAATAAAGAAGACTCTTTTGTGATATCATGATTCATTTGTGAAGTATATAGAAGAGTTCATGTCTTAGATAACAATTTTTATTAATGCCTTTAAAAGTACTTCCAACTCTTGAGGTTTTATTTTAAAACACAATCTAAAGAAAATCTGAGTGCATTTTATTGTCTTTTGTACTCTTCCCACATTGAGAAAACTTTGTTGTTCCTTTTTTTTTGAAGATTTATTTATTCATGCATGCAAGAGCTGGGGTACAGGCCAGATATGCAGGAGAGTGAGAGGATTCACCAGAGACAGAGTGGGGAACAGAACAGGCAGACTGACTGACTGAAATACACTGCTGAGGGGAGCAACAGGCAAGACAGGAGAGGTCTACTGTGCCATGTGGGTATCTCCCTGGCCTGGATCAAACCTGCGTTGCAGAGCCTGCTGACAGCCCCACAGCGTTGCGCTCAACTGCCTGCGCCACCAGGGAGGCCCTTCATTGTTAATTTAATATTATAATTGACAATGAGAAATCAGTCAGGAATTGTCCCATTTTGGTTTCAAATCACTGAAATCAGTGAGAGAGATAGTCAGTGAGCCATTGTTTTAAGATGACCGTGAGATATACTGACAGCCTTTCACTTTGAGAAATATTATATTCACGTGCTAATGTGTATCTTGTCTAAAGTAAGATGAATGTAGACTACTGGAAATAACCTTTTAAAAACAAGGTCAGGGCCTCCCTGGTGGCGCAGCGGTTGAGCACTGGGTTGCGAAGCTGCCTGCAGCCTCTGCAGCTCTGGTTCGATCCCCGGCTGCTCCCCAGCCACCGGAGGAGGGTCCCACATGGTGTGCAGACCTCTCCTGCCGCCCGCTGCTCCCCTCAGCAGTGTACTTCGGTCCTTCTGCCTGCTCTGCTCCCCGCTCTGGCTCTGGTGAATTCTCTCACCCTCCCGCGCTTCTGACTGTACCCAGTGCTTGTATAAATAATAAATAAATAAATCTTTTAAAAAAAAAATTAAAAAAATAATAATAAAAAAAAACAAGGTCATATCAGTGAAATATCCACCAATGTAGTTGGTATTGCTGAAAAACATCTTAAAAGTTTCTAATACAACAATAGAAGAACTAACCTACTTTGACTTAATGTAATAGAATTAGGTTTTGTTTTTTGGGTTTTTTAAATTTATTTTTTTTTTATATATTTTATTTTCTATTTTTTTACATTTTTCATTTTAGGTTTCGTTTTTAGAGCAATGTTGTCTGTCATTTATCTGATATGTGCTCAATTGGTTTGTTCGATTATAATGCTAAACTGAAGGTGGTATAAGCTTTACTCTCTCTGAAATCCTTTTTTTAATTCAAATTCTAGGACCCTTCAAAGCTGTACAAGAAAGCAGGTGATGTTTCAACCATTGAATGCCAATCTGAAGAAAGCATCCATCTTCACTCACAGGGAGAAAATCATCATTTGTCTAAGAAACTTTCCCCAGTACACTCAGAAATGGCAGATTACATTAATGCGGCATCATCTACTCTTATTGGTAGCCGGGATCCCGATTTAAAGGAGAGAGCATTACTTAATGGAGGAACAAGTGTAACAGAAAAGTTGGCACAGCTCATTGCAACTTGTCCTCCCTCCAAGTCTTCCAAGACAAAATCGAAGAAGTTAGGAACTGGCACTACTGCAGGATTAGTTAGCAAGGATTTGATCAGGAAAGCAGGTGTTGGCTCTGTAGCAGGAATTATACATAAGGACTTAATTAAAAAACCAACTATCAGCACAGCAGTTGGATTGGTAACTAAAGATCCTGGGAAAAAGCCAGTGTTTAATGCAACAGTAGGACTGGTCAGTAAAGACTCTGTGAAAAAACTAGGAACTGGCACTACCGCGGTATTCATTAATAAAGACTTAGGCAAAAAGCCAGGGACTATCACTACAGTAGGACTGCTGAGCAAGGATTCAGGAAAGAAGCTAGGAATCGGTATTGTTCCAGGTTTAGTAAATAAAGATTCTGGAAAAAAGTTAGGACTTGGCACTGTAGTTGGATTGGTTAATAAAGACTTGGGAAAGAAATTGGGTTCTACTGTTGGCCTAGTGGCCAAGGACTGTGCAAAGAAGATTGTAACAAATTCAACAATAGGGTTGATTAATAAGGACATTGGAAAGAAATTAGTGAGTTGTCCTATAGCAGGACTAGTCACTAAAGATGCCATAAACCTTAAAGCTGAAGCACTGCTCCCCACTCAGGAACCGCTTAAGGCTTCTTGTAGTACAAGCATCAGTAGTCATGAAAGTCAGGAACTTTCCGAATCAATGAAAGACAATGCCACCAACAAAACTTTTGAGAAGAATATTTTACGGCAGAGTAAAGAGAGCATATTGGAAAAGTTCTCTGTTCGAAAAGAAATCATTAATTTGGAGAAAGAAATGTTTAATGAAGGAGCATGCATTCAGCAAGACAGTTTCTCATCCAGTGAAAGGGGGTCTTATGAAACTTCAAAGCATGAAAAGCAACCTCCCGTATATTGCACTTCTCCGGACTTTCAAATGGGAGGTGCTTCAGATGTATCCACAGCTAAATCCCCTTTTAGTGCAGTAGGAGAAAGCACTCTTCCTTCCCCATCACCTACTGTGTCTGTTAATCCTTTAACCAGAAGTCCTCCTGAAAATTCTTCACAGTTGACTCCTAATCCGTTAATTTTAAGTCCCACCGTGGAACTAATGGAAGAAATTTCTGAATCTGTTGGAAAGAACCAGTTTTCTTCTGAAAGTACTCACTTGAACATTGGTCATAGGTCCATGGGTCATAGCATGAATATTGAATGTAAAGGAATTGATAAAGAACTAAGTGATTCAAAAACGACACATATTGATATTACAAGAATAAGCTCTTCCCTGGGAAAAAAGCCAAATTTGACTTCTGAATCCAGTATTCATACAATTACCCCCTCTGTTGTGAACTTCACTAGTTTATTTAGTAACAAGCCCTTTCTAAAACTTGGTGCAGTAACTGCATCAGACAAACACTGCCAAGTTGCTGAGAGCCTAAGCACTAGTTTGCAGTCCAAACCATTAAAAAAAAGGAAAGGAAGAAAACCTCGGTGGACTAAAGTGGTGGCAAGAAGCACATGCCGTTCTCCAAAAGGGCTAGAATTAGAAAGATCAGAGCTATTTAAAAATGTTTCATGTAGCTCTCTATCAAATAGTAATTCTGAGCAGGCCAAGTTTATGAAAAATATTGGACCATCTTCATTTGTAGATCATGACTTCCTTAAACGCCGATTGCCAAAGTTGAGCAAATCTACAACTCCATCTCTTGCTCTCTTAACTGATAGTGAAAAACCATCTCATAAGTCTTTTGCCACTCACAAACTGTCCTCGAGTATGTGTGTCTCTAGTGACCTTTTGTCTGATATTTATAAACCCAAAAGAGGAAGGCCTAAATCTAAGGAGATGCCTCAACTGGAAGGTCCACCTAAAAGGACTTTAAAAATCCCTGCCTCTAAAGTTTTTTCTTTGCAGTCTAAAGAAGAACAGGAACCCCCAATTCTACAGCCAGAAATTGAAATTCCTTCCTTCAAACAGAGTCTGTCTGTGTCTCCATTTCCAAAAAAGAGAGGCAGGCCTAAGAGGCAAATGAGGTCACCAGTCAAGATGAAGCCACCTGTACTGTCAGTGGCTCCATTTGTTGCCACTGAAAGTCCAAGCAAGATAGAATCTGAAAGTGACAACCATAGAAGTAGCAGCGATTTCTTTGAGAGTGAGGATCAACTTCAGGATCCTGATGACCTAGATGACAGTCATAGGCCAACTATCTGTAGTATGAGTGACCTTGAAATGGAACCAGATAAAAAGATTACCAAGAGAAATAATGGACAATTAATGAAAACAATTATCCGCAAAATAAATAAAATGAAGACTTTAAAAAGAAAGAAACTGTTGAATCAGATTCTTTCAAGCTCTGTAGAATCAAGTAATAAAGGGAAAGTGCAATCCAAACTCCATAATACAGTATCAAGTCTTGCTGCCACATTTGGCTCTAAATTGGGTCAACAAATAAATGTCAGCAAGAAAGGAACCATATACATAGGAAAAAGGAG
This sequence comes from Talpa europaea, assembly GCF_964194135.1. Classification (NCBI taxonomy): domain Eukaryota; kingdom Metazoa; phylum Chordata; class Mammalia; order Eulipotyphla; family Talpidae; genus Talpa; species Talpa europaea. The sequence goes on from NC_140076.1 coordinate 77,266,021, forward strand.
GGGTCGAAAACCAAAAACTGTCTTAAACGGCATTCTTTCTGGTAGCCCTACCAGCCTTGCTGTTCTTGAGCAAACAGCTCAGCAGGCAGCTGGGTCAGCATTAGGACAGATCCTTCCCCCTTTACTGCCTTCATCTGCTAGCAGTTCTGAGATTCTCCCATCACCTATTTGCTCTCAGTCTTCTGGGACCAGTGGAGGTCAGAGCCCTGTGAGTAGTGATGCAGGCTTTGTTGAACCCAGTTCAGTGCCATATTTGCACTTACACTCCAGACAGGGCAGTATGATTCAGACTCTTGCAATGAAGAAGGCCTCAAAGGGGAGAAGGCGATTATCTCCTCCCACTTTGTTGCCAAATTCTCCTTCACACTTGAGTGAACTCACATCTCTGAAAGAAGCTACTCCTTCTCCCATTAGTGAGTCTCATAGTGATGAGACCATTCCCAGCGATAGTGGAATTGGAACAGATAATAACAGCACATCAGACAGGGCAGAGAAATTTTGTGGGCAAAAAAAGAGGAGACATTCTTTTGAGCATGTTTCTCTGATTCCCCCTGAAACCTCCACAGTTTTAAGCAGTCTTAAAGAAAAACATAAACATAAATGTAAGCGCAGAAATCATGATTACCTCAGTTATGACAAGATGAAAAGACAGAAACGAAAACGGAAAAAGAAATATCCCCAACTGAGAAATAGACAGGATCCAGACTTTATTGCAGATCTGGAGGAATTAATAAGTCGTCTAAGTGAAATTCGAATCACCCATCGAAGTCACCATTTTATCCCTCGAGACCTTCTGCCAACTATTTTTCGAATCAACTTTAATAGTTTCTATACACATCCTTCTTTCCCTTTAGACCCTTTGCACTACATTAGAAAGCCTGACTTAAAAAAGAAGAGAGGGAGACCCCCTAAGATGAGGGAGGCAATGGCTGAAATGCCTTTTATGCATAGCCTTAGTTTTCCTCTTTCTAGTACTGGATTCTATCCCTCGTATGGCATGCCTTACTCTCCCTCACCCCTTACAGCTGCTCCCATAGGGTTAGGTTACTATGGAAGGTATCCCCCTACTCTTTATCCACCTCCTCCATCTCCTTCTTTCACCACTCCACTCCCACCTCCTTCCTACATGCATGCTGGTCATTTACTTCTCAATCCCACCAAATACCATAAGAAAAAACATAAGCTACTTCGACAGGAGGCCTTTCTTACAACCAGCAGGACTCCTCTTCTTTCCATGAGTACTTATCCTAGTGTCCCTCCTGAGATGGCCTATGGTTGGATGGTTGAGCACAAGCACAGACACCGTCACAAACACAGAGAACACCGTTCTTCTGAGCAACCCCAAGTTTCCATGGACACTGGCTCTTCCAGATCTGTGCTAGAGTCTTTGAAGCGCTATCGATTTGGAAAAGATGCTGTTGGAGAGCGATATAAGCATAAGGAAAAGCACCGATGTCATATGACCTGCCCTCATCTCTCTCCATCAAAAAGCTTAATAAACAGAGAAGAACAGTGGGTCCACCGAGAGCCTTCAGAATCTAGTCCATTGACCTTGGGCTTGCAGACGCCTTTACAGATTGACTGTTCAGAAACTTCTCCAAGTTTGTCCCTTGGGGCATTCACTCCCAGCTCTGATCCAGCCAGTAGTGATGAACATACAAATCTTTTCACAAGTGCAATAGGCAGCTGCAGAGTTTCAAACCCTAATTCCAGTGGCCGGAAAAAATTAACTGACAGCCCCGGACTCTTTTCTGCACAGGACATTTCACTAAATCGGCCTCACAGAAAGGAGCCGCTGCCTTCCAGTGAAAGGGCAGTACAGACCTTAACAGGTAAGAGGATTATTTTGCTGCCTGTTACTTGTATTAGAGAAGTAGATGATTTTGCCCACAGGTTGCCTATTAATATATGCCTGAACTTTTAATAAATCTGTGTTTTTGTTTTTATAAATGTTTTAATAAACATTGTTTATAAATGTTTTTATGAACTTTGAAATGTTATTTTCAAAGTTTTTGTTTTCCGTAGATGTGAAAAGATAAGGCATGTCTTTGTGTTAATTTTGTATCTTGAGATCATTATCAAATAACACACAGCTTTGTAACTAGGAAAAAAATGTATCTTATACAAAAAGGCATTACAATTTTTTTAATGAGAAATGGCTCATATGTCTGTTAGTAATTGGCAGAATTTTTTATACACTAATTCAGAAATTATAAATGCTTCTATGTTATAGGAAAAATACTTTAACTCTGTATGTCTTATTAAAAGTGTAAGCACTCAAAATTAGCAATTTCATAAAGTTGAATTATCAGAACAATTTCATTTTGCTGAGTAGAGTATATTTAGGTTTCTTCATAAAAGATGCTTCAATTGGATATAAATGGCATGAAACAAATCCAGATAATGTATTCATAACATTCATAACAAAGTGTTGTTTAAGAATATAAAAACAGAAAACAAGAAAGGACCCATAACCCATTTATATAAATGATATCTCTTCAATCTGAAGTTTTTATCAGAGATCTCAACCTTAAGGGTTTGTAAATTAACTCTAGGAAGTCCATAAAACTTCTGATGTAAATAAAATTATGTGTACCTGTGCTTCTGTGCTTTTTCAGGTGGAATTCCATACATTTCATCAGATTCTCCAAGTAAACTCTTTGAATTTCAGTATTCCTTCCTATAAAATGGGATTGGATTGTTGCAAAAAGTAAATGAATTTATAGTATTTTTCAAAGCAATCTGCACATAGCCCACATGTTAATTGGTATTATTGTTTTCTCAAAAGATTAAAAAAAATTGTGAATTAGAGGAATACAAACTTTTCAAAGATGAGTTTCTATTCTTGGTTTTCATTATCCATGAATTTTTGAAAAACAAAAGCTATCTTGGTGGAACAGCTGAGTATTCTGTAGTTTTCAAAAGTGCAATAAAGAGAGGTCTGACCTTAAACTTTAATTAGGTTTATTCAACAAATTTTGAGCAAATACTTAATCAACAATTTATTGAATACTATTTTCCAGACATTGTGCCTTATACATTAGGAAATAAAACACAGAGGTTCAATTGTTCTTGTGCAACTTTATAGTAGAAGAGATGGATAATAAGCAAAAAAAAATTACACTTTTATTATGGCCATGATAAGGCCATAATAAAAAACAAAGTAGAGGGTTTTATGAGAACATGAAATAGATACCAAATTCAGCAAGACTTCCCTGAGAAAATGACTATACTTTTACCTAAAGGATGAGCAGCAGTTAGCTGAGTAAACAGAATTCATCTCATGTATTCATTCACTAATCATTTATTCATTTAGTTACTAAATCTTTAAAAAGTCTTAGCACTAGTCTAGTCACGAGCATATAATATAAAACAATGTCTGGCCTCATTAGCTTTCAGCTTTGTTAAGGAAATGTGGTAAGCATATAAAGATAGACTGGAATAAAATGCTATTAGAGTGGATACTTAAAGGGAGGTGGTTATCTGTTTAGATAATGATTTACTAATGGCCTGAAGTTGAAATTTGAAGGATAAGAATCCATCAGCTTCTCAAACTGATGTTTGAGTAAACAGTATGTTTGAAGATCCTGAATGGGAAAAGAGCTTAGTTACTGGAAAAACTAGAGGGACAAAAAGGTGGTTCATTATGGTAGGCAAATGGAATAAACACAGAAGAGAATGTTGAGAAAGTTGTGAAAGAAGAATTCCAGACCACATGTTAATGATTTTGGATTTTGTAATAAGAGCAAAAGAAGTATTGATTTTAGATTTGCATTTTTAAAAGATCATTCTGACTTTCATGTGCCAGAGCACTGGATAGTAGAAGGCAAATAGTTATAGGGAAACCATTTAGTAGGCAATTTCAGTGAGATGATGATGCTTAGACCAGCGTGGTGACAGATTTCTTTGTTAACATTTGGGAGATTGGTATTGCCATTCCCTGGTAACTGAGAGGATCGAAGGAGGAGCAGATTGTAGAGCTCAACTGGTTGCTTCTCTCTCCGTGTGTGTGTGTGTGTGTGTGTGTGTGTGTGTGTGTGTGTGTGTGTGTGTAAACTGAGATACCCTTTGAGCATTCATGTGGAGATGTTGAGTAGGCAACTGGACATCTAGTTCTAGAACTCAGAGATGTTTGGTCCAAAGATGGCTATTTCACTGTGAACTTTTAGAAAATTTTAGCTATATCATTCAATAAAAGGACTGAAAAAATAAAATAAAAAGGACTTCTAAGAAAAGATGGCAGCACATTCTCAAATCCCAGTTTTATAACCAGAGCATCAAGGAAAATCTCGGAAATAGTTAAAAGGTCATATTAAATTGTTTAATAAATGTGAACTACAATAAACAGAATGTAACTTTAGGAAAAAGATGACTGTTGCTTAACAGAGGAGAATATAAAGAATGGTTGAAGCTGCTCAATTAATTATAGACACGGAAGTATAACACTGGCAGGTAAATGATGTGGTATCAAATATAACCATTCTCCTTTGTGGGAAAATCACATCATAAACAATGCTAGGAAAGTCTCTGATCCACATTGGAGCCAAGAGGAAGAGCTTATGATGAATTGATACCTTAACAGAATTGCATTACTCTGTGGTTTATTGCATTTAGTTTGTGTTAGTATATTCTCTGTTTAACTGTTAACTTTGTGTTTCAAAACATTAAAGTGCTTTGAAAAATTATATATGAAATAATTTTTTTTAAAGAAGAAAAATCATATATGATCTCATACAATTTCCAAATTATCCAGATCTCCACTATAACAAAACAGAACGTGCAAATATTAAACATTTGTCTGTCTGTCATGAGAATCATGAGAATGGTGGTATTTCCTTGTGAAGAAAATGGACAGTGAGAAAAAAATTAACGTTGGACAGTTCTTAGGAGCTGTATAATATAAAGTAGTTGTTAAAATCCATCACCCTTTGATTTGTATGTGTGACCGATGGTCTCTACAGTTTTAAAAAGTTGTTAAAATGAAAAATCAGGATATTCACATAAAAAGAATTATGCCTCTTTTTTTAAAAATTAGAACATCTGGCAAGAGATTTCCTGGTTAACACTGATGAATGGGACTCAGTAATGGCAGCCCTTCTCCCTTTAATTGGTACATTTATTCTTCAGTTTGCCTCAGTCCTTACAGTCTCCTGGTCTGTGTTATGTGTCTGGCCCAATTCAGTCAAGCTACTGAACCAAGTAGTGTATCTGGCTCCAGAGAACATTGGAGTTGGATTACCAAATTTAAGAATTCTGAGAATGAAATTATAACAAGTAGGGGGAAATTGGGTGGAGGTGAGGTGATGTGATATGCTAGATTTTGAATGTACCGATATGGACATTAAAGTCACCCAAGAGGTCATTTATAGGAACTAGGTGGGGGTAAACTAGGTGAATGTGAGCCTGGTTATAAGTCTAACACAAAAAAAATCTGCCTTAAGAAAGAACTTCCCTTTCAGTGGGGAACCACCATCTTCTGGTAAATTGCCAAAATGACCACCACAAAGGGAAGGAGGAGAGGCATCTCCTATATGTTCTTTAGGCCTTTTAGAAAACATGAAGTTGTTCTTTTGGCCACATACATGGAAATCTACAAGAAAACTAATATTGTAGACATCAAGGCAATGGGCACTGTTCAAAAAGAAGTGCCCATAAATGTTACCATGGCAAAACTGGAAGAATCAATAATATTACTCAGCACACAGCTGGTATTATTGTAAATAAACAAAGGGTAAGATTCTTGTCATAGGAATTAATGTTTCTATTGAGCATATCGAGCATTCTAAGAACTGAGATAGCTCTCTCAAATGCAAGAAAGAAAATTATTAGAAAAAAGGGGAGCCAGGACCTCCCTGCTGGCGCTAGGGGTTAAGCACCGCACTGTGAAGTAATCCTTAGCCTCTGCAGCACGAGTTCCATCCCAGGCCGGGCAGGGAGCAACCCTCATGGCGCAGCAGACCTCTCCTGTCTCGCCCACTGCTCCCCTCAGCAGTGTATTTCAGTCATTCTGTCTGTTCTTTTCCCCACTCTGTCTCTGGTGAATCCTCTCACCCTTCACAACTCTGTACCCCAGCTCTTGTATGCATAAATAAATCTTCAAAAAAAAAAAAAGAGGAAGCCAAAGAAAAAGGTACTTGGGTTCAATTGAAGTGCCACCCCATTTCACCCAGAGAAGCAGAGTTTGTGAGAAACAATGGAAAGAAGCCTGAGCTGCTGCAACTCATTCTCTATGAATTCATGGCAGCATAGATGTGAGGGGGAAAGATGTGAGGGCAAGCCAGGAGAGGTCTGCTGCACCATGTGGGTAGCTCCTTGGGCGGGGATCGAACTTGTGCTGCAGTGGCTGCAGATAGCTTCATAGGTTGAGTCTTAACCCCTGTGCCACCAGGGAGGCCCTGGATTTTTTTTTTTTAACTAGAATTCTTTTTTTTTTTTTTCCCTTTGAAAATGTACAAAACCCCTGAAGTCACCATTATGACATCAGTTCTGTCATCTATTGGGATCTTGCAGTTCCATTTAGTTGTGATACTACCTATGTGCATTTAGGGAATGCCACACAAGTTAAGAGCAAAAATCCTTCAAAGGCTGTCACCACTTAAGATGCCAGCCACAGGGCCTCCCTGGTGGCGCAGCGGTTGAGCGCTGGGTTGCGAAGCTGCCTGCAGCCTCTGAAGCGCTGATTCGATCCCTGGCTGCTCCCCGGCTACCGGAGGAGGGTCCCACATGGCACACAGACCTCTCCTGCCGCCCGCTGCTCCCCTCAGCAGTGTGCTTCGGTCCTTCTGGCTGCTCTGCTCCCCGCTCTGGCTCTGGTGAATTCTCTCACCCTCCCGCGCTTCTGACTGTACCCAGTGGTTGAATGAATGAATGAATGAATGAATGAATGAATGAATGAATGAATAAAATAAATCTTTTTTTAAAAAAAAGGATGCCAGCCACAAATTTCAGTGTTCCCAATCCACCCACACTTATGCTCAGCCCGCTACATTTGTGACTTCCTTCAATTTTGATAATTTGGCAGAAAAACTCAGAGACCGTACTAAAACCACTATTTGTACAATTACAGTTTTTTTTTTTTAAAGATTTATTTTTTTTTATTTATGAATGCGAGACCTGAGGTGTAGGCCAGAGGTGCAAGGGGTGAGAAGATTCACCAGAGTGGGGACCAGAACAGGCAGATTTACTGAAATACACTGCTGAGGGGAGCAGAGGGGAGATAGGAGAGGTCTGCTACACCATATGGGTTATCTCCCTGGCTGGGGATAGCTCGATTATGCTGAGACTTTTACCCCTGTGCCACTAGGGAGGCCCAATTACAGTTTTTTAATAAAGGATCATATCAGAAATTGAGATAAAGGGCCTCCCTGTTGGCGCAGAGGGTTAAGTCTCTGCCCTAGGAAGCTATCAGCAGCCACTGCAGCAACAAAGTTCGATCCCCGGGCAGGGATCTGACCCACTGCAGACCTCTCCTGTCTCACCTGCCGCTCCCGTCAGCAGTATATTTCAGTCAATCCGCCTGTCTGTGCCTCACTCTGTCTCTGGTGAATCCTCTCACCCCTGCATCTCTGGCCTACACCCCAGCTCTTGCATGCATGCAAAAATAAAATAAATCTTTTAAAAATAATTTAGATGTACAAGACAAAGTCTGAGGTTTGTAAAAGGATACAGAGCTTTCTTGCCCTCTCTGGCATGTGGTCATGTCACCCTCCCAACTTTTGGGAAGTTCCTCCAAGCTTATCTGTCCAGAGTTTTTATTGGTGTCTCATTATGTGGGCATTGTTGATTAAATGATTTTCCTTAATTCAACTCTAGCTCTGTTACAGGACAGGGAGGGGGTCACCCCCAAACCTGCCCGCTCTAAATAGGCTCTGCCATCTGTGGCATCAAGACAAAAATATTCTAATGTGTAAGACCTTCAATGGAAAGGAATATTAATAGTTAATGTGCAGTGCAGAAAACAGGAAGAATGGGAAAGAATATCATTTCCAAACACCCAAAGTTACACATATCCTAGTGGGTAAATGCTCAGCCAAACAAGGTTGGCTCAAAGCGGGGCCACTGAGGCCTGAAAGACTGAAAGCCTGCCACAACTCTAAAGCACCTTCTGGTGGGGACCCACAGAAAAGCGTCAGAAACAGCCGACAAGTCTGGAAGGAAAGGAGCAAAATCAAAATTAAGATAAACACTTCCTTTTTTTTTTTTAATACAAGCACTGGGTATAGTCAGAAGCGCGGGAGTGTGAGAGAATTCACCAGAGCCAGAGTGGAGAACAGGAACAGGCAGACTGACGAAATACACTGCTGGGGGGAGCTGCAGAAGTGACAGGAGAGGTCTCTGCGCCATGTGGGACCCTCACCGGTTGCCGGGAACCGAACCCGTGCTGCAGAGGCTGCGGGCAGCTTCGCAGCCCAGCGCTCAACCACTGAGCCACCAGGGGATGCCCAAACACTTTCATTGTTAACCTCCCCATGGAGCTCTCGCTCACATCTGTTTCAAGCAGTCCAGGACCAAAAACCAAATGCAGCTTCTTCACATGTCTCTCTGCTCCATGTGCCTCCTCCATGACTCCTTTTTGCACTCCAACATCCTTCTTCCTTCCTCCTCCAGTCTCCTCTCCAGCTCCTCCTCCTCCCTGTTCAGTTCCACCCTTCCTTGGGTTAGGTAGGGAACCTGGTACCTCCCCTTTCCTTGGGAACCACTCTCTTAGAGCTCCAGCTCATCTCCAGCCCCATTGTAGATTGAAATGGACCCACTAATCCTGTAGTTCTTTTTAGTGACCAGCTCTCATTCTGAAGCTATCTGTGGGTCCACCTTAAGTCACTTTTTTGGGTAACACACAGTCTTATTACTCAGGAAATTCCAAGGGTTTTTGAAAGTCTGCATCAGGAATCAGGGACAATGTTATTTATAACATCAAGTCTAAATTCCTTTGTTAATTGGTCTTTACTCTGGAATAATGCATCTTCACAATTACTCTTGGTTATCGGGTAAAAACGTGACTTGATATTCTATTGAAACTTTAAGATTTTAATTTATTTATGAATACAAGAACTGGGGTGTAGGCCAGAGGTGTGGGGTGGGCATGAGAGGATTCACCAGAGACATAGTGGGGAGCAGAACAGGCAGATCCACTGAAATACACTGCGGAGGGGAGCAGCGGGCAAGCCAGGAGAGGTCTGCTGAGCCATGTGAGTTAGCTCTGTGGCCAGGGATTGAACTCAGACTGCAGTGGCTGGCTGTAGCTTGATAGCACTGAGACTTTAACCCTTGTGACACCAGGGAGGCCCCTATTGGAACTTTTTTCAAGTTGGCAGGAAAGTTAGCTCATGTCACCTCAAAATGAGTTAAAAAGAAGATTTTTAGTTAAGAAAAATAATAAGACAGTAAATAAAATAATTGTATATTTCTAATTTGACCACTTTGAAAGAATTTTTTTGTTTAGCCTAAACTATGTATTTGGTGTTTTCTTTACATCTTTATTAGTAGTTATTTTGTGTCTCTTGTTTGTCAGGTACAGGAAATACAAACATGAGTAAGGTTTAATTTCTGTCCTCAAGGAATTACCTTCCAGTGGAGAATATAGACTTTTATAAATACTATTAACTCTAAAAATTGAGATTTTCACAATGCATTTTGGGGAGCAGAGAAGAGAGGGACTCACTTTTTTTTTTTTTAAAGATTTATTTATTTATACAAGCACTGTGTATAGTCAGAAGTGCGGGCGGGTGAGAGAATTCACCAGAGCCAGAGCGGGGAACAGAACAGGCAGACTGATGAAGAAATACACTGCTGAGGGGAGCAGCGGGCGTGGCAGGAGAGGTCTGTCGCGCCATGTGGGACCCTTGCCAGTGGCCGGGGATCGAACTGGCGCTGCAGAGGCTGCGGGCAGCTTCGCAGCCCAGCTCTCAACTGCTGCACCACCAGGGGAGGCCTGGGACTCACTTCTTAAAGTATAAAAAGGACATAACTAAACTTCATGTTATTTCAAATTGTCCTCATGCCTTCTTTTGATATTTTTTTCCATATATAACTTGTAGAATCATCATACATTCATCAGTATCCTATTCAAATGTACCGAAAAACTAGTTATTCTACCATGCATTACAAAGTTGTCAATTACTTTCAAGATATTATTACCCTGAAACAGCTCCCAAAGGCGAAAGTTGAAATGGATTAAGCAACCAAATAGTGTTGGATTGTAAAATAACGAATATGGTGAATATACAGGAATTCATTCTAATGTAAATAGATAATTGATTATACAAAAAATGTAGGAATGAGACAATTTTTTTTGCATAGAATTTCACAGTATATGTAAATTATTCCTTCAAAGATTGGAGCTTAATTCCCTTCTTGACTATGGGCTAGACTTGGTGACCTACTTCCAAAGAATAGAGAAAGGGTGCCTACCTGGTGGTGCAAGGGGTTAAGACACAACCTATGAACCTGTCTGCAGGTGCTGCAGCACGAGTTCGATCCTCGGCCAGGGAGCAACCCACATGGCACAGCAGACCTCTCCTGACAGACCTGACCTGACTCGCCCGCTACTACCTTCAGCAGTGTATTTCAGTATTTCTGCCTGTTCTGTTCTCCATTCTGTCTCTGGTGAATCCTCTCACTCCCCACACCTCTCATATGCATAAATAAATCCTTTTAAAAAATAAAAGAATAGTGAAAGGGAAAAATAGTAACTTTACACTGAAGAAATCTGGTAGATAGCAAAAGGTTAACTTACAGTGACAAATCATAACATAGTCTGATGTAATGTGGTGTGGTTAAAAGAATACTTGATTCCAGTAGTATTCTTTCTTAAAAGCCATAAACCCAGTCTAGTTAAAAAACAAACTTTGAGGGCCTCCCTGGTGGCTTAGTGGTTAAAGACAGTGCTGTCAAGCTATCACCTGCCACTGCAGCACGAGTTCAATCCTGGCTGGCCAGGGAGCAACCCACATGGCTCATCAGACCTCTCCTGCCTTGCCTGCTGCTCCCCTCAGCAGTGTGTTTCAATAGATCTGCCTGTTCTGCTCCCCACTTTCTCTCATGAATCCTGTCACCCCCGCACCTCTGGCCTGTACCCCAGTTCTTGTATGCATAAATAAATCTTTTTAAAATACCAACTTTGTTATATACTCCTCAGAAGTATCAAAGACCTGAAAAATAAAACAAGAAAAGCATGAGAAACTGTCACAGATGAGACATCAAGGAGATAGTACAACTAAATAAACTCAGTGTGATAGCAAGATTGTACTCTGAAATAGGAAAAGGACAAAATGGAAGCTTTATACCCATGTTAATGTCATGGTTTTAACAAATGTTACCATAGCTATGTAAAAGCTATGAAGAAGTTGAATGAAGACTTGGAGAATTTGCTCTATACAGTCTTTGGACCTTTTCTGTACATCTGAAATCATTCTAAAATAACTTTTTTCTAAAAACAATACAAATTGTCAAGTGAAATCAATTTCAAACTGATGACTGATAAGGAAAAAAAATCCTTTCTTATTTATAGTGATTAGATTTTTGCAATAGTTGGACTAAAACATTTGATCAGTTACATTGTAATTTGTGAAATTAATGTAAGTTTGTAAATTTTAGGGAAAATAAATGAGTGCAATATTCTTTTTTTTTTTTTAAGATTTACTTTATACAAGCACTGGGTATAGTCAGAAGCACGGGAGGGTGAGAGAATTCACCAGAGCCAGAGGGGAGAGCAGAGCAGGCAGACTGACGAAGTACACTGCTGAGGGGAGCAGCGGGTGGCAGGAGAGGTCTGCGTGCCATGTGGGACCCTCGCTCCAGAGGCCAGGAATTGAACCGGCGCTGCAGAGGCTGCGGGCAGCTTCGCAACCCAGCGCTCAATGCTGCGCCAAACGGGAGGCCCATGAGTACAATATTTTTAACATTTTGTTCTGTACTGTTAAATACCAGTTGATCCTTGAACATAGGTTTGAACTTCACGATTGACTTGTGGATGTTTTTGTAAACAGATGACAAACCTACAATTTTATAAATACATTTTCCTAATGTAAATTATTTTCCTAATGATTTTTTTATCTAGCTTTATTGTAAGAATATAATACCTAATACATATAATATACATAATATATGCTAATCAACTATGTTACTGTAAGACTTCTGTTCAATAGCAAGCTATTAGTAGTTATGTTTGGGGAGAGTCAAAGATTATGTGTATATTTTCAGTGATGTGGGTCAACTCTCCCAACCCCATATTTTTTGAGGACCAGCTGTACTAACAGTCTAAAACCAGCTTGATGCAAATGAAATTATTTAATCTGTTAGATAGCCATGAAATAGGTCTAGAGAGAAGAGTTTCTGAACTAGGGTCATTTATTGCCTCCCGGTTTTTCAGTATTTTTGACTCATGGCTAACTGCACATGCTAAAACCTATAACCTGATTTCAAAAATGGGGAATTCAGTAGCACAGAGTATTTTTCATTTACAGGTTACAGATTATAAAGATATATCCACTGGAAAGACATAATGGTTGGAGCAGAGTACACTGGATTTTGTTTTGGCTTTTGTTTTCTTTTTAACTGAAGAATGTAGTATTTGATAAGAATTCTCTCATCTGACAATATCTATAGCATGACATATGTTACACCCAAATGTGAAATGAAATCAGAACATTGATTGTGGTGGTTACTTCAGTTCTGGGAATTTCCAGAGGAATTCCATTTTAGTGAATGATCTGATTTGGGACTTAGGAGAAATAGCCTAATTAGAGGGAGAAAAGCAGACTTTTTAGCTTAAAAATCACTAGCGGAGTCTCTGAATCATTTTCATAGTTCATTTAATTGGTGAGTCAGATGAAATGTATTGCTTTCAGTAAATGTATTTACCACAATTACAAACAGCTGTTTTTATCCTGGAACCAGCTTTTATCTCAGCATTCAGCTCACTCTAAAGAAGCTTCATGGACTTTATGAGCTGTGAACCATCGTAAAGGATTAAGAACTTGAAACTGAGAGCAAAAATACTTGACCAGAGGTTTCCAAATAGTTTGGTGTTTCATGTTCATACTTTTTATGATGATATCCATTTTTATTACGACCAGTTTTGATTCACATTTCTATCATCTGTGAACTGACTGCTGCATCGTATCATTCCAAATCTAGCATACTAAATTTGTTTTTCTGTAATTTAAGTATTAGAAACATCAAACAGTCTGCTTATTCAAACTATTCCCGAGTTCTTGGGTCTTTAGTCACACACTCTCAACAGAGTGTGACCAAAATTTATACCATATTCATTATAGTTAATGTAACTATATTCAATTATATTCAGTTAAACTAAAGAAATACACATTTTATTCAGCTGTTGGTTTTTTCACTGTGTTCTTACACTAATTTACATTCGATAACTTTTTTAGCATAAGATACTTAGGACTTGAATGAAATAAATTGAATCTTTTTTCCACTATTTTCTTTTTGATGACTTCTTCCCCTCTCTCCCACAGACAATATTATCTGTGGGACTTTTCTCTATTTTTGCTTACATTTTTGCTTATTTGACTCTGTCCTCACATCCAGGCATCTTTAAATGTGTTCCCTTTTTAAATCTTAGATTTATATCAGTTCCTTCTATGTAGACATCATTCAGATCTCTTGTGACAAATCAACTTCAGAACAGTTTCTTGGTCTCCACCCATTTTTGTATAAGATATAAAGTATCTAGAGTCTTATCCTTTTGTAATTCAGTCATGTTCTTTTTTGTTTTTAGCTTACATTCTTACCCGTGATTTCATCTCATGGTTTTGCTGTAAACGTACCATCTTGACTCCTTTTTGTCTAATTTGATACAGATATTTCCCCCAAATCTGTCTTTATCTTTAAAAGCTCATATCATCCCAAATATAACCTAGAGATCGTGTAATCAAAACCACTTCAAAGACTATCACATTTCCAAGTTTATTTTTAATTCTTTATTCTTCTTAATTTATTATCCCAATTTATAATATTTTCTTCTTTATTTTTCTTTCAGTTTTCCTCTTTGTAGTACGCTGCTTTTTGTACATGATGGCCTCTGTTTTTCTAACTGAAGAAAATTACTTGTAGTAGTCACTATATTTATACTGAAGTCCAGTTTTAAGTTCTTTTGTGGTGTGTCTATAATTTCTACTTCATTTATGTGTGTAGAATTTTTCAACATATTTCTGAAACTCTCATTTGTATAATGAGCTTCAGTAGTGTTGATATCTAGTAGTTTTGGGAATTGAGATACTCTCATTTCTTTGTTTACTTCTGAAGTACTTAATTATTCTGTTTTATACTATATTGAAATGAAAAATAATGGGATTTCCTGATGTCTGAAATTATATGTGTTGTCCCTGGATATTTGAGGACTAGAATACATACAAACCTCTTGTCCTGTGAACAGTGGAGAGACATCACATATTCCTCCAGGCAGATCTAAAATTACCACCTATGAGACATAAACATTCATCACATGGAGATAGCAACAAAGCAGTAAATTCCCTCAAGAAATAAACTAATTTCAAAGAACCAAGCAGGGGAAACAAACTAATTTTTCCCTTGGTACAGAGCCGAACAGAACGACATCTTCTGGTTCTGACTCATTTGGTCTCTTCTGGTTTTATTGATGTAATCCAAACATAATCCCAAACTTTATAGGAACTTTCCCAACCTTTAAGGTACCTATCGGGCTTGGAGGTACCAGTTTCATTAGTACTTATTAATTGGAGGTCTTTATTTTACTAATAGTTCTTGATAAATGCTTAATATTTTAGACTGATTCTAGTTCCTATGTGTGCATAAGTCCTTGCCCTTGTTTAATTTTATCTTAAACATTGAGTTGTTGCCTACACTTTAGGTCATCACTAAGTATTTAGGGTCTAAAAATTCTGTGGTAAAATCATATCCAATTTATATGTTGTATGTTATATATTACAGTACATATGACCTAATTTTTTACATTATCTCATTTTTGGAACTCCCAAAAAACATGTGAGTTAGAGTACTTTTTTAAACCAATACTGAAGTACATTTACTTGCCTAAATATTATAGTTTAATTTATATCAGTATCAGTACTCTTAACTCAGGATGCCTTCTCCACATTGCAGAATGCTTTGCATTTTGTTTTAGGTTTTGAAACAGATACATTGTTCACTTGAAATGTTATATGCTAATTTTTCCTGGGCATTATCTTGTTCTTCCCAAGCCACCTAACTGCATAATGGCAGTTATAACTCAGTATTTCTGGCAGTAGTGGATATAGTGTTTACAGATTTCATATGATTTCTTCTATCAGGCCAATTTTAATTTGTTTCTGAACATCTTTCACAGGTGGTTACCTCTTGTGCTTAAGTTTATATCTTCATTTTCCTGTCTTAAACTTGTTTGCTTTACTTGTTTGCTTTACATCATTAGGTAATGGGTATCCTCATCCTCTTACTGCTCCTGTAAGCTCTGTTTTTAAATGAGATAAGGATCTAGAACTAATGATTACCAAGCCCTATAGATTCTTTTATCTCAGGGATAGTTTTATTCCCCTTAAGTATGGAATATTGTTAAGAATAGCTCTGCTCTGTATGAACAGGGAATTCAAACAGACTTTTAAAAATGAAAAGTGAGAACCTTCATGAAGAAAGTTTTATTCCAATCTAAATCCTTAGAATAGGCTGCTGGCCTCCATTACTTTCAGGAAATGAAAAATGGCTCAGAAGCCAAGTGAGCTAAGCCATCTCTCTCTCAATTGTTTCAGTTTCTCAGGAATTGCTGTACAATGCTGCCAATAACGATCTCCGGGGATCTGACCCCCATTCCACCTCCCACTGCCTCTGCAGCTCCAGATGCCACCAAAAGAAGGAGCTTTGAAGAAAATGCCTGTACCCTCTTTTACCCTGAGGTGGGTGAGGCCAGGCAGGGTGATTCTCAGGATATCCTGATGATCAAAGGTATAGTTGAAGCCTTCATCAAGACTCTCTTGAAGATGACCAAGAAATTTGGGGAACGTTACCAAATAGCCTAGTAACTGAAGATGAAGCTCAAGAATAAATAGGTGGTACAAATGCCACCTGCAGTATGTAATACGTGATGACATACAAGACCCTAAATAAGCGACTTGAGAGACTAGACGGTTTTTATATCTCTTCTCCCTTTACCCACTTCCACAAGATCCAACCTAGTACCAAGTTTATATACTTTATTCAATAAATATTAGTTTATGACTGAGAGAAGACTTTATAAAGTGCTCTCCCCCCTTTTCTTTCCCTACTATTTATTCTAAGATTGTTTGCCCATTCTTCAGGAAAAAAGTGATAAAGGGAATTGTGTGATGTCTCAAGCTTCTTAGCCACTGTTGTCTTCTGTCTTGAATGTGTGTCTGAGTAGGAAGTATTTATCTGTCCAGTACATGAATTTTCAGTATTAGTACTTAATGTTACATCTTTACTGATGCCTGGGCATTTACTTCTTAGACATTTTAATGTGGTATTCAGTTCTTTAATGGAAATCTTACCTTATCTGAACCACACTCTAGGGGGATTTATTGTACTGTTGTTTTTTTAAATCCCTTTGTATCTGTTTTTAACATTCAGCAATAAAGTCTTGCTTCTTGATTAGATCTTCCATCAGTCATCATTATTTTCAGAATACAACCTTAATTTCCCAAAAATCTAACTTGTTGCTTTTGTGTGGCAACACACAACACAGTCTTATATCTCACCCTGAGTAGTGTTAAAAGAGTGTTTACAGTGACTCAAAATATTATATTATTCGAATAAAGCTCGTGGTTTATGATTTCTCCTAGGGAAAGGAAAAGATTAGAAAATTAGCTCCATTCATTTCTTCTGTCCCCATGTTGTCCTTCAGTGAATTAATCACTTCTTCATTAAAGAATTAACTCTCATTTAGAGGCAGATCTTAAAAAAATCTCATCTTCAATTATTTGATTTCTTATACCTTTTCTCCATTCAAATGTAAGACATTTATAATTTTTTTCAAGCAAACATTCCAGGGCACTACTAATTTTTTGACAAACGAAATGGACATTCATTATATATTCTCAACAGCTGGCTTTTTAGATTATAAGAATCTAGTGTTAGAATTACATATATTTTATTCAGGAAACTAATCTTTTATCTTTCTTTATGAGCTTTTGTGTATATAAACAAGAAAGCCTCAAGTGTGTATCCTTAAAGGAAGTTTATTCCATGGATTTATTAGCAACCAGTTCTTCCAGAGTGTGCTAGAGAGGAAAAACCTACACTAGGAAAGTGATCTGTGTGAATTAGATAGGATGTGTGTATTTTAGGTCTGGCTCTTAATTTTTACCTCTGAGTTTGTTGAATGTTCGTGTTGGACCTGGTTTTCTCACATAAATAATTCCTTATTAACTACACTGTACTGTTTGTCAGTTTATATGATGAATTTGAATTAAGCAGGAACAGAATTAGATTTGATCAGAATTTGATTTTCAATAAATAATCTTAATGTGTTTCATAAAGCAGATGCGTAAAAACTCAATCATATATTGTTCATTCTTGCACTAAACCTAGTTTTCCCTCTGATAATGTAAAAGGAGAGATTACATATATGAAGCCTGTGAAATTCTGTTGGCAATATCTAGTGTGGTTTATCCTTTGCTTGTCCTCATGTCAGCTTAAAAGTCGTATTACAGGGAATGGCAGTGGCAACAACTAAAATATTGCCATTCTAACACAGAATGGCTTAACATTAATTTTAGACTTGGATTTTCCTATGATTTCTTTTTTTTTTCTGTCTCTCCAGGTTCCCATCCAACCTCAGATAAGTCTTCCCAGCGACCATCAGAGAGCACAAACTGTAGTCCTACCCGGAAAAGGTCTTTATCTGAGAGTACTTCTTCAACAGGTAAGTGCTATTTATTTTACCAGTCTTTGATGATAACTTCCCATCTGATACTCATGAACAGTATAATACTTATAGTATAATACTATAGATTTACAGTAGACTTACAATATAAATTACAATTTATATTAACTTAAAATATAATGCAAGGCAGAGACAGAATCTCTTCTTCCTGGCCCAGAGCCTCTCCCACAACCATGCTCTGCCGAAGTCTCTGTTCAAAAGCATCCTAGCTTGATCCCCCTCTTTGTATTTATTGTAGTGGGAGGTACTGGAGCAGCACTCTATGTCATGTGTCTGGCTCTGTTCACTCCAGATGTCAGTTGGGAGAGAAAGAATAACCCAGTACCCTGGAACAGACTGGGTGCCAATGATGGATACAGGTTCTACTCAGTGAATGTAGATGACAGCAAACTGAAGAAAGAAGGTCCAGACTTCTAACTGAAATATTATACTATAAAGCTGCTTAAAATGAAGGTCTTCCAGAAGCCATCTGCACAGTTTTCCACTTAACCAGGAAATACTTTTTTCTAAATGCACAAATCATGTTTATGCATTCTGTTAGGGTTAATACTGATTAATAAATATCTGAAACTTGGAAAAAATATATGTAATATTTTTGAAAAATCAAAAGGTCCTAGGATACAAGCACTAGTAATAATGTACATTAAAGCAATATAATTGTCTTCCTCTTTTACTCCTCTTTATATCCATTTAGGTATGCTTCATGAGTAGTAGTGATTTGGGTGTAGTCCAGAGGGAATTATTCAAAATATAGCTAAACAATAGGCAGACACAATTAGAGATTTTAAAAGTTGACTTGGGGCCTCCCTGGTGGCACAGGGGGTTAAGCACAGCACTCTGATGCTACCTGCAGCCTCTGTAGCACGAGTTCAAACCCTGGCTACTCACGGAGCTACCCACATGGCGCAGCAAACCTCTCCTGGCTCACCTGCTGCTTCTCTCAGCAGTGTTTTTCAGTCAGTCTGCCTGTTCCGTTCCCCACTCTGTCTCTGGTGAATTCTCTCACCCCTGCACCTCTGGCCTATACCCCAGTTCTTGTATGCATAAATAAATAAATCTTTCAAAAAAATAAATAAAAGTTAACATGAAGTATAGGGGTGTGTTGTACAATAGGGGAATGTGGGCTGGAGCTCCTTACAAAGCAGTTGATGATAAAGTATACACTATTATTTATTTCAAGTTTTAAAATTCATAATGTTTGTATATTTTATTTTTTTATTACTATTTCATGGCAAAATATTTGGCTTATTTTTTTTAATGTTTATATATGCATTTAAGAACTGGGGTCTAGGCCAGAGGTGCGGGGAGTGAGAGTATTAACAATAGGCCGATCTACTGAAATGCACTGCTGAGGGGAGCAGCAGGCAAGACAGGAGAGGTCTGCTGAGCCATGTGGGTTAGCTCCCTGGCTGGGGATCGAACTCATGCCATAGTGGCCTGTGATAGCTTGATAGCACTGAAACTTTAACCCTTTGTCCCACCTGTTTATATATTTTAAATATATATAAACTCTTTATATGGTGTGATATACTTGTATAATTTATACATATATTTTGATTTATGCTCTCAGTTTTCTTCTTACTGATAGAATATGTATTCACACACAAAAAAAAAGGATGTTATATTTCTTCTACCTTTATTGAGGACTGAAGAATAAAAACTCAATTTATCATTATCAGGAAAGAGGGATTGGTAGGTCCATTCCAGCAGTGGGATTAATACATATAAAAAGGAGAATAGTGAATTCTAGTAACGTACAAGAGCCAGTATGGTTAAAGACACTGAATATGAGGCTGGAAAGGTGGCTTAAGACCAGTCACATAGAACCTTATTAACACTTAGAAGCCACTGCAAGTTTTAAACAAATAAGGAATGTATCATCTCTTTTTTCCTACTCCATGTTTTTATTAGATTACTTGTGGCATCAGGTCAGCAAATTTAATTTCTTCATCAGTCCAAGGCCTCACTGTCAAATTCTGTCATTGTGGTATTTGTTGAATTTATGATTATCTTCAACTTATTTGAGATTTTTATTTTTTAGTAGTACTGTTGTGCCAAAGTTACAGTGGAATTCAAGCAACAATGGTAATTGTGTCTCACATAGTGCTTTGTTTTTCTATTACTTCAGGGAGACTTTCAACTCTTTAATAATGAATGACTAATTTTAATGCAGGTTGACCTAGACAGGCTTTTAGCAAACAACAGCCTTATGGTGATCCAAGGTCTCTTTTTGGCAATCCTCAAGCTAAGAATTGTTTTTAGTTTTAAATGGTTAGATATTAGATATCATTTGTCCTTCAAAGTCGAGAATATTTACTACCTAGTCTTAACAGAAAACCTGTCCCAACCCTTGAAGAAATGAATTTGATTTTGATAAGAAAATCACCAAGCTATTTTGCTTTAGTAAACAAAGGAAATACCTAAAGCCGTAATTTTTCTTCATAAGACCATTTTATTCATTCACGTAAATACTTAATACTTAATATAAACTTTAATATTGAAGTTAACTGTGTATAATGGGTATACAAATGTGAATTAGATAGGGTTCCTGTCCTCTAGGATTCAGACATATTAAGCATTAAAAGGCATGTTAAATTCTATAACAGATCACTGTACAAAATGTTATGACACAAAGAGAAACCTAGGCACTAACCTCTGGAATGACTGAAGACATCCCTGAAGGTGTGACACATGCACTACTATAATTTGTGTAAATAAAATAAAGCGTAAGAATGTATTTAACAGTGACAGTATCATGTCTAAAGAAAGACACAGAATCTTAAAATAGAATTGTATTTTTGGAGATAGATTATTTGATATTACTGGTGTCCAAGAGGCATTATTTGTGATTCGAAATGAAGCTGTAAAAATAACAACTGGATTGTATTATGTGTGGTATGTTTTTTCATTTAAGATTTTTTTTTTTAAGATTTATTTTATTTATGCATATGAGAACTGGGCTATAGGCCAGAGGTGTGGTGGGTGAGATGATTCACCAGAGACAGAGTGGGGAGCAGAACAGGCAGACCTACTGAAATACACTGCTGAGTGGAGCAGTGGGCGAGACAGGAGAGGTCTGCTGCACCATGTGGGTTAGCTCCCTGTCCAGGGATCGAACTCATGCTGCAGTGGATGCCAGTGGCTTCATAGTGCTAAGACTTAACCCCTTGCACCACCAGGGAGGCCCTAAGAATTTTTTTTTTAAGATTTATTTATTTTATGCATATAAGAACTGGAGTACAAGCCAGAGGTGTGGGGGTTGAGAGGAGTAATCAGAGACAGAGTGGGGAACAGAACGGGTGGATTGAAATACACTGCTGAGGGGAGCAATGGACTAGTCAGGAGAGGTCACCTCCCTGACCAGGGATCAAACTCATGTTGCAGTGGCTGCAGGTAGCTTCATAGTGCTGTGTATTAACCCCTTGTGCCACCAGGGAGTCCGGCCCTAAGATTTTTTTTGTAGATGTGTTTAGGAGCAGAGCAATTGAAGGATTTTCGACCCGGAAGATAAGTATTATTTAACATATTATATCGACCTAAATAGGGTAGGTTTTGCAGTTCTAAAAAAATTCAAACTTTCAGTGACTGAAGACAACAAAGACTTATTTTTTTCTGTGACCATACTGGATCTGCTCCATGTTTTCTTCTATGACTGTCTGCAGAACAGCCTATGTCTAGAATGTTACTTATTATGGGAAAAGGTTAAGGGGCCATAGTAAAACACTTAAAATTTCTGCTTAGAAGTAAAGTATATGACTTTTCACATTTTACTGCCAAGGCAAGCCACATGTTTAAATTAAGGTGTAGGAAGTGTAATCCCATCAAGGGAAGGGGAGCAAATAATGTACCACACAGGAACTTGAGAAAAATGCTACGTCCTAGCAGTTTGGATGTATTATATTTGAACTGTCCTTTGGCTATTGAGGTAAAATGTTGGGTAACCATTTAGAAGTGTAGTGGTTTATAGTTGGAGACACATCTGAACATCTGTGATGGAGATAAAGATCTAGATGTGCTGATTTCTAAGATATATATAAACTTGGATCTGGCAGTGAATGAAATTTCCTGGGGAGAAATTACACACTGAGAAGACAACAGGGATGGAGATTTCAAAAACTAGCATTTGAAAGGAAAGTGTAAGAAAATATTGTCAATGAATGACAAAACTTTTAAATATTTTTTTAATAGATTAATCAAAGGTCCATGTTATTGAAGCCTTTTAGGCAGATGTCATGAAGAGGTTAAGAAAGATTTGGACCAGGACGGGGGTTTAAGACACAGCGTTCTCAAGTTATCACCAGCCACAGCAGCACAAGTTCGATTCCCATTCAATCCCCTGCCACCCAGGGAGCAACCCACATGGCACAGCAGACCTCTCCTGTCTCACTTGCTACTCCCCTCAGCAGTGTATTTCAGTAAATCTGCCTGTTCTGGTCCCCACTCTGGTGAATTCTCTCATCCCTTGCACCTCTGGTCTGCACCCCAGTTCTTAAAAAAAAAAAGAAAGAAAGAAAGAAAGAAAAAGATTTGGACAGTTGTCAAATGGTTGAGAAAGAATTTTGATAAAACCTAGTTTGTAGGTTTGGAATTAGAGTAATTTGGCAGCTTGGGAGGGGAAGGGAACTGTTAGGATTTAGGAATAATTGGAATAAAGTAGAGCTCTTTATTTCCAGCACTGTAGTAGATTAGATGGGTAGAGCAAATGAACAAACTTCTTGGAATCTAAGATCTAAATATGCAATCTTTTTTTAAAAGATTGCTGAACTTTGAGGTAAGTAAATAGAAAACAAGAAACTTTCACAAAGTTTGGCTCAACAGAAATAAAGAACATTAGAGCTGCTTGGCATCTGCTTGATTCTGAGGGCACAGAGCCAGGAAACACATCAAGGTATGAGACAAAGGAGAAAACAAAGCCTAGGACTCTAGCAGGACAGAGATCACATCAGATTTCCCTGCATAAAGCTGTAACTCCTAAAAGGTCACATAAATCAGCATAAGAGGAAATAGAAACAAATCTGTCATAGAAGAAGGTAATTCCTTGTTTCAATTTTGGCTTTGGGAAAAATAGGTGAAGGAGAGTTCCTAATCACAAACTTATACTCATCTCTCTCTTGTGTAGATGGCCTATGAGAACCAGAAAAACATTAATTAAAATGTCATAGATTGTTAGTAAACATCCCTTGCCTTGCCCAGGCAAATGCAAAATTAATTAATATTCAGTGTAAACTAAGGGTTTTTTTTTTTAATTATCATTATAACCTGAACCTTAGATGCTCTGGCATTCTCATTTACTTTAGCAATAATGAATGCTAGCCTTTATTAAACAACTGTACACACAGAAGAAGTTATAACCATGGGATAGTCAAAGACTTTTTTTTTTTTTGGTAAGAACGATTTTATTTTAAATAGGATAAAAAGCACAGACTAACAGGGATCAAAAGATAAATTGGACTTATTCAAAATTTAAAACATGCTCTTTAAAAGATATTACGGTATTATTATAAGAAAAAAATGTATGACTGTGGTGGATATAATGACTTATTATTGTGATCATTTGCAATATATAGCAATATCAAATCTTTATGCTATATGCCTGAAACTAATATTATATGTTAATTATATCTCAATTAAAAGAAAGTAAAAACACAGACCACAAAGTGAAGTACCCAATAAAAGGTAATAGAATCTCCTCCCCAAAAAAATGCATATGAATTGCCCCCAAAATACATGAAAATGTGCTCAAGTCTGGAAATGCAAATGAAATCCCTAATTGGTTACCATTTTATACCCAGTAAGCTGATAATTCCAAATCTTGGTGAGAATGCATAACATCTTGAACTCTCTTTCATTGCTGATGGTACTTTGTAGAATGGTACAGTCACTTTGAAGAGTTCATAGGCTTAACATACTCTTCGTTCAACCTAGTATTTACAGTCTAAAGTATTGACACAAGGAAAAAAAACATAAAATGTTTTTATTCTTTATGGCCAGAAGATGAAAACAATGCATATGCACAGGTGAATATATAATAAATTGAAGTATATTCATATAATTTGACATTAAAATGGAATCTGTAAATATGAACAGTAAAAAGGAATGTAACAAAAAGAATGAATCTCAAAAATGTGATGTGTAAAAGCTAGATAACAATAGAGCAAATACTGTATCAGGAAAGCACATGAGTGGTTTTCTTCCCTGGGGCTGTGGTTGATTGGCAGATGATGTTTACCTGGGCACAAGGGAACTTTTTAAGATGATAAAAAATGTTCTATATCTTGGTTATGATGGTATATTTCATGATAAATTTGTCAAAATCCATAAAAATGTATTAATAAAAAGTGCATTTAGCCTTATGTAATATTTTACTTCAATAAATTTTAAAAAGTTACTACATCTAAAACATAGTGCTTCATGTCCTAGACAAGCCAAACAACCAAGACAAACAAATTGGCAGGGTGAAATTTGGGAAGTTGGAAACAATTTAGAAAGTAAGTAATGAGGTAGCCCTAGGTGAGTGGCTGAGGAATGAAGCTTCAAACAAAATACCTGCTTTATAATTATGGTTTAAATTTATACTCATGTATTAAATACATTTTGTGACTCAAAACAGTTGATGAAGGGAAAGAGGAGACAAAAGTAATTTTCAATATTTGAGCCAAGGATTTATTATGTCCTGGTCATTGGAGAGACAGAGTGTATTTGTTGACTAACATCTCAGTCTTCATGAACTATATGTTGCTTAAAAATTACATTCATTAGGGCCTCCCTGGTGGTGCAGCGGTTGAGCACTGGGTTGCGAGGCTGCCTGCGGCCTCGGCGGCACCGGTTCGATCCCCGGTTGCTCCCCGGCCACCGGAGGAGGGTCCCACATGGCCCGCAGACCCCTCTTGCCGCCCGCTGCTCCCCTCGGCAGCGTACTTACGTCCTTCTGCCTGCTCCCCGCTCTGGCTCTGGTGAATTCTCTCACCCTCCCGGGCTTCTGACTGCACCCAGTGCTTGTATAAATAAATAAAAATAAATCTTTAAAAAAAAAATTACATTAAACCACCATTTAAAAATGCAGTTTGTGCTATGAAAGAAGAAGGGTATCAGTAATTTTTAAAAAAAAATTTTTAAAGATTTATTTATTTACACAAGCACTGGGTACAGTCAGAAGTGCGGGAGGGTGAGAGAATTCACCAGAGCCAGAGCGGAGAGCAGAACAGGCAGAAGGACCAAAGTGCACTGCTGAGGGGAGCAGCAGGCACAGCAGGAGAGGTCTGCGTGCCATGTGGGACCCTCACCGGCGGCGGGGGATCGAACCGGGGCTGTAGAGGCTGTGGGCAGCTTCGCAGCCCAGGCTCAACCGCTGCGCCACTGGGGAGGCCCTCAGTAATTTTTGATGGGGGAGGGCAAGAGGGGATGGGTCAGGGAAGTTCTCCATAAGGAAGTGAATCTTAACTATTATAAAGAATGAACAGTAATTAAGCATAAACTCAGGTAAATTTGTGAGCAAACATTGTTCCAAGCAGAGTTAAATTTTTAAAGACCTTGTATAAAGAAAGAACAAAACATGTTGAGCTTAAGGAATTGAAGTTCATTATTGTTACAATAGAGGGTCTAAGAGAGAGGGCTAGTATGGCAAACCTGGAGGAAAAGGTATTTTCAAAAAAATTTTATGTAATAATAAACTTTTTAAGGATTTAAGCAGAAACAGATGCCTGATAAAATTTTTTTTTTTAAAGATTTATTTATTTATTTATACATATAAGCACTGGATACAGTCAGAAGCACAGAAGGGTGAGAGAATTAACCAGAGCCAGACTGGGGAGCAGACCCTCCTCCGGTGGCCGGGGAGCAGCCAGGGATTAAACTGGCACTGCAGAGGCTGCAGGCAGCTTCGCAACCCAGCGCTCAACCGCTGTGCCACCTGGGAGGCCCTAAATTTATGTTTTTTTTTTAAAGATCACTACCGCTGATGGGAAACAAGACAATGGTCTAGTTATCTAGTGCTTAATAACAGACTGCCTGAAGTTTATTGATGTTAAACAATAATAATCATTTATCTTCATCATCTCAAAGTTCTGAGTTTTCATCTAGACAGTTTCTCATACTCTCTTCTGTGGTTGCAACCAGATGGTGGCAGGACTACCATCATCTCAAAGGCTTCCTCATTCACATACATCTGGTGGTGGTTAACTGTGATCCTGGGTGGATCTGTTGGGCATCATGCCACTGTGTTGCCTGAACTTCCTTATGATGGGACGGAAATAAGAACTGGGTTATGCAAACAAGTGTCCTGAGCGATAATCCAAGTAGAAGCTGTTTTACCTTTTCTACCCTAACCTTGAATATCACAATATTCTTAAATCCATCAAATTATTTTTGCTAGAACCAAGTCACAGAAAGGGCAGTATATATACACAGGAAGGGGATCTAGATACTACCACTTAATAGGAGAGGCATCAAAAGATTTGTGTACATGTTTTAATAGCCTAACAGTAATGCTTACTGCTTTAGGGGAGGGAGATAAAGTTAGCTTAATTGTGAGTGGCTGTAGTAGGAAAAAGAAAAGTAAGTAGGTTCAAGATAAATTAACATAAAACAAAATTATATGGTTTGGGGGAGAGTAAAAGAGAAATAACAGATGGTTTATTCTGGACCAAACAGTTCCAGAATACATAGTAATTAACTTTGTCTTTATGGTGTCATTCACTGAGAGAGGGATTCTGGAGAAGGAGCAGAACCGAAGAAGGAAATAAATTATTTGTGAATATGACTTGAGAAGTCTATGAAGCATACAGAAGTAGAGAGTAAGAAGAAAGCTCTAAGAAAACAGAAATTGGAATAATCAGGATATAGATAGTAGTTGAATGAATTGCCAAAGAGGACGTTGAAATAAGAATCAGACTAGAGAGTCTTGAGAAACTATAGCATTTAGAAGTTACGGTTATGTGGCCTCCCCAGTGGCGCAGCAGGTTGAGTGCAGCGCTGTGAAGCTGTCCACAGCCTCTGCAGCACCAGTTAGACTCCTGGCTGGCCAGGAAGCTTCCCACATGGAGCGGCAGACCCATCCTGTCTCGCCTGCTGCTCCCCTCAGCAGTGCTTTTGGTCTGTCTGCCTGTTCTGCTCCCCGCTCTGTCTCTGGTGAATCCTCTCACCCTCCTGCGCCTCTGGCCTGTACCCCAGCTATTGTATAAAAATAAATTAAATAAATAAATACATAGATAGATAGATAAATAAATCTATTTCTAAAAAAAATAATAATAAATAAAAGTTACGGTTATGGTAAAAGGAAGGGTTGGTTTTCAATTTGGAAATTTCTTTAAAAGATTTATTCATGCAGGGCCTCCCTGGTGGCGCAGCAGTTGAGCACTGGGTTGCAAAGCTGCCTGCAGCCTCTGCAGTGCCGGTTCCATCCCCGGCCGCCAGGCAAGGATCCCACATGGTGCGCAAACCTCTCCTACAACCCCCAGCTCCCCTCAGCAGTGCACTTCGTCAGTCTGCCTGCTCTGCTCTCCCCTCTGGCTCTGGTGAATTCTCTCACCTTCCCGTGCTTCTGACTGTACCCAGTGCTTGTATAAATAAATAAATCTTAAAAAAAGATTTATTCATGCATACAAGAGCTGGGGTGCAGGCCAGAAACAGAGTGGGGAGCAGACAGGCAGATAGACTGAAATACACTGCTGAGGGGAGCAGCAGGTGAGACAGGAAAGGTCTGCTGCGCCATGTGGGTTGCTCTCTGGCTGGCCGGGAATTGAACTCGTGCTGCAGTGGCAGGCGATAGCTGATAGTGCTGTCTTTAACCCACCAGGGAACCCCAGTTTGGAAATTTTTGATAAAGTTGGAGATCAATATGTATTTTTTGATGGTAATTGAAACTGTGAGAAAAAATATGTTCCCAGTAGGAATGTTCTGTATAAAAGGTAAAAAATAAGTACTGGGAATTAAGGATCATGCAATTAAATTCAATCGAGTCATGAGTACATGGAAGGTAATCAAAATGTATTTGGTAGAAGTAATGGAAGCAGAATTTTTATTAGTCATATAAAATATAGCTGAGAATTTGAAAATACTGAATTTAAACAAGACTACTGGATATTATTTTTAATAAGTTATTAGTAATTTGAGAAAAATTCCATCGATTGTCTGGTGAAATTGGAAGCTGGAATGCTAGGGGTATCTGAATCAAAGGAATATCTGAAATCATATTAAAGCCGTGTGTATAAGAATTCCATCGATTAACATTGGAAAAGTATAATCCATGATCACTAGTAGTAAATTAGGTATCTTAGGAAGTCATCTGTTATGATAGGATTTTTGTAATATTGTAAAGCTAACATAGCTTGCTAGAGGAAGTTGAGTGTTGCTCACATTAATTACAATCTTAAAAAGTTGCTAAGTGATCTTTGGGCCACTAAGAAAATGAAATTTATCTAAAATCACTTATTTTTAAAGATTTATTTATGCATATAAGTGCTGGGGTACAGGCCAGAGGTATGGGGTTGGGGGTGGTGAGAGGATTCACCAGAAGCAGAATGGGGAACAGAACAGGTGTATTGACTGAAATACAGTGTTGAGGGGAACAGCGGGTGAGACAGGAGAAGTTTGCTGTGCCATGTGGGTCACCTCCCTGGCTGGCCTGGCATCTAAATCATGCTGCAGTAGCTGCAGATAGCTTCAAAGTGCTGCGACTTAACCCCTTGTGTCACCAGACAGGCCCCTAAAATCACTTACTTTCTAATCTTACACTCAACATATATTCTTTCTGAACTAATTTTAACAAATATTTATGATTCTAATTTTAAAGCTTTTCCCAAGAGGTTTTCAGTTCTGTTCTTTTGCACTGAAAACATTGTCAGAAAAGGTACTGAATTAGAAATATCTTTATTCAAAGCTTAGATCTATCCAACATTTAACTATCAAGTTCCTTAACTGGACCTTCATTTTCCTCATTTCAGAGAGTAAAAATTTTTGCTGATAATTGTTTTTTAATATACATATTATTAGGAAAATGTGTGCCAATTTTAAGTTTATTTTGGCTACTATACAGTATCTTAGGAGAGTAAAATGAGCTTTCCTAGAAAAGCAAATATATTGCTATGAAAGATTCTTTGTCTTTTATTTAGTATAAAAATAATTTGATCACTAGCTGTGTCAATTTTTATCTATGTGTGATTTGTCATATTGTTTAGTGAATGGAGTTCCCTCTCGAAGTCCAAGATTGGTTGCTTCTGGGGATGACTCTGTGGATAGTCTGCTGCAGCGGATAGTGCAACATGAGGACCAAGAACCCCTGGAGAAAAATATTGATGCTGTGATTGCATCTGCCTCTGTGCCACCTTCTTCCAGTCCAGGCCATAGTCACAGCAAGGAGCGAGCCCTGGGAAAACCGGACAGCCTTTTAGTGCCTGCAATCCCCGGTGACTCTTGCAGTAATGGTATCTCACTCCTTTCTGAAAAGTTGCCAAGCAGCTGTTCCCCCCATCATATCAAGAGAAGTGTAGTGGAAGCTATGCAGCGCCAAGCTCGGAGAATGTGCAATTATGACAAAATCTTGGCCACCAAGAAAAACCTAGACCATGTCAATAAAATTTTAAAAGCCAAAAAACTTCAAAGACAAGCCAGGACAGGAAATAACTTTGTGAAACGCAGACCAGGTCGACCTCGGAAATGCCCCCTCCAGGCTGTTGTATCAATGCAAGCATTCCAGGCTGCCCAGCTTGTCAGCCCAGAATTGAACGAAGGCGAAGGAGCAGCACTGCACATTGGTTCTGATACGGTTACGGATGTCATTGAGGCAGTTGTTCAGAGTGTAAACCTAAATCCAGAACATAAGAAGGGGTTGAAGAGGAAGAGTTGGCTACTGGAAGAACAGACCAAGAAAAAGCAGAAACCATTCCCAGAAGAAGAACAAGAGAATACTAAAAGGTACTAATATGTTTAACATTTTGTATGAGTAGAGGAAACTAGCTTCTTGCAAAATAGAACATTTTAATTTTTCAGTTAATCTTGTAATGGTTGCTGTATAAGACTAGTTCCTTTTCTATTCTATTTAAAAGTATTCTGATATATGACTGCCCACAATTAGAAAGAATTAAGAAACAAAGGGAATACCAAGTCCTAACCCTTTATTCCCTTTACAGATAAGGAAACCAAGGCCCAGAAAGATTATGTATTTTATGCAATATATAGATAGCTATATGTGACACTGTATTTTCTGTGCTCTAAACCTTTCATCCTACCATTAAATATATTTTTAAGTTTTCCTGAACGTTAAATTTATTTTCTTCAGTTAACTTTCATGTTTTCTAGTTTTCCATAGATTGGGAAATAAAAAATCACCACCTCCCAAAAAAAGACCATTTAATTCTTTTTTAATATATCAAGCCAAGTTCTTACTGTGGAGGAATAGTTGGTGTTTCAAAATAAATCACTATTCATCATTTGCAAATGGCTTTTCCTTCACAAATATATAGCATGAATAGTCTTAGGCACATTGCAACCCTTACTCACAATTAGAGAAATACAATTTTTTTTAAGATGTATTTATTTATGCATACAAGAGCTGGGGTACAGGCCAGAATTGGGAGGGATGAGAGGATTCACCAGAGACAGAGTGGGGAACAGAACAGGCAGATCAACCGAAATAAACTGCTGAGTGGAGCAGCGGGCGAGATAGGAGAGGTCTGCTTCGCCATATGGGTTTCTCTCTGGCCGGCTGGACATTGAACTCATGCTTCAGAGGCTGCAGATTGCTTCATAGCGCGGTGCTTAACCCCTTGATCCACCAGGGAGGCCCTAGAGAAATACAAATTAAAACTCCTACTCATATTTTAAGCCCGTAAAATAAATATTGTCAAATTGCCTTCTTGAAACCTGTTCAGTCTTTCACTCTTTATACAACAGTTGTATTTATCCCACCCTTATCTTTACAAATTACTTTAAAAAAAAGAAAGATTTATTTATTTATACGAGAACCAGGGTACAGGCCAGATATGCGGGAGGGTGAGAGGATTCACCAGAGACAGAGCAGGGAGAAGAACGGGCAGATGTACTGAAATACACTGTTGAGGGGAGCAGCAGGCGAAACAGGAGAGGTCTATTGCGCTATGTGGTCATCTCCATGGCCAGTGGGGATCGAACTGGCACTGCAGAGACTGCGGACAGCTTCACAGCGCTGCGCTCAACCGCCTACGCCACCAGGGATGCCCCACAAATTACTTTTTTAACATCTCTTTCATAAATTTGAAGAGATGTAACCTGCATTCCTAAAACATACGCAGTGGTATAACCAATATTACCTCAGTTTTAGAAAATAATTTTTTAAAATCTCTGTCAACCTCATACAGATGAAATACATTTTTTGTTAGTTCTTAGTTGTTTCTTAATGTTATGTTCCTTGGTTTTTTTGTTACTTTTTTTTTTTTTAAGATTTCTGTTAATTTATTTATGAATACAAGAACTGGGGTACAGGCCAGAGGTGCGGGCGGGTGAAAAGATTCACCAGAGACAGAGTGGGGAACAGAATAGGCAGATCTAGTGAAATACACTGCTGAGGGGAGCAGTGGGCGAGACAGGAGAGGTCTCCTGAGCCATATGTGGGTTAGCTCCCTGGCCAGGGATGGAGCTGCAGTGGCTAATCAGTTGTTAGCACTGCCTTCAACCCCTGTGCCACCAGGGAGGCCCCCTTTTTTTCTGTTACTTTTAAAGTGCTAATTATATATAGTCTGAATATTAACCCTTAATGGTTGTTTGACATTTGATTTCCTTTACTGGCCATATATCAACAATATAGTTTTTTCCTCTATGTCTGCCCTAGTGAACCCTGTATAGAAAGGTTTTTTATATCTGTATGCATGAATCAATAAAAATATTCACTGTTTTTCCTAGAGACTAAGGGATTTTTAACACTTTTGTGAGTAATACATACTTGTAAATAAACCATTGAAACCAGAAGTTTACTGTTTCACAAGTTAAAAATCTCACATGATCTCATTTCTTCTCAAATCCTGTTCCTTCTCATCCTTTGTAAGGCTGCTAACAACATATTGTGTATTTGATACCTTTTCTTACTCACTTACAAATATGTGCACATGCAAGCTGTTGTTTTATGTAAGTGGTATTCTACTATACTTGATTTTGTAACAACCTTCTTGTGTCTTTAGAGATTTTGTCTTTTTTTTTTTAATATATTCTCTTCCCATCAGTATTTTTGGTATTGATGTCATTACCTTTTAAGTACTAATGCTTTAAAATACTATAAAGAAAATGACTTCTGCCTCCATCATAGTAAGAAAGTAGCAGTGTGACATCTTGACCATTAGCCTTAGGAAGGATCACCTTAAAAATGTGCTTCAGGCTTCCCTGGTGGCGCAGCGGTTGAGCGCTGGGTTGCAAAGCTGCCCGCAGCCTCTGCAGCGCTGGTTCGATCCCCGGCTTCTCCCCGGCCACTGGAGGAGGGTCCCACATGGCCCGCAGACCTCTCCTGCCGCCCTCTGCTCCCCGCTCTGGCTCTAGTGAATTCTCTCACCCTCCCGCGCTTCTGACTGTACCCAGTGCTTGTATAAATAAATAAATAAATCTTTAAAAAATAAAATAAAATAAAAATAAAATTGATTTTAAAAAAATGTACTTCAGAAAAAAAGCCTTATTTAAAATAAAGCAAAATCTAGTATAGTCAGCAACATCAAACATTTATTTTCCACAAAATTATATTCAAGATTTTGTGCAAGAAAGGACTGGACAAAGGGAGTTCTTTCTTTCTGTTTGGTTTTTTACCTTTTGTTTTATTTTTAATTGAGGTAATATTGGGGTACCCCCATCAGCTATTACTACTGTAGTGTACCCACCACCAATTTACCGTATTCATACACCACCATAGACCATTGTGTGTTTTCTTCCCTCTTTGTTCTTTGTATTTCAATTCTGTAGTCAGCTATCAAGGGTTAGTTTTCCAACATCATCTTTATCCATTTCAATTTAGTTATTTTATATCCTACATATTAGTGACACCATCCTATATTTATCTTTCTCCTTCTCACTTATTTCAGTTAGCATTATCATTTCTTGCTCCCCATGTTGCCACAAATGGAATGAGTTTCTTTCTTGATCACTGAGTAGTATTCCATTGTGCGTATATACTGTATCATCTTGAGCCATTCATCTATTCTGAGGCACTTACGTTGTTTCCATAGTTTAGCTGTAGTAAATAGTGCTGCAGTAAACATGAAAGTGCAAATTTCCTTTTGAGTTAGGATTTTTGAGTTTTTGGATAGGTGCCTAGGAGTGGAATTACTGTATTGGATGGCAGATCCATGCTTAATGTTTTGAGACACCTCCATATACTGCTCTCCATAGGGACTGACCAGTTTGCATTCCCACCAGCAATATAAGAAGATTCCCTTTTCTCCACATCCTTACCAGCACTTGTTTCTTTTGGTCTTTTTGATATGGGCCTTTCTCACATGTGGGAAATGGTATCTCATTGTGATCTTGATTTGCATTTCTCTAATAAATGATTGTGAACATTTTTTCATGTGCCTGTTGGCCTTTGTAATGTCATCTTTGGAGACATCTTTTCTGTCTGTTTCTTTCTTTTGCCCATTTTTTGATTGGGTTGTTTTGGTTTTGTGGGGTTTTATGAGTTTTTTCTATCTTTGATGTCAGTCCTTTGTCAGGTGTATGGTATGTGGGTATTTTTTCCCATTTAGTAGGGTGTCTTTGTTTTAGTTTTAGTTTCTTTAGCTGTACAGGAGTTTTTTAGTTTGATATGTCATCCCAGTTGTTCATGTTCTCTTTTGATTTCCTTTCTGTTGGTGACGAATCCCCAAAGGCAACACTAAAGTATATGTCATGAAATATTTTGCCTGTGTTTTTGTCTATGTATTTTATGGTTTCAGGTTTTACATCCAAGTCTTTGATCTGCTTTGAGTTGATTTTTGTGTGTAGTGTGAGAGCCTGGTCTACTTTCATTCTTTTGTTATCAGCTGTCCAGAGTTTTTGTGTTTTGTTTTTTTTTTTTTTAAAGATTTATTTATAGGGCCTCCCCTTGTGGCGCAGCAGTTGAGCGCTGGGCTGCAAAGCTGCCCGCAACCTCTGCAGCGCCTGTTCAATCCCCGGTTCGATCCCCAGCCACCGGGCGAGGGTCCCACATGGCGCGCAGACCTCTCCTGCCACCTGCTGCTCCCCTCAGCAGTGTACTTCGTCAGTCTGCCTGCTCTGCTCTCCCCTCTGGCTCTGGTGAATTCTCTCACCCTCCCGTGCTTCTGACTGTACCCAGTGCTTGTATAAATAAATCTTTAAAAAAAAAAAAGATTTATTTATTTATGCATACAAGAGCTGGGCTAGAGGCCAGAGATGCGGAGGGTGAGAAGAGGATTCACCAGAGACAGAGTGGGGAGCAGAACAGGCAAACTGACTGAAATATGCTGCTGAGGGGAGCAGCAGGCGAGACAGAAGAGGTCTGCCTCGCCATGTGGGTTTCTCCCTGGCCAGCCAGGGATCAAACTTGTGCTACAGAGGCTGTGGATTGCTTCATAGTGCAGTGCTTAACCCCCTGCACCACCAGGGAGGCCCCATCAGCTGTCCAGTTTTTCTAGCACCATTTATTGAAGAGGCTGTCCTTATTCCAGTGTATGGTTTTGGCTTTTTTGTCATAGATTAACTGTCTATATTTATGTGGGCTCATTTCTGGGCTTTCATTCTATTTCATTGGTCTGTGCTTCTGTATTTGTTCCATTACCAGGCTGCTTTAATTAATATAGCTGGAGATCTGGAAATGTGATACTTCCATTCCCTTTCTTCATTGTCAAAATTGCTTTTGATATTTGGGGTCTTTTGTGATTCCATGTGAATTTCAGTAGTATTTGCTCCAGTTCTTTGAAATATGCCACTGATATTTTTATTGGGGTTGTTTTGAATCTATATATTAGACAGGCCATTGGGTTGATAGGCCATTTTGACAATGTTGATTGTTCTAGTCCATGAGCAGAGGATAGTTTTCCATTTCTTTGTGTCTTCTGTTTCCTTCAACAGTGTTTTATAGTTTTCTTTGCATAGATGTTTTACCTCCTTTGTTAGATTTACTCATAGGGTTTTTTTGTTTTGTTTTGTTTTGCTTTTTTTTTTTCAATGTAATTGTCAACGGTATCACTTTCTTAATTTCTTCCTCTTCCATCTCATTGTGTATAGGAAGGCAGCTGACTTTTGTGTGTGTTGATTTTATACCCTGCCACTTTGCTAAAGTGATTGTTTCAATTAATTTGAGGGTCTATTATTAGGTCATCTGTAAATAATGATAGCTTCTTTTCCAGTTTGGGTTCCTTTTATATCTTTCTCTTTTCTAATTGCTGTAGCTAGAACTTCCCATATTATGTTGAACAACAATGGTGAGAATGGTCATCCTTGTCTTGGCCTGATCTTAGTGAGAAAGTTTTCAATTTTTCATCATTGAGAATGACACTATGTTTTTGTTGTAAATGGCTTTTATTATGGTATGTTCCATTTATCCCATTTTTCGAGAGTTTTCAACATAAATGGATGTTGGATCTTATCAAATGTTCTGTCAGCATCTATTGCTATGATCATATGGTTTTTGTTGATGTGGTGAATTACGTTAATTGATTTTTGGATGTTACTGTGTTCCCAGTATGAATCACACTTGGTGATGGTGAATGATTCTTTTGCTGCATTATTGGATTTGCTTTGCTAGAATTTTATTCAAGATTTTTGTTTCTGTGTTCATTAGGGAGATTGGTCTGTAATTTTCTTTTTGAGTGACTTGTCTATTTTGGTTTTGTATTAGAGTAATGTTCTTATAAAAAGTATTTGGAAATATTTCCTTTTTTGATTTTTTTTGAGGGGAAGAGTTTGAGTAAGATAGGCATTAGTTCATCTTTGAAAGTTTGGTAGAACTTTGTGAACTTGTGAAGCCATCTGGTCCTGGACTCTTATTTTGGGGGAGGGTTTAGATTACTGTTTCAATTTCCTTGCTTGAGATTGGTTTGTCCAAGGTTTCTGTTTCTTTCCTATTCATCTATACCCTTGGATGATTGTGTAATTCTAAGACTTTGTCCATCTCTTCTTGGTTATTGGCTTTGTTAGCATGTAGATGTTTTTAGTAGTCTCTAATTATCCTCTGAATTTCTGCAGCATTTGTTGTAATTTTGCTTTCGCTTTTGAATCTGCTTGTCTGAGATTTCTCCCTTGTTTTCTTCGTGAATCTTGCTGGAGGTCTATTCTGTTTATTTTTCTATAGAACCAGCTTTTGGTTTCATTGACCTTTTGGACTTTTTTAAATTTCTATTTCATTTACTTCTGTTTTGATTTTTTCTTATTTCTGTTCTACTGGCTTTAGATTGATTTGTTCTTGTTTTCTTTATTCCTCAAGTTGATAGAGAAGGTTGTTTATTTGAGCTCTTTCGTGTTTCTTGATGTGGGCTTGTATTGCTATGTATTTCCTACTTAGTACAGCTTTTGCTGCATCCCATAATTTTTGAATGGTTCTGTGCTTCTTTTCATTTGTCTCGAGGTATTTTTTTATTTCTTCTTTGATAACCTAGTGATCTTTTAGTAGTGTGGTATTCAGTCTCCGTATATTAAGTTTTCTCTGCTTTCTTTTAATAGGTGATTTCTGGTTTGATATGTTTATGGTCTGAGAAGATGCTGGGTATGATTTCATGAAATTATTAATGTTTGTGTCCCAGATTGAGGTCTATTCTAGAGAACAGTGAGTTCTAAGGGACAGCAGCAGTTTTTGTTTTTTTTTTAACCTTTCTCTAATTGGCATGTACTGTAATAATACTTATTATAGAACCAGAGTTTATTCAACATGTATTTATTGCAAAGTCATTTATTGCGCATGCTAAGAATAAAATGGTAAGCAGGCCACCCCCACCACCCCCCACCCCGGTGTCGCAGTGGGTTGGGCACCGCGCTGCAAAGCTATCTGCAGCCTCTGCAGTGCAGGTTCGATTCCCGGCCGGTCAGGGAAAATCCCACATGGTCCGGCAGACCTCTCCTGCCTCTCCTACTGCTCCCCTCAGCAGTGTCTTCAGTCTGTCTGCCTGTTCTGCTCCCTGCTCTCTCTGGTGAATCCTGTCACCCTCCCACGCCTCTTACCTGTACCATAGTTCTTGTATAAAAATAAATAAATCTCTAAAAGATAAATAAATAAATAATAAAATGGTAAGCAAATGTAGATATTTGTACTATTCTTATGGATCTTTTAGTCCATGATATATTACTTAGGATAATGAGAATATATCATAGATGTAATTGACTTAGTATCCCTGTGAAAGTAATAATGAAACTAAAATGTGAAAAATAAAAATAAACATCTATTTAAAGTAACAAGTCTACAATAAACATAATGTTCTGATAAATGTGAAAAAGCATGGAAGGTTCAGGAAAGTACAAGAAAACTTTTGTGGCCAAAATACAGACTGAATTAGAGTACTATGGTATGAAATGAATCTAGAGAAAAGGCTGTGGGGGTCAGAGCATGTAGAGGATCTTGTATGCAATCTTAAGATTTAGGTCACTGGGCCTCCCTCATGGTGCTAGGGGTTAAGACGCAACCTGTGAAGCAATCCGCAGCCACTGCTGCACAAGTTTGATCCCAGACAGGGAGCTACCCACATGGCGCAACAGACCTCTCTTGACTCGCCCACTGCTCCCCTCAGCAGTGTGTTTCAGTCAGTCTGCCTGTTCTGTTCCCCACTCTGTTTCTGGTGAATCCTCTCACCCCCCACACCTCTGGCCTGTACCCTGGTTCTTGTATGCATAAATAAATAAATCTTTTTTAAAAAGATTCAGGTCACTATTTGTTGATTAATAACAAACTCGAATCCAAAATAATATTATAATATGTATGGGCTGGGGCCTCCCTTGGTGGCGCAGCAGTTGAGCACTGGGCTGTGAAGCTGCCTGCAGCCTCTGCAGTGCCAGTTCCATCCCCGGCCACCAGCGAGGGTCCCACATGGCGCGCAGACCTCTCCTGCCACCCGCTGCTCCCCTCAGCAGTGTACTTCGGTCCTTCTGCCTATTCTTCTCCCAGCTCTGCCTCTGGTGAATGCTCTCGCCCTCCTGCGCTTCTGACTGTGCCTGGTGCTTGTATAAATAAATTTAAAAAAAAATTAGTTTAAAAAAAAAGTATTTGGGGAAAAAAAAAAGCATTTAAAAAAAATATGTATGGGTTCGGTTCAAAACTCAGGATAACCTGTGTTCAAATTATAATTCTAAAAGTAAAAAATGTGCCTTGCTGGTTGCGCAAGGGGTTAAGCACTGTACTATGAAGCAATCCACGGCCTCTGCAGCATGACTTGGATCCCGTGCCAGCCAGGGAGCAACCCACATGGTGAAGCCTCTCTTGTCTCACCCGCTGCTCCCCTCAGCAGTGTGTTTCAATCTGCCTATTCTGTTCCCCACTCTGTCTGTGGTGAATCCTCTCACCCCCGGAATTTCTGGCCTGCACCCCAGCTCTTGTGTGCATAAATAATTAAATCTAAAAAAACAAAAAGTAAAAAATAAAATAAAAATATTTGACACCATGTTTGCTACATATTGAAGCTTTGAGGTCTGTGTAAAGAGGTACCTAAAAGGAGATTCATAGTCTTTAATACCTTTTTTTTAATGCTAAAAATTTAGGAACCAAGAGTTGTTCAATTAATAAATTTTAAAAACAAGGTAATAAGCCCCAAAATGGTAAAAAAAGAAGATAAAACGTACACATTAAATTGCATAATAAAGCCAGGGAATAATAAAATCACTGAGGACCATATTCCTTGAAAACTAATAAAATATAGAAATTTTTCTGCAAAACTAATCAATAAAGGGAATAGTTAGGAATTAAGAAATATGAGAGATTAAAAAGTGACTATAAGAATTTTATGCACAATAAATTGGAAAACTCAGTTGAAATGTATGTATTCCTAGGGAAAACCTCCTCAAGAGGAAATGAACTGAATGCTTCTGTTAAGAAAATTGAACCTACAATTTATTTTTTCTTTTTAATTTTCTTTATTTTTATTTATATATATTTTACATCATTGTTCATTTTTAAACAATGTTTGCTTTCCCTCCCACCCCAGGTTTAGTCCCCATAGAATTTCCCTCACCAATGCACCCCTGCACCATCACCACAGCCCCCTGTGCCCCTCCCTCCCTCCCAGTGATCCCTCTCCCTCCTCCTCCCCTGCAGGATGTCTCTGGTTTATAATTTTCTGTTAGTTTTTGTTTTGTTGTGTTGTGTTTTGTATTGTTATTATTTTTTTTCCCTGATCTCTTATTTGGTTCCCCTATAAATGAAACTTTATGATATCTTTCTTTTTCCTTCTGATTTATTTCACGGAGCATAATTCCTTCTAGTCCCATCTGTGTTGCTGCTAATTGCATGAGTTTATCTCTTTTGATTGCTGAATAACATTCCATTGTGTATATATACCACATCTTCTTGATCCAGTCTTCTGTTTTTGGGTGTTTGGGTTGTTTCCAGGTTTTACCTATTATAAATAGTGCTGCAATAAACATAGGGGTAAAGGTGTTCTTTTGAATCAATGTTTTTGTGTCCTTTAGGTAGATCACTAGGAG
This sequence comes from Talpa europaea, assembly GCF_964194135.1. Lineage (NCBI taxonomy): Eukaryota > Metazoa > Chordata > Mammalia > Eulipotyphla > Talpidae > Talpa > Talpa europaea. The sequence continues at coordinate 77,305,484 of NC_140076.1, forward strand.
AGGAATTGCTGGATAATATGGTAGCTTCATTTTTAGTAGACTGAGGAACCTCCAGACAACTTTCCTTAGTGGTTGGACCAGTTTGCACTCCCACCAGTGTAAAAGGTACACCACATCCTCTCCAACATTTGTTGTTGCTAGTTTTTTCGATATGTGCACCTTACTGGTATGCACCATACTGGTATCTCAGTATGATTTTGATTTGCATTTCCTGATTATAAGGGATGTTGAACACTTTCATATGCCTGTTGGCCATTTGCATTTCCTCTTTAGACAAGTTTCTTTTTAGCTCTTCTGCCCATTTCTTGACTGGATTGTTTATTTTGTTTTTGTTGAGTCATGTGAGTTCTTTATATATCTTTGTGATCAGTCCCTTATCAGTTGTCTGGAGTATAAAAAATTTTTTCCCAGTCAGTGGGGTGTCTCTTTGTTTTGTTTAAAGTCTCTTTTGCTGTAGAGAAGCTTTTCAGTTTGATGTAATCCCAGGTGTTTATCTTTTCCTTGACTTTCTTTGCTTTAGGTGATAAACCTTTAAAGATGTTGCTGAGCTGTGTGTCTTGTAGTGTTTTACCTATATTTTCTTCTATGTATTTTATGGTTTCAGGTCTTATGTCCATCTCTTTTATCCATTTTGAGTTTTTTGTGCATGGTGAAAGGTAGTGGTCTAGTTTCATTCTTTTATATGTGGTGGTCCAGTTTTCCCAGCACCATTTATTGAACAGACTGTCCATGTTTCATTGCATATTCTTTGCTTCTTTGTCAAAAATTAGTTGTTGATATAAGTGTGGCTTTATTTGTGGGCTTTCTATTCAGTTCCGTTGGTCTGTGTGTCTGTTTTTGTTCTAATACCATACTGTATTATTTATTATGGCTTTGTAGTATAGTTTGAAGTTTGGAAGTGTGATACCTCCATTCTTTGTTTTCGTCAGTAGGGCTTTGGCTATTCGCAGTTTTTTGTGGTTCCGTATGAATTTCATCCATATTTTTAACCTACAATTTAAAATCTTGTTACTGAGAAAATGTCAGAACCAGACAGTTTAAAAGAAAGTTCTACCACACTTTAAAGGAGAAGATCATTCTAGTCTCATTAAAATTCTTTAGAGAGTATGAAAGGATTAGGGAGGGGAATACATACATAGAAAGTACATATACATGTTAAACCATCTGTCTTGTTGATGTTGCTGTAGTTGTGTAGTAACCATTGTTTATAATAGAATTTTTTCATGTTACTATTAGATTATTTCCAGTTTGAGGTTATTATTCCACATTGCTGCTCTTAATATGACTCAAATGTCTATTGAGGATTATGGGTACTATTTTCTTTGGTTCTATTCCTAAGAAAGGAATAACTGAATAAAGCAATAAATTTGCCCCAAGTCTTCATTTCCAACAATAGAATATTAGGCTAGTATGGAACTGAGTAGATTTTAAAAAAGATCCATGCTGTATATAATACGCAGCTTATATTTTAGAGGTAACATTGCATGTCAGTATAACAAAACAATATTCAGTAAATTTACCCCAGAAGTTGATGGTCCATAGGAATGGGACTGAAATTGTATTGTCTTACCCAGTTTATAAAAGGAATTCTCAACTGATTAAACATATAAGTGTAAAAAGCAAAACTTTATACTTTCAAAGGTTAATATAGAAGGAGTATAACTTCATGACCTTGTTGACAGAAACTATTTCATAAATGACATCAAAAGTAGTAACTGTAGAGGTGAAGATTGATATACTGGATTATATTAAAATTAAGAATTTCTGTTCATGAAACGTCATGGAAAACACTGGAGACTAGATACCAACTTGGAGAGGAAATTTATTTTATACCTTTTTGGCATCCAGAATATATAACTACAGCAAAGGAAAGTATTACAAAGCAACTTTATATATGTAGCAACTTCCTCCTATATAACTTAGAAAAACTTTTGCTTCAAAGGTGTAGCAGAAAACATTTTTCAGAAAGATAGGTAGCAAGATTGATTACAACATATAGAAACTGGGAAAATCCCAATTGTTAGTAAAAGTGCTGAGTGTATTATGGTTTTCAGACATTGGAATGTAATATTCTAATAAAAGTTAATGAATTAAATAATAATGGATAAATTTTAGAAACATAATAGGTAAAAGAAGGAAGTTCCTAAGAACAATGCAGTAGCTGTTACTGTTTTTATAAAACAAACCAGAATAAAACTTCACAAAGTATTGTGTTGATGTAGATAAATATATCAAAAAAAAAAAAAAACATTTTAGAATGCCTTCGCTTTCTCTCTCATTCCCTGAAAATTTCTGTCTTGAAGCCATTAGGGAGTAAGCAAGGAAACCATGGTTGCCCAGTGCTAGGTGTTAGAGACTTAAGAGTGAGAAATTGGGCCATGAATAGAGAGTATGAGTCCAGACTGGGGTGTCAAAAGCCTGAGTAGGATGGGAAGGATGCTCTTGTAAAGAGTATACTAAGACCAACAAGATTAGGAAGGTATCCATCCCAGACCTCCTTAATAGGGAGTTTTTTTGATTCTGTGAGTAGATATTTGCATTTTTTTTTAAGATTTATTCATTTATGCATACAAGAACTGGGGTATAGCCAGAGGTGTGCGGAGTGAGAGCATTCAGAATGGGGAACAGAACAAGCGGATTGACTGAAGTACACTGCTGAGGGGAGCAGTGGGCGAGTTAGGAGTGATCTGTTGAGCCATGTGGGTTGCTCCCTGGCTGGCCAGGGATCGAGTGCTGCAGTGGCTGCAGACAGCTTTATAGGTTGCATCTTAACCCCTTGCGCCACCAGTGAGGTCCTGTTTGCATTTCTTATAAACCATAAAGGTGATTCTGATATAGCAGAAACATGACTCTTGATTTTATATGTGTGCAGGATAAGCAGGAGAGCAGAAAACATTTTTGATTGTAGGAGAAGCAAATATGAGATTGTATATAGAAGTAGAAATTAATTTCACTTATAAGGAGAACAGTGAAAAAATAATAAATTATTTAATAAATAAACACCACGACCAAATAAGATTCATCCCAATTATGCAAGATTTAACATTTGAAAATCATTTAATGTAACCCATCAAATCGATAGGCTAGATAAGAAATACTAAAGAAACTACCTCAACATAATAGAGGTCATATATGAGATTCCCTACCTAATATCAGTGGTAAAAGGAGTGAAGCAAGAATGTGCACTTTTCTCACTTGAACGTAGGACTGAGATTCATAACCACAAGTAGACAAGAAAAAGAAGTAAGACCAAGTAGTGAAGGACAAAGTAAAGCTATCTATTTGCAGATGCTGTGATTTCACATATTAAATAAAATAAAGACATTGCACCTAAAAAAGGGGAGTGGGGAATAAAGTTGCTAAGTGAATTTGGCAAAGTTGAGAAAACCAGTATACTAAGTTCAATTGTTTTTTCCTATGTAAACATTTTCAAAATGGAAATGAGGACAATTCCATTGACAATAGCATGAAAAAGAATAAAACACTAAAGAATAAACTTAGGGAGGCAAAAATTTGTACATTGAAAACTATAAAATGTTGAACAAAATTAAAGAAGCTTAAATAAATAGACATGGATTGGATTGGAACATTTAATATGTAGGATATCAGTACTACTCAAAGCATTCTACAGGTCCAGTGTAATGAGTTTCATAATCCCAATAACTTATTTTGCAGAAATAGAAAAATCCATCTTAAAATTTGTGAAGAATCTCATAGGACCCCAGATAACCAAAACAATCTCAAAAAAGGAACAATGTTTTATAAGACTCACATGTCTAGGTTTTTTCTTTTTCTCTCCTTTTTTGCACTGGCTGGAACCTTTACCATGATACGAAATAAAAGCAATGAGGACAGACATTTTGCCTATACTCTGAGAGCAGGAAAACTGTATTCAGTCTTCTACCACTAAGAATGAAGCACAGGGGTCTCCCCTGGTGGCGCAGGCGGTTGAGCGCAGTGCTGTGAAGCTGTCCACAGTCTCTGCAGCGCGGGTTCGATCCTGGCCAGCTGGCGAGGGTCCCACATGGCGCGGAAGACCTTTCCTGCCTGTTCTGTTCCCCACTCTGTCTCTGGTGAATCCTCTCACCACCACCCCTCTGCCCCCCGTGCCTCTGGCCTGTACCCTAGCTCTTGTGTAAATAAAATAAATCTAAAAAAGACAAAAAAAAGCAACAACGAGGCACAAAGAAAATGGAGGCAATTCCATTTCATTGCATGGGTCCCGAGGCCCCTATCCAATCTGTTTGATGTTTATTTTGTATATAATTTCTAGGGCTTTTAGTTATATTTAGTAGGAGGATAAGTAGAAATGTTTTTTCCATCTTTACCTGGAGCTAGAATTGTAACAGGGTGGTCCCCAGGAAAGGGGGAGGTACCCTGCCCCACCCAAGAGAGGGTGGAGCTGAGCAGGGAGAGGAGAAGCTGCAGAAGAGACTGAGGAAGGAAGCAGGATGGAGCCTAGAGACACGTGAAGAAACTGTGCTTGTCTTTTGGTCGTGGACTGGGTGACACAGATGTGGGTGAGATCCATGGGAAGGTGACAGTGGCAGCTTTTATCTTAATGTTGATTTTGCTCTTTTCCTTCCAGGCTTGTCTGGTTGTTTCTGACCCTTTTCTGTGGGTCCCCACTGAAAGATGCTTTAGACCTGTGGCAGGCTTTGGGGCCTTGCTCTGGGCCATTCCCATATGGACGGACTTTTACCCACGAGGGGACGGGTAACTTTGGGTGCTTCATTTAGGAACTAGACTCTTTGCCTTTCCTGTATTGTTTCCTAGTTTTATTAAAGTTCCTGCCCATTAAAGTCTCATATGTTTCGTGTTGATGTGGAGGATGACAGAACCCATTTAGAATAGGCAAGCTTGCGGGGTTTGGGCTGCCTCTCTCCCTGTCCTATAACAGAATCACCTTAATTTTTTTTTCTTATTCTTTTATTTTTTTAAGATTTATTTATTTATACAAGCAATAGGTACAGTCAGAAGCACGGGAGGGTGCTGTGGTGAATTCACCACAGCCAGAGCGGGGAGCAGCACAGGCAGACCGATGAAGTACACTGCTGAGGGGAGCAGCAGGCGGCAGGAGAGGTCTGTGGGCCACATGGGACCCTCGCCCGGTGGCCGGGAATCAAACCGGTGCTGCAGAGGCTGCGGGCAGCTTCGCAGCCCAGCACTCAACGGCTGTGCCAACACAGAGGCCCCACCTTAATTTTTTTTTATTTTTTTTTTGAAGATTTATTTATTTATTTATACAAGCACTGGGTACAGTCAGAAGCGCGGGAGGGTGAGAGGATTCACCAGAGCCAGAGCGGGGAGCAGAGCAGGCAGAAGGACCGAAGTACACTGCTGAGGGGAGCAGCGGGCGGCAGGAGAGGTCTGCGCGCCATGTGGGACCCTCCTCCGGTGCCTAGGGAGTAGCCGGGGATTGAACCGGTGCTGCAGAGGCTACGGGCAGCTATTCAACCCAGCGCTCAACTGCTGCACCACCGGGGAGGCCCCCCACTTTAATTTTTAAAGGTGTTTTTGTAATTCCATTTTTGACAGGTTTCCTAAAACCCCCCATTTTAGTGTTTGTAGATGTAATTTCATTATCTTCTGACTTGCAGTGTTTTTCAGACATGAAATCTTCACTGAATCTTATTTTTGTACTCGGGCCCTTACAATGTGTATTTTTTTTCTTTCCTTATCAAGAATTTTTAGCGTATTTAGTATGACATCTGTGCCTTACTTGCTTTGCTTGAGTTTATCTTACTTTGCTTCTTGGCATTCTTGAGTTTATATTTCTTATCAAATTTGAAAAATTTTTGGCATTTACTCTAAATTGTTTTGTTAGGATTGTTGAACATTGTGTAGGTTGCATAATTTTGTGTCTGGTTTTTGTTCTTTTCCAAATGTTCTGTTTTATTTTGGTAAGCAGTGAATCAGCTTGGATTCTTTTGAAGATTGTTTTTAAGCTTTATTAGGACTGACCTTTATTCTAGGGGCAGTTGAGCCCTACAGAAGTGGGTATTATTACCATCTGAAATCTGTGTTGAATGCCCACAATTGGGAAATGCCTTTTTACACTCTGTGGTAGAATCTGAATATCTACCACCATATGTGAGCTCTGAGAATTGTTCAATTTTTATAGTACTGTGATAGTTCTTTGTCCAGCTTTACACAATTGCACTCTGCACATGCACAACTTAGTATATTTAGCATCATACTAAAAGAGATGCATGTCCAGATTTCTGGAGTTTTTTTCTTCATAGCATTCTCTGCTCTGGTACTCACTAATTCCAGCTACCTCAGCTTTTCCATGTGCTGATCTCTCACCTCTCAACTTACTAGGTTGGCCAGATTCTTTACTTTGATTCTATCCCTTCTACCACAGTTCCTTCGTAAAAGGCAAATTGCTTGTAGGACTTAGCTCATTTTATTTTTCTTTTCATATTCTCAGTGTTCACAGTACTGCATTGTTCAGTATCTGTTAATTATTTCATAAACTTTCTCCAGGTTTCTATTTACTGACTTTATTTCAGGAGGACAAGTCTGTTGTCTGTTACTCCAGCATGGCTAGATGAGAAAGATCCCTTTTTTTTTTTTTTTTTAATTGCCATGGTGTTTTTAAATAGACAGCTATTTGCAGGAAAATTTTTTTTTTGCCATAATTATTTTTTTGCCATAATTATTTTTTTGCCATAATTATCTTTCAATTTCTCTTTCTAGCTTTTCTGAAGCAGCAGTTGAGATTGCCAGTCCTCCAGAAACCCCAGCCAAGCCTCCTGAACCTGAAAACACCTTGCAGCCTGTGCTTTCTCTCATCCCAAGGGAAAAGAAGGCCCCACGTCCCCCAAAGAAGAAGTATCAGAAAGCAGGATTGTATTCTGACATTTACAAAACTACAGAGTAAGTAGTAGTACCTTTTGACTGATATCTTTTAAAGACTTGTTAATCTTTTATGTTTTTAAATATACTTTGACCATCAGAAAACACAATACAAATGTAATATAACCAAATATGAACTTACCACAAATACTTCAGTATTTATTGTACTCATGATACTCCATTATGTTGTTTGGCGCTAGTTATTTACCATGGTCTTTATTTTCTCTATGTCTTTCTAGATTATATTCCTGTATTTTAGATTCTAACAGTGCCTTTTTTGTTAATTAAAAATGAAAGATGGTACTATGTGTGTATCTAAAATGATCTTGATGATTTTCTACATTCACACCTCTATGATTGTTTTCTATGTTCTAAGCACTATGCCAGATGAGTAAAATGCTCCTTACTTTTAACAACTCCATGTTTCTTTGAGCATGTACAGCTTATTAAGCTCTCTAGTTGAGAATTTTTTTTTAAAGATTTATTTATTTATGCATACAGAACAGGGTACTGACCAGATGTGTGGGGGGTGAGAGGATTCACCAGAGACAGAGCAGGGAACAGAACAGACAGACTGACTGAAATACACTGCTGAGGGGAGCAGTGGGTGAGTCATGAGAGGTCTGCTGCGCCATGTGGGTTTCTCCCTGGAAGGCCAGAATTGCACCTGTGCTGCAGAGGCTGCAGACAGCTTCACAGTGCTGCGCTCAACCCTCTGTGCCACCGGGGAGGCCCATCTAGTGGAGAATTTTTAAAGTTCCAAGGAGATATGAACTATGTTATTGAGCTAGAGTTATTTTATAATATATAGCTAGGTTAGTTACAGTTGTTTGCAAGATGGTGAAGAGAGTTTGTGTTAGAATAGTAGCATGTACCAAGGTATATACAAGAATGACAAGATTTTACATGTAATAGAACAACTTAAAGGTTCAATGTTTCTGAAATTTACTGGTGTTCTAGAAATTAAAATTGGAATCAGGACCACTTAAACATGGACTTAAATAATCCTAAGATACAGTCTCTATCTCATAAGCCTATAGCCTATTTTTAATAGGATTTTTAGGAAAGAAAATAAAAAGTTTTAGTTTAAAAAAATAAGAAGTACAATTTTGTGTTTTAAGATGATAACTCTGGCAACAGATTGGGAAAAGAATGAGAGTTACTAATGGCAGAAATTCACAGTATACATTAAAAGGTCACAAGATTCTGAATTTAGGGGAAAAATGTGAAGTTGAAGGAGGAAATGATGGCATTCAGAGGTATTTGACTTGGTGTAGGTTAAAGTGGTCAACATGTAAACCATAGCATTTTATTTTACATTGAGAAGATTTTTCATACCTTTGCTACTGAGGTAGATAGCACAAACTATTCTCTATTCCTGCTTCTTAGTTCATGAAAATGTTTTATTAGTTAAACTTTGTTTCAGTTATCAATCCTCTTAAATAGCCAGCTGTTCAAAAAGATGGAGGTTTATTTTTCTTTAATTAAAAATAAGCTGTGAGATACACAACTCAGGGTTATTGTGGTATCTTCACAGTGTCTTCAAGGGCCTACACTCCTTTTTTCCTATTTCAGCACTAAGCTTACATTCTCATGACTACCTCTTGTTCCAGGAAAACTGCTAGCATCTAGCCCTAGTATCTCCGTTACAGAGAGCAGAAAAAAAGAAAGGAAGCAAATGCCATGCAGTTTTGTAAGGAATGCCCTAGACTAAATATATCCTTCCCAATATTCATATGTTAAAAACCTATTTCCCAATGTAGTGGTATTTGAGGTGAGGGCTTTGGGAAGTAAGTAGGTTATGAAGGTGGAATCTTTTTTTTTTTCCCCCAAAGATTTATTTGTTTATACAAGCACTGGGTACAGTCAGAAGCACAGGAGGGTGAGAGAATTCACCACAGACAGAGCAGGGAGCAGAGCAGGCAGACTGACGAAATACACTGCTGAGGGGAGCAGCTGGCGCAGCAGGAGAGGTCTGCGCGCCATGTGAGATCGTTGCAGGTGGTCGGGGATCGAACCGGTGCTGCAGAGGCTGCGGGCAGCTTCGCAGCCCAGCGCTGAACCGCTGCGCCACCAGGGGAGGCCCTGAAGGTGGAATCTTTATGAACGGGATTAGTTCCCTTTTAAGAATTGGGCATTGCTGAGAGAGATGATCTGTCTCTCCATGATGTGAGGATATTACAAGAAGACAGTATCTACAAGCCAGGGAGAGGGCTCTTGCCAGATTCTGAACCTAATCTCAGACTTCCCAGCCTCCAGAAGAGTGAGACATCAATGTTTGGTGCTTGAGCCACCCAATCTGTTGTCATTCATAAACAATTACAATTATCACGAGCTAAGTAAAGATATTTCAAAATCTCATTTATAGCATTAGCCAGAACATAGCCACATGATGGCTGGGGATTCATTGTCATTATTCCATTTGACAATGCCTGAAAGAAAAAAATGAACCTCTGTCTCTACAAATGAGAAAATAGAAATGCATCTTGGGATGGTCTAATATAATTATTATTTTATTAATTTTTTAAAAGACACACTTATTCAGCACATGATCAGAAAATTACAGTTAACAGTCAAGGGTAAGGGCCTCCCTGGTGGTACAAGGGGTTAAGTCTCAGCACTATGAAACTCTCTGCAGCCACTGCAGCATGAGTTCAATCCCCAGCCAGGGAGCTGACTCACATGGTGCAACAGACCTCTCCTATCTCACCCCCTGCTTCCCTCAGCAGTATATTTAGTCATTCTGCCTGTTATGCTCCCCACTCTATCTCTGGTAAGTCCTCTGCCCCCACCTCCCACCCCTCACACACACCTCTTTTGTACACCCCAGCTCTTATATGCATAAATAAATCTTTGAGGGGGGGGAAGAAAGAAACATCCACATTAACACCATTTGTTGGAATGCTTTATGCTTCCCACAGAACAGAAATAGCCTGTTTAAAATAATCTGTTTAACATTATTAAAATGGCCACCCTACCAGGGCCTCCCCGGTGGCGCAGCGGTTGAGCGCTGGGTTGCGAAACTGCCCGCGGCCTCTGCGGCGCCGGTTCGATCCCCGGCTGCTCCCCGGCCACCGGAGGAGGGTCCCGCATGGCGCGCAGACCTCTCCTGCCGCCCGCTGCTCCCCTCAGCAGTGTACTTCGGTCCTTCTGCCTGCTCTGCTCCCCGCTCTGGCTCTGGTGAATTCTCTCACCCTCCCACACTTCTGACTGTACCCAGTGCATGTATAAACAAAAAACAAACAAACAAACCAGCAAACAAATAAATAAAGCATGCCTCTATAAAAAAAAAAATTAAAAAAAAAGAGAGAGAAAAAAAAATGGCCACCCTACCAAAAGCAATATACAGAGTCAGTGCTATTCCCATAAAAATTTCAATGTCATTCTTCAAAGAAATAGAATAATTATTAATGAAATTCATATGGAATCACCAAAAACGCCGAATAGCCAAAGCTATCCTGAAAAAAAAGAAAGGGAATGGAGGCATCACACTCCCAGACTTCAAACTATACTACAAAGCCATAATCATCAAAACTGCATGGTATTGGAACAAGAACAGACACACAGACCAATGGAATAGAATAGAAAATCCAGAAATAAACCCACAGATATATGGTCAACTAATCTTTGACAAAGGAGCAAAGAATATGCATTGGTGCAAAGAAAGTTTGTTCAATAAATGGTGCTGGGAAAACTGGGTTGCTACATGCAAAAGAATGAAGCTTGACTACTACCTAACACCATGCACAAAAACCAACTCTAAATGGATTAAAGAACTAGACATAAGACCTGAAACCATAAAATACATAGAAGGAAATATAGGCAAAACACTACATGACATGCACATCAAAGACATCTTTACAGACACATCACCCAAAGCAGTGATAGTGAAGGCAAAGAAAAACAGCTGAGACTACATCAAATTAAAGAGCTTCTGCACAGCAAAAGAGACAATAACAAAAACCAAGAGAAACCCCACCGACTGGGAGAACATTGTTGCACCCAACACTAATGATAAAGGACTGATCACAAAAATCTACAAAGAGCTGATGAGACTCAACAAAAACAAGGAAAATAATCCAGTCAAAAAATGGGCAGAAGAGCTAAAAAGAAACTTCTCTGAAGAGGAAATGCAAATGGCCAACAGGCATATGAGAAAATGTTCAACATCACTTGTAATCAGGGAAATGCAAATCAAAACTACCATGAGATACCATCTTACACCAGTGAGAATGGCACATATTTAAAAAACTAGCAACAACAAATGTTGGCGAAGTTGTGGAGAAAAAGGAACTCTCCTGCACTGTTGGTGGGGGAGTGCAAACTGGTCTAACCACTATGGAGAGGTGTGTGGAGATTTCTTGACCTACTAAACATAGAGCTTCCATATGATCCAGCAATTCCACTCCTAGGTATTTACCCAAAGGACACAGAAACATCAATTCCAAAGAGCACCTGCACCCCTATGTTGATAGCAGCACTATTTACAATAGCTAAGCTTTGGAAACAACCCAAATGCCCAAAAATAGATGACTGGATCAAGAAGATGTGGTACATATACACCATGGAATATTACTCAGCATTCAAAAAAGATAAACACATGCAATTTGCAGCAACATGGATGGAGCTAGAAGGGATCATGCTCAGCGAAATAAGCCAGAAAGAAAAAGAAAAATACCGGATGGTCTCACTCATAGCAGGAATCTAGAAACCTTAAATAAGGGACCAGGGAAAAGAATAACTATAAGAAAGAAAAAATCAAAATCAACAAACAACTATGAACCAGAGACATTCTTTGGGGGGTTGGGGGGGCAGGGAAAGGAGGGATTGGGGTCAAAATAAGGGGGTTGTAATTGTATGGGGAATATAAAAATTAAATTTAAATAAAAAAAATAATCTGTTTAACTATTAGTCACAACTACAGACCTTGAGGGTTTTGCCCACATACATGAATATTGACTAATTCATGTCTTTGTAATAGACCCTGACACGACTATCCTTTGCTGAGTTCACTACTCTGTTTTAACCATAACTTCGCTGTCACTTACCTGGCTCGCCTTTGTTGCTAAGCTTTGTTTCTTAGTAGTTAAAACCTGCCAGTGCCATACCTATTGCTGCTGCTAAAACCAGTACAGCCACGTTAGTTTTGTAGTTTGACAAAGTATTTGCTTCCACCACTATTGGGACCAAAACTTCTGCCTCCAGTTTCTTCCTTTCATGGGTCCAAAATATCAAGAGTAATAGTTGTAATTGTCAAAATCATTGTAATTACCACCACCTCCAAAATTGCTTCTGTCATTACCATATCCATTATAGCCATCCCCACTGCTGCCATGTCCACCACCACATGACTACCACCTTGACTACTGAAGTTTCTTCCATGACCAAAGTTGTTTTCCTTCACTACCCCACCAACATGATCACCACCAAAGTTTCCAGAAATTTGGTTGGATGAAGCACTGGACATGTCTTACATAGATAGGGCTTTCCTTACTTCACAGTTATGGCAATTCACAGTATGGTTTTGGTTTTTTGTGTTTTTTTTTTTTAATATTTAAAGAGCAGATTTATTAGAGAAAGGGACAGAAAAGTAAAACACACTTGCATAGACAAGTGGACAGAAAGAGCTGACCCAAAAGGGACAGGTTTGCTGAGAGAGGCCTGCATGGTTGCAGGCGGGTGGCCCTGAGAACTTCCTCCACTGAGGGAGGTCAATGAAAAGAAGTCCCAGCATGGTACAGGTCACGGGCAGACAGGACAGCTGCTGCCCTGCGGAGGGAGAGAGTTGGTGAAAGGAAGCAACTGCATAGTCACAGGTGGGCAGAAAGACTGCTGCCAGTATGGTATTTCTTAATGATAGTCTTGTCCCCAGAATCATGGTCATCAAAGGTTGCAAAAGCAAAGCCTGTCTTCTTGCCACTGCCCCAATCAGTCATGACTTCAATCACTTCATTTTTCCCATACTGCTCAAAATAATACCCTAGGTGATATTCTTCAGCATCCTCTTAAATGCCACCAACAAAACTCTCTGTCACAGTTAAGTGAGCACTGGATCTTTGAGAATATTCTTTTGACACAGCCCTTTTTGGTTCCACAATTCTTCCATCTACCTTTTGTAGCCTTACATTCATTGCTGATCCACTTCCTACATAGTGGCATAAGTGATAAATCCAAAACCTCCGGATTGCTTGGTGTTTGTATCTCTCATTACCACATAGTCTGTGAGCATTCCGCATTGTTCAATGGCTTCTCAGACTCATCTGTTGTTTCAGTGCTTAAATCACTGATGACGAACTTGTGCAGCTGTTCCAGCTCCTTGGGAGACTCTGACTTAGACATGATAGAAGTGGAAAGGGAAACTTCTATACTCGATGTCCACTTAGAGGAAACACAGTTATAATTTTATAGCAGTGTTTTTTGCTAAATAAAAAAAGCTGAAATATAGTCATCAAATTTTCTGCTTAAAAAAAGTTTCAGTGTTACTTCTTTTTTTACTAATGTGCTTTTTTCTCACAGTTAAATTCCTACAAATGGGAGGTTAATAATATAACCAGACTATGCATGTAAAGAGCCATGTCATCACCCACATCAGTGTTTTAAAAATGGTTCTGGTTAGAAAAGTCTTTCATTCTGAAAATGAACTGAATATCACCTGTATGTGTTAAAAGGAACCCTTCATCTCATAAAATATAATTCTGAACTATTTTAAAGAACAATGATCAAGTGAATATATGTATACATTCTTGCAGATGATGGAGCCAGTAAATTTGTTGGTTGACTTTTTTATTGGTGACAAGTTTGGGGGTTTTTTTGTTTTGTTTTGTTTTTTTTTTTTTTTTAGTTTTTAATTCAGCCTTTATTTAAAGCAATTTTTAGTTCACAGCAAAATTGATGGAAAGTACACAGCTCATATACACCCTCTTGCCCCCCATGTGTGCACAATTCTGCACCACATTGTACATTTATTACAATCAGTGAAACTACATTGACACCTTGTTTTTCACCAAAGTCCATAGATGAAATTAGTGTTGCTTCTTCATGTTTTATAGTCTCTGGGTTTTGATAAATGTATATTTTATAGTCTCTGGGTTTTGATAAATGTCTAAATGTAAGTTACATGTATCTACCACTGTAGATACATGCAATGTGGGTTAGCTCTCTGACTGGAGATCAAACAGCATGTTTTATTTTGTGCTGTAGTGGCTGGCCATAATTGATTGTTCTACTTCCTTTAAAAAAAAAAGTCACTGGTATTTTCATAGGTAGTGCATTAAATGTGTAAATTGCTTTGGATAATGAGGCCAGTGATGTTCATTCTTCCTACCCATATGCACAGGATATCTTTCCATTTCTCTGTGTCTACTTGTATTTCCTTTAACAGAGTTTTATAGTTTTCATTGTACAGGTCCTTCACCTTCTTTATTAAATTTATTCCCAGGTGTTTCATTCTATATGAAAGTGTGATTATAAATGGAACTGTGTTCCTTATTTCCCTTTCTTCTAACATTATTTGCATATAGAAATGCCACTGATTTTTGAGTACTGATTTTATATCCTGCCTTACTGTATTGATTTATTACTTCTAGAATTTTTTTGTAGAATCTTTTGGTTTCTTTAACATGTCATCTGCTAATAGTAACAATTTCATCTCTTTTCCAGTTTGGGTGCTTTTATGTCTTTTTCTTGCCTAATTGCTTCGGCTAGAACTTCCAAGACTATTGAATAACAGTGGTGATAGTGGACATCCCTGTCATGTTCCTGATCTTAGTGGAAATGCTTTCAGCTTTTCAACATTGAGTATGATATTGGCTGTGAGCTTGCCATATGAGGCTTCTATAATATTTAGATAAATTCCATTTATTCCCATGGGGAGATGGGGGGTATCATAAAAGGATGTTGGGTCTTGTTGAATGCTTTTTTGGTGTCTATTGAGATGATCATGCAATTTTCGTCTTCCTTTTTGTTGACCTGATGGATGACATTGATTGATTTATGTATATTGAACCAGCCTTTGCATCCTTTGGATGACGCCTACTTGGTCATTGTAGACAATTCTTCATATGTTGCTATATCAGTTTTTTTTTTTTAATAGAAGCATGTTTTATTTATTTTATTTATTTGTTTGTTTTGTTTATACATGCACTGGGTACAGTCAGAAGCGCGGGAGGGTGAGAGAATTCACCAGAGCCAGAGCGGGGAGCAGAGCAGGCAGAAGGACCGAAGTACACTGCTGAGGGGAGCAGCGGGTGGCAGGAGAGGTCTGCGCGCCATGTGGGACCCTCCTCCGGTGGCCGGGGAGCAGCCGGGGATCGAACCGGCGCCGCAGAGGCCGCGGGCAGCTTCGCCACCCAGCGCTCAACCGCTGCGCCATGGGGGAGGCCCAGTTTGACAGAATTTTGTTGAGGATTTTTGCATCTGCATTCATCAGAAGTATTGGTCTATAATTTTCTTTTTTTCTGTAGTGTCTTTCTTTGGTTTTGGGATTGAGGTAATATTGACCTCATAGAATGTATTAGGGAGTTTTCCCTCCCTTTTTGATTATTTTTGAATAATGGGTAGGATAGGTATTAGATCATCTTTATGGATTTGGTAGAATTCACTTTGAAGAAGCCCTCTGGTCTTGGGCTTTTGTTCTTAGGGAGAAGTTACTGCTCTTAAACTCAGAGCTTATGGTTGGATAGTGGTTACTGTAGGGATTTTACTGAAATTCCTTTGTTTTAAGTCCTGTATGAGCTGGTGTCTGCTCTCCAACATTTAACTATACAAGTTCTATCCAGTTCTTCCTACCCTTTAGTATTTGGTGTTATTGATTCATAGTATTCTTGCCCTGGTACTGTTGTTACATTGCTATTGTCATTTTCCAAGGAGCTTGTACTTCAATTTTTCTTTTCTTGTAAAATCCCTATTGGTATTACTTGAAGAGCAAGTTTGGCTGTGGCAAATTCCATTAACTTCTTTTTATCTGAGAAAACCATTATTAAACCTGCATACTTAATTGATAGTTTTGCAGGATAGAGAATTCTTGGCTGGAATTGCTTGTCCTTTAGGATTGCTAATATTTCCTCCCACACTCTTCTTGCTTAAAGAGTGTCTGGATTGAAATTGGGGAAATCCTAATTTGAGAACCCTTACAAGTTTTGTTTGTTTTTTTCCCCTTGCTCCCTGCAAAATTTTTTCTTTCTCTTTAATTTTTGGTAGTTTTCAATGTGTATATCAATGTAGGTCTTTTTTGCATTAAAGAATTTAGATGTTCTCCTGCTTGCTGGACTTCCATATTTAATACATTGTGTAATTTTAGGACATTATAATTTTTTTAAAGATTTTTTTTTTATTTATGCATACAAGAAATGGGGTGTAGGCCAGAGGTGCAGGGGGGTGAGAGGATTCACCAGAGACAGAGTGGGGAGCAGAACAGGCAGATCTACTAAAATACGCTGCTGAGAGGAGCAGCAGGACAGTCAGGAGAGGTCTGCTGTGCCATGTGGGTAGCTCCCTGGCTGGCCAGGGATAGAACTTGTGCTGCAGAGGCTGCGGATAGTTTCACAGTGCTGTGTTTAACCCCTTGCACCACCAGGAAGGCCCCTCATTTTTTTTTTTTCAATAGAGTTTTTACTATTTCTTCCCTTCTAGGAGCCCAGTCAATCTTAGATTTCCTATTCTAATTGAATTAATAAACCTTGTAGAATTTCCTCATTTTCCTTTGTCTTGATGCTCTCTTCTAAATATGTAATTTGTTCATTTGAGTCTTCGATAGCTGAAGTTCTTTCTTCTGCCATTTAGTTCTAGTTAAAGCTCTAAGTTTGTCTGCATTACATTTAGAATCTCATTTTGTGATCTTTTTATGTCTTCTGTCTCTTTAGTGAGACGGAATTCTCTTTGTTCCTGGATCTTTCTGAGATCTGTGTCAGCCTCTCTGCCTTTCACTCACCTTCCAGTATCTTGTTTAATTATTTTTAATATTGTTGTTTTGAAGTCATTGTCAGATAGTTTTTCTATTTCTGTTTCCTTTATATTTATCATGGGCCTTCTGTCTTTCTCACTTTGCTCTATTTTTTGTTGAATATTTTGTTTTCTAGGCATGTATATTACCTTATTTATAATATGTATGTGTATGTGTGGTGGTACACTGGTGATTTTTTTTTGTCTTTTTCTTAGTTTAGCTTGGTGTGAGGTGGAGATAGGAGGAGATTCTAGGGCTTTAATACTCAATCTCAGTATAAGGAGTGACCTTAGTAACCTCTACGTCTTGTTTTGTTCCACAGTAAGCTGTTTTCTGTGTGTAGGTGGTCTTCACTTCTTTACATTTTGTTCTTTTCTTCCTGGAGTCATGATCTATGAAGCTTGGGCCTCTTAGTGGGAAGGACAATATCTAGACCTTCAGGCTCACACTCTGGAAATAACTTGCACTTGGCTCAAAATCGACACTGTGTATATAGTATGCCCACAGTGGCTGTCGCTGGACCGCCCTTGCCTCAGATGTCAGTTGTGCCCTTTGCCATCCAAGAGGATTTGTTAGTTCAATCTAAAGTACTTCTTTTTTACTGTTGGGTTTTTTATGGAGTTGCCCTGGGTCAGCTTGACTTTTCTTTGATCATTTCTGGGAGGTAGGGAGAAAGGGGACTTTTCAGTGGCCATACCATCCCCATTGCAGGGTTACCAATTTCTCAGCTTGGAGGCTGCTCAGTTTCCACTGCCCTAGGTTGGAGCTGGACCTATTCTCACATCAACAAAACTCCTCCAAGGAATTTTACAAAATTCTGGGTTTCCCTTAGCATGGCTTGGGAATTTGACCTCCAGCACAGGCATGTTCCCCCTGGCTTCTTCCTGTTCTTTCCCTCAGCACCCTCCAACCATAGTTCTTGAACTTCCTGGGGAAGTCCTGGCCTATATATATATATGGCTAGCTGGTACAAATGTCTGGATTTTCATACAAGAGCATGTCAGTCTATTTTTATAGCTGTTTGCAAGGTAGAAGGTGATTCTAACATCTCTACTCTACCATGTTGTGGGTGGAATCCTTTTTGCCCACTTTTTGACTGTGTTATTTATTTTTTTCAAAGATTTATTTATTTATGCATACAAGAGCTGGGGCACAAGCCAGAGATGCGGGGGGGTGAGAGGATAACCAGAAACAGAGCGGGAACAGAACAGGCAGATCAACCGAAGTACACTGCTGAGGGGAGCAGCGGTTGGGGGGGGGGTCAGGAGAGGTCTGCTGCACCATGTGTGTTGCTCCCTGGCTGCCTGGGAATCGAACTTGTGCTGCAGAGGCTGTGGACAGCTTCACAGCGCTGTTCTCAACCTGTTGCACTACAGGGGAGGCCCCTGGCTATTCAGTCTTTGTTGATACCCTGCATATTTAAGGATTGTTCTTTTTCTGTGGAAAAAATGCTATTGGTATTTTGACAGGAATTGCATTAAATCTATAAATTGCTTTGGGTAATATGGGCAGTTTAGCTTTATTATCAATAAAAATCAAAATTTAGTAATCTTCCAGTCCATGAGTGTGAAATATCTTACCATTTAGTTGTGCATCTTTCAGTTTCATTCATCAGTATCTTACAGATTTCGGTGTACATACCCTTTTTTTTCCTTTCTTAAATTTATTTATGGGTATTTTTTCTCCTTTTGATGTCATTGCAAATGGAATTGTTTATTTCTCTTTATCAGGTGATTTTTTTGCATCCTTTGAGATGATCGTATGACTTTTATCCTTCATTTTATTAATGTGGCATATAACATTGATTGCTTTTTGTGGATGTTGGACCGCCCTTCCATCCCTGAAATAAATCCCATTTGATCATGGTGCATGATCCTTTTATTGCATTGTTGAATTCAGTTTGTTTATATATATATATATATATATATATATATATTTTTTTTTTTTAAGATTTATTTATTTATTTTATACAAGAACCGGGATACAGACCATATGCACGGGAGGGTGAGCGGATTCACCAGAGACAGATCGGGGAACAGAACAGGCAGACTGACGAAATACACTGCTGAGGGCAGAAGCGGGCGAGACAGAAGAGGTCTGCTCGCCATGTGGGTTGCTCCGAGGCTGGTGGGGTTTGAACCAGGTCTGCAGAGGCTGCAGACAGCTTCACAGTGCAGCGCTCAACCACCTGCGCCACAAAGGGAGGCCCAATTTGCTTATATTTTTTAAGGATTTTTGCATTTATCTTCATCAGAGATAACGGCTTGTAATTTTCTTTTAGTATGCTTGTCTGATTTTAGTATCAGGATAATGCTTGCCTCATAAAATGAGTTTGGAAGTGTTCTCTCCTTTTCCTTTGAGAAGCATTGTTAGTGTTATCATTCTTTAAATGTTTAGTCAAATTTACCAGGTGAGCCATCTTATTTTAAATTTTTGTTTTGGGGGAGATATTTAATTTCTGAATCAGTTTCCTACTAGTCATTGTTTTGTTCAGAGTTTCAATTTCTACATGATGATCCAGTCTTGGTAGTTTGTGTGTTTCTAACAGTTTATCCATTTCTTCCAGTTTATTGGTGTGTAATTAATTGTTCATAGTAGTATCTGTGATCCTCTGTATTTCGGTTTGATCAGTTGTGCTATCTTGTCTTTAACTTCTTTTATTTATTTCAGTCCTCTTATTTTTATTTGGGGGTGGGAGGGTCATGAGCCTAGTAAAGGTTTCTCTGTGTTGTTTAATTAACTTAGTTGATCTTTTCTATTGTCTTCTTAGTCTGTTTCATTTTTTCCCTCTGATCTTTATTGTTTCCTTCCACCTACTAACTTTGGACTTAGTTTTTTCTTTTTCTGACTTCTTGAGGCTTATAGTTAGGTTGTTTATTTGGATCTTTTTTGTTTCCTGTTGAAGGCATTTATCATTATGACATTCTCACTTAGAGCTACTTTTGCTGCATCCCCTAAGTTTTGGTATGTAATAGTCCCATTTTCATTTGTCTCAGAATCCTTTTTGATTGCTTCATGCACCCATTGGTTGTTCAGTGGCATGTAATGTTTAATGTTCACATTTGTAAATTTTCCAATTTAATTCTCGTTAATTGATTTTCAGTTTTGTACCTCTGCGATCAGAAAAGATGTTTGATGTGATTTCAGTCTTTTTACATTTATTTAGATTTGTTTATGGTCTGTTATGGAGAGTGTTCCTCATGCACTTGAGAAAAATGTGTATTCTGTGGGCTTTTGAATAGAGTCTTCTGTATATGTCCATTAAATTCACTTGGGTGTGTTTAACTAGAAGTTTTCATTGTCAGGCCACAGCTATGAAGATAAGCTGGTAGGCCTCTGTCATGGAAAGACTGCTGCTTCTGTGCTGGGATGTGGGGAAGGATTATCCAACAAAGAACTGTTTCTCTGTTTGTGACAATCCTATTAGCCCCACAAGCCAAAACCTTGCTGACCATCAGAGCCAGGTGATCAGGTGGTCTTCCTAGGTTGGCACTCACAAAAGCTGGGACTACAAATATGTATACCAGCTCCTTTCCAGGAAATTAGATAACATGCACCTGGAGTAAGGCAGAGGGAGATCTTACAGATGGTTCCCACCAGCCTCCAGTCTTTGGAGAATATGTCATCCACCCCTCAGTATATGTTAATTTAAATGCCTGCCCTTAAGGCTGAAGCTTTAAGGATAAGTGTGTTTTTTTTTTGGTTTTTTTTTTTTTTTGGATTCTGAAGTCACTTTTATTTCACACTCATGCAGAGCGTACACACATCTATTCTTTACCATTTATAAATTTTCCATTCACATTTACTTTTGATTGAAAATATTTATCACTAAATTTGACAGGCTTAATTTCATTTTCTATTGATTGGTTCTGTTTTCTTTGTTCAGAAAGCAAAAATTCAAGGATAAGTGTGTTTGATCAGCTACCACTGGCACTGTACACTAAGAGGTTAACTACAATGAGTCTAAATGAGCCCTTTAAGAACTGCCTGTTCAGTTTACTATAGTCTTGTGGATCTCATGGATACAAATGCCGTGGCTTTCAGGTAGCTATTTGGACCCAAGTGTTGTGGAGTTCAAATTGTTCTTTCTGGGAGAATCTTGGATTTGTGTGTCCTCCCCCTGTAATTGTGGGTTGTTGCTATAGTGATGAGGTTGGTTACAGCCCCCAACCCAGAGTGGGTCCTTTTACCCTCTAGGAAAAGAAAGAATTCATTGGATAGCACTTTATACAGTTGAACCAAGCAAGCTTTTATTAAAGACTCATGGGGCCTCCCCGGTGGCGCAGCGGTTGAGCGCTGGGTTGCGAAGCTGCCTGCAGTCTCTGCAGCGCCAGTTCGATCCCCGGCTGCTCCCCGGCCACCAGAGAAGGGTCCCACATGGCGCGCAGACCTCTCCTGCCACCCGCTGCTCCCCTCAGCAGTGTACTTCGATCCTTCTGCCTGCTCTGCTCCCCGCTCTGGCTCTGGTGAATTCTCTCACCCTCCTGTGCTTCTGACTGTACACAGTGCTTGAATGAATGAATGAATGAATGAATGAATGAATGAATGAATGAATGAATAAATAAATAAATAAATAAATAACTCATGTATGAGGAAACCAGTGCGGTGAAAGGAGAATTTTGTCTGGCTCCTGGGAATTGTAAGGAGATTTTTATTTATTTATTTATTTTACATCATTGTTCATTTTTAAACAATATTTGCTTCCCCCACCCACTCAGGTGTAGTCCTATAGAGTTTCCTTCACCTATGTACCATCACCTCAGTCTCCTGTGCGCCTCCCTCCCTCCCACTGATCCCTCTCCCTCCTCCTCCCCTGCAGGATGGCTCTCATTTATAATTGTCTGTTTTTGCTTTGTTGTGTTTTGTGCTGTTATTATTTTTTTACACTATTGTCTTATTTGGTTCCCCTGTATTCCTGCTGTAAGTGAAACCGTCTGATATTTTTTTTTTCCTTCTGGCTTATTTCACTGAGCGTAATTCTTCTAGTTCCATCCACGTTGCTGCGAATGGCATGAGTTTATCTTTTTTGATTGTTGAATAATATTCCATTTTGTATATATGCCACATCTTCTTGATCCAGTCATCTATTTTTGGGCATTTGGGTTGTTTCCAGGTTTTACCTATTGTAATTAGTGCTGCAATAAGCGTAGGGGTACAGGTGTTCTTATGAATCAATGTTTTTGTGTCCTTTGGGTAGATCCCTAGGAGAGGAATTGCTGGGTCATATAGTAGCTTCATTTTTAGTAGACAAGGAACCTCCAGACAGCTTTCCATAGTGGTTGGACCAGTTTGCACTCCACCAGTGTAAAAGGTACATCACATCCTTGCCAACATTTGTTGTTGCTTATTTTTTTTGATATGTGCCATTCTTTATGGTGTAAGGTAGTATCTCAATGTGGTTTTAATTTGCATTTCCCTGATTATACGGGATGTTGAACATTTTTTCATATGCCTGTTGGCCATTTGCATTTCTTCTTTGGAGAAATGTCTTTTTAAGTTCTTCTGTCCATTTCTTGACTGGATTGTTTATTTTGTTTTTGTTGAGTCGTGTGAATTTTTTATATATCTTTGTGATTAGTCCCTTATCAGCCGACTGGAGTGCAAAGATTTTTACCCACCGCCAGTATTATTCTCAATGGCGAAAAGCTGAAGGCCTTTCCTTTAAAATCAGGAACAAGACAAGGATGTCCTCTCTCACCACTGCTTTTCAATATAATACTGGCGGTCCTAGCCAGGGCAATAAGATAAGAGAAAGACATACAAGGAATCCAAATAGGTAAAGAAGTAAAACTATCACTATTTGCAGACGATGTGATAATATACATAGAGAACCCTAAAAACTCTACAGAAAAAACTACTCAAAATAATCAACCAGTTCAGTAAAGTAGCAGGATACAAAATCAACACACAAAAATCAGTAGCCTTCCTATACACAATCAATCTGAAGAAGAAGAAATCAAGAAAACCATCACTTTTATAATTGAAACCAAAAAAATCAAATACTTGGGAATAAACCTAACAAAAGAGGTGAAAGACCTATACAGAGAAAATTATAAAACACTGTCAAAAGAAATTGAAGAAGACACAAAGAAATGGAAAAACATCCCCTGCTCATGGATTGGAAGAATCAACGTTATTAAAATGGCCATCCTCCCCAAAACAATATACAGATTCAATGCTATTCCAATAAAAATCCCAATGACATTCTTCAAAGAAATAGAACAAATACTGATGAAATTCATATGGAACCACAAAAAAAACACGAATGGCCAAAGCTCTACTGAGGAGATATTTAAAGATAGGTCCATGAGGTTGGGTGGAATAGTGCAGCATCACAGTTTGTTTTCTTGGCCTATACCTGCCCATGCATATTCCAACTGTGCATGTTGGCTCTGGGCCCTCTCCCTCCAGGAAATTGTGAAATAATCATCAGTCAGGATCTAATGCTTTTTGCCTATCGTAATCAGTGTGATCACTGTGGTGGTTAAATTATTTGAACAGGGCTCCCTAATCCAAGATTCAGTCCACATCTTCAAATAGTGTTACCGTGATTTCAGGTTTTCAGGTCTAGTTCCCCAGCCAGGAATTGACCCTAGACTCTGGCATCAGTACTGAGTTCTAACCATTAGAACCACAGGTTGGTGTCTAATGAAGCCTCAGCAGGAACTTCGCTTACTCTCAGGCAGGGAAGCAAGAAAAAAGAGGCAAATTTGTTTAGAGAAATATTAGTAGATATGAGGAAAAGTTTATTAAGTAGAAAAGAAACAGAAAGTGGGACTCCCAGGCTCATGGAACCAGGAAGGAGCAAAGACACAGCAATGGAGTCGTGCCTCAGGGAATATATACCTTATTATTCTAAATTATTCTCATATATACCTAATTATTCTTTGTGATTGAATAGTTCTCAGTGGTCTCACTCACAATGTCTTAATACCTCTCTGCTGGGACTTAAGTCTCTTAGAGTCCTTTTTTCTTTATAGCCCTTGTCCTGCTAGTCCTTCTTGGAACTTGGTGCCCTTATCTCTAGAGCCTTCTTTATTCCTCTGAGGCTTATTCTGACCCTAGAAGCTATCAGCTTGCCTATGACTCAGTAGGACTTAGGACATCTCACTTATTTACATAGGCTTTGTCATTTTATGAAGATTGTGTCTCAACCTCACCTGCCCCTTTTTATGTAAGTTTTTTCTCTTTTGCTTAATATGTAGGCTTCACTTAGTTTTGGAGTTCTTTCAGAGGGAATTGTTCCATATATAGCTATAAATTTGGCATGTCCATCAGAAGAGGTGAGTTTATTATCCTCTTTGTTACTATCTTGAATCAGAACCCCCTACATATGTGTAATTATTTTTTTAATCATTGAATTTTTGAAATTCAGTTTCTCCAGCTGTGAGCCAAAAGAGCCTACAAAGTAGTGATTCCCCTCCAGTAGTGACCACTCTTAGTATATAGTTTGTATTCTAAGTACTATTTCCCACTAAAAAGAGCTAAAAATCCATGGGGAAATGATTGATTTTAAAATTGGGTCAAGAAAAGCATAAAATCAGGCTCAGACATCCTGTTTATATTAATTTTATTACAATTTAGTATCAAATAATGTAAGTCTGAAATGAGAAATAGCTGAATTAATGTGTTCTGGTTTTCTGATATACACCGTATTAAGTTTTTTTCTCCTGAATCCAAATGAAAAGAATTGTAAGAATAATATTTTATTTCTAAGAGATAATCTGTAAACCCAACTAAATTGTTTTTTTAATACTGATTCCTATAACATATTATACATTACCTTTAGTTAAAAGTTCTCATATCTGAGTGACAATTAACATGGGTGTCAAAATTAATGGTTTTATGATGCATACCCCTTTTGATCTCTTAGCTCTCTAATAGTTATGAGTCTACAGTTGATTACCTATGTTTAACATTTGTTTATTTTTTGTATTTCGTGAAAAATCTTTTCTGCTTGATACTGTTTTGTTTTAATCTTTCAATTGTTTTGCCCTTAACTACTGTAATAAAAATTGTAGAATCCTAGTCAGAATTCCAATGATTACATTAGCTAAAATATATATATATATATAAATACATATACACACACATATACATACACACACACAAACACGCACACACACAGGTTGGTAGGAAAGAACTTTCATTTGGTTTTTCAGTTCCAACTACACTATAGAAACTGCCCTTATCAGCAAAGTAAATTAAAATTGGTATGTTCTAACCTGTGGGTTGTCCCCATGTTGTTTCTCAGCTATTTATTGTAGCATCTAGAATATTTGGAAATTATTCTATAAGTCATTTGTGTAATCAGCAAATGGTAACACAAAGTGGGGTTTTTTGTTTTGTTTTAATTTTTAAAATTAATTTATTTTATATATATTTTTACATCAGTCTTCATTTTTGTACAATATATGCTTTCTCAAGTCGGTTATAGTCCCTGTGAAATTCCCACCACTAATTCATCCATGTGCCATCACCATAGTCCCTTGTGTTTTGATCCTACTCCCATCTCCCCCCCACCCGCCCCTGTAGAATGTCTCTAGTTTATAGTTGCCTGTTGATTTTGATTTTTACTTTATTATAATTACTTTTTTTCCCTGATCCCTTATTTGTATCCCCTACATTCCTCCTATAAATGAAACCATCCAGTATTTTTCTTTTTCTTTCTGGCTTATTTCACAGAGCATGATCCCTTCCAGCTTCATCCATGTTGCTGCAAATGGCATGAGTTTATCTTTTTTGATTGCTGAGTAATATTCCATTATGTATATATACCTCATCCTCTTGATCCAGTTATTTGTTTTTGGGCATAGCTTACCTGTTATAAATAGTGCTGCAATAAACATAGGGGTGCGACAAATTCTCAGGATAGAAGGAACATACCTCACTATAATAACGGCCATATATGACAAGCCCATAGCCAATATCATTCTCAATGGTGAAAAGCTGAAAGCCTTTCCCTTAAGATCTGAGACAAGACAAGTATAGCAAACAAAGTTTAATGAAGTTCATACCTGTTAAGGAAAGACCAGAGACGAGGAAATGCAAAAAAATGTATTATTAAAAAAAAAAAAAGTTTTGCCGTTAATTCCAGGCTTTCAAGGTAGTACTCTCCCATATGAAAACTACAATGGGTGTTCCAGGGAAAAACACAGCAGGAATACCAGGTTTATATATTTCTTTTTTTTTTTTTAAGATTTATTTATTTTTATTTTATTTATTTATTTATACAAGCACTGGGTACAGTCAAAAGCGTGGGAGGGTGAGAGAATTCACCAGAGCCAGAACGGGGAGCAGAGCAGGCAGAAGGACCAAAGCACACTGCTGAGGGGAGCAGCGGGCGGCAGGAGAGGTCTGCGCACCATGCGGGACCCTCCTCTGGTGGCCGGGGAGTAGCCAGGGATCGAACCGGCGCTGCAGAGGTTGCAGGCAGCTTCGCAACCCAGTGCTCAACCGCTGCGCCACCAGGGGAGGCCCTTATATATTTCTGTTCTTGGTAGGAAAAAAAATAAAATTTCTTATGTGGTTATCTTATTCACAAACATCCTAACACATGTTTTCAGACATTAGTATCAATAATTAGGAACAAAATTGTTAGGGAGTCAATAACATATCTAAAATGACTTGTACAAGGGATGAGTTTTAACTTCACAGTCCCTCAGTGTAGTTAATTCTCTCTGTTTATGGTCGAGATTTTACATGTTTAGTTGGTTTGTGATTCAGTATCATTAATTTGATGTTTATTTGACCACTTTTATTTATATATGTGCAGTATTGATATGTGCATAAAGATCTTGTGGGCCTCCCTGGTGTCATAGGGGTTAAGTCTCAGTGCTGTCATGCACTCACTGCTCCCATCTGAGTTTGATTCCTGGCCTGGGAGCTAACCCATATATGGCATAACAGACTTCTCCTATCTTGCCTGCTCTCCCTTTATCAGTGTATCAGTAAATCTGCCTGTTCAGCTCCCCATTTTGTCTCTGTTGAATCCTTTCACCCCCTACACACACGCAGTTCTGGTCTACACCCCAGTTCTTCTATGCATGAAATTAATCTTTTTTTAAAAAAGATCTTGTGGTGTGGTTATTACAACTAAAGTAACGAATTTCTAATGCTTCGAAATAAGCTTTTCCTGGGAAATTTTGGCAAAAGTTTACTTTTGTCTTGCCCACTGCTTCCCTCAGCAGTGTATTTCTGTCAGTCTGCTTGTTCTGCTCCCCACTGTGTCTCTGGTGAATCTTCCCACCCCATTTCCCCCACCCTGCACCTCTGGCCTCTACCCCAGCTTTTGTATACATAAATAAATAAATCTTTTTTTTTTTTTTAAAAAGTACAGCCTGTTAACTTGAAAGATTAAAAAAAACGTAAAGGTATTTACCATACTCTTTCAAAATATAATCTTTATCAAAATTAAACCAGTTTATTTCATCCTGGGTAATTAATTCTCATTTTGTTGATCTTGATTTAAGCAATCTACTTTCACAAACTTTCCTGACTAGAATTGTCCTGCAAATTTTGATCTGTACTTTTCTAACCAGTTTGCTTGAGGTGGTGCTTTCATCTAATTTAGGAAATTGTATACTTATAATTCTGTTCCAGGTAGGAGTATTAGTTAAAGATAAGTGGTAGAGCCTCCCCCGGGGCACAGCGGTTGAGCGCTGGGCTGCAAAGCTGCCCGCAGCCTCTGCAGCGCCTGTTTGATCCCCGGCCACTGGCGAGGGTCCCACGTGGCACGCAGACTTTGCCACCCGCTGCTCCCCTCAGCAGTGTATTTCGTCGGTCTGCCTGTCCTGTTCCCCACTGTGGCTCTGGTGAATTCTCTCACCCTCCTGCGCTTCTGACTGTACCCAGTGCTTGTATGAATAAATAAATCTTAAAAAAAAAAAATTAAAAAGTAAATAAAGGTAAGTGGTACAGACATTTATGGAACCCTTTTTGATACTTATTCCAGTCTGTTTTTGTTGGTAGCTAAGGCTTTTAGACAATTGTATTTAAAAAAATCAGAAACTAATTTTAGATGATTATGAATGCCTTTGGTTAACCTATTATAAATACCAATAAAATCATTATGAATGGAAGTTCTTTGAATAATTATTCATGAAGATTTAACCAAAAATTACTCAGAAAATAAAAACTTATATAGAAAGTAACAACACTAGCAGTTCTTCAGATGCTACTAACTTATCAATAATCATGTAGATTTTGATTTTCACCAACTGAGAAGGGTATTCAAACCTATAAAAAGACTGTCTTTCTTGATGAATAGTAAAGTTTTTGACAGTTATTTTTCCAGTACACTATAGGAACATTAGTGTGTACTTAAAATTCACAGTAACTAAAATACACTCTTATAAATAACATCACTTACATTTAATTAACATAGGAAAATTGAACTTCTTTTTGACTTGCAGGTTCTCCTCATTATTTTTTGACAAACAGGACTGCCTTTAAAACAATGATGTGTTCCTTAAAATCTAGAGGCTTCTAAAAATCTCCTCATCCCTTCTTTTATAAGGTGTGGGAGCAGACCCCCTTGGTTTGACTCACCGGCTATCTGAGAAACTTCAAAAATGCTTTTGAGTGTTGAAGATGTACTAACCGTTTTATTATCTGAAGTTGGGGCCTAAATTAGAGGTGACAAAATTTGAAACTGAGGTGACAAAAAAGGCTAAAGCTAGGAAATAGTTATAAACAATATTTAAGATAAACTTATTAGCAATTGACAGTTTTTTAGAAAAGCTTTATTTTTCTGTTTTTACTTAAATATTTGTATAACCCTTCTCCCATTTGTTGGTGGATTTGCCTGTTTAAATTTGGTATTCCTGAATACATCCTTATGGTAAATCATTAAAGCTAATAATCTACCAAAGAAAATGCTGGCTAGAAATATTAAATTACATTTGAAAATCAAACATAATAAAATGTAATTACTTTCTTTTGATAAGAAAAGCAAAAGACTTTTTTCAGTAGGTCAGAAGTAACACAAGTCAGAAAAACTAACTGCCCAGCATACTCTAAATTCTTTTTTTTTTTTTTTAAAGATTTATTTATTTATTTATACAAGCACTGGGTACAGTCAGACGTGCAGGAGGGTGAGAGAATTCACCAGAGCCAGAGCGGGGAGCAGAACAGACAAACTGACGAAGTACACTGCTGAGGGGAGCAGCGGGCGGCAGGAGAGGGCTGCGCGCCATGTGGGACCCTCACCCGGTGGCCGGGGATTGAACCGGCGCTGCAGAGGCCTCAGGCAGCTTCGAAACCCAGTGCTTAACAGCTGCGCCACTGGGGAGGCCCCATACTCTAAATTCTGTCAGTTCTATATCTGAAACGACTACTCTTTGTTTGTTTTTTAATCTAGCACATTTTATTTATTTTAATTTTTTTTATTTAAACTTTATTTTTATATTCCCTATACAATTACAGCACCCTTATTTTGACCCCAATCCCTCCTTTCCCTGCCCCTGACACCCACATAGAGTGTCTCTGGTTCATAGTTGTTTGTTGATTTTGATATTTTCTTTCTTATAGTTACTCTTTTCCCTGGTCCCTTATTTAAGTTTTCTAGATTCTTGCTATGAGTGAGACTATCCGGTATTTTTCTTTTTCTTTCTGACTTATTTCGCTGAGCATGATCCCTTCCAGCGCCATCCATGTTGCTGCAAATTGCATGTGTTTATCTTTTTTGAATGCTGAGTAATATTCCATGGTGTATATGTACCACATCTTCTTGATCCGGTCATCTATTTTTGGGCATTTGGGTTGTTTCCAAAGCTTAGCTATTGTAAATAGTGCTGCTATAAACATAGGGGTGCAGGTGCTCTTTGGAATTGATGTTTCTGTGTCCTTTGGGTAAATACCTAGGAGTGGAATTGCTGGATCATATGGAAGCTCTATGTTTAGTAGGTCCAGAAATCTCCACACAGCTCTCTATAGTGGTTGGACCAGTTTGCACTCCCACCAAAAGTGCAGGAGAGTTCCTTTTCTCCACAACCTCGCCAACATTTGTTGTTGCTAGTTTTTTTAATATGTGCCATTCTTACTGGTATAAGATGGTATCTCATTGTAGTTTTGATTTGCATTTCCCTGATTACAAGTGATGTTGAACATTTTTTCATATGCCTGTTGGCCATTTGCATGAAATGACTATTAATTCCTATAGATTCAAAGATTTTTTTCTTGAGTGGTTTGAATCAACAGTGACTACACTGGGCCTCCCCGGTGGCACAGTGGTTGAGCGCTGGGTTGCGAAGCTGCCCGCAGCCTCTGCAGCGCCGGTTCGATCCCCAGCTGCTCCCCGGCCACCGGAGGAGGGTCCCACATGGCGAGCAGACCTCTCCTGCCGCCCGCTGCTCCCCTCAGCAGTGTACTTTGGTCCTTCTGCCTGCTCTGCTCCCCACTCTGGCTCTAGTGAATTCTCTCACCCTCCCGCGCTTCTGACTGTGCCCAGTGCTTGTATGTATGTATGTATGTATGTATAAATAAATAAATAAATAAATATTTAAAAAAAAAAAAACAGTGATTACACTAACAGGTGAATACCACAGTAAATACTAGATATGTTCAGAACCTCCAAGATAAACTAACAAATTCTCTTCATCTGCTACTCTACAAAGCACTTATGGAACACAGGGTATTTAAAAAATGAGAGAGAGGGCCTCCCCGGTGGCACAGCGGTTGAGCGCTGGGTTGCGAAGCTGCCTGCAGCCTCTGCAGCCGGTTCGATCCCCGGCTGCTCCCCGGCCACCAGAGGAGGGTCCCACATGGCGAGCAGACCTCTCCTGCCGCCCGCTGCTCCCCTCAGCAGTGTACTTCGGTCCTTCTGCCTGCTCTGCTCCCCGCTCTGGCTCTGGTGAATTCTCTCACCCTCCCGCGCTTCTGACTGTACCCAGTGCATGTATAAACCAAACAAACAAACAAATAATAAATAAATAAGACATGCCTCTAGAAAATTAAAAAAAGAAAAAAAAAAAAGAAGAAAAAAAAAATGAGAGAGAGACAGATTGAAAGATTCCCATGTTAACACCAACAGGGAACTAAGTGTCCATGCCTTAATGATTGTCATTTCCTTAATTGTGTCACTCATGGTAGACATCAGCATTGCAAAATCTAAGATAAAATTGTTTTTGCCAACATTTGTTGTTGCTAGATTTTTTAATATGTGCCATTCTCACTGGTGTAAGATGGTATCTCATTGTAGTTTTGATTTGCATTTCCCTGATTACAAGTGATGTTGAACATTTTTTCATATGCCTGTTGGCCATTTGCATTTCCTCTTCAGAGAAGTTTCTTTTTATCTCTTCTGCCCATTTTTTGACAGGATTATTTTCTTTGTTGTTGTTGAGTCTCATCAGCTCTTTGCAGATTTTTGTGATCAGTCCTTTATCATTAGATACACTAGATTTTTTTAAGTAATGTGTTATATTGTAATCAGCCTTGCCTTGCCTTATTTACTGGAACTTAGTCAAAATAAAATCAGAGTAGACTAAATGAGTATAGGGTAAGCACAGATGGTCAGGATTGTACACCAGTAGCCTCTGTGACTATCACCTGTAGCCTTGAATGCAGAAGGCGCTTGGGAACGTGGGTGAGGGGCATGTGTGCCCAACTATGGACACCTGAGCATGGGTGTGTGCGCATGTGCAAGTGTGTACACCTGAGCCTAGAGACAGAGGCTATAAGGGTGATGTCACTCAGAGACAGAGGACAGCTGCTGCAAAACAGCTGCAACAGGAAGCCCAGCGGAAAGAGTATACAGAGATTAACGGGGGCTCAAGTTGCTGTCTCCCTGATGACTTGGAGGGCTTTCCACTGCATACTATTAAAAAACCTGTGGGGATGATGCCAAGGGCACCAAGGTTCTCGTTTAAGCCACCCAAACCGACAGTGAACCTACCAGCCTAGGATGGTTGCAAAATACTAAAGGCTTTTTTTCTCACTTCCTCTTTTTCTCTTTCTCTTTTCCCTTTATTTTATATACTTGTGAAATCTCCTGAGATTAAACTCACACCAAACATTAGGAACATAGACCAGTAAGATAAGTGGAAGAGGTAAACCTGTGGAGACATTCTGAGACTAGTAAGTGAGTAGAAATTGAGCAAGAAACAGGTTTTCTTAAGTCTTCTCACCAGCTGCTAAAATTAAAATTAAAGCAAATCACTTAACTTCATAGTTGCATCTGTTTTCAAATCATAAACTAGAGCTAACATTTCTTCTTACGTACTTCACAGGATTCATATAAATGATAATCTGTGAAAGTGCTTTATGAACTGTAAATCTTTAACCAAATATAAGGTAAACATAGTTACCAAATTTGAACTTTAGTTTCCTCTGAAAAACTGTTGGAGAATACTGAAAAGACTATTATGTATAAGGGGCAATTGTAGAAATTCTAAAATTTCTCTGAAGGTAATTGGTACCCCTTCACCCAAAAACAAGCATTTAAGATTTAAACCATTTTTAAAATGGTTTTTTAAACAAAAACCATTTTTAAAACAAAAATTCTGGTAGATTGATGCTCTCCTTTGACCAATGAGGAAATATCATTGCATCTGTTTCCTGTTCTTTTCTGATCACAGCCCAAAGAGCCGATTGATCCAATTAAAAAAAGAGAAGCTGGAATACACTCCAGGAGAGCATGAATATGGATTATTCCCAGCCCCCATTCATGTTGGTGAGTACTCAATATACACAATCTATTGCTGAATAGAAATGGTATTTCTTGTGTTTGAGAAAATTTCTTATTAATGTTATTATTTTTACTTCTCCAGTGGGGAGAAGCTTTCTTTACTGTATGATTTATATACTAAAGCCTCACTTGGAAATTCGAACTTTAAGCAAAACAATGTAATGAATTCATTTCACCACAAGCTATTTTTCTTTTTCTTTTTTTTTAAAGATTTATTTGTTTGTTTATACAAGCACTGGGTACAGTCAGAAGCGCGGGAGGGTGAGAGGATTCACAAGAGTCAGAGTGGGAAACAGAACAGGCAGAGTGACGAAATACACTGCTGAGAGGAGCAGCGGGCGCAGCAGGAGAGGTCTGCCGTGCCATGTGGGACCCTCGCCGGTGGCCAGGGATCACACCGGCGCTGCCGAGGCTACGGGCAGTTTCGCAGCCCAGTGCTCAACCGCTGAGCCACCAGGGGAGGCCCACAAGCTATCTTTCTTAATGAAGAATAAAGGTTAAGTTCCCTAGGCATATTTTTGATCACGAAAACATCACCAAACTTCTATAGAAAGACCCAAAACAATTCTAATATTAAGCAATATTTTGTATTAATTTTTTCATTCATTTTACAACTCAAGTATTTCAGCTGAGGGTTGAGGATGGCTGGAGCTTGTGCCAGCAGCTCATTACAGGCAGGAAACAACCCTGGACAGGACTCCCTCCCATCACAGGTTGCACTCACACATCCCCTACACCCTCTCAGACTGGGACAATTTAGACACTCCAATTAACTTAGGATATTGGGATATGGGAGGAAGCCAGAGTACCAGAGTACATCACACAGGCATGGGTGAATGTGTAAACTCCACATAGGTAATGGCCCCAGTATAAAGGCAAGAACGGTCACAGTGCAGGTTTTCTGATCCCATGCAGACTGGGTAAAGGAGGAGTCAGAGTCCTCAGTAGTTTTGCAGGTTTTTTATTTGGGGTTCACCAGGCATATGGAAGGCAGGGGTGCTGGCTGGGGGGCTGGGAGGCCTGCCAGCCTCCCAGCCCCCAGCAAGTCTTCACTCTATCTGGGCTCTTTGGTGATCTCAGCTTCTCTTCGGCTTCTGCTGCTGCTCCTGCTGCTACTGCATGCTGGCGTCCCCGTGACGCCGCCCTTAAAAGCACAGTCTTAGCTCAGCTGAATCCCATCTACCTATGCCCACACCCTATTCCAGGTGCCCGCCATCAGGCATGCATTCAGGACAAGGATCCACCATCTATCCTGATGGCGGAAGGGCAGAAAAGCCTGACATTTTCTTTACCCTACACCCAGCTAAGAATTTTTTCCCCCCTCTTATCAGCATGACAGAATAGAGTTGTAGGGGCAGGAATGGACACAATGCAGGTTTTCTAATCCAGCAAACCAGATAAAGGAGGAGGATTTACCTGGTACCCAGCAGGCAGGAGTGCTGGGGGGCCAGGAGGCTGGCAGTCCTCCCAGCCCCCAGCAAATCCGCACTCTCTCTGGGCTCTCTGACTTTCTCTGCTTCTGCTGCTTCTTCTCTGCTTCTCTCTCGGCTTCTCCTTCGGCTTCTGCTGCCCTTCTCGGCTTCTACTGGCATCCCTCTGATGCCGCCCTTAAAAAGCACAGTCTCAGCCCAGGTGAATCCCATCTACCTCTGCCCACACCCTATTCCAGGTGCCCGCCATCAGGCATGCATTCAGGACCGCAGGATCCATCATCTATCCTGATGGCGGGAGGGCAGAAAAGCCTGACATTTTTCCTTACCCTACAAGAGTGAATAAGAAAAAGATGGGAACATACAGATGAGGAGTAATTTTTGGCTAAATCTTCATGAATAATTATTCAAAAACTCTGCCATTTCCATTCATTATGATGGTTATAACAAAATAATGTTGAATGAAACAACTTGGAGAAACTATACTCATTCTCAAAAATTCTACAAACTCCATGCTATCTAGGAGCCAAATGGCTTAAATCTTATTTACTGGAGTTTCAGTGGACAACATTACCTATAGTTTTTTATTTCCTAACCAAGTCATCTAAGAAAACACAACTATCAGTTCACTTTCAAATGTTTCCCATGATCAAAAGGAGTGAGATGATTTATGGGTATGTAGTCAAAGGCAAAGTGCCTGCTGCTTTTCCTGGTCATATGGCTGCTTGAAAACTGAGCAAGATTTATCTTCTATTTTGTTTTGAAAGAAAATACTGTTGGGCCTCCCTGGTGGTGCAGGGGTTAAGTCTCAGTGCTATCAAGTTGTCACCAGCTACCTGCAGCCTGAATTTGATCACTGGCCTGATCCCTGGCCCTGGAGCTAACCCGCATGGCTCAGCAGACCTCTCCTGTCTTGCCCACTGCTCCCCTCAGCAGTGTATTTCAGTAGATCTGCCTGTTCTGCTCCCCACTCTGTCTCTGGTGAATCCTCTCACCCCCACATCTCTGGCCTGCACCCCAGTTCTTGTATGCATAAATAAATCTTTAAAAAAATAAAAATGCTAATTCTCCTTGACATGGTAAATTCTCAAGCAAAACTATTTTACTGAGACCTGTTACTTGAAGATTTGTAGGGCACCTGCTCCCCTCAGTCTGCTGCTCCCCTCAGCCTGATCCTCCCCTCAGTAGTGTATTTCAGTAGATCTGCCTGTTCTGCTACACACTCTGTAACTGGTAAAATCTCTCACGCCTACCCCCACACACCTCTGGCCTACATCCCCGTTCTTGTATGCATGAATAAATAAAATCTTTAAAACAAAGAAAATAACATCAAGACTTTGTTTAGCATTTGAGTAATAGTACCTTCTAATATCCTACGATTGAGCTTATTAGCTAAATAAAAGGTACCTAGAAGTCATTATAGGTCCTCCCTTTTTTTAATACTTCATCAAGTCCATCTCCCTATTCTGTTATTTCCACCTTGAAATATGTCCTGCTTCTTTCCGAATTCATTCCAGCACTCAAGTTAATGCCATGATTATCTTTTTTTAAGTTTTTTTTTTCCAAAGATTTATTTATTTATGCAAGAACTGGGGTGGTGAGAGGATTCAGCAGAGACAGGGGAAGCAGAACAGGCAGCTCTACTGAAATACACTGCTGAGGGGAGCAGCCGGCGAGACAGAGATCTGTGCCATGTGCATCACCTCCCTGGCTGGGGTCCATAGTCGTGCTGCAGTGGCTGTAGATAGCTTCATAGTGCTGCATTTTAACCCCTTGCGCCACCAGGGAGGCCCCTTTTATTAAGATGTTTTTTAATTTTTTATTTTTTACATCATTGTTCATTTTTAAACAATATTTGCTTCCTCCCACCCCCTCAGGTATAGTCCTATAGAGTTTCTTTCACCAATGCACCCATCACCTCAGTCCCCTGTGTTCATTCCTCCCTCCCTCTGATCCCTCTCCCTCCTCCTCCCCTGCAGGATGTCTCTCATTTATAATTGTCTGGTTTTGCTTTGTTGTGTTTTGCATTGTTATTATTCTTTTACACTGATGTCTTCTTTGGTTCCCCTATATTCCTGCTGTAAATGAAGCCATCCGATATTTTTCTTCAGACTTATTTCACAGAGCATAATTCCTTTTAGTTCCATCCACATTGCTGCGAATGGCATGAGTTTATCTTTTTTGATTGCTGAATAATATTCCACATCTTCTTGATCCAGTCATCTATTTTTGGGCATTTGGGTTGTTTCCAGGTTTTACCTATTATAAATAGTGCTGCAATAAACATAGGGGTATTTTAAGGTTTTGCTGTTTTGTTTTTTTTTTTTTTTTAGATTTATTTATGCATATAAGAACTGGGGTGTAGGCCAGAGGTGCGGGGGTTGAGAGAATTCACCAGAGACAGAGTGGGGAGCAGAACAGGCAGACCTACTGAAATACACTGCTGAAGGGAGGAGCGGGCAAGACAGGAGAGGTCTCTGTTCCATGTGGGTAGCTCCCTGGCCAGGGATGGAACTCCGGCCACAGGGGCAATAGCATGATAGCACTGAGACAACCCCTGCGCCACCAGTGGGGAGGGCCCAATGCCATGATTATCTTTTGCTTAGATACTGCAGTAATCTAACAAATCGACTTCCAATCTTGCTTCCCCTCCAATCCACTCTCCATGTAGTGTGGAGAGAAATTATTTTATAACTGGAACTAGATCATTGTTAAAATCTTTCATTAGAACTCCTTACCCTGATTTTTAAGAATGGGCTGGTTCTAACTCACTATCACGCCTCATCTTTCTGCTCCCATCTTTTCATAATTCACTGTATTATGTCACACTGATCTTCTTTCAGATCTTACAACATACACCAAATCTTTTCC
Source organism: Talpa europaea (assembly GCF_964194135.1). NCBI lineage: Eukaryota > Metazoa > Chordata > Mammalia > Eulipotyphla > Talpidae > Talpa > Talpa europaea. The sequence goes on from NC_140076.1 coordinate 77,342,274, forward strand.
CATTAAACTTTCATTATACTTATTATTGCCGTTGTCTGAAGAACTTTTCAAAATCTTCCTGTGGTGGTTGCTTCTCATCCTTTAATGATGACCTTAATGTCAGTTGGCGTCTTATATATCATGTTCTTTAAAGTTGTTTTCCTCATTGTCCCATCCAAAAGGGCTTCTATTTCTTTATTCTGTATTCTGCTTGTTTTTTTGATGTCATATATAAGTACTCTGTTTACTGTTTTGTTATCTGTTTCCCCTCTAGGAGCATAGTACTCTTCTTTGATTTCCCAGTGCCTGTTGCATAACAGGAGTTAACAAATACTTGTTGAAAGAAAAGGAGGAGAAATTAGGATAAATTATTAATTTTTTTGAAAGATTTATTTATTTATGCATACAAGAACTGGGATACAGGCCAGAGGTGCTGAGGGTTAGAGGATTCACCAGAGACAGAGTGGGGAGCAGAACAGGTGAATCTACTGAAATACACTGCTGAGGGGAGCAGTGGGCAAGACAGAGAGGTCTGCTGTGCCATATGGATTAGCTCCCTGGGCAGGGATCAAACTCATGCTGCAGCGGCTGGTGATAGCTTAATAGCGCTGAGACTTTAACCCCTGCACCACCAGTGCCCCATGATAAATTACTGACATAGATGACAGTTTTTAGGAACAACTTGTATAGTTGATGTTGATTGGATGCTTTAAACCTTTTTCAACATGATTCTCACACTCTTATGGAATCTTTTCTTTGTTGTAATTATCTAATCCTCTTTTTCTTCCCAGAGGGCCCAGTACCAGCAGTGTATTTTTTTTTTTATAAATTTTATTGTTATATTCCCCATACAATTGCAGCCCCCCCATTCTGACCCCAATCCCTCCCCTCCCGCCCCCGCCCCCCTAAAAGTGTCTCTGGTTCATAGTTTTTTGTTGATTTTGATTTTCACTTTCTTATAGTTATTCATTTTCCTGGTCCCTTATTTAAGTTTTCTAGATTCCTGCTATGAGTGAGACCATCCGGTATTTTTCTTTTTCTTTTTGGCTTATTTCGCTGAGCATGATCCCTTCCAGCGCCATCCATGTTGCTGCAAATTGCATGTGTTTATCTTTTTTGAATGCTGAGTAATATTCCATGGTATATATGTACCACATCTTCTTGATCCAGTCATCTATTTTTGGGCATTTGGGTTGTTTAAGCTTTGGAAACAACCCAGCAGTGTATTTTAAGCAGCAGCTATAGACAAGTTCTGAAGTAAAGATTAGTGTGCTTTCATTATTTTGTGTTGGTTGGTTGGAGGAGGGGTTTAACTACAACAGAGTTAGTTACAAGGTTTCATTCTCAGGTAACTATGCTAGTGCTTACTTAATGAAGCTAAGAGTAAGTTTCATATTTTCTGGGAGTGGTGCCTAAGTTCTCTTGAAAAAGCCTTTTGTTTTTACTTGCCAGGTCACGCAGTGGAAATAGATTCTCGGCAGATTTAGCTACTACCTAGAACCAGCTAATGATAACTAGTCTTGAAAATAAGAAGTAATATTAAAGTCCCATTTAAAGAAAACATGGCAGTTTTGCCCACTAGTTTTGTACTGAATGAGAAATTAGCTAATTTAGATATTAGAATGAAGCTCTAAGTATTCAAGAGAGTAGGGAGGAGTCAGTTAATTTCAAGGGGGAGAGGAATAATAATGTATATGCCAGTATTTGTCACATCTTTAGCATGAGTAGTGTTCAAGAAGTCCAGAATGGAAATCACTTAATGTAAATAAAGATTATATCTCTTGAGTCCCCATTTTAATCTCTCAGACTAATTTCTGCTCATGGTACAGTGACTAAATAATGGAAAAATCTACATGTAGTGGGTTATTTTCCTGTGAATCAAGGCTTAAAACCAGACTATTGAATAGTAGGTTTGTTTGCTTTTTTTTTCCCTGTACAGTGCTGTTTTGTTGTCCAAATAGTAAATTATGATTAGGATAGGGAGAGAGGCCAGTCATTTGCTTTACACAGGTCACAGATAAAGAGCATACTTCAAATCAACCAGACCTAGGTTCATCTCTTCCCTTGACATATCAGTTATATGAATAAAATAGTCATATAAATAAAATAATACATCTTACCATTGATGGAGTCAAATTCAATATATGGAAACTAATTTATTTTGAAATGTTTAGTGATGTAAGGTTTATCTCATCAGAAAAATGCAATTCGAATTTTACTTATAATAAATACTTATCAAAATTTATAATGTACCCCTTATATATATGGGGTTCTTTTTTTAATTAAATTTATTTTCTTACATCATTGTTAATTTTGTACAGTATTTGATTTCTCGCCTCAGGTGTAATCCCTGTACTTCTCCCACCACCTTAGCACCCATGATCCATCACCTTTGTGCTCTTCCTTTCCATTTTGACCCTTCTTCCTTCCCTTCCCCTGCTGTATGCCTCAGAGCTATGGTCACCTTCCAAGTTTGGTCTTTTTTTTTTCCCATCCTTTATTTAGTTTCTCTATTCTACATATAAGTGAAACCATCTAATATTTATCTTTTTCCTTCTGACTTATTCACTTAACATAATTCCTTACATGGCCATCCAAGTTGCTGCAAATGGCATGAGTTTATCTTTTTTGATTACTGAGTAGTATTCTATTGTGTATATGTACCACATCTTACATTTATAGTTAATTGGTACTTAACAAGTGTGCCACAGGAAAGAATGCTCTTTTTTAAAAAAAAAAAAATTTTATTTTTATACAAGAACCGGGGTACAAACCACATGTGTGGGGGGGTGAGAGGATTCACTGGAGAGAGAGCGGGAAACAGAACAGGCAGACCAACAGAAACACACTGCTGAGGGGAGCAGTGGGCAAGACAGGAGAGGTCTGTCGCACCATGTGGGTATCTCCATGGCTGGCGGGGATCGAACCGGCACTGCAGAGGCTGCGGACAGCTTCACAGCGCTGCGCCCAACCGTCTGCGCCACCAGGGAGGCCCAAGAATGATCTTTTCAGCTGATGTTTTTATAATTGGATATACACATACAAAGGATGAAGTTGGATCCCTACCTCACATCATATTAAAAAATTATCAGCTAAGTGCTTCTCTGGTAGCGTAGGGGTGATGTCTCAGCGCCATCACTGTAACAGCCTTAGTTCTATCCCCATCCTCAGCCAGGGAGTTAATCTATGTATAGTGCAATGGACGTCTTCTATCTTAGATCTGCCTGTTCTGCTCCCCACTCTGTCTCTGGCAAAAGCTCTCATCCCACACCCCTGCACCTTGGCCTACACCCAGTTCTTCTATGCATAAATAAATCTTTTTTAAAAAAATTATCACTCTAAAGAAGAGCTAAAATTCTTAGAAGAGTTACATTTAGAAGAAAACATTAGTAAATCTTTGTGACCTTAAACTAAGCAATAGCAATATATATATATCACCAAAATTTTATGCAACAAAAGAAAAAAAATTGGACTTTATCAATATTTAAAACTTTGGGCTCCTGGACCTCCCCTGGTGGCACAGCGGTTGAGCTCTGGGCTGCAAGGCTGCCCTCAGCCTCTGCAGCACCGGTTCGATCCCCGGCCACCGGCGAGGGTCCCGCATGGCGCGCAGACCTCTCCTGCCGCCCACTGCTCCCCTCAGCAGTGTACTTCGTCACTCTGCCTGTTCTACTCTCCGCTCTGGCTCTGGTGAATTCTTTCACCCTCCTGCGCTTCTGACTGTACCCAGAATAAAATAAAATAAATAAATAAATAATAAATAAATAAATAAAATCTTTAAAAAATAATAAAAATAAAAATAAATAAAACTTTGTGCTCCAAAGAACACCTTAGGAAACTGAAACAGCAACCCATGGAAAGGAAGAGACATTTGCAAATCATATAGCAAGTAAGAGATGTATATCCAAAAACCCATACATGAAAACAACTATTATTATTCATTAATAATAAAACTCAAATAATACAGTTTTTCTAACAGGTAAATAATTTAAAGACATTTCTCAAACCTTTATATGTATACACACACACACACACAGAGAGAGAAATGGCCAATAAGTATATGAGAAGTTGCTGAACATCATTAAAGAATTGGTGAGGGTAGGAAGAAATTGGAATCCTCATACACTGCTGGTGGGAGTATGAAGTATACACACACACGAACACACACACACACACACAGAGAAAAGGCCAATAAGTACATGAGAAGTTGCTGAACATCATTAAAGAATTGGTGAGGGTAGGAAGAAATTGGAATCCTCATACTCTGCTGGTGGAGTATGAAGTAGTATTAACCTCCTCACAAGACATTTTTTTTTTTTTTTTAAAGACAGGGTATTTTAAATCTTTTTTTTTAATAGAGGCATTTTTTTTTTTTATTTGTTTGTTTGTTTATACATGCACTGGGTACAGTCAGAAGCGCGGGAGGGTGAGAGAATTCACCAGAGCCAGAGCGGGAAGCAGAGCAGACAGAAGGACCGAAGTACACTGCTGAGGGGAGCAGCGGGCGGCAGGAGAGGTCTGCGCGCCATGTGGGACCCTCCTCCAGTGGCCTGGGAGCAGCCGGGGATCGAACCGGCACCGCAGAGGCCGCGGGCAGCTTCGCAACCCAGCGCTCAACCGCTGCGCCACCGGGGAGGCCAACTTCACAAGACATTTTGACAGTTCCTCAATAAGTTAAACATAGAAGTACCATATTACCCAGTAATTCTGATTCTGGGTATATATCCAAGAGAATTGAAAGATTATAAGCCGCATAAAAGCTTATATATGAATGCTTATAGCAGTAGTATTCACAATAGCCAAAAAGTGGAAGCCAAGTATCCTTCAGTTGATTGATAAAATATGATATGTCCAGTCAATGGAATGTTATTTAGCAATTACAAGAAATGAAGTAGTAAGACATGCACCAATATAAATGAACCTTGAAAACATGACACGTGAAGAAAACCACCACAAAATGCCACATTTTATGATTCCACATATATGAAATGTCCAAAAGAGCAAACATATAAACACAAAATGGATTAATGATTGTTAGGGACTGGAGGCAGAAGGAGTGGGTAGTGACCGATAATGGTAAAGGAGTTTCTTGGGGGAGGACAGAAATGTTATAAAATTATAACATTGACTAATGACTAATGTTGGTTACATTAGTCAGTGGTCTACAAGGAAATAGAACCAATGAGATATAGGAAAAGATTTATTTTAAGGACTTAGCTTAGGCAGTTATGGAGTCTGGCATGTCCAAAATCTACAAAGTGGTTTTGCAGGGTGGGGACCCAGGAAAGAGTTGATATTGTAGCTCAGGATGTCTGAAGACAGTCAAATCAAAATTCTTTTGGGGGAATCAGTCTTTTCCTCTTTAGGCCTTAAACCAGTTGGATGAAATCCACCCACATTGTGGATGGTAATCTGAAAACAATTCATGCTTTGAGCTTTTTGGCCAGAGGTAGTATCAGATGTTAATGTCAAAAAAATGTTTATGGAGTAGGGGGGTATCTTGTCAATAAAACAATTTCAAACAAAAAAAAATTAACATTAAGATAAAATGTTGTGAAATGGAAAATGTTCAAGGATAAAAGTGTTATTTTAAGGATCCTTGACACATATTAAATCAAACATTTATGGATTCCTTTCCCCATTGCACACCCTTGTAGCAAGATGATCTTGAGCAAGTTATATAACTACTGTACATCTCAGCATTCACTTATGTATTTTGATTATTATAAGCTTGAGTTATAAGATTAAGTGATATTTATTTTTTACTTAACAGAGTGAATGCCCCTTCCCCTTGATTTACTGTAACAGTGTTCAATGGCTGTGAGAAAGAGAAAAGCCATCCCATTCATTTCTAGAAAACTGAAGTATAAGTGGAAAGAAGGAAATAATAAAGAATAGAGATCAGTAAAATATTAAACAGACAATAAGAAAACAAAGATTTGAAAAGAGCAATAACCTCTGGCTGCATCAAGCTATGGACTTTCTGTGATAATAAATGTGCTCATCTGTTGTTAATATACGTACCACTCTGGTGGGGTATGTTGATAATACAAATGATTTTACACATTTAGAACCAGGGGTATATGGGAAATTTCTGTACCTTCTACTCAGTACTGGTTTGAACTAAAGCTGGTCAAAAATATAAAGTCTGTTTTTTAAAAACAATGTATAATAGAATAATGTAATTAGGAATAAATTTATCCAAAAATAGGCAAGATCATAGAAGACCTAGATAAATAGAGAAATATGCCATGATTGGAAGCCTCTAATACTATATGCAGCACAATCTATAAACTATAGTACCATCAGTCATACTGTAAAAATTGAAGACAGAAGAAAAAACCACAAAGCCTTAATTAAGCTCTTTGAATTCTTCCTTTACTAAATGAGCATGGTTCTAGTAGCTGGAGATGGGCCTCCATTGGAAACAGCCCCTTCTCTGGCCTTTCTTTGCACACCATGCTCAGTGTGTCTCATTCTCAAGTAACAATTAGTTGCCTAGAAATGTAAAACTTCTCTATAATTTTAAACTTAGATTGTTTTGTTGTAATTTTTGATACTCATCTTCTGTTAAAGATGCATAGCTGGGCTCTGATTTTTTTTCCCCAAAACCAAATAAGCCCTTACCTTTCCTCTTGTCTCTGGGGAATGTGAGCTGATGTTCTTATTTAAACTTTTTGGTTTTGTTTACTATACTATCCATTGTTCTTTAGCCAGAAACTCTCTTGTCATCTGAAGCAATGTGACGGAAGACCCGTTTTTCAGTTATTTGTTGGCAAGTTGCCTAATATTTAAAGAGAAGGAAAAACTGATAACTAATTCTAAGCTTTATATGGATTTGCAAAAAATCTTCAAAATGATTTTAAAAATATAGTCAAAAAAGTTCAGTGATCTTTAAAAAAAAGGCTGGGAAATTTAACATTATTTGACTTTTGGAGTTACTGTTCACTCATATTGTGATACAAAGAAACAGACAAACCCTTGAAATCTGGTATAGACTGAGGCTGCTGGAAGGGGAGGTTCGCAGTCAGGGCGGGTAGAGGACCCTGTGGACTCTGGTGGATTTGGTGATTTGTTGGTGCACATGGTATAACAACACAGGGTTGGTATCCAATGGTGCATCAATAAACTTTTTTTAAGGTTTTTTTATTGGGAGTTACTGTAAAGCAATTTGATCCACTGTCATGTTGCTATTAAAATAGATCTATAAAGGGGCTTTCCTGGTGGTACAAGGGGTTAAGACTCAGCACTGTGAAGCTATCTACAGTTACTGCAGCATGAGTTCGATCCCTGGCCAGGAAGGTGGGCCAGGAAGGTGACCCACGAGGTGCAGCAGACCTCTCCTGTCTCACCTGCTGCTCCCCTCAGAAGTGTATTTCAATAAACCTGCCTGTTCTGCTCCCCACTCTGTCTCGGTGAATTCTCTCACACACCCTCCCCCGCACCTCTGGCCTGCACCCCAGTTCTTGTAGGCATAAATATATAAATCTTAAAAACAAATAAATAAAATAAATCTATAAAACTCCGTAGATATCCCAGAAATAGACCCACACTGTTATGGCCATTTGATTTGGGCACAAGTCTTAAAGCAATATAGTGGGGAAAGTAACATCCTTTCAACAAATGATATAGAAACAGTTGAATGCTCATATGAAATTAAACTTTGATGCAGTTTTATACTCATGCAGTTAATATAACCCTGACACAAAAAATCTAACAAAAATTTTAGGGGGAAATAAGTCTACAAAGTTAATTGTAAATATATATGGGAGAAACACTTTAGGACTAGAAACTTGATATGACATAGTTCAGTAGACTTTAAAGCTAAAGAATAAAACTGCTACAAGAAAGCATAAGATGATATCTTTATAACCTATGTGTAATTTTCTTATGTAAGATATAAAGAACAGTAACTGTAAAAGAAAGTACTAATGTACTTTGACAAATGTATTAACTCATAAAAATACACTGTTAGAGCAAAAGAGGTGTAAAATTTTACTTTTTTGCCCATGATAATTTGTTAAATCTACAAGGTGAAATTACAAGAAAGTGAAACAATTTCAGTTAGTGAAAACAAGCAAAATATACCTTTAAAAAACAGATACACAAGACACAAGCTGAGATAAAATACTCACAAACTGTATATATTCCTGAAAATATAAAGAATTTCTACAGGGCGTCCCCGGTGGTGCAGCGGGTTGAGTGCAGCAAAGCTGTCCGCAGCCTCTGCAGCGCAGGTTCAATTTCTGGCCAGCCAGGGAGAAACCCACATGGCACGGCAGACCTCACCTGTCGTGCCTGTTCTGCTCCCCATTCTGTCTCTGGTGAATCCTCTCACTCTCCTGTGCTTCTGGCCTGTACCCCAGTTCTTGTATAAATAAAAATCTTTTAAAAAAATAATTTCTATGAATGAATTTTAAGATAACCTAATTTTAATATGAAGATCTGAACAGTTCACCAAAGAAAATATACAAATGGCCACTAAAGCGCAGCGGTTGAGCGCTGGGTTGCGAAGCTGCCCGCAGCCTCTGTGGCGCCGGTTCGATCCCCGGCTGCTCCCCAGCCACCGGAGGAGGGTCCCACATGGCGCGCAGACCTCTCCTGCCGCCCGCTGCTCCCCTCAGCAGTGTACTTTGGTCCTTCTGCCTGTTCTGCTCCCCGCTCTGGCTCTGGTGAATTCTCTCACCCTCCCGCGCTTCTGACTGTACCCAGTGCATGTATAAACAAAACAAACAAACAAACCAGCAAACAAATAAATAAAGCATGCCTCTATTTAAAAAAAATAAAAAAACAAATGGCCACTAAACACTAGGTATTAAAAAATAAACCACTAAGTAGACCAGCAGCGTCTGATTTTTGCTGGCAAACAGCTGGAAGATGGTCGCACTCTCTCAGACTACAATATTCAGAAAGAATCTACCCTGCACCTGGTACTGCGCCTTCGGGGTGGCATCATTGAGCCTTCCCTCCGCCAGCTGGCCCAGAAATATAACTGCGACAAGATGATCTGCCGCAAGTGTTATGCTCGCCTGCACCCCCGTGCTGTCAACTGCCGCAAGAAGTGTGGCCATACCAACAACCTGCGCCCCAAGAAGAAGGTCAAATAAGACCCTTCCTTCCTTTGCCTGCAGGCAACTCCTGCCCAAGCCCCTTGACGCTGGGCCCTCAATAAAGTTTCCCTTTCATTGACTGGGAAAAAAAAAAAAAAAAATTAGTCATTAGGAAGTGTAAATTAAAACCACAAATAGATACCACACACCCACAGAGGCCTAAAATTAAAAATACAGACAACAACAAATGTTGGCACAACCAGAATGTTAGAAATAGTTGTGGGAGAGCAAAATGGTACTATTTTTTTGTAAATTTAAGCCATTAAAAATTTTTTGCAATAAAATATATGGTTCTCTTGATGAAAGCAGGACATGTAAGATTGTTTGGTAGTTTTCAGAAACATCATAACAGCCATGATTTTCCTGATTGCTGTATAGTCTTCAGTAGTGTACAGAGTTACTGTGTGAAACTGATGTCAGACAAGTTAAGACTGCATCTGTGCAACCATCATTTTGGGGATTGTTGATAATCTGGGCATATTTTCCCCAAATAACTTTACCTCCTTGTGTCACAAGACCCAGTTCCCTCACATACACTTCATTGACAGTACCTTTAATAACAACACCCTAAGTTGTATATAGTGGGGTTAAGGGATTCTTCTTTATATCAAATATTGGCAGGCAAAAGATTCAATTCAAGATGTATTACATGGGCTTTTTTGAAATGTAAAACCATTGGTCTAATGAATCTTTCAGATTTAGGTGGTTTTCTTGTAAAGTTTTCCTTGTAAAGCAGACTTTCATAACCATGGTCTTCCACACTTTCTTCTTTCTCTTTGCTATTTTAGTACCTTTTAATACTTCTATTTCTCCCTGGGCACAGACTTTGGAGAGAGTTACTTCCTATATTCCACACATTTTTTTCTCTCTTTTTTTAAAAATCATTTTGGGAAGTACTTTAGCTCTGGACTATCCCTTTCTGTCCAGCAGATACACAGATACTGCTCCTTTTGGAGTCTGTTCATCATTCTTTTGCTTGGTATTTCTCTTTTCATGCATCTTGATAGTCTTTTTCATTTGTGTTATCTCAGCATGGTGCTGTTTTGGTAGAGCTTAACTTTCAGACCAGTCATCTTTTTTGAACATCAATGGACCCCTCAACCTTCCTTCTCTCTTTTCCCCCCATGGCAATCCAAATGATATCCATAGTGTTTACAGTGTAATTCAGCATATTAGTTTTGTGGCATTATAACGACTGCAGGTCCATCAAGTGCAGCCACTCGAATGCTAAGAAGCTTTCAGTTTTCAGGTTTCAGAAACCAATGAACCACATCCATGTATCCCACTGCAGGAAAGGGCACTTTGGTACATTTTTTAAAACTCTGGCACTGTTTGTAAAATTAAGTATACGTGTGTACCTATCAAAGAGAAGTTAATTCATCTATGAGCATGTTCTTAATAGCTTCATTTATAATGGCTGTAAACTACAGTTAGCCCAAGAATCCATCAATAGGTGAATGGATAAACTGTGGTATATTCATACAGTGAACGATTAGGCAGCAGTAAAAAGGAAAAAAGCTTTATAATTGACATACCTCCACTTCAGGGAAGATGAAGTAGATATATTTTTCCTGTTCCAGTAAGAAGCAATAAAAAACATTAAAATAATATATTTGGTCCCAGAGCATTCCTGTTGGGTGCCAACTAACCAGGCTTTTTTACATCTCAGACTTAGAGACAGTCCATTCACACATCAATCCCTTACCAGGTGCAGTTTTGGCACCTGCATCTCTGAGGAAATTGATTCTTGCTCTGCCCAGAGATGGATCTGGCCACTGAACTGATTACAGCCATAAGAAGGACCTATGTTTTTTCTTTTGAATCACTGTAAGCTAAATTGTTCTGTTCTTTTATCCTATGATTTCTCTAGTTGAAAGGAGAAATAAATTATATATATTGTATAAAATATACAAACAAAAATATTTGAAGGGTGAAAAAAAAAAGAAGGAAGAACAACCAGGAACCTCAGGACTGAGGAACTTCATGGTGATGAGTTCTCTGGGTTTTTTATTTTTTTACCTCATGTTTCCCAAAATGGCCACCTGCAAACACCATTGGGCACACACAAAGCAAGCAAAGGAAAACCTGTTTTCCCTTGCCAGAAAAACCAGAAAAAGGACAAACTAGCAAGTCAGAAAACATTCAGACCTTTCCCTCCATATTCCAGGCAAATATCACAGAAAATAATGTTATTATACCCCCACTAATACCAACAGACAAGTGGGGAACTATTACTTTCTTTTTTTTTTTTTTTTTTTTTAATTTTTTTTTTTTTTTTATAGAGGCATGTTTTTATTTATTATATTTGTTTGTTTGTTTTGTTTATACATGCACTGGGTACAGCCAGAAGCGCGGGAGGGTGAGAGAATTCACCAGAGCCAGAGCGGGGAGCAGAGCAGGCAGAAGGACCGAAGTACACTGCTGAGGGGAGCAGCGGGCGGCAGGAGAGGTCTGCGCGCCATGTGGGTTCCTCCTCCGGTGGCCGGGGAGCAGCCGGGGATCGAACCGGCGCCGCAGAGGCCGCGGGCAGCCTCGCAACCCAGCGCTCAACCGCTGCGCCACCGGGGAGGCCCGGAACTATTACTTTCATCCCCACCTGGTAGTTTCTTTCTCCTGCTCCACTGGTAATGATGTCAGAGGAAGTCCAGTAGAGAGTTATCATCACTCAGCAGTAACATGGCCACTCCCACCATTCCCTAGCATAACAAGGCGCCTCCCCAACCTACCAATACTTAGTTGTCAACAGGGACTGAGTGGGGAAACTCCAACTGTCAAAAATTAAGCAAATTCTTCCCTTTCTCTGTTGGACGAGTTTCAGAAAAAGCCAGCCAAAATAGGTTTATATAAAATCCAGAACTGTAATAGCAAAATGTCTAGATTGAAAATCGTATGTCATACCAAGAACCAGGAATATCTCAAACTGAATTTTAAAAGACAATCATTATATGCCAACAACAAGTTGTTGGAAATATCTGAATGTGGTTTAAATGTGAAAAAAAAAATAGAAAATCTAAGCAAAGAAACAGATACAAAGAAAAATCAAATAGAAGTAATGTTGGTTTATTATAAATGTAGGTCACATTTCTCCAGATGTATGTTACCAAACTATACTCACCACCAAAGCACCAATAATCCTCCCCTATTTCCTCTACTATCCTCTAGTAGCCTCAGTTTTATAGTCAAATTTCTAGGGTTTTAAGACAAAACAATTTTAAAATAATGAGAAGAAAGTAACTCTTTGCCTATAGGAATAAAACAATTCAAATGTGAATTTCTCATATAAATTCTTGAAAACAGCACATTTTCAGGTGCTCAGAGAAAAACTGTCAAGCCAGAATCCTGTACCCAGTGAAAATAGCCTTCAGGAATTAAAAGGCAATCAAAGCATCCATAGATGAAGAATAGCTAAGAGAGTTTGTTGCCAGCAGAGCTCGCCGATGGTTAAAGGAAGTTCTCTAAAAAGAAAAGAAGGAAGGCAGAAAGAATATAGTAAGCAAAAATATGGGCATATGCAGTAGGCTTTTTGAGTATTCTAAGTAGATTTTTGATGGATGAAGCAAAAGATTTTTAACACTGATATTTTTTCTGTTGCTTATTGAGGCATAATTCATACATTCTACATTTCACCCATTTAAAGTGTACAATGGTTTTGGGTATGTTTATTGATTTTTTTTTTTTACTTGTGATTATGTGCACACCATGAAATTTGCATTTTAGCCATTTGTGAGTGTAAAATTCAATAATGCTAAATATATGCACATTGTTTAACAACCTTTTTCATCATCTCAATTTGAATTCTGTACCCATTAAATAATAACTCTCCAATTCCTCTCCCCCCACTCCCAGCCCCTAATAACCACTGCTTTTCTTTCTGTCTCTATAATTTTAACTATTTTTGGTATTTTGAATTCTGGAATCTCAAAATATTTGTCTTTTTGTGTCTGCCTTATTTCTGTAAGCATATCTTTATGATTCTTCCATGTGTGTAGCCCTGTATGAGTTCATTCCTTTATATGGTTGAATTAACATACACACCAGATTTTGTTTATCCATTCTTTCCTCATTGCACATTTATGTGTTTCTACCTTTTTGCAATTGTGAATAATGCTACTATGGAAATTGATCTACAGTTCTCTGTTGGTGACCCTACTTTCAATTACTTTATGTATATACCTAGAAGTAGAATTGTTGGATCATATGTTAAGTCTACATTTAATTTTGAGGGAACTACCATACTATTTTCACATTAGCTGTACTATTTTACATCCCTACCAACAATTCATGAGGATTCAATTTCTCCACATCCTTGTTAACATTTGTCATTTTCTAATTTCTCAATAATAGCTGTCCTCATGGGTGTGAAGTGGTATCTCATTCTTTTGATATGCATTTTTTCCTAGTAAGTAATGATGTTGAATAGCTCTTCATGTACTTACTAGCCATTTGTTTATCTTCCTTGGTGAAATGTCCATTCATGTCCTTATCCATTTTTTTAAAGGTTTATTTATGTATACAAGAAGTGGGGTACAGGCTGGGTTAGGGTTAGGGTTAGGGTGGAGAATAAAGGATTCACCAGAGACAGAGTGGAGAACAGAACAGTCAGATTGACTGAAATACACTGAGGGGGGCAGCGGGTGAGTCAGGAGAGACAAAACAATGCGCCATGTGGGTAGTTCCCTGGCCTAGGATGGAACTTGTGCTACAGTGGCTATGGGTAGCTTCATAGGTTGCATCTTAACCTCTTGCACCACCAGGGAGGCCCAAAATGTTGATAAATTTAATTACATTAACTAACATATTGGAGACAGCAGGTCTAGTAATCAGGGTTGAGTTTTCTACAATAGCTGTGTTAAAATTTTAGATTTTAAAGTAAGGTTTAGAAGGAGGCAAAGTGTATAATTTTAGATGTAATGACACATGAAAAGATAAAGCAAGAGGATGTTATGTTAAAGAAATGATGCTTAGGAAGAATAGAATTCAGAAACAGTGAGGGAAAGTGACACTCTTGCTTAATAGGGTTAAAAGAAGACAGCGGCGTACCTTAAAGCTTATGCCATGGAATATATGTTTGTATCCATCCACTCATTCACCAAAAATTTATTCAATGCCTACTCTTCACTAGGCACTTTTGTAGGTGTTTAGGGAATCAGAGTAAACATAACAGGTGAAGATGGCTTGCCTCTGAGGAGCTGAAATTCTTTCAATAGAGCAGGAAGTCACAATATCCCTGTCTTTCTGGATCTCACCAATTTTTCCTCAGACTCAAAAGTCCAAAAGCTTGAATGCTATTAATGTTTTGTAGTGTTTCATCTTAGTGATCTTTTTTTTTTTTTTTTTTAGTGATCATTTTTTATAACCCCCTTCATGTCACACATTTCACTCAAACACTGACATTTTCTCTCAACTACCACTATAGCTTTGCTTTGGGTAATATCGGGACCATTTACACAGAATAACAGTGAAAAAAATTCTTTTTTAAAAAAATATTTATTTATTTATGCATACAAGAGCTGGGGTACAGGCCAACGATGTGGGGGGGGTGAGAGGATTCACCAGAGACAGAGTGGGGAACAGAATAGACAGATTGACCAAAGTACACTGCTGAGGGGAGCAGCAGGTGAGTCAGGAGAGGTCTGCTGCGCCATGTGGGTAGCTCCCTGGCTGGCTGGGGGATTGAACTCGTGCTGCAGAGACTGCAGACAGCTTCATAGGTTGCATTGTAACCCCTTGTGCCACTAGGGAGGCCCAAAAATTATAATAATAATTTTTTGGATATTATAATCCAACACTCAGATAATATATATATAAAAACAAGCAGAGCCTTTTCTGAAGTCAGTTACCTTATTTAAAAAAATAAGCCAAATAGGGCCCCCCTGGTAGCACAGGGCTTTATTTAAGTCTCAGTGTTGTCAGGCTATCACCAGCCACTGCAGCCTGAGTTCAATCCCCGGCCAGGGAGCTAACCCACATGGTGTAGCAGACCTTTCCTGTCTCGCAGCTGCTCCCCTCAGCAGTGTATTTCAGTAGATCCACCTGTTCTGCTCCCCATTCTGTCTCTGGTGAATTCTCAAACACACAAACACACACACACACACACACACACATCCCCACCCCAACCCCACCCCCCCACCCCCGCTCTGGCCTACACCCCAGTTCTTGTATGCATAAATAAATAAAATAAATCTTTCCCAAAAAAGCCAAATATTTTGTCAGGAAATAGTAAGCTAAATCATTATTTTCTTTCTCCTTTTCATTGAGTATCTCCCTCTCCTTTGTTTCCTTATTTGCCTGGCTCCCTCATTAGCAATGGATTTTTGTAGAGACATTAGCCACTAGTTTGTATTATTTGTATTCATTTCCTTTTCCTACTAGGATTGATTTGGTAAAAGAAAATCATCATGAATTTTATCCTTTTTAGATTTCAAGGTCAACATAGGCTTAGAATTTCTATAGACTCTTCATTAAAATTACTTTGTTGTCCACAAGTTCAATTTTCTTTTAAGAGAAAAGTAAAAGATTTCTTTACTCCTTCCCTAGTGATCAGTGGCAAGACTTGAAATCTCAGTTCTCTAGTGAGCAATAAGAAAAATAGAAGATAGGATTTTATCTAATTTTCCGATGGGTGGAAAGTGATTTATTTTTCTCTTTTCTTAAATGAGCATTAGCTTAAGAATCAATTTTTCCAAATAAGGAATTCCTGACTGAGTTCCCCTGAGGTATCATTTCCAGCAGAATTTGATCAAGGAAATCTCTTTAGGTGAGTGTGACTTAGAAATTATTTACCTGGCTCTGGTTTTAGAAATATTAAAAGGAAACAAAGACTGACCTATAATTTTTTTCTCCAGCTCTCAATATATGAGTTAGAAAGGAGAAATAGCAATAATACCAGGAAAAGCATCATAACAACTATGGAGACTTGTTGCTAGAAAAGTCAAGATGTTGCACTGAGGGGAAAATTTTATCCATGAGGTTAGTTGAAGTGAATGTGGATGCATTCTATCCGAGAAAGAGAAACAAGTATTCTTTTTTTTTTAAGATTTATTTATTTATGCATACAAGAGCTGGGGCACAGGTCAGAGCGCAGGGGATGAGAGGATTCACCAGAGACAGAGTGGAAAACAGGACAGGCAGATGCACTGAAATGCACTGCTGAGGGTAGTAGCAAGCGAGACAAGAGAGGTCTGCTGCGCCATGTGGGCTGCTCTCTGGCCAGCCGGGGATCGAACTTGGGCTGCAGAGGCTGCAGATTGCTTCATACTGCGGTGCTTAACCCCTTGCACCACTAGGGAGGACCCAGAAACAAGTATTCTTGTTAAAAATATAGAACTTGCTTTCTGCTTCTTCCTTTTATACGTCTCTATAGAAAACATGTAAGATATTATTGGCAAAGAAAGGCATTAATGCATTTTAGTAAGTGGTTTGTCCTATTTTCTTAGGATCAGTTAGACTTTTTTTTTTTTTTTAAAGATTTATTTATTTATGTATACAAGCACTGGGTACAGTCAGAAGCGCGGGAGGGTGAGAGAATTCACCAGAGCCAGAGCAGGGAACAGAGCAGGCAGAGGGACCGAGGTACACTGCTGAAGGTGGCAGCGGGCAGCGGGCAGCAGGAGAGGTCTGCGCGCCATGTGGGACCCTCCTCTGGTGGCCGGGGAGCAGCCGGGGATCGAACCGGCTCTGCAGAGGCTGAGGGCAGCTTCGCAACCCAGCGCTCAACCGCTGCGCCACCGGGGAGGCCCCAGTTAGACTTTTCAATATAGGAGGGTGTAAATTGAAAAAATTAAGTCTCCCTTACCAGAACGTATAATAGTTTAACATATATCCTTTCAAACTTTTCCTCTATACATAGCTGTTTTTTCCAACATTTTGTTAGGAAAGTTTTCAGCATTATAAAAAACTTAGACACACAGATATTCCATCCCTAGATTTTTCATTAATGATTGACTTTATTTAATTATCATATATTTATGTACCCATGTTATTTTTTTTTTAAGATTTATTTATTTATACAAGGACCCTGGTATAGGCCAGATGCGTGGGAGGGTGAGAGGATTCACCAGAGACAGAGTGGGGAACAGAACAGGCAGACTGATGAAATACACTGCTGAGGGGAGCAGCAGGCGTGACAAGAGAGGTCTGCCATGCCATGTGGGACCCTTGCCGGCCGGCCAGGACCGAACTGGCGCTGCAGAGGCTGCGGACAGCTCCACAGCGCTGTGCTCAACCGCCTGCACCACAGTGGGAGGCCCCATGTTATTTTTTAATGTACTCCAAAGTAAATTGCAAATGTTAATATACCACCACCTAAATAGTTAAGTATTCCTATTAGAACTGTGTATATTTTTCTTTTGAGATGCATTTGTTGCCAATAAAATGCACAAGTTATAAATGTACATTTGCTGAGTTTTTAAAGAATTTTTATATACCTGTGTAACCCAAGCCCTTCTCATTATTATTATTATTATTATCACCCCAGAGAATTCCCTTATACCCTTTCCCAATCAGTCCTCACCATATTTTTAACATATTTTTTTAAATAGTTATATATATATATATTCTTTACATCATTGTTCATTTTTGTACAGTGTATGTTTGTATACTTTCTCCTCTCGCATGTATTCCCTGTAAAATACCCACCACCTTTTCACCTGTGAACCATTGGCATAATCCCTTGTGCTGTTCCTTCCCGTTTTGATCCCTCTGGCTCCCCCTCTCTTGCAGAATGTCTCTGATTTATAGTTTCCTGCTAATTATTTTTATTATTATTAGGTTTTTTTTTCCCCTGATTCCTTATTTGGTTCCCCTATATTCCTCCTATAAGTGAAACCATTCGATATTTTTCTTTCTCCTAGTTTATTTCACTGAGCATAATCCCAGCTCCATCCATGTTGCTGTGAATGGCATGAGTTTATCTTTTTTGATTGCTGAATAGTAGTCCATTGTGTATATATAACACATCTTCTTGATCTAGTCATATAATTTGGGGCAGTTGGGTTGTTTCCATATCTTACCTATTGTAAATATTGCTGCAATAAACAAGGGTGCCAGTATCCTTTCGAATTAATTTAAAAATATTTTTTAAATGAGTTCATGCTACACTGTTCTTCAACTTGGAGAATATGTTTCCATGTGAGTTAATAAATAGCTCATTGCATTTCAATAGCTGCATAATATCATTATTTCCATATACCAAAATTAATTTCCCAGTTGATAAATTTTGCATTGTTTCCATTCATGTCTTCATTCCTGACTTCATGGTTACATTAACATAAATAAGGAATATCTTAATAATAATAAAATAATTATAGAAATTCTTCATTGATAGTGTACCAAACATAGAAGTGTAATAGTTCCTTAAAGGTGAATTGTAACGTGTATGGAGTATAAAATTAGTGAGCTTTTTGTATTGTTATATTAAAATCTATTGTTAAATTATCTTTTATCCATGTATGATTTTTTGCCTTTTTCCCTTTGTTTTAAAATTTTATTTCTACAGTTTATGATCTTACCACTTCATGCTTTGGTTATTGAAAAATGTTGACTCACCGAATTATATTCCTCTTCCAGTCTCTATATATATCCAAAACTGTTCACATTTATTAATATCTCTTATTTTATGAGAACAATCTAAGTATTCGGAAACAGAATCTCAGGGTAGTAGACACAAAATTTTTCAAAATTCCAGTTTTCTCTTGAAATTCATATTTTTTTATTGGAAATTTTTCAGTTTTCTTTTTTGAAGTACTGAGCTCATTTCCCTCATTTTCAATATCTTATTTGAAATAACCAATTCATCGATTGTTCATCCAAATAAAAGTGATATTCCACTATTAAAAAAAGTACTGGTTCAGTTCACAACTCAAGTATTTGTATAAGTGCATTTCCTTAAGACAACCATCATACTTCAATAATACAGCATAAGTGCCTTGTGTATCTTTCCACTGGGTCATGCAGAATACCAAAAATTATTTCAGCGTACCAAAGTTTATTTCCCAGTTGATAATTTTTTGCATTGTATCCATTCATTTTTTTCCCATTACTGGTTTCATTCTACTGGTACAGTTTTGTGCCTCTTACCTTGATTCATACTAAGATATTAGCAGTTTTACTCACCATTACTTTTATATCAGTAGTGCAAATTCAGCATAATGAAAATGGCGTATAACTTCTTAATATTATTAAAATAGTTCTGACCTCTCAGATACTCTTTTAAAAAAAAAAAAGATTTATTTATTTTATTTATACAAGCACTGGGTACAGTCAGAAGCACGGGAGGGTGAGAGAATTCACCAGAGCCAGAGCAGGGAGCAGAATAGGCAGATTGACTGAAATACACTGCTGAGGGAGCAGCGGGTGAGAGAGGAGAGGTCTGCCATGCCATGTGGGTATATCCCTGGCTGGCCATGAATCGAACCTGTGCTGCAGAGGCTGTGGACCACTTCAAAGCACCGTGCTCAACCTCCTGCACCACCAGGGAGGCCCTGAACTGGCCTCTTGAAGGTAGAAAGGGGCTTTCAAAATGGCTTATTAAGTAGTCCCACCACATCAATAGGTTGAAAAAAAAAGGTTAGCAGACCATATAAATTTTCATGTTAATTTAAATTCATGTTAATTTAAATAACCTAAGTTATTTAAATTCAGCGACTCCTATTTTAGAAAACTCTTAAACTCTTTATAGCCCACCTTAGATTGTGTATAACAATGAAGGAAAATAGATGCCAGGTGCTCTAGTTAATAATTTTAATAATTGAACAATTCTTAGCATTTTGTTTGTTTCATAAGTACCTGTATACTTTTAGTAGTAAATTTGTTCTATAAGTTGTTTTATATAGCTACTTTTAAAATATAACTTTAGGACCTCCCCGGTGGCACAGCAGTTGAGCGCTGGGCTGAGAAGCTGCCCGCAGCCTTTGCAGCACCGGTTCAATCCCCGACCACCAGCGAGGGTCCCCACATGGCACGCAGACCTCTCCTGCCATGCCCGCTGCTCCCCTCAGCAGTGTGTTTCGTCGGTCTGTCTGTTCTGCTCCCCGCTCTGGCTCTGGTGAATTCTCTCTCACCCTCCCACGCTTCTGACTATACCCAGTGCTTGTATAAATAAATAAATCTTTTAAAGAATAAATAAGTAAAATTTAAAAAAATAATAAAATAAAATAACTTTAACGTATGCCACATGGAATGTGGTAGAAGAGAGTAGCTAAAATTAAAAATTAGTAATGGGGCCTCCCCGGTGGCGCAGCGGTTGAGCGCTGGGTTGCGAAGCTGCCTGCAGCCTCTGCGGCGCCGGTTCGATCCCCGGCTGCTCCCCGGCCACCGGAGGAGGGTCCCACATGGTGTGCAGACCTCTCCTGCCGCCCGCTGCTCCCCTCAGCAGTGTACTTCGGTCCTTCTGCCTGTTCTGCATCCTGCTCTGGCTCTGGTGAATTCTCTCACCCTCCCACGCTTCTGACTGTACCCAGTGCATGTATAAACCAAACAAACAAACAAATAATAAATAAATAAATAAGACATGCCTCTAGAAAATTAAAAAAAAAATAAAATAAAAATTAGTAATGGTGTCACAAGGGGTTAAGACACAATCTGCAGCCTCTGCAGCACAAGTTCAATCCCTGGCCAGGGAGCAACCCACATGGCGTACCAGACATATCCTGACTTGCCCGCTGCTCCCCTCAGTAGTGTATTTCAGTCATTCTGCCTTTTCTGTCCCCCACTCTGTCTCTGGTGAATCCTTTGCAGCACAAGTTCAACCCCTGGCCAGGGAGCAATCCACATGGCACTGCAGACCTCTCCTGTCTCATCCGGTGCTCCCCAGCAATGTATTTCAGTCAGTCTGCCTGTTCTGTTCCCCACTCTGTACCTGGTGAATCCTCTTACCCCCCTGCATCTCTGGCCTATACCCCAGCTCTTGTGTGCATAAATAAATAAATAAATCCTTTTTTTAAAGATTTATTTATTTATGCATACAAGAGCTGGGGCACAGGCCAGAGATGCGGCGGCTGAGAGGATCCACCAGACAGAGTGGTGAACAGATTAAGCAGACTGACTGAAATACACTGCTTTTGGAGCACCGGGTAAGACAGGAGAGGTAGGCCTCGTCATGTGGGTTTCTCCCTGGCTGGCCAGGGATGGAACTCATGCTGCAGAGGCTGTGGATTGCTTCATAGTGCAGTGCTTAAGCCCTTGCACCACCAGGGAGGCCCCCAAATAAATCTTTAAAAAAGTAAAGAATTTTTTTTTTTTAAGATTTATTCATTTTTATACAAGAGCTGGGGTACAGGTCAGAGGCGTGGGAGGATGAGAGGATTCACCAGAGGCAGAGCGGGGAGCAGAACAGGCAGAAGGACTGAAATACACTGCTGAGGGGAACAGTGGGCACGACAGAAGAGGTTTGCGGCGCCGTGTGGGAATCTCCCTGGCCAGCCGGGAATCGAACCCGCGCTACAGAGGCTGCAGACAGCTTTACAGCGCGGTGCTCAATCCGCTGCGCCACCAGGGAGGCCCAAAATAAAGAATATTTAAAAAAAAAATTAAGTCCTTATGCATTTTAGATCTTGTGGCTTTTTGACCCTTTGTATGAATAAGTATTGAAATTGATAGTATTTTTTTGTTTCAGGAAAGTATCTAAGGCAAAAGAGAATTGACTTCCAGCTTCCCTATGACATCCTTTGGCAGTGGAAACATAATCAGGTACCAGGAATCTTTACCAGGTTTCATTTGTAAGTGGTAAAGGGTGGGGGAGGGATGCCAATCTTTTTCTCTGCCTCCTTGTTATGTTCTCATCTAGGAAGTATAAAGAAATGTCCCTGTGAAGGTTACAGACTTAAGAAAAATGAATTTACATCCATATTTAATGTGACCTATTTGCCTTAAATCATTCTTCAAAATAGCAGTAAGTGCCTGCTTCCCTAGGCAATCTTCTGTTATTATTCTGGACTTTTATTTTGGTAGCAGAGAGTCTGCTCTATAAGAATCCTGTTTGATGCGGGTCTCAGGAGAATTTAGATGTACTGCCAGCAGCATTAAGAAATTTCAGGCTTTATTTTTGTTGGCTCCTTCAGTTTGGAATTCATTTTCTCACATACAAAAGAGATTCTCCTACTAAGAGAAACAGGAGAAATGTATAATACTCTTGTACTTTGAAAATGTTTACATATATGAGAAACCAAAAATGGAAGGTGCTCTTTTTTTTTTCTTGGTTCCATAATTGAAATAATAAGAGTGAATTGAATAAGCTCATGAGTTTTGCTAAAATTCCACCAATTTTCAGTTTTCTTTCTTGAAGTACTAAGCTCATTTCACTCATTTCAGTACCTTTTTTGAAATAACCAGTCAATTGTTCATTCAAATAAAAGTGATATTCCATAAAAAAAACTACTGTGGTAGAACACTGGTGGGCTAACTACTTTTCTAATACATTCTATTTACTACTGCATTCTTGATTGTAATGTGAGCACTTCATTTTTCTTGCCTGCACTCTCCTCTTTATTTACCTTTATTAATTCTCTTAATTAAAATGTAAAATGTGTTTTCCTACAATGCCCTTTCCAAAAAAGTCAGGGAAACTCTTTTTAACTTTGTAGACTTTGCCAGACCATCTAAATAAACCCTATGCAAGTTTTCCTTTATTTTAGTAGCGCCATATAGAATTTTAATATATCCAAGTAAATAGCTTTGATCTGCAGTGTGATTTTTATGTCTACCCAACAACTTGCTAGAAAAACACATAATTCAAAAGTCATTTCTTTAAACTATTTGATTTTTCTTATGTTTAATTTTCTTCTCGTTAACACTGATGTAGTTAGGCACTCTTTATTTCAAGGTAAAAAGTGATCATACTAAGAGGTTCCCAGAAAGTCTTGTAAATATTCCATATGAATAGAACACATGGATAATTTCCCATATATTTAGTGATTGATGCTACTGTCTGGCATTTGAAGTCAACTGCTATATCAAGATTTTTCTTTTTTTCTTCTAGCTATACAAAAAGCCAGATGTCCCACTATATAAAAAAATCCGTTCAAGTGAGTAAATTGGTGGCTATTTTTTCTATTTCCACACCATCAATGTTCTTCTTTGCCTGGCATTTTATAAATTACCCTGTATGTTCACAAACCATTCTTTGCTGTCTTCTCTTAAGATGTCTACGTTGATGTCAAACCCCTTTCTGGTTACGAGGCTACCACCTGTAATTGTAAGAAGCCAGATGATGACACCAGGAAAGGCTGTGTAGATGACTGCCTCAATAGGTACTGTACTAAACTGAGTCCTCTAAAAGCACAGACTTTAAGATATATAAGGCATTCATTTGGAAGGAAAAGTTACATAAGCTTGTTGATATTCCCTCAAGATGTTACACAGGGATATGTAAAACCTAATTGATGGAGCTATCTTAATCTACTTCAGTTGTTTTAAAAAAAAAAAAAAAAAAAAACCATGTATTTCTCACAATTCTGGAGTCTGGGAAGTCCAAGTTCAAGATACCAACAGTTTCAGCGCCCGGTGGAGCCTACTTCTGCCTCTCCCCAGTGCATGCTTTTGGAGAGAGAGATCTTTCGATCTTCTTATTGAGACATTAATTCCTTCATGAGGTTTCTGCCCTTATGACCGAATTTATTTCCCAAAGTCCCTGATGTCTAAATACCACATTGAGGGCTATGGCTTCAACTATGAATTGGGGGACAAGGTGGCAATAATTATGGGCTGAATAAGTAACAGAAAAAGAATGAGATTTAGGGTCTTGTGCCACGTTTCAATCCTTACTACTACTGCCTTCTGGTTGGGGGAGGGAGGTTGTGAGAATTGAGCTAATGTTCATAAAGCACAGTTCTGGAAACATTCCTAGATCTCAATATATGACCCCACAATAAGAGTAAAGTAGGATGATGGCAGTGAGAGAGAAGGGCATGATATACTTGGGGGGTAAATGAGTTGATAAACCATTGGCATACGCATATAGGTACATGATAATTGAATCAATGCTGCTAAGAGATGATAATACCATTGCCAGGGATACAACTTGGGATTTTGATATGGGACTTTTAAGTTTAAAATTAACATTGAGGGGCCTCCCTCGTGGCGCAAGGGGTTAAGCATCAGCACTGTGAAGCAATCTGCAGCCACTGCAGCACAAGTTCGATTCCCAGCCAGGTAGGTGACCCACATGGTGCAGCAGACCTCTTCTGACTCTCCCGCTGTATTTCAGTGGATCTGCCTGTTCTGCTTCCCACTCTGTCTCTGGTGAATCCTCTCACCCCCAGCCTCACACTTCTGGCCTATACCCCAGTTCTTGTGTGCATAAATAAATAAACCTTTAAAAGAATAAATAAGGTGGGCCTCCCCGGTGGCGCAGCGGTTGAGCGCTGGGTTGCGAAGCTGCGCGCGGCCTCTGCGGCGCCGGTTCGATCCCCGGCTGCTCCCCGGCCACCAGAGGAGGGTCCCACATGGCGCGCAGACCTCTCCTGCCGCCCGCTGCTCCCCTCGGCAGTGTGCTTCGGTCCTTCTGCCTGCTCTGCTCCCCGCTCTGGCTCTGTTGAATTCTCTCACCCTCCCGCACTTCTGACTGTGCCCAGTGCATGTATAAACAAAAACAAACAAACAAAACCAGCAAAACAAATAAATAAAGCATGCCTCTATTAAAAAAAAAAAAAGAATAAATAAGGGGCCTCCCTGGTGGTGCAAGGGAATAAAATGCAACCTCTGAAGCTCACCGTAGCCACTGTAGCACAAGTTCTATCCCCAGCCAGGGAGCAACCCATATGGCGCAGCAGACCTTCCTGACTCGCCCACTGCTCCCCTCAGCAGTATATTTCAGTCAGTCTGCCTGTTCTGTTCCCCACTCTGTCTCTGGTAGATCCTCTCACTGCCCGCACCTCTGGCCTGTACCCCCGTTCTTGTATACATAAATAAATAAATCTTTTTTTTAATAAATAAATAAATAAAATTAACATTGAGATTTCAAAATGGAAATGTTTAATGGAGGCATAGGATTAGAGATAGAATTTGTTGGTTTTAAATTTGCAGCGTAGAAGACTCAGTGAACTTCACGTCAATACTTCCCATTCTAGAAAGTTTTCCTGGCCATAGACAACTGTTTACGCACTCTGCAGTCAGCTATCCTGTGGACTGAGGAAATCAGTGTTTCAGTACTTCAACTTGCCACTTGGGAAATCCTGCCTTATCTGCATCACTATATATTCACATCTTGTTACTGCGTATACATAAACTTTTATGTAGTACTGCTAGCTGGTGGTATGGATATCCATGTTTTATGCACTGATTTCTTTTACTCATAAGTATTTTATATATAAACTTTTATTTTTTTTTATAGAGGCATGTTTTATTGATTGATTGATTTATTTGTTTGTTTGTTTTGTTTATACATGCACTGGGTACAGTCAGAAGCGCGGGAGGGTGAGAGAATCCACCAGAGCCAGAGCGGGGAGCAGAGCAGGCAGAAGGACCGAAGCACACTGCTGAGGGGAGCAGCGGGCGGCAGGAGAGGTCTGCTCGCCATGTGGGACCCTCCTCTGGTGGCCGGGGAGCAGCCGGGGATCGAACCGGCGCCGCAGAGGCCTCGGGCAGCTTCGCAACCCAGCCCTCAACCACTGCACCACCGGGGAGGCCCAATATATAAACTTTTATTAAAAAAAAAAAGTATCAGTGTAGTCCATAGACTCATCATTTTTAGGGGCCATATTGTCTTCCATGGTTTTCCATTCTCCTGTTTTTTGGCATTCAAGGTAACTTTCAGTGTTTTGCTATTTAAAAGATTCTACTGTGAAATTCTTTGTATAGATTTTTGTCCTCTTAGAGTATTTTTTTTTTTAATATTTTAAGTGCTCTTTTTTTTTTAAGTTTTTTTATTTATACATACAAGAACTGAGGTACAGGCCAGAATTGTGGGGGTTGAGAGGATTCACTAGAGAGAGAGTGGGGAACAGAACAGGCAGACTCACTGAAATACACTTCTAAAAGGAGCAGCAGGCGAGTCAGGAGAGGTCTTTTAAGCCATGTGGGTACTGCCTGCCTGGGAATGGAACTTGTGCTGCTGTGGCTGCGGCTAGCTTCGTAGGTTCCATCTTTACCCTTTGCACCACCAGGGAGATCCCCCTTAGAGTATTTTCTTAGTAGAATTGTCTTTCTTTATACTTTGTAATTTGAACATTTTTATAATTCTTACTATTTTTGGTCAAGTAGCACTCTTAAAATACTGAATTAATGTTTGGTAATACCACCAATATATAGATATATTCTTTGCCCCATAGTTCTACCTCCTTAAAGTATTCACATCTGACCTTATCTTTGGTACTTTAGTATTTCATTGGTTTAATATGTGGGAGTACCATGTGTCCTTAAATTTTAAATGTACATTTCTTCAGATACTAACATTACTGTGTTTGTAAATATCTTTTATTGTCCTATATTGTCTACCAATATAGCTACTACCTTAGTGATTAATTCTCATGTTTCTCAAAATAGGCCCATGATGTAGGTGATAGTTTTATTGATGAAGGAACCTAGAATTTAGATAGTAAGTTATTTCATATTATACAAAACTTAAGTGACAGAGACAGAATTTGAACCCATATAAGATTCAAATGTCTTGTTCTTCCTGCACTGCTTTTGTATAATTTAATTAGTATTTTAATCATGTAAAAATTAAAATTGGATATTTACCTTTACATAATTATATCACTTGCTGTTATATACTTTTTGTTAGTATAGGTGTCACATTTACCCTCCCCATTTCTCAAAAAAAAAAAAAAAAAAAAATTTCCCCAAATAAGAAAAAAAACTCTCAGCTACAGTACTGCCAACTTTATATAATAGGAATGTGATATCACTGCTTAATCAGACATCTGATGAATGACATGATAAATAAATGTGACGGATTCATATCTATGGAAAATTATAGCATAATATGATGGATGTTCCGTACATACTTAAAAGGAACACATTAAGTTTCAGCTAAATAGAAATACTTAAAATGGAGACTGGCTTTGTTTTTCCTGTCTTTTTTTTTTTTTTTTAAGATTTAATTTATTTATTTATGCATATAAGACCTGGGATGTAGACCAGAGGTGTGGGGCATGAGAGGATTCACCAGAGACAGAGTGGGGAACAGAACAGGCAGATCTACTGAAGTACACTGCTGAGGGGAGCAGCTGGCAAGACAGAAGAGGTCTGCTGCGTCATGTGGGTTGCTCCCTGGCCAGGGATTGAACCCGTGCTGCAGTGGCTGGCGATTGCTTGATAGTGCTTTAACTTTAACACCTGCGCCACCAGGGAGGCCCTTTCCTATCTTTGTGTTCAAAGTTCTATAAATAATTGTGGAGAGGGAGTTAAAGATTCTGCAGGGTCCATTTTTACATCTTTGTAAAACTAGTGCAGAATTGTACTCATTTGCAGGTAATTCAAGGAAAGCTTGTATCAGGACTATTTTTAAACACAAGTTATGAGTATTTACAGTTTCTTCAAATAAATACTTTTAAAACTTGTACGCTCTTCCAAACATCATCAAATTCTGCAAATCTTCCCTGGTGGTAGATTATTGTTTCTGTACACTATGTCAAATCCATTAATGCTCCAGAACATTCTTCATTCCCTAGAGCAAAGTCTTGTGCTGTTTTATAGTCCTATATACATTTGCTCACAGCATATACTGAACCCATTCCCTCAGCAATCCGTAAGGACAGGCATGCTGTATAACAAAACTGGGTCCTAAACATCAGATTCCCTGTCTGACCCCACAGAGGATCCTTCTGTCTGGCCCCTTGTTCTTTGTTGTTGTATCTTTTTATTTGGCAGGGGAGTTAAAACTTCTTATTTGCATATTTAACAAATCATGCAATCCAATAATTAAAATCATTTGAACAACAAAAAAAGGCCTTCTGACTAAACTACATGTAATAGCCTGCAAGACACCTTGGACCAAGGTGTTCACTGTTGTCTCACCAGCTTCTTCCTTCACCACCATGCAAGATCTTTCGCTTTCCTACCAGCCTGACTAGCAGATGGGAGAGGTAGGCATGCCTTTGTTGTCGGTAGTCCGCAGCATTGTCATTTAAACTTAATCCAACCTCTTCACATCTTACAGAGTTAAACAGCTAAAAGAAAGTAAGAAAGCAGTGTTTGTGGAATGAAGAGCACATATTGGCAGCCCAGGCAGTGTTATGATTTGCCCGCTTGCTTCTCCTGTTCAATTATTATTTTTTTTTTAAAGATTGATTTATTTATACCAGCACTGGGTACACTCAGAAGCATGGGAGGGTGAGAGAATTCACCAGAGCCAGAGCAGGGAGCAGAACAGGCAGAAGGGCCGAAGTGCATTGCTGAGGGGAGCAGCGGGCTGCAGGAAAGGTCTGCACGCCATGTGGGACCCTCGCCCAGCGGCCGGGGATTGAACCGGTGCTGCAGAGGCTGCGGGCAGCTTCGCAACCCAGTGCTCAACCGCTGCACCACCAGGGAGGCCCCTGTTCAATTATTTCTCCTGAAAGCAGTGGATTTTTCTCTTATGTTTCTGTCTTCAATTTTGACTTACAGAATTTCACAATCTCAGTCATATTAGTTTTGTTAGACATAGTAGGAAGTAGAGCAAGGCAAGTGAGCAAGCTAAGTTCGATCTGTGCATTGGTTACCAACGAGTATTCTTTGCCCCTTTGTTAATTGCAATTTGCTTCCACTTGTCCACCAATAAGAATTTCTAGGGGCTTTCACCTTTTGCTGCAGAAAAGCCCTACGGCCTCAAATTTTCTTGGTCCCAGAATGTAGGAGTGATTCTCTCCCCTGCCTCCAGCATTTACTCCTCTCTTAAATGATTCATTTATTTGAAGTGTAAAACAAGACCTCCCTAGCTAGTTAAGTCAGTCACATACAATACATTTCCCAGTGACTACTGAACCTTAAATCTTACCATATGAGGGAAAGTACTTGCCAGTCTAGATCTACATTTAGAAGAAAACATTTTTCTCTTGATATTTCAGGGGTATTATTTAGCTAAAGATAATGGCAATTTACATTCCTAAATCAAAGGCTTCACTTCACATCTTAGTTTATAGCATCTACTTTTAGATTTTGATAGTATACAGTTTTGTTTTCCATATGCAAAGTAGAAACATCCTTTTTTATGTACAACTAAAGGGCTTATCTTAGTTATTTTTCAGAACAAATAGAATATCTATTTCAATGCCTTCAACCCTAGAAACCACAAGTTTCGGCAACTTCTAAAACTCAGCAAAACTTTTTATTTTTTTTTTTAAAGATTTATTTATTTATTTGTTTGTTTGTTTGTTTCTTTATTTATACAAGCACTGGGTACAGTCAGAAGCGCGGGAGGGTGAGAAGATTCACCAGAGCCAGAGCGGGGAACAGAACAGGCAGACCGACGAAATACACTGCTGAGGGGAGCAGCGGGCGGCAGGAGAGGTCTGCGCGCCATGCGGGACCCTCCTCCGGTGGCCGGGGAGCAGCTGGGGATCGAACCGGCGCTGCAGAGGCTGCGGGCAGCTTCGCAACCCAGCGCTCAACCACTGCTCCACCGGGGAGGCCCTCAGCAAAACTTTTTAAACCTTGAATTTTTTTAAGATTTATTTTACTTATTTATGCATACAAGAGCTGGGGTTTAGGTCAGCGATCCAGGGTGAGTGAATTCACCAGAGACAGTGTGGGGAGCAGAACAGGCTGATTGACTGAAATACACTGCTGAGGGGAGCAACGGGCAAGACAGGAGAGGTGTGCTGAGTCATGTGGGTAGTTCCCTGGCCAGGGATCAAACTCATGCTGCAGTGGCTTCTGATAGCTTCATAGCGCTGAGAATTAACCCCTTGTGCCAACAGGAAGGCCCAGAACTTTTTTTTTAATTGAAGTCTGTCTAGTTCTTTTACCCACCTAAAGTTTACTGTTGTATGTTATGAGCTGTTATAAAAATATAGGTGGAGCATTATGAACAAGAGGTTATAGTTAGTTAAAATCATGAATGAAGAGGAGCAAGGAATGTGCCATGAAAGCTAGAGAGCAAAAAAGCGTTCCTGTTTTAAAAAACAACAAGGGCCTCCCCGGTGGTGCAGCGGTTGAGCGCTGGGTTGCGAAGCTGCCCGCGGCCTCTGCTGCCCTGGTTCGATCCCCGGCTGCTCCCCGGCCAGCAGAGGAGGGTCCCACATGGCGCAGACCTCTCCTGCCGCCCGCTGCTCCCCTCAGCAGTGTACTTCAGTCCTTCTGCCTGCTCTGCTCCCTGCTCTGGCTCTGGTGAATTCTCTCACCCTCCCGCGCTTCTGACTGTACCCAGTGCATGTATAAACAAACAAACAAACAAATAAATAAAGCATGCCTCTATTAAAAAAAAACAACAACAGGACTTAGGTGGGAATCCATTATACAAGATCAAAAAATCAAAAAAAGGGGAGGACATTTTCAGAAGAGCAATTCATCAAAATTCATGCAACAAAGAAGTCATCTAAAGAATAAAGTTGGTAGGTAGACTTAGCAGTGAAGCTAAATTTTTCACAAATTTAGCTTAAATTTCACAAATTTAGCTTAAATTGAAAGAAAAATACAGTGAATACTTTATCTACTTAGTACTCATTTGTGATTTGACACTGACCTACTTATAAGAGAATAATCAAATGACCCTAAAAGTGCTTCAAATTGTGAAGTGTTAAATTCTTTACAAGACTTGGGCCTCCCCTGGTGGCGCCGCGGTTGAGCGCTGGGCTGCGGGGCTGCCCGCAGCGTCTGCAGCGCCAGTTTGTTCCCCGGTGGCTGGCGAGGGTCCCAATAAATAAATAAATAAATAAATAAATAAATAAATAAATAAATAAATAAATAAATAAATAAATTCTTTACAAGACTTAATGAAATTTGATTACAAATATTTTGTGATTTTTTTGATCTACCATAATATTCTTCATCCTCTGTTGTTCTGATCATGCTAAATAGCCTTACTGAGATTCTAAACTATATCCCAAAATTAAGTGATTTCTGTAAAAGAATTCAAAAAATTTTTTTTAAAAACATGAGCTCATAACAAAAGCCAACTTTCATCTTCTGGATTGAATGTACTTGTGAATTCACTAGAAATTTTAGGTTCAGGTAGTGAATGGACTAGAAATACTATTTCCAATGGAAATGTCACTTATAGTTATGAAATACAAAATTCCATTAAAACATGAGTATACTAGCAATATAATTAAAACTGTTGATAAGATTCTTTTTTTTTTTTTTTTTGTGGGACCCTTGCCGGCGGCCAGGAACGAACAGGCGCTGCAGAGGCTGCGGGCAGCCTCGCAGCCCAACGCTCAACCGCTGCGCCACCAGGGGAGGCCCTAAAATAAATTTTTGTCTGTTATCACAATTTTTTTTTTGAGGGTGGAGTGGCAGTTGTTTTTGTTTTTGTTTTTTTTTTATTTTATTTTTATATTCATTTATTTTATTTATTTATTTTTTTAATGTATACAAGCACTGGGTACAGTCAGAAGTGCGGGAGGATGAGAGAATTCACCAGAGCCAGAGCAGAGAGCAGAACAGGCAGAAGTACACTGCTGAGGGGAGCAGCGGGCACAGCAGGAGAGGTCTGCGTGCCATGTGGGACCCTCACCCGGTGGCCAGGGATCGAACCAGCGCTGCAGAGGCTGCGCGGAGCCTCGTAGCCCACCGCTCAACCGCTGCGCCACCAGGGGAGGCCCTAAGATAAATTTTTGTCTGTTACCACAATTTTTTTTTTCCAGGGTGGAGTGGCAGTCGTTGTTGTTTTGTTTTTTTTTTAATTTTATGTTTATTCCCCATACAATTGCAACCCCCTTATTTTGACCCCAATCCCTCCTTTCCCTGCCCCTTCCACCCCCGTTATCACAATTTTTTAAAAAATCTGGCCACAAGCTGCTTCAAAACAAGAGTGCAGTGTAATCATCAAATTATTAATTCCTCTATGGGTTGCAGTTCATTTATTTTTAGAAGTAAGCTAAATATGATAGTATCTACCCAGGATGCTGAGCGGGCAATTGCTTAACATACAAGAAACATTCAGTGTTTGTAACTTGACTTGGAAATTTTCATATTAGTAATTTTTAAAGTTATGTATTATAACCTCATTAACCAGTCTAACTATGTTAAAATAAAAATTAATTTTAGGCATTAATTTTTTTAGTTCCTATTTTAAAAATGAATTCATGAAGGATTTATTATGTTAATTGACACATTGTTATTCCTTTTCTCTCTAGAATGATCTTTGCTGAGTGTTCCCCCAACACTTGTCCCTGTGGTGAGCAGTGCTGTAACCAGAGGATACAGAGGCATGAGTGGGTGCAATGTTTAGAACGATTTCGAGCTGAGGAAAAAGGTTGGGGAATCAGAACCAAAGAACCCCTAAAAGCTGGCCAGTTCATAATTGAATACCTTGGGGAAGTTGTCAGTGAACAGGAGTTCAGGTACTGTAGTAAAAGCTCTACTTCAGTAAAATGGATTACAATAGAAAATGGAAGATTTGAAATTTACTTTCAGTTTAATCATTAATTAGCTTTTAATCATTTCTCTCCTCTTCAGGAATAGAATGATTGAACAGTATCATAATCACAGTGACCACTATTGTTTGAACCTGGATAGCGGGATGGTGATTGACAGTTACCGCATGGGAAATGAGGCTCGATTCATCAACCACAGCTGTGACCCAAATTGTGAAATGCAGAAATGGTAAGGGAAGCAGAGGAAGGTAAAGTCAAGAATCCAACAGGAGAAGGCATTGAGGGCATCCAGAGATTGATTTTTCTACAATATCTGTCAGCTTACATAATGCAGCTCGTCCAGGCAGAGTTAAATTTCTGCTGTTCTTCTATTTCTTTCTTTTTTTTTTTTTTAAAGATTAATTTTATTTATTTATGCAAGCACTGGGTACAGTCAGAAATGCAGGAGGGTGAGAGGATTCACCAGAGCCTGAGCGGGGAACAGAACAGGCAGACTGACGAAATACACTGCTGAGGGAAGCAGTAGGCGCGGCAGGAGAGGTCTGTCGCGCCATGTGGGACCCTTGCCGGCAGCCTGGGATTAAACTGGCGCTGCAGAGGCTGTGGGCAGCTTTGCAGCCCAGCGCTCAACTGCTGCGCCACCACGGGAGGCCCTGTACTTCTATTTCTTTACTTCACCTTAACTACTCACTACTAGGAAAATACAACTGCATATATATACATATATATATTCATATATATATTTCTGTGTGTATGATAATACAGTACTAAACACTGTTACATGGTTCTTAGATCAGCTCATTCACCATATTTTTTTTTTAAAGATTTATTTACTTATGCATACAAGAGCTGGGGTATAGGCCAGAGATGCAGAGGGTGAGAGGATTCACCAGAGGCAGAGCGGGGAACAGAACAGGCAGATCCACTGAAATACACTGCTGGGGGAGCAGCAAGCAAGACAGGAGAGGTCTGCCTCACCATGTGTTCTCCCTGGCCGGCTGGGGAGTCGAACTCGTGCTGCAGAGGCTGTGGATTGCTTCATAGTGCAATGTTTAACCCCTTGCGCCACCAGGGAGGCTCCATATTTGTAATTTTTTTTTAAGATTTATGTGTGGGGCCTCCCCGGTGGTGCAGCGGTTGAGCGCTGGGTTGCGAAGCTGCCCGCGGCCTTTGTGGCACCGGTTCGATCCCCAGCTGCTCCCCGGCCACCGGAGGAGGATCCCACATGGCGCGCAGACCTCTCCTGCCGCCCGCTGCTCCCCTCAGCAGTGTACCTCGGTCCTTCTGCCTGCTCTGCTCCCCGCTCTGGCTCTGGTGAATTCTCTCACCCTCCCGCGCTTCTGACTGTACCCAGTGCATGTACAAACAAAACAAACAAACAAATAAATAAAAATACATGCCTCTTTAAAAAAAAAAAAAGATTTATGTGTGTATGCAAGAACCGGGGTACAGGCCAGAGGTGTGGGGGTGGTAGTGAGAGGATTCACCAGAGACAGAGTGGGGAGCAGAACTGGCAGATCTACTGAAATACATTGCTGAGGGGAACACCAGGAGAGTCAGGAGAGGTCTGCTGCACCATGTGGGTAACTCCCTGACCGGGGATCGAACTCGCACTGCAGTGGCTGCAGATTGCTTTATAGGGTGCGTCTTAACCCCTTGTGTCACCAGGGAGGCCCATATTTGTATTTATTTTTATTATATTCCCATTTATTTCATGTATACCAGCTTTATTATAATAAATAAAAATAAGTAAAAAAATTAGAATCTAAGGATAAAATTATATCTCAAAAACAGTTTTTTAAAAAATGATAGGATAGGAGGATTCTGGAACTGTAATAAAATAGGAAGGACTGGAAATCTAAATTTAGTACTAAATCACATAGGCAGTTGCATGGCAGAACTTGATATAACTATTTTAGAACACAGTAGGGTGTTGAAAACTTGCAGCTTGGAAAGGCTAACTTAAGTCCATTTGATTTCTTAGCATAGTAGTATCCATCACCCAACCCCAGCCACATGCCAGGTTGCTGTATATGTGTTCCTGGAAAACTTGCACAGAACTTGCAGGAGTAAGAGGGATAAAAAGGCCTCTCTCATCCAAATATTGGGAAGCTATTCTCTGATCACTGATCTGCAGCAGCAACCTTTGATCACAAAGGTGCAAATAGGACAGTCATTATTATTGCACCTCCCTCCATTGTTGCAGTTTACTCTTCCAGCTGAAGTGAATTCCAGAAAATTTTAAAGAGTTTGTACTCTCTCTTATCCCTACTTCATTTTTCACTTTCCCCTTTTCAGGAAGCAGACATTAAAGACTAGGACATTCAAAAATAACTTGCATATGTGGAGAAAAAAAGAAAGTGACTGGGGCCTCCCTGGTGGCGCAGGCAGTTGAATGCCGCACCGTGGGGCTGTCCATGGCCTCGGTAGCACAGGTTCAATTCCGGCCGGCCGGCGAGAATTCCACATGATGAGGGAGACCTCTCCTGTCTCGCCCGCTGCTCCCCTCAGCAGTGTATTTCGTCAGTCTGCTTGTTCTGTTCCCCACTCTGTCTCCAGTGAATCCTCTCACCCTCTCACGCATCTGGCCTGTACCCCAGCTCTTGTATGAAAATAAATAAATCTTTTTAAAAAAAAAGAAAGTTTATGCAAATGCAAGAAAAGACATAAGAAGACATTAAGTTTAAACTTCAGGCTGATCCTTGGCCCAGTCTGTCTAGAACAATCAAAAAATGAACAGCCAAAAAACAGCAAGCCCTGGAGAAGCAGGATAATCTAGTTTCTGCTGTTACCATATTATTAGAATCAGATGTCTAGTGTTCAACAGTAAATCACAAGGGATAATCAATGAACTTTAAAGTAGGGCAGTGGAAATTATCAAGCCTGGGGAACAGCCAAAAAAATTTTTGAAAAGGAAATATATCCTAAGGAAACTCTGATACCATCAAACAGACAAATAGATGACATTGGTATTGCAAAAGGAGAAAGAGAAAAGGGAGCAGAGAGAATATTTGAAGAAATAATGGCTGAAAAATCCCAAATTTGATGAAAGACATGAATATACACATCCAAGAAGCTTAAGAGACATATACCAAGACACATAATCAAACTTAAAAAGAATAGATTCTATAGAAATAAAAATTATTAGAGTATTGTGAATAATTTTATGCCCAAAAATTGGGTAACCTAGTTGATATGGACAGATTTCTTGAAGCATGAAACCTACCAAGTCTAAACCATGAGAAAAATACAGAATATGAATAGACCTACAGAATTACTGATAAAGAGATTATATCAGTAATCAGAAACCCAACAACGTAAAGCCCTGAACCTGATGGTTTCACTGTAAGCTAACACTTCTCAGTTTTTTCCAAAATTGAAGAGAAACACTCCCTCTCATTCTATGAGGCTAACATAACCTTATACCAAAACCAGACAAAGACCCTATAAGAAAAGAAAAGTTGGGCCTCCCTGGTGGCACAAGGGTTAAAGTCTCAGCACTATCAAGCTATTGCTAGCCATTGCCATATGAGTTTGATAGCTAGGGAGCTAACCTACATGGCCCAGCAGAATTCTGTCTTGCCCCCTAAAAAAAAAAAAATCATTACCATCTGCAAACAGATAATTCTTCCTTTCTAATTTGGATGCCTTTTAGATCTTTTTCTTATATAATTGCTCTGGCTACAACTTCCAGGAATATATTTACTGAACTGGTTAAAGTGGGTATCCCTATGTTAATCTTGATTTTTTTTTAATTTTTTTAACATTTATCATTTTTTATATTTTTTAAGACAATATTTGCTTCCCCTCCCCATTCCCTCAGATTGAGTCTCCATAGAATTTCCTTCCCCAAGGCACCCATGCACCATCACCACAGTCCCCTGTGTTCCTCTCTCCCTCCCTCTCACCCCTCTCCCTCCTCCTCCCCTACAGTATGTCTCTGGTTTATAATTGTCTGTTTTTGCTTTGTTGTGTTTTGTACTGTTGTTTGTTTTTTTTTTACACTGATGTCTTATTTGGTTCCTCTATATTCTTCTTATAAGTGAAACCATCCGATGTTTTTTCCTTCGGGCTTATTTCACTGAGCATAATTTCTTCTAGCTCCATCCAAATTGCTGCAAATGGCATGAGTTTATCTTTTTTGATTGCTGAATAATATTCCATTGTGTATATATACCACATTTTCTTGATCCAGTCATCTATTTTTGGGCATTTGGGTTGTTTCCAGGTTTTACCTATTGTAAATAGTGCTGCAATAAACATAGGTGTACAAGTGCTCTTTTGAATCACTGTTTTTGTGTCCTTTGGGTAGATCCCTAGGAGTGGAATTGCCGGTTCGTATGGTAGCTCCATTTTTAGTAGACTGAGGAACCTCCAGACAGCTTTCCACAGTGGTTGGGCCAGTTTGCACTCCCACCAGCAATGTAGGAGAGTTCCTTTTTCACCGCATCCTCGCCAGCATTTGTTGTTGCTTGTTTTTTTGATATGTGCCATTCTCACTGGTGTAAGGTGGTCTCTCAGTGTGGTTTTGATTTGCATTTCCCTGATTATAAGGGATGTTGAACATTTTTTCATATGCCTGTTGTCCATTTACATTTCCTCTTTGGAGAAATGTCTTTTGAGCTCTTCTGCCCATTTCTTGACTGGATTGTTTATTTTGTTTTTGTTGAGCCCTGTGAGTTCTTTGTATATCATTGTGATCAGTCCCTTATCAATTGGATGGAATGCAAAGATTTTTTCCCAATCAGTGGGGTATCTCTCTGTTTTGGTTAATGTCTCTTTTGTTGTGCAGAAGCTTTTCAGTTTGATATAATCCCAGGTGTTTATCTTTGCCTTCACTATCACAGCTTTGGGTGATGAGTCTTTAAAGATGTTTCTGAGATGTATGTCCTGTAGTATTTTACATATATTTTCTTTTATATATTTTATAGTTTCAGGTCTTATGTCCAGTTCTTTTATCCGTTTTGAGTTGATTTTTGTGCATGGTGAGAGATAGTGGTCTTGTTTCATTTTTTTGCATGTGGAGGTCCAGTTTTCCCAGCACCGTTTATTGAGCAAACTGTCCATTGCATATTCTTTGCTCCTTTGTCAAAGATTAGTTGTTCGTATAAGCACGGCTTTATTTCTGGGCTTTCTATTCAGTTCCACTGGTCTGTGTGTCTGTTTTTGTTCCAGTACCAAACTGTTTTGATTATTATGGCTTTGTAGTACAGCTTGAAGTTTGGAAGTGTGATACCTCCTTTCTCCTTTGTTTTCATCAGTAGGGCTTTGGCTATTCGTGTTTTTTTGTGGTTCCATATGAATTTCATCAGTATTTGTTCTATTTCTTTGAAGAATGTCATTGGGATTTTTATTGGAATAGCATTGAATCTGTATATTGCTTTTGGGAGGATGGCCATTTTAATAATGTGGATTCTTCCAATCCATGAGCAAGGGATGTCTATCCATTTCTTTGTGTCTTCTTCAATTTCTTTTAACGGTGTTTTTTAATTTTCTTTGTATAGGTCTTTCACCTCTTTTGTTAGGTTTATTCCCAAGTATTTGATTTTTTTGGTTTCAATTATAAAAGCAATGGTTTTCTTGATTTCTTCTTCAGATTGTTTGTGTATAGGAAGGCTACCGATTTTTGTGTGTTGATTTTGTATGCTGCTACTTTACTGAACTGGTTGATTATTTTGAGTAGTTTTTCTGTGGAGCTTTTAGGGTTCTCTATGTATATTATCATATCGTCTGCAAATAGTGATAGCTTTACTTCTTCTTTCCCTATTTGGATTCCTTGTATGTCTTTCTCTTGTCTTATTGGCCTGGTTAGGACCGCCAGTCATCCTTGTCTTGTTCCTGATCTTAAAGGAAAGGCCTTCAGCTTTTCGCCATTGAGAATAATGTTGGCAATGGGTTTGTCATATATGGCTTTTATCATGGTAAGGTATGTTCCTTCTATCCCAAGAATTTCAAGGGCCTTCATAATGAATGGATGTTGGACTTTGTCGAATGCTTTCTCAGCATCTATTGATAGGATCATATGGTTTTTATTTTTCTTTTTGTTGATGTGTCGGATTACACTTATTGATTTTCGTATGTTGGACTTTGTCGAATGCTTTCTCAGCATCTATTGATAGGATCATATGGTTTTTATTTTTCTTTTTGTTGATGTGTCGGATTACACTTATTGATTTTCGTATGTTGAACCATCCTTGTGCCCCTGGGATGAATCCCACTTGAATCCCACTTTGATGCATTGTTGGATTCTGTTGGCAAGGATTTTGTTGAGGATTTTTGCATCAGTGTTCATTAGGGAGATTGGCCTGTAATTTTCTTTTTTTGTGCTGTCTTTATTTGGTTTTGGTATTAGTGGAATGTTGGCTTCATAGAACATATTTGGTAGTATTCCTTCTTTTTCAATTTTTTGAAAGAGTTTGTGTAGGATAGGCACTAATTCACTGCTGAATGTTTGGTAGAATTCATTTGTGAAGCCGTCTGGGCCTGGGCATTTGTTTTTGGGGAGTGCTTTGATTACTGCCTCAATTTCTCTACTTGTAATTGGTCCGTTTAATTGTTCTATTTCTTCTTTGTCCAGCTTTGGATGATTATATCGTTCTAGGAATTTGTCCATCTCTTCTAGGTTGTTGAATTTGTTTGCATATAAGTGTTCATATTAATCTCTGATTATTCTTTTGATTTCTGCTGAGTCTGTTGTGATTTCTCCTCTTGCATTTGTAATCCTATTTATATGAGTTTTCTCCCATTTTTTCTTTGTGAGCCTGGCTAGAGGTTTGTCTATTTTTTCGAAGAACCAACTTTTGATTTCATTGATCTTTTGGATTGTTTTTATAATTTCCAATTCGTTTATTTCTGCTCTGATTTTTATTATTTCCTTTCTTCTGCTGGCTTTAGGGTTCTTTTGTTGTTCTTTTTCTAGCTTTTTGAGATGTGAGATTAGGTTGTTTCTGTGAGTTCTTTCTAGTTTGTTGATGTGAGCCTGTATTGCTATATATTTTCCTCTTATTAGTGCTTTCACCGCATCCCATACATTCTGTAAAGTGGTGTTCTCCTTGTTGTTCAACTCAAAGTATTTTTTAATTTCTTCTTTGATCCCCTCATTAGTCCGGTGGTCTTCCAGTAGTGTGGATTTCAATCTCCATGAAGTGGGAGGGTTCCTTATTTTCTTTTCATGATTTATTTCTAGCTTGATGCCTTTATGACCGGAGAAGATAGTTGGAATGATTTTGATCTTCATGTATCTGTTGATGTTTGTCTTGTGGCCCAGTATGTGATCAATTCTGGAGAATGATCTATGCGCACTTGAGAAAAATGTGTACTCAGATTTTTTTGCGTGCAGTGTCCTATAGATGTCTGTTAAATCCATGAGTTCTATGTCTTTATTTAGGGCTCTCATGTCTTTGTTTATTTTTTGTCTCA
Source organism: Talpa europaea (assembly GCF_964194135.1). NCBI lineage: Eukaryota > Metazoa > Chordata > Mammalia > Eulipotyphla > Talpidae > Talpa > Talpa europaea. Next base: position 77,382,235 of record NC_140076.1, read on the forward strand.
TTGATCTGTCCATTGGTGAGAGTGGAGTGTTGAAGTCTCCCACTATATATGTATTTTCTTTAACGTCTGTTTTCAGAGCTATAATAATTGTCTAATATATTTTGGTGCCCCTTCATTTGGTGAGTATATGTTGATGAGCGTTATATCTTCCTGATGTATTGTCCCCTTGATCATAATGTAGTGTCTGTCTATGACTCTTTTTACTTTTTTTAGCTTGAAGTCTATTTCTTTAGAGTTAATATTGATATGTTGGCATCTGTGTTTGCCGTTTTGTTTGTCTTTGCGATTTTATTCCTTGCTTTATTCTGTTCTTCTTTTTCATTCCTCTGTTGGTTTTGGCTTTAGGACTTCTTGTAGAATTTTTTGGAGTGGGTGTTTAGTTATAATGAATTTCTGGAGTTTGTTTGTCTGAGAAGGTCCATATTTTTTCTTCGTAGAGGAAGGAGAGCTTTGCAGGGTAAAGTATTCTTGGTTGGCATTTGCTTCTCCCTGTTGTTTGCTTTCTAATTAGTTCAATGCTTTGGGACGTTGTGCCACTGATGTTGGCAGGCATCTCTTTGGATTGCTGCTTTAGGGGTGCCGGAAACTGTTTACCAGACTGAGACCAGCACTGGCAGGCCAAAACTCCACCAGGGTGTTGATGCGGTATTGCTGGGCACTGTCCTTTATAGTTCCTCTCTCTTTATTTACTCAATTTCAACAGGGAATCAGCTAGTTGGTGATTTTGTTCTGGTCATGAGGTGGGTGCCAGGGATCCCTACTGGCTGACCTGTGCGTTTTTCCAGTAGTTCTCAGCTGGCCTTGGGCTATTTGTAGGTCTCCATGGAGTACTTATCTTCCTCTAATGGCACCCGGAGCAGTTCACTCACCTCCATGGGTGATTCTTGCCGGGTTCTCTACAGTTCCAGTTCACAGGGTGCAGTGCCTGAAATAGTTCCTTTCCACTCATAGTCCCACTTGATGTGTAGTTTGTTCTTGTTGGTTGCTTTTGTTTGTTTGTTTGTTTTCCTCCTTTCTGTTGGTTGGAGAGTGCCGACTTTGTGGGTGGGAGAGGGTAGCCGGGTTCTGAGCTTTCCTCCCTTCTAGTCCTCTTTTATGGCAACTTTCTTCTTTGGGCAGTTTGCCAGAGTTGCCCGTTTATCTTCCATGTCCCAGTTCTCGCAGGGACCTGCCACTTTTCCTCCCTATTAACTTTCTTTTATGGGAGAACTTACTCGCATTGTTTCCCTGCAGCCATATTGATCTCTCTCTCTCTCTCTCGTGTTAATCTTGATCTTAAAGGAACAGTTCTGACTATCACATTGTTATTCTGTTTACTGTGGATTTTACATACATACATACATACACACACATATACATTTATTATATAGGTTCCCTCTAGTGCTATATTTATCAGGAAAGGGTGTTGAATTTTGTCAAATGCTTTTCTGCATTGAGATGATCATGTGGTTTCTCCCCTTCATGCATGTTATATAGGTTGATTTCCATATGTTGAACCACCCTTGCATTCCAGGAATAAATCCCACTTGGTCATGGTGAATAATCTTTTTTATATGTTGCTGACTTATTCTGCTAGTATTTTTTGAGGATTTTTCCAAGGAATATTGTTCATAAGGCATATTGGTGTCAAGTTTTATTTTAAGGAATTTTTTTTAATTTATGCATACAAGAACTGGGGTACAGGCCAGAGGTATGGGGAATGAGAGGATTCACCAGAGTGGGGAACAGAACAGGCAGACTGACTGAAATACACTGCTGAGAGTAGCAGCAGGCGAGACAGGAGAGGTCTGCTGTGCCATGTAGGTAATTCCCTGGTCAGCTGGGGATCAAACTCATGCTGCAGAGACTGCTGGTAGCTTCATAGTACTGTGCTCAACCCCTTGCACCACCAGGGAGGCCCAATAATGATCTTATATGGAGAAAATACTAAATGTTCCAAAAAGAAGCTGTTAAACTTAAGAAAATAAATTTAACAAAGTAACAGGATACAAAGCAAACACAAAAATCATTTCATTTCTATACACAATGAATGCTCTGAAAAGGAAATTACAAAAACTACTTCATCTATTATAGCACCAAAAAGAATAAAATACTTAGGAATTAATCAAGGAAGTAAAAGACAAAGTGAAAACTACAAAACACTGCTAAAGAAATGAATGACAGATAAACAGAAACACATTCTTTGAAGTATTGAATGTGCATGGATTAGAATATTTAATATTGTTTAAATGTTAGTATTACCCACAGTGATCTGCAAATTCAGTACACTCCCTGTCAAAATCCCAAAAATTTTTTTTTCACATAAATAGAAAAACCCAACCTAAAATTTATATTAAATAGAACCTAAAATTTAAAATTTATATTAAATCTCAAGATTCGCCAAATTGCCAAAACAATGCTAAAAAAATAATAGAACTGGAGGACACATACACCCTTATTTCAAAACTCGGTACGACCCTAATCAAAACAGTGATAGTGGCACAAATACAGATATATACATCAATGGGATAAAGAGTACTGAAATAAACCCTGTATGACAATCAAATGATTTTTGACAGTTTTTCAACACCATTCAATGGAGTAAGGATATTTTACAGAAATAGAATGATTATAATCAGAATAAAGAAGAAATAAATGCAGAAAAGTATTTATTAGGGGAAGAATCGTTAAAATTCTTGACTAATCTGATAGGAAAAAAAAAGGCAAATTTGAAAAAGCCTATCAATTTTTCTAGTTTTCAAGCAGTTACTAAGAATCTCTGTCTTTATGTTCCTTCCTGTATAGGTCTGTTAATGGAGTATATCGGATTGGACTATATGCTCTTAAAGATATGCCAGCTGGTACTGAACTCACTTATGATTACAACTTTCATTCCTTTAATGTTGAAAAACAGGTAAGAATAATAAAACCTAGAAGGAAGTTAAACTTTCTCACAGTGTTCACTATACCATAGGCCTTCAATAAACATTACCAATTTGTAGCCATTGAGAAGTATATTGGAGAAGGTGGTTTTTCACTCTTACCTCTACTTATCAAGATACATAGGTCTCAGTTATTCTTTCAGAATTCTGTAAAAAGAGATGGTCTAATCATTTTTCATCTCTAGGAAGTTCTTAACTATTCTGGTGAATATGTTTTCTCAAAGTTTAATATTTCCTTTCTACTATAATGGAAACTTATTTGTATTTATTTTACACCTAGTCAGTTATTTTCCTCTACGTGAAAATTTCCCGACTCTTATTTATTGTTGGTTGTTCAGATGCTAAGGCATCCTTTTTGAACTTGTAAATGAAACTGAAGGCTGAAAGCATTTTTCTTCTCCCTTCCAAGCAACTGTGTAAGTGTGGCTTTGAGAAATGTCGAGGAATCATTGGAGGCAAGAGTCAACGCATGAATGGACTCACCAGCAGCAAAAACAGCCAGCCTGTAACCACACATAAAAAGTCTGGACGGTCAAAAGAGAAGAGGAAATCTAAGCACAAGCTAAAGAAAAGGGTGAATAATGACCTAATGACTTTCCAAACATCTTTTTTAAGGGAGTTAATGGAATAAGGGCACTACCAAAGTTTTTGAGAATAGTTTTGATGTTTTTTTTACTTGATTTCTTATTGATCGTTTTTTTTCCCCCTTCAATCTGATCTGCTTTTCAGAGAGGCCATCTCTCTGAGGAACCCAGTGAAAACATCAACACTCCAACAAGGTTGACCCCCCAGTTACAAATGAAGCCAATGTCCAATCGAGAAAGGTAAAAAGGTTTTTCTTACCTTGAGTTCTTAAAATTTTGTGACTTGTTGCCGGTTCAAAAATGATTAAACATCTAGATAGTTGAGCCTATCCTTTTATTCGGTTGTCTGAAACCAAGGATTCTTGGGGATTCAATGAGAGAATGTTGGAATAATATAAATTAATTAATTTAAACTTTTTAAAAACATTGTTCATAAAAGGGTTAAATGTGCTTTACCAGACTGCCAAAGGAATCCATGGCAGAGAAAAGGTGAGAAATCCCTGCTTTGTGGACATGTTAACAGACCAATAATAAGGATCTGTAGGGATCATTTCTGCTCTTTCCTATATTTAGATAAAACCAGAAGTGAATAAATATGTTTGTGCCATGACTCGAATTGCCTTGGGACATATTGTACAACTTCCCTGACATAACACTCCAATATATGAGAAAGTTCATCTTTGTTTATAACTTTACTGTATGTATAATCCCTTTCATCCTATTTCACTTTGAGTCATAGAAATTCTAAACTTCAGTAAAATAGAGATGATCTATTCCAGTGGTTTTCAACTTTGGCTGCATGTTAGTCTAGGGAGTCTTTAAAAATTCCTGATACCCAGGTATCCTCAGACCACCTTTTTTTTTTTTTTTTTTTTTTTGGTTCCCCAAGAAGCCACCACATTTATTGACACTTATTCAAGTGTCTCAGGTCCTGCATGTTTCTTGGGCTCATTCACTCCTTGTTGGGAAGGAGGTCCAGCCGAGGTAGTACAGACATTAGACCATGACCACTGTACATAGCACCTCCTCTCCTCAATTATGCTGGAAGGTCATTGTCCACCTGGAAAAGTTTGTTTCTCAGCCACTCTGTTCTCAGTGTGGTCCCTGGTGATTGAGCTGAAGGAGCGTATCACTGCCTGGAAGACCTGCAGGGCCTTCATTCTACATTCTCTTTTTGACCAGTCTATCAAGCCAAAGAAGGAGGCCATCTGGCCAAAGGAGAGGCCATCCTCCCGCCCTCTTTTTTTTTTTAAGTTAACTAGTTTACGACACTGTATAGGTTACAGGTGCATTCCATGCCACTTAAGTTGGAATTTTCAGAGATGGAACCCAAGCATTAGTGATTTATAGAGCTCTCCAGGTGATTTCAGTGTGCAGCCAAAGTCAGAAACTATAACATTAATCTCCCATTTATTGAGGCCCACAGTCTGATATTTATTCAAGGTCATATCTTTTTATCTGTATGCTGGTATGAAAATCAAATTACAGAATCATGAAAATAGTTTTAAGTCAGTGAAGATCCACATAAGTCATTTGAGTTTAGAGATTCATGGGCATGTACTTTACCTAACATGGTTTGCCCAGCACATACAATCTTAAATATCTTCTTTTAGAAAAAGAAAAATACCGGATGGTCTCACTCATAGCAGGAACCTAGAAAACTTAAATAAGGGACCAGGAAAATGAATTACTATAAGAAAGTGAAAATCAAAATCAACAAAAAAAATATGAACCAGAGACACTCTATGGGGGGTAGAGGGCGGGAGGGGAGGGATTGGGGTCAGAATAAGGGGGTTGCAATTGTATGGGGAATATAAAAATAAAATTTATTAAAAAAATATATTAAATAGTGCCTTTTGGGATAAAAAAAAAAATCTTCTTTTAATGTCAGTTCAGTTCTCCTTGTTATAACTGATCCTAAGCCCAGACTTTTATCTTGACAACTTCCTTTAAAATTTGTACAAGTGTTCCATAAAGCTCTACCTTCAAGTCCTGCCATTTCAATTCCCAGAATTTTTGCAGCTTTTAAGTATTTGTAAATAGTACAAATAGATATTTGTACGTTTTAGATATTTGTAAATAGTACAGGGAAATGTTTTATTTTAAGTAAAAAAAATCGAGATGCAAAACTGAGTAATGTTTCTTCATCTATAATTCTCTTTTTGATAACTACATACACTTGTAAGTAAGTATGCATTTACATCATGACAAGGACAAAAATACTTGGTAAATTGAGGAATAAAGGAACTCCTTTCTTCCTTCCTTGAGGAACTTTGTATTAAAGCATCATGTGTTCTTGGTCCGAAACTGGGAGAAGATTCGGCAGAAACAGGAGGAAGTAAAGCACACTAGTGATAATATTCACTCAGCATCATTATATTCCCGCTGGAATGGTATCTGTCGAGATGATGGAAACATAAAGTCTGGTAAGATCTAGAAAAAGTTCCTATTAATTCCAAAAGATTGTCTCAAATTTTTTTGTAACTTTTTAGTTACTATCAAACAAAAATCTAATCAGAGATTCCTTTTAGTCTGAATCAATAAAGTTAAGATCCAGACATAAGCATCAATCAGTAATAACCTATCCACCGTAGCTTTTCAACTTCCTTATCTCTACCCTAAAGAATTGGAATAAGGCCTCCCTGGTGGCGCAAGGGGTTAAGATGTGACCTATGAAGCTGTCCACAGCCACTGCAGCATGAGTTCGATCCCAGGCCAGGGAGAAACCCACATTGCACAGCAGACCTCTCCTTTCTCGCTCACTGCTCCCCTCAGCAGTGTATTTCACTTAGTCTGCCTGTTCTGCTCCCCACTCTGTCTCTGGTGAATCCTCTCACCTCCCACACCTCTGGCCTGTACCCCAGTTCTTGTTTGAATAAATAAATAAATCTTTAAAAAAAAAAAAAGAATTGGGCCTCCCTGGTGGCGCAGGCGGTTGAGCGCCACACTGTGAAGCAGTTCGCAGCCTCTGCAGCACGGGTTCAGATCCTGGCCATCCTGCAAGAATCCCACATGGCACGGCAGACCTCTTCTGTCTCGCCCGCTGCTCCCCTCAGCAGTGTATTTCATCAGTCTGCCTGTTCTGTTCCCTGCTCTGTCTCTGGTGAATTCTCTCACCCTCCCACACATCTGGCCTGTACCCCAGCTCTTGTATAAATAAAAAAATAAATAAATCTTTAAAAAAAAAAAAAGAATTGGAATAAACTCCCACCACTAGCCACCCAAATATTGCTGATAGCCTGAAAGTCACTAGACATTAGCTAGGTCCTCTGTGTTCCTACCTGGAAAATAAGTTGCCGACAGGGTAAAATGGTGAAGTCAAATGCTAGAGAAAAGAAAATTAGGGTGAATTTGAATATATATTCACCCCATATTTAGGTCAGTGTTATTCACACAGACTTTCAAATTTCCCTTTTAAAGCCTTCAATAAATAGGGGCCTCCCTGGTGGTGCAGGGGTTAAAGACAGTGCTATCAAACTATCGCCAGCCTCTACAGCACGAGTTTGATCCCCTGTCAGCAAGGTGACCTATATGGCACAGCAGACCTCTCCTGTCTTGCCCACTGCTCCCCTCAGCAGTGTATTTCAGTAGATCTGCCTGTTCTGCTCCCCACTCTGTCTCTGGTGAATTCTCTCAATCCGCGCCCCCCCCGCAACACCTCTGGCCTGTACCCCAGTTCTTTTATGCATAAATAAATAAATCTTTTAAAAAAAAAAACTTTCCAGGGCCTCCCCGGTGGCGCAGCGGTTCAGTGCTGGGTTGCGAAGCTGCCCGCAGCCTCTGCAGCGCCGGTTCAATCTCCTGCCGCCCACTGCTCCCCTCAGCAGTGTACTTCAGTCCTTCTGCCTGTTCTGTTCCCCACTCTGGTGAATTCTGTCACCCTCCCGTGCTTCTGACTATACCCAGTGCTTGTATTAATAAATAAATAAATCTTTAAAAAAAAAAAAAAGTTCCATAAATAATGTAACAGTACTCCTTAGTTCAGATCTGTTATCCAGAACAACTGAAGGCAGAGAAACTGGCATGTCCAAGTATCCTTTCTCAATGCAAAGAAAGCATAAAAGATGATGCTCTCCTTTTATTCTTTCTTTCCCTCAAAAGTAGAAGCATTCTGAGCCTCTCCAGTGGCGCAGCGGGTTGAGCACAGCGCTGTGAAGCTGTCCGCAGCCTCAGCAGCTCAGGTTTGATTCCCAGCCGGCCAGGGAGATTCCCACATGCCTTGGCAGACCTCTCCTGTCTTGCCCGCTGCTCCCCTCAGCAGTGTATTTTGGTCGTCTGCCTGTTCTGCTCCCCGTTCTATCTCTGGTGAATCCTCTTACCCTCCCGCGCCTCTAGCCTGTACCCCAGCTCTTGTATAAAAATAAATAAATATTATTTAAAAAAAAAAAAAAAGGGCCTCCCCGGTGGCGCAGCGGTTGAGCACTGGGTTGCGAAGCTGCCCGCAGCCTCAGCGGCACCAGTTCAATCCCCGGCTGCTCCCCGGCCACCGGAGGAGGGTCCCACATGGTGCGCAGACCTCTCCTGCCACCCGCTGCTCCCCTCAGCAGTGTACTTCGGTCCTTCTGCCTGCTCTGTTCCCCGCTCTGGCTCTGGTGAATTCTCTCACCTTCCCGCGCTTCTGACTGTACCCAGTGCATGTATAAACAAAACAAACAAAAATAAATAAATAAAACATGCCTCTATTAAAAAAAAAAAAGTAGACTCATTCTGCATGGTGTTTAAGGGAATGTGCTAAATGGGAACTAGGTAGGTAGACACATAAAATTGGCCCAGCATCTTATATCCTTTCAGAGATTTTTTTTTTTTTTTTAATACAAGCACTGGGTACAGTCAGAAGTGCGGGAGGGTGAGAGAATTCACCAGAGCCAGAGCGGGGAGCAGAACAGGCAGAAGGACCGAAGTACACTGCTGAGGGAAGCAGTGGGCGCAGCAGGAGAGGTCTGCGCGCCATGTGGGACACTCGCCGGCGGCTGGGGATCGAACCGGCGCTGCAGAGGCTGCGGGCAGCTTCGCAGCCTAGCGCTCAACCACTGCGCCACCGGGGAAGCACACCTCTCAATGATTTAATGGGCATATATTTTCTAAACTTGTATCCCAATTATTTCAAGTCTCCTGATAGTAATAATTATATGTCAGGAACTGAGGTGAGCATATTAAAAGCATTGTCTCATTTAATATGCACAATTACCTAATGAAAGAAGTGCTTCCACTATTCCCATTTTATAATTAAGAAGCTGAGATACAGAGAATTTAAGTAACTTGTTCAAGATCATCCAACTTGTAAGTAGTGAAACCAAAATTACACACACAGACTTTTTCCGAAGCCCAGTGTTATAACTTCTGTCCTCTACTGTATAGCATTTGGCCACTAATTTCATCCCTCTAACTTGCAGCATTTGTCTCTCTGATAAACTGCAATGTTTCCTGATTTTTCTTTACTTAGTCTCTCCAGGGAAAATAGAACTTATGGCAAGAATCCATTGGGGAAGAGAAAGCCACATAGATTGCCTCTTTTCCTGAAAGTAATTTTCACTTTATCCTTTCAGATGTCTTTATGACCCAGTTCTCCGCCCTACAAACAGCCCGATCAGTTCGAACAAGAAGGTTGGCAGCTGCGGAGGAAAACATTGAAGTGGCTCGCGCCGCCCGCCTAGCCCAAATCTTCAAAGAGATCTGTGACGGTATCATCTCCTATAAAGGTAACCATATCAATCACAAATTCAGTCCTCCTTAGCTTTCTTTAAAAAAATCACATCATTGGGCCTCCCTGGTAGTACAGGAGTTAAAGTCTCAGCACTATCAAGCTGTTGCCAGCCACTGCATCCTGAGTTTGATCACTGGCCAGGGAGCTAACCCACATGGCACAGCAGACCTCTCCTTTCTTGCCTGCTGTTCCCTTCAACAGTGTATTTCAGTGGATCCACCCATTCTGCTCCCCATTCTGTCTCTGGTGAATCCTCTCACCCCGGGCACCTTTGGCCTACACCCCAGTTCTTGTGTGCATAAATAAATTACAAATAAATCTTTTTTTTTTTTTAATTACATCATTTTTCCTTACCTGAGATACCCAAGAATAAGTAAGTTTAGAACTGGGAATTTTTTTTTGTTGTTGTTGTTGTTAAAGATTTATCTTTATTTATTTATGCATGCATGAACTGGGGTGTAGGCCTGAGGTGACCGGAGTGAGAGGATTCACCAGAGACAGAGTAGGGAGCAGAACGGGTGGATCCACTGAAATACCCTGCTGAGGGGAGCAGCGAGAGACAGAAGAGGTCTGCTGTGCCATGTGAGTTAGCTCTCTGGCCAAGGATCAAACTCATGCTGCAATGGCTGGTGATAGCTTGAGAGCACTGAGACTTGAATTTAGAAGGTTGACCTATGGAATTGATTATGGTCTTCAGGGATTGTTATGTATAAACCCCTGAGACTTAAATGATTTTTTTTGCATTCATTGGGGTTTTATCATAGGTACTGTATTTAGAAATCACTTATTTTTTGACAGAGGCAGGTCTTTCTGTCTTGGACATAATTTTCCTAAATAAGGAGTGAATTAGCAATTTAAGGAAACAAGTATTATGAACATATAACAACATTGGTTCTTAACCTTTTTAGATTGATCTTTGAGAATCTAATAACATCTGTGGATCCTTGCCCCCCTACATAATTTTGCAAGTATTTTGGAGGGTTTACAGGCTCTACTCCCTATAAATTAAGATAAAGAACATGAAGTTGCAAGGAAATTATTTTCAAGCAACACCTTTACCCCACTCTTTTCCTGTAGCAAGACGTATCTTTTTCATGTATGTTGATGCTGAAGGTTGGAAAGGGAAGAGAGTTTTTATTTGGGGGCTGGTAGTTTGAGTGATGTACGTAACTTTTCCTTTCCTTTTCTTCTTTTTTTTTACATTTTACAAGGGCAGGCTTATTAGGAAAAGGAGAAAGAAAAAGAGAGGCCTTGAATAGTTACAGTGGACCGGATCCTGAGCTGCCTACGTGACTTTCTAACCAAGAAATTTTGAGATATTTAAAATGGGAAATTTTAAGAAATAATTACATCTTTTGACATCAACTTTGGCTTGTCACTCTTCCTTTTCCTAAATTTTAAGGAAATTGGTTTTCTTTCTCTGTGTAATATTTATATTTGCATTTTAGTGACTTTTTTTTTGCAGTTTTATTAACCTAAAGGTATAGAGAGAAAAGGGAGGACCAACCTGTGCTGAAATGTAAAGTTTTATGGTTCCTATTATTCCCTTAATTTTCCCAATCTCTTCTCAACCAGTCCTGTCTGCTCTAAACTACGTAGCTATATCTACATGTCACTACATTCTGGGCATGAAACAAGAAGTATTTTCCTCTCCCTCTAGTAAGTTGCTAGAAAGTCATAAGTCATAAGTAGTCCTACAGCTTGAATTCTGTTTTCATAATACAAACTAACTGCTATACAAAAATGGGTTCCAGAATATATTTATAGTAGTCAGTTATTCATCATCTGGATTTTAACTGAATCCAAACCAACAGAGTAGTATTAATTATGGGCCATTAAGGAGAACTAGAAAACATTTTTTGAATGAGATAATCTTTGCTGTAATAAAATTTGTAGAGTAAGGGGGCCTCCCTGGTGGTACAGCGGGTTAAGTCACAGCACTATAAAGCAATCCACAGCCACTGCAGCATGAGTTCAATCCCCAGCCAGGGAGCTAACCCACATGGCACAGCAGACCTCTCCTGTCTCGTCCGCTACTCTCTCAGCAGTGTATTTCACTAAATCCGCCTGATCTGCTCCCCACTCTGTCTCTGGTGACTCCTCTCACCCTTCTCACCTCTGGCCTACACTCCAGTTCTTGTATGCATAAATAAATAAATCCTTTTTAAAAAAAAAAGATTTGTAGAGTAGGAATTTGCTCCCAGGCAACTTAGCTGCCTCAATAAATTCTCATCTCTTATTATTCATAGGAAGTTTTTCTCTTTATACAACTAACATTTGAAGAACATAGTCTATATACAATCTTTCATATTCTAGGTAATTCTGAAAATATCTTCTATCCCTGCCTTCACCCACATTTCTGAAAACTTGAATTTTCACAGTAACTTGTATTTCTTTTTATTTTAATTTTGGGGATTCTCCTTCTTCAGTTAGGAGTTAATATTTACTTCCCTGTAATCTTTCCACTAAACCTTGGTGTTCTTTTGTAGATTCTTCCCGACAAGCACTAGCAGCACCTCTTCTGAACCTTCCTCCAAAGAAAAAGTAAGTTCACATATGTGGAATCATCTGAGATTTAGAAAAGTACTGAGTGTACCGTGCTGACACCCTGGCTTTGTGTTGCAGAAATGCTGATTATTATGAGAAGATTTCTGATCCCCTGGATCTTGTCACCATAGAGAAGCAGATCCTCATTGGTTATTATAAAACAGTGGAGGCTTTTGATGCTGACATGCTCAAGGTCTTCCGGAATGCTGAGGTATTTTTTGCTGACTTCAAACACAGATTTAAGAAATTTGTTCTGAAGAGAACTATTCTAGAAGTTTAAGACCTTTACCATTTTCTAGCAACCTTCATATTTCTAGTTAAGAAAGACAGCAGTATTTATTACATATCTTTAGGGTAAGAGTTGTAGTATACTAAATATTATATTATCTTGTATAGTAAAGACATTGATATAACTAGAGTGGAAGTTTAATCATACTTCCAAAAAATCAAAACTTTAAACTTAACTTAGTATTAAATGCTTATATGTATATAATACATTTTGCTCAGTTAAATCATATCTGTAGTTTCTTTCCTCAAGACAGTAAGTACATGTGAAATAGAAATATGTATAGGTATATAGATGGAACAATATACCTTAAGGATGGGAATTATGCTAATAGGTTATAGAATATGTGAAAGTCATTGGTTAGAAACCTTGAACTGATATAAAGGCAAGAATGAAATTATTGTGCATGAAATATGGTGCATAGAAGAAAAGAAATTATTCAGTGATTTTTGAAATAGGTATTTGAAAGACAAAAGAGGCCACTGGATGAAAGAATAATTACTTACTAGTTATTACTTACTAATAATTATTAGTAAGAAACCTAATAATTATTAGTAAGTAATAATTGGTTACTGTTTTCATTCATTTCCTATTCTTTGTCCATCTCTCCATTTTATTTGCCCAGAACTATATTATGAAGACAGATGAAATGAGAGAGAAAAACAGACCTATGGGAGAATTAGAGCAATCTTGAATTATAACATGCTTCTGCTGAAACTCAATTTCCATATCTATTTAAAATCTATAGCTCTATCCCTAATATCTGCTAGACAAAGGTAAATTCAGAGTTTCTCCATGTTATGTTTGTGGTATTAATTCATATTCCAAGGTCCCAGTGTATTTTATCTAGTGGACAGTAAGACCTCTGACAGAAGTTGAATGACAGAGCAATAAAGCAAATGGAAAGATTGTCATGCAGATAAAATTCTAATTCATTTTAATTATATTGCCTGGCAGTGGTGCCAGGCATCATTTGATTATATTGAAAATCTATGAAACCAAAATGAGAAGATAAGAAAATCCTGCTAGCTCTTCAGTTATATTCTTAAGCCAAATTGTGAAGACCAGATATGATTTCTTTCTTCTGCTTTCTTCAGAAGTACTACGGGCGTAAATCACCAATTGGGAGAGATGTTTGCCGCCTACGAAAGGCCTATTATAATGCCCGACATGAGGCATCAGCCCAAATTGATGAGATTGTGGGAGAGACAGCAAGTGAGGCAGACAGCAGTGAGACCTCAGCTTCTGAGAAGGAGAATGGGCATGAGAAGGACGATGATGTTATTCGCTGTATCTGTGGCCTCTACAAGGATGAAGGCCTCATGATCCAGTGTGACAAGTGCATGGTGAGAGTCAGGAAGTGAAGCAGAAGCCTGGTCCTGATGAGCATGGCGACCATACGCAAAAAAGCAGCCTGTGCCTCTTTCAGCTTAACAGGCTTTTACGAACTTTAACTTCACCTTGGTTTCTGTTATCCCTCACTGTTCACCATATTTCTCCTTTTTTATGTCTATTATTTCATTTTACTTCTTTTTCTACCTCCCATTCTTTCTACCCACTTTTCACTTCACACTTCTCAGACAATCTGGATCAAGATAAATGATGATATTTAGGCTAGTCCTTCAACTTGAAAAACATTAGCAGTACTTCTCGGTATTAATACAGATAGAGTACAACACATAGAGTGACTAGTGAAAGAGTCAAGACCTCGATTTGAGCCCTAGTATCCCCACTGATACATCTGAACTCATTACCTTAGATGGAAAGTTGGGCTATGAGTAACATACAGGATTGTTAGGAGGATATACTTAGATAATGGTAAGTAAAAGCATTTTGTAACTGTAAAGCCTTTGAAAAGAGCCTTATCATTAGTAAGTAATAATTTAATACTGTATTCATTATCCTATTCTTTGTCCATTTCTCCATTTTATTTGCCCAGAACTATATATTGTGAACCAGTCTGTAATCTTGTATTCAGATAAGTGCTTACTCTTCTTCTCCCCTATTTTACCATTTTCCTAAATTTCTCACCTATTTATTCCTTAGTTCTTTATCCTTTTGCTAATTTTTCTTATTTTTATCCTCTAGAACTTCTCTTGATTAGTCTAAACCACCCCCCAAACACACACATACCTTTTCACTTGTTTTTCACCAGGTGTGGCAGCACTGTGACTGTATGGGAGTGAACTCAGATGTGGAGCACTACCTTTGTGAACAGTGTGACCCAAGGCCCGTGGACAGAGTAAGCTGGCCTCTTATAATACTCTGACCTTAAAAGTAGGTGACATAACACATGGTATCTTACCTACCCTCCTCCTAATACACTGAATTTCCATTGACAAGTTACTCAATCTTTCTCACCCTCAGTTTCTTATACTTTGAGGGTGATAATTCTGCCATTTTTTCCAACTGTGTGATTAAAGGAAAAATAAAATGCCTAGAAGTCTATGGAAGAAATGGTATTATATAAAACTAAGATTTTTTTTTTAAGATTGATTGATTGATTGATTGATGCAAGAACTGGGGTACAGGCCAGAGGCATGGGAGGGCAAGAGAATTCACTAGAGACAGAGCAGGGAGCAGAACAGGCAGAATGACCGAAAACACTGCTGAGGGGAGCAGCGGGCGAGACAGGAGAGGTCTGCTGCGCCATGTGGGTTTCTCCCTGGCCAACCAGGAATTGAACCTGCGCTGCAGAGGCTGCGGACAGCTTCACAGTGCTGCACTCAACCCACTGAGCCACCGGGGAGGCCTCTAAAACTTAAGATTTTTAATAAATATTATCAACTATCCATAAAAGAAGTAGCTTATAAAGCCCAGAACTTGAGTACTCTAAATGTCATTCATGTTAAGCAGTATTTAAGTTAAAAGAGCACTGGACTTAGTCAACAAAAGTTAGTCTTAGAATCACTTTCCAGGAGAGACAGTGGGTTAGTAACTTGACTGAGTTGTTAAATGACATTTTTATCTTGGTTTTGCCACATTTATTATTCGTGATCTTGGGCAAGTCAACTGTACAAAAGGTGCTATGTAGGCAGTATTTCTTAACAGTGTTTTTGTCATTTTGAGTGAATGTTGTGAGGAATGCGTTGCAGAATGTTTGGCTTCCCCAGTCCATGGGCACTAAAAGCTTGTAGCCTCCCCCAATCATTGCAACAATCAAAATTCCCTTCACATTTTCATATGCCCCCTGGATGGCAGAGTAACCACACAGAGTAACTGATTGTGTGGGATATAGTTTGGGATACTTATAGTATTGAGTACTAAACCATACAACTTTGTCTTCTACCTTTGCTTTTCCAAATATAACAATTCTGGTTGCTTTCATCTTTTTTTTCTTTTTTCCTTTTTTTTTTTTTTTAACCTCTGTGGTGTATTGAAATGACCAAGTAGTAAGCTTTCGTTGGTTGGGAATTCTAGGTTTTAGTTCTTTTCATCTTAAATAGATATCAGTAAGATGGATGTAGTAGTCCCAGCCTTACACATTGGCTTTCTGCTTTTACCAGGAAGTGCCCATGATCCCTCGCCCCCACTATGCCCAACCTGGCTGTGTCTACTTCATCTGTTTGCTCCGAGATGACTTGCTGCTTCGTCAAGGTGAATATAAGGACTAACCTACTTTTCAAAACTGAACTTTCTAAGTAATAAGAAGTGTCTGTTGTCTACATAATAGTCATTATTTCAAAATACTTTTAATAACAATAGAAAATAGATTTTTTTTATATCCTTTAGTTATCCTAAGTCTTTAGGCTTATGTATCTTTGCCTTCCAACAAATAAAACTAATTTAGAAAGACCAGGGTTTATAAAGCTAATTTTAAGAGGGGGAAAGACATGTCAGAAGTCTAAGAGCTGTAAAATCTCCCTCATGTCATTCTCATAATCTAGAATTCATTATCGTCGTCATTCATGCTGGTTGTAACTGTGTGTATTATGTTAGGTTTTAAGTCTTCTCTATGTAGACCTTGGATCAAACTAATAGATGTCTCTCAGAAATTGTTACAAGAATAATTTTAATCTTCTCCTGTGTTCATGCCTTTTTAGGTGACTGTGTATATCTGATGAGGGATAGTCGGCGTACTCCTGATGGCCACCCAGTCCGTCAGTCCTATCGACTGTTATCTCACATTAATCGAGATAAACTTGACATATTCCGCATTGAGAAGCTTTGGAAGAATGAAAAGTATGTGTTGAGGCCCTAGCTCTTTTTTTCCAACTTTGCCCTATCAATGCAGAACTGAAAATTCACTGTGTTCTTGCCAAACAGCTAAAATACTCCTTTTTCTTCATAGAGAAGAACGGTTTGCCTTTGGTCACCATTATTTCCGTCCCCACGAGACCCACCATTCTCCATCCCGCCGGTTCTATCATAACGAACTATTTCGAGTGCCACTCTATGAGATCATTCCCTTGGAGGCTGTAGTGGGGACCTGCTGTGTATTAGACCTTTATACATATTGTAAAGGTAAGTGCCCGGGGCTTCTTAAGAAATGCCCTCCAATCCCCTATTCATTGATCTACAGTTGTAGGTCAGTTGCTCCCTTCTGGTTGTCTATCTGGTAAAAGATTATCCAAGGCTATCTGTGACGCTTCAGAGATCTATGCTATATATATATTTTTTTTTAATGTGTATTTTTTATTATATTAAATATTTTTTTAACTGAGTGCTTGGTACTCAATAAATGTTAATTCAATTTTATTAATTTAGTTGACATTTTTTAATACAATGCACCTAGCATTCTGTTAGTATTCTTAAGAGTGAGAAGTGTTCCTTAAGGTCATCATCAACTTTATACACTACACAAAAAAGCACAATAGTTTTAAAAGCTTCTTAGTTAACAATGTAGACTATAGAATCAGACAAGCTAATTTCAGATTCCAGCACCAGCACTTTTTACCTGGGGCAAATTATTTGACCTATTAAAAATAGGAATTTAAGAATTAGTACCTATTAGTATCTATATTTAGAGAATTTTATAAAGATTAAGTGAAATAATTACAAAAGTGCACAGCAATTTGTGACTCACAGTAAGAGCTTGATGTATGTTAGTTTAGTTGTCATTATTAGCAGAATTCAGCATCTAACTCTTTCTCTAATATCATAGCAAAATAGGCCAGAAGAAGTTATATTTCATTCAAAAACTGCTTGAAGCTCCATGGTGCTGATGACTTTTCCACCCCCAGTTATGAAGTCATCCCCGGTTATAAAGTATTGGTGTCCAAATATGTCATTCTTTCCTCATAACAGCCCCATAATCTGGTCTGTTTTCCCCCAAGAAATAGTCTGTCAGAAATCCCTACAGCAGACCTCCCTAGTGGCACAGGGGTTAAAGTCTCAGTGCTATTAAGCAGTCGCTAGCCTCTGTGGCATGAATGCAATCCCTGGACAGGGAACTAACCCACATGGTACAGCAAACCTATTCTGTCTCGCCTGCTGCTCCCCTCAACAGTGTATTTCAGTAGATCTGCCTGTTTTGCTCCCCACTGTTTCTCTGGTGAATCCTCACCTACCCCAGTTCTTGTATTCATAAATAAAATTTTTTTTAAAACCCTACAGCACCAAATAATCTACATTTCTGGTTTCTTTCTGTCCTATATTATACCTTTCCACTCTTCATTCTTTTTCTTCTTTTTTGACATTATCTGGAAATTCTCTTCTGCAATCACCAAATGCTTATTGTTCTGCCTCAAAATAGCTAGTGTTTTGCTCTTAAGGGTCTAGCTGTTCTCCCAGTTGTGCTCTCTGGGTAGCTTAGGATGATGAAAGAAAAATAGGGAGGATTTTAACAATGTTTGGACTCATAGGGAGACCCAAAGGAGTGAAGGAACAAGATGTGTACATCTGTGATTATCGACTTGACAAGTCAGCACACCTGTTTTACAAGATCCACCGGAACCGCTATCCAGTCTGCACTAAACACTATGCCTTCGACCACTTCCCCAAGAAGCTCACTCCCAAAAGAGATTTCTCAGTAAGTCCCCTTCCTACCCTGTCAGGACAATGTAATTTATGTGTGGAATTCACAACATAAGAATTTTCAAGTGACTTTGCTTCTTCATCCTGTTCCCATCCCAAATTATGAAAATCTGCATCTCTATTTGGGATGTTTGAACAACATAAATACATATATTCTGCATTTCCTGGCATGGGTTATGTCTCAGGAAATTGTTGATTTCAGTCAGGTTTTCCTCTTTTATCCTCTCTCATCTCTTCACCATCTTTACCCTTCAGCCCCATGTTGTAGTTTTGTTTTTCACATCCATAATTTTAAGAAGTCAGTAGGAAGAATAGCAAGAATCCTGAGAAACCTTTGGTAAAAATAATTCAATGCCTTTTCTTTTTGCCCCTGGACAAAGAGACATAAAGACATCAGGATATAAAATCTGAGTAGTACAGAAATAAGAAAAACATTGTGTATTGCCCGCTGAGAAAATAATGGTTAACATTTGCATTTTCAACCTTTTTCCTGTATTTTTTCTTTCAAATTGTGAAAATACAATACCAATCTTGTGCCATTCTTTTTTCCATGAAGGTTTTGATATCCGTCCACCTGCTGTAATGAGAACATGGACTGAGTCCTCATCCTTGAGTGTCCCTATATTGGGCCTGTCAGAATTCATAGCTGTCATCCTGGGATGCTTAGAAATAGTCTAACAAGAAAGCAAACCTCTGTATCCCTGTTCTTCCAATTATTATTTTTGGATTTCTCTAAATAGTATTTTATATTCTCTTTGCCTACCACAAGGCCCTGCCTCTCATCTAGAGTTCTTTGGTCTTGCTTATTCAGTCACAGCTCACTAATTAGCTTTGAAAGCCCAACCTTAACTACACAAGTGTTGGGGTACAGCAGAGAGGATTGTGAGCCTGTTTTACTGTCAATCAGTCACGTCTTACAAAGTGCTAAAAAGCCATTGTGGCCCACAGAATAATAGATGTACTAAACTTCTGACCTTAAAACAGTCACCCGGCTTATAAAGTCTTTATCCCTATTTTTTTTCTTCCTTTTACCTTTTTATTTACTTGCCTCCCCCATTTCCCTTTTTCTGAGTTGTCCCCAGATTACCTGATTTAGCTTTGACAGCTTCTACAATACACTTACTGGTTCCTTATTTTCTCTGCAGCCTCATTATGTCCCAGACAACTACAAGAGGAACGGAGGGCGGTGAGTCTTGTGGGGAATATAAGGAGTTTAAGGGTTTGATGAACAACTTGAATGGAGCAAGTGACTAGACATCTACCCATTCAGCACCACCCTGAGATTGGGATTCTCTGACATAGTAGCCCAGTGTAATGTCAACAGCGATATGAAAGAACTAGACTGCAATGGACGTGGTCTCATGGAGCAAAGCCTTAGTTGGGGCAGGGAGGGTGGTTTGCAAGGACTAAAGATACAGAAGAAGAGATTTGGAACAGAACTCTAGACAGATTCAGAAGTCATTTTTAGATTTTTGCAAGCTTTCCCCTTATCCCATGGTGAATCAGCTCTTGAGACCTCTGTTAAGGAACAGAAATAGCCAGAAAGTGCACGGTTTTAGCTGAGCACTTTGGGTTTATAGTTTTTATTTGTGCTTTTTTGTTCATGAGTGGAGTGTTCTTGGAGAAAGAGCACTGAAGTCTTCAGTTCCCTTTTTTGTTGAATGTGGGCATAACACCTACTTTGCCTGTGTCAGTAGCTTAGCTAGCATAAGGGGGAAATTACTAGATAATAGATGTAAGAAAAGTCGGGAAAAGTAAAAGCTCCTTTTAAATACTCATTGTAATTGTTACAAGGCTATGCCATACCCATACCTCTTCTGTGTAGTTATGAAGCAATCAATGAGAGCAAGCTAAGTAATTTTTCCCAGCTCTGGTATGTTTTTTGGATTCTTGAAAGAAAGAAAAAAAATTAAATTTTACAAATACATAATAAATTTCAGAGAAAGGTAGTGTGATTTGTTCAAATAATAATAGACTAGAGCCAAGTTTATAGCTCTTGAACTAAGACTCTTAACAGTTAGACTGCAGAATCTCAAGACTTCCTCAGGTTTCTTCCCTTCATTCCATCCCCAAATACCCTGCTCAGTCTTACTTTATTAAATTCGTCTGTCGTTCTGGCAGATCATCCTGGAAGTCTGAACGCTCAAAGCCACCCCTGAAAGACCTGGGCCAGGAGGATGATGCTCTGCCCTTGATTGAAGAAGTTCTGGCCAGTCAAGAGCAAGCAGCCAATGAGATGCCCAGCCTGGAGGAGCCAGAACAGGAGGGGACCACTGTGGACGTCAGTGATAGTGAAAAAAAGGTGGAGGAAAGTAGTCAAGAATCCCAACCAGCATGTACCCCCGAGGAGCGACGGCATAACCAACGGGAACGACTCAACCAGATCTTGCTTAATCTCCTGGAAAAAATCCCTGGAAAAAATGGTAAGACGATGCAAGTTCATATCTGGGGTTTAAGATAAATGGGGAGGAGGGAGTGGAAAAACAACTTCTAAACCCAGAATGGATAATGTTCTAAGAAAATAGCATAGTTCTTTCATGGGCCTGTGTTTAATTTCATGTTGGTAATGAAACTGGGAGGTGTGAGGATCTCCTCCCCCAGAGAATACCTTTTATCACCTTGGGCTAAAGGAAGGCCTGACTGCTTATGGGTTAGAAAAGGAATCATTGAACTTCTGTGATATCCTTAGAGCTCAAATATGGAATAAGGAGTGGGAGGGTGGTATCTGATGAGCCTCCTTGGTTCTGTTTTCAGCCATTGATGTGACCTACTTGCTGGAGGAAGGATCAGGCAGGAAACTGCGAAGGCGTACTTTGTTTATGCCGGAAAACAGCTTTCGGAAGTGAACCTCAAAGAATGAGAACCTCAAGCGTCTGGAATCCAGTGGAGTGAACAGTCCTGCCTCCTGTTCTCTGAGTGTGAACAGGGGTGGGAAGGGTCCGTCCAGCAGGGGGAATGGGGCCATGCCATTGACATTAGGTACTTAATAAAACTTGGAGCTAGGAGAGAGGAAGAGGAAGGGGATCTATCTAAAACAGTTCAGTTTAACTTGTTTTCCTCTCCATTGCTTCACCCTGAGGGTTAATAATGTAGGGAGGAGGGCAGAGCACATTGAGGATGACCAGGACTTGTTGGTACTTTACAGCACTTGCCTCTCCTCCCAGCTTGGATATTTCTGTGTCATCTTCTGATCCTACAGGCACTGCTTCCTACCCAGGTATAAATCAATCCAAAGGGATAGGGCCAAGATCCCCACCGCTACCCCATCTGTTCTCTATAGCTCCAAGAGCTAC
Organism: Talpa europaea; assembly: GCF_964194135.1. Classification (NCBI taxonomy): domain Eukaryota; kingdom Metazoa; phylum Chordata; class Mammalia; order Eulipotyphla; family Talpidae; genus Talpa; species Talpa europaea. The sequence continues at coordinate 77,403,546 of NC_140076.1, forward strand.
TCTGAGGCCTAGAACAGAAGCAGTTAACTGGGGCCTCTTTCTAGATCCCTGACTAGAAAAGTTTCTCTCTCCTTTCTTGCCCAACCAGGTCAAAATAAAACGTGAGTTGACAACTCAAAGCACTTGTAACTGCTGCCCCTCTCCCTACCTCTACTCCCCAAAATAGAATCATAGAATAGGGAAGGCCCCCATGGGGTCAGAAGGGCACAGTACTTATTGTAATTATTTTTGTGTTAGCCTTCATAATCTGCCGAACATATTTTTTTCTAACGAGAAGGCCGGGCCCCCGCCAGCACACATGCTCTTTATGCGCTGTGGTTCTTGTGTGTCTCTCTGTGCTGTGCGAATGGAGAATCATTTCAAAATAAAATCATTTTAACACCTACATAAAACTCTAACCTCCCCCTTCCCAACAAAAATCACTACATAAACTGTTGAGCAGTATTCACCTATCAGAGCATTTGTTGTGGGTGTATATTATCAATTGAAAACACTACTCTTGTTTTCTTAATTGTACAGTTTTCAATATCCATCTCTTAAAGAGACAGTGTGTTCTCCCCACCCCCTTGTCCCGTCTTTCCTCCATCATCAGGAGGAATATCCAGGGAGCCTCCTTCCTTCCCATCCTCTTGACCAGAAGTTACCAGACAATACTGTCTCTTTAAAAATAAAATTTAAGAAGCTTTGCTTTGTTGTCTCTCAGACATACATATGCATATATGTTTTAGATGTTCTTATAAAGAAAAGATGGTTTTTAAACGTGCCAAGTTGTGTGTGTATATATATATGTGTATATATATATATGCATATATATATCTGCTGCGTGATTAGTAAGCAATACAATAGTAAACATGTCCCATTACTTTTTTCTAATATTGGACCAATGCTGTCCTAACTGTACATTTCCCCTTATGATGACGACACTCTGACTTGTTTAGGTAGAAACATTGACCACCTTCCATTCCATTGAATCTTTTTTTCTTTTTCTTCTTTCTGTGTCAATCTTGAAGGAAAAAACAAAAGAGACAGGGGATGCCAAAGATCCCCTTGAGCAGAGAAAAAGCAGAATAAATATTTTATTAAAGAAAAAAGAGAATTAAGAAAATAGTTTGGAGTATTTTCTTACTGTAGAGAAGCACTGTACATTACTAAGAGACCTGGGTATAAGATACTCATGTGTGGAGCTGGAAAAATCGCATGTCCAAGCCCGTTTGAGTGGTTTCTTTTGATTTTTGTTGCAGGGAGCTGGGTGGGAGGGAGGTGGGGGACTAGGGGCACTTTGGGGGTCTCCTTTTAGTCAGAAGCAGGAAAACGAGAAGAAAGAGATTAAATTCAATATTTCCTTTAATAGTGTTAAACACTAAAATTTTAAAAAATACAAAAAAAGAAAAAAAGAAAAAAAACTTTGTAAAATGCGAGAACAGAAGCAAAAGACACTACGCTCTGTCATTTTATCTTTCTTTTGTTGAAAGACTAAAAACTGAAATGTTTTTTAGACAATCAAATGTTAGGTAAGTGCAAAAACTTCGTTTTTCTTACTGGTGTAGAAATTAATGCCTTTTTTTATTTTTCAGTTATTTTATAATAACGAAATAAAAAGAACCCCCTAGCTGCCAGGCGGGTTTTGGTGTTTGAAATGCGGGGCAAAGCACTACATCACTGCAAATAGATACAGAGTTAGTCTGCATGTCTGTAGGCTGTGTGATTGCGGAAAATATAAATGCTGCTAATATATTTCCTTTTTACAAAAGCATATCTAAATAGATGATTGTTTTGATGTTAATCTTTGTAAATTATGTATTACCAATTTTAACATTGGATGTAATTGCATAAAAAGCTTGCATCTCAATCCTTGAAAGTCTAGTATTAAATGGAAAAAAACTTTTCCTAACTGCAGAGTGGTGAGCTTGCTATTTTTTTTCCTCTTTCCCTGTCCTTCATTTATCGTCCAGGACCTTCTCCTTCCTGTTTCCAAAGAGATCCTTTTAATACCACATCATGAGCATATGGGCCCCAAATGAGTGTACTCACTGCTTTTGCCTCTTAGCTAAAGCCCTTTCCTCAATACTAGGATCTCTGTGGTCTGAGCCCAGCCTACCTAGTCAGCACAGTAGTCACGTAGACCCCTGTCCCTTGCACGTGTGTCTATCATCTCATTTAATAGTAACCTCCAAGGCCGGCGATCCCTTCAGGCCACATTTTCTTAGGCCACTGTGTTAGTTCATTTCCCTCATGAGCACTTTACGTGTATTCATTTATTAATCTTCATAAGAGCCGTTGTAGGTAGGTGTCAAAAGCCAGTTTCATAGATGAGGAAACTGAAGCAACAGAAAGGCTATGTAACTTGCCCAAGCTCGTTGGTTAATCTTCGCAATATGGATAACAGACCGGGGCTCTGCTACGGGACCAAGCCGCTGCATGACCAAACGCAAGCCCCTGTGCTTAATCAGTAAGCGTGTGTGCTCCAGGCTGCCCCCTCTCCCCTTTCTTCCAGCTAGTGACTGGGGATTTCTTTTGTGGTGGCTTTCTCTGAAATGCCAAAGCCACCCCCATTATTCAGAACTAAGTGATTCAGAACAAGACATTCGGGACCACTGCACAGTGCATGAAGAATGATGAACTTCTATCCGCGGATGGGAAGGACTGGCGTGGGATCGTCTCTGTTAGCAAGGGCAGCAGTGTTTTACTCTGTTTTAAATCAGTGCAACTTAGAACAGGCTGGTGTGGAACAAATCCAACAGCACCCAGAGGAACCCATTGAAGGAACCACAGGAACACTCTCCCTGAAAACTGGGTTACTTCCCCTGCCGTTTGGTTATGGAAATTTTTTCCTGATACCTTACTCGCAGATAGTTTTGTTCCTTTACTCTTTTTTGTTGTTGTTGTTGTTGTTCCTTTATTCTTGTACAAGAATTGACACAAAAATGGTGCACTCCCTTATTATTCCCACATGCTTGGCAGTCGTCCACAGTGACTACCAGGCCCTTGTCGATGTTTCAGGAAAATCTGCAGACTGCTGCTGAACAGTCACTGTTTTTCCCTTACAAATACAAAACTGCCAGTACTGTGGACCCTGATCCCAGAACTGCAGTTTCTTCACAGATCTCGGGAAGTTGTGCTAGGGCAGAGGATTTTTCAAAAATATGACGAGGGCTCTATCTTTGAATAATAGTGAATTTTTAGGGAAAGCCTGAGAGACAATACTACAAAATCATGTTGATGATTTCAGATTTTGGAAGTAAAATTTTGTGTTATTTATGTTCTTTATGGAAATTTGAATTTCAAGTATCTGAACTCATTTGTATTCTCTGCAGAATACTGATTCAGAAATTTTTCCTTTGGGGAAAAAATTAGTATGAACATTTCCATGGTATTTAATGTAAAAAGATCCAAATATGGTCAGTTGTAAAATTTAATTTTTTTTAATTTATTTATTTTTACAAGCACTGGGTACAGTCAGAAGCGCGGGAGGGTGAGAGAATTCACCAGAGCCAGAGCAGAACAGGCAGACTGACAAAATACACTGCTGAGGGGAGCAGCGGGCAGCAGGAGAAGGTCTGCGCGCCATGTGGGACCCTAGCCCGGCGGCTGGGGATCGAACCGATGCTGGGGAGGCTTCACAGCTTTGCAACCCAGCGCTCAACTGCTGCGTTACCGGGGAGGCCCAAAATTTAAATTTTATACAAAACAAAATCCTTATAGCCTCTAAAATCATTATTTCTCATTTGTAGGTGGGAAAATAGGATTGTTAAATAACTTGGCAGAGATCACCTAGTAACTAATGTTAGAACTAGAACTCCAAAAATCTGTATATTCATTCCCATATATGAAAATGTTGGAAATAGCCAAAAATGTGACCCTACTAACCAAGAAAGATAAACCTGCCAACAACTGGAATACCTAAAAAAAATTGCCCCAGACATTGGTCAAACATTTATACACTGAGTTGAGCTAGAACAGAGTTGCTCCCACACATCAAGGTGATTGACGGAAAGAGCTTAACCTCTTTATGAGAACTTAGGCCTTATCCTACTGCTAGGTCTCATCACGACTGCAAAAACAATGATCAGTACTTGAATTTTTTCACATACTTTTTTAACCTTTAATATCTACTATAACTGTTCCATCCTAGATAATCTATAATAGTGCAAAACCAAATTTGTTATCAGTGGTCTATTTCATGAGGTGGTCCCACCGCTCTGAGCACCCACTCCAGCCTGGGAACCATTAGACTTCGACTGCAAGTGTCATCGGGCCAGATCTCACTGATGCTCCTAACAGTACTGTTCTAGAATTCTGCCCAGTTGTTAGCATTACTCGAAAACCAAACACTTAAGGAGAGATCAAAAAAGGAGAGGGCAGGTTGAATCATGTAAAATGAGAGCTCTATAGGGCCTCCCTGGTGGTGCAAGGGGTTAAATCTCAGCACTATGAAGCTATCCACAGCCTCTGCAGCACGAGTTCAATCCCCAGCCAGGGAGGTGACCCATACAGCACAGCAGACCTCTTCTGTCTCACCCACTGCTCCCCTCAGCAATGTATTTCAGTAGACCCGCCTGTTCTGCTCCCCACTCTGTCTCTGGTAAATCCTCTCTCACACACACACACACACACACACACACACACACCGCTCTGGCCTATACCACAGTTCTTATATGCATAAATAAATAAAAAGAACATAACTAGGGATTCCCAAGGGCCCTTAGGATCTATCCAAAATGAAACTGGGGGCCTCCCTGGTGGCGCAGGGGGTTAAGTACAGCACTGTGAGGCTGTCCGTGGTCTTTGCAGTGCAAGTTCGATCCCCAGCCGGCTGGGGAGCAACCCTTATGGCACAGCAGACCTCTCCTGACTCGCCCGCTGCTCCCCTCAGCAGTGTATTACGGTACATCTGCCTGTTCTGTTCCCTGGTCTCTGGTGAATCTTCTCACCCACCACAGCTCTGGCCTATACCCCACTTCTTAATAATTAAAAAAAATAAAATGGGGGTATAAAGTTGAGAGGGGACCCAAACACAAAGAACAGATGACTCGCAGGAATTGGTGAGGAATGGGGAACATTAACTCTTAGAAAATGTAAAAAGTATAAGACATCTGAGTCTGATCAAACCTGCTCCTGAGTATTTCCAAAGCTTTGGCTCTGCAGTCCTCAAATCACCTCATGCCTTCATCCAAAGATGAAGGAAAACAGTCAAATTTCTTCTTTCCTGTGTTTCACTTCATAGTTGTCAGCTTCCCCCTAACTTTCCTGTTGCCTGGTTATAATTACAGCTTTCTATTCTTCTAATCTCTTAAAATCTTACAGTAATTCCCAACCCCATCCTCAAAGCTCCAAAGCATCTTAGCTTTTCTCCTTTCAAAAGACTGAAAGGAAACTCTTTAACTCCTACTAAAATAATAGACATCAAATTATTTTGCCTTCACCTGAAATTATATCACCACAGAATATGAAAGAGAAAAAAATGTGTCAGTCACTTCTTGCAACCCTTTAATTCTTCCCTTCACAAAAGCGAATCTAAGTACACATTTCAAGGGCCATCTAAGTCTTGCCTGCTCTCCCATATTTCCTCAGATTCCTACTTTAGCAGTCTAGTAAGACAAACTACCAAGTCTCACAGCAGAGACACACTCAGCTTCAGGCACCATTCCAGGGCCCCTTCTCCATTCCTCAGGGAACAAGACCTGAACCTGGGTGAGGAAGGCAGCATCGGCCCCTGGCTTCCCTCCCCTCCCACCACAGCTTACGTCCTGAAACTAACAGTGACACGCGCGCACACATTTAACTCCCACGCTTTATTGGGACAAAAGAGGAAGGAGGCAGACCAATAGCACAGGCCACCCACCAGGGGTGTCCAGACGTCAGCACCTAGTACAGCATGAGTACATAATAAATACAGGCAACGTGGGGGGGGGGTGCAATGGGGGGAGATTCCATACACGGAGAAGACTAGAGGCACCTCTAGTCTTGGGAACTGAGGCGTATACTGTACTGGCACAGTCCACTTACAAATGGAGAGGGTAGAGGTGGGGCTAGCTTTCCATTTTGCAGATAGGGAGACTTCCCCTTATGCACATGGGAAAGAAAAGAGATTGCATGGAGGGACATTTCTCTTTATAGATTTGTAAATTTCACCTTACAGATGGGCATGGGCAGAAAAAAGGAAAGTATTTTATATATTATCAGAAATGGGTGTGGGGGGCAAGTGTCGTTTGCAGACAAGGAGTGCTTCAGGGGGGATCCGTTTACACAGGTTAGTGTTCTCGGCCATTCCACTTCTCGGATGATAGGGAGAGACATTTGCAGGAAAAGGTCCCAGGCCTAGAGGACAAGAGAGGTGTACCCCACGGGCACCAGCCCCTCCACTCCCTCCCGCCCACAGCGAAGCCAGTCCTCGTCCACAGTGGCGATGACACGCAGCACTTCCCCCCGCCGGAAGCTCAGCTGGTCAGGTCCTGCAGCAGTGTGGTCACAGAGCGCCCGGACTGCCCTGTGGGGAGCCAGAGGGAGAGGCTAGGGTGAAAGGGGTAGGGATGCCCCGGCCTCCACCTGCCCAGTGTGTGGAGCATCCTGTTGGCTCAGCTCAGTGAACACGGACAGGGCTCTGGAGGAGGCACAGGGCCCATCTAGCAACATGTTGATTCTCACTAGGCTCCAGCCCCGTGCTGAGCAAACCCAATCTTCAGCACCCACTCTAGCCACTTGAGGTGATCTGCACTTCTCTGATGCTTCAAAGTGACCAGATGCAAACAAAATGACTCATCTTAAGCCTCCAAACAGCTCCTCATCCTCAATCCCCTACCGTGGTAAACAGCATCACCTTCTACCCAGTTGCTCCTGGCCAAAACCGGAATGTGTCTCACTCCTTACTCTCTCCATTGATTGATGTTATCTCCCATTATTCCATCTTCAACTTCGATGCACCGTCCCAGTTTAGGCCTCCAACTCTTCCCTCCGGCTGGACCACTGCATATGGTCCAACAGGTCTCCCTGAATCTCTCCTGACCTCCCTCCCCAGTTCTTCAGAGAGCCTCCTAAGACATAGCAAGCATATCATTCCCAGGCTTAAGACCCTCTCCTGGCTCCCATCACCTCAGGTGACGTCCAGCCTCCTTCACTGGCCTTAGCATGGCGCCAGCCTCCCCATCACCGCTCCCAGCATCTTGAACTCCAGGCACAACCAATCATGGACCTCATTTACCGAACTTGGGTTCTCCACCTCTGCATCCTGTTCCTTCTGCCAGGTGCACAGCCAACACCATCACTAAGCCTCCCTGAGCCCCTAGACCTAGGGAAGAAGCCCTCAATATGTGACCCCAAAGGACTCAGGCTTCCTCTCCTAGAGTCGTTACCAGAATTGTAACTACTCATCTAGTCATCAGTATCCCACCAACTACACCTTGTTGAGGGCAGGGACCCCAAGATGTATTACTTTGTATTCTCTCCCCTAGCACAATGCTTAGCACATAGTAAATACTTGAAAAACATTGCTTGAATGAATGAAAAATCAAGAAGACTAATCCAGTGGATTGAGAGACCCCAAAGGAAGCAAGACCGCAAAGCAGAAGCAGCTCCTGATACCAAGTCAGAAGACCCCACTGCAGGGAAACACAGCCCCTCAGGGAACACACGTGGGCGCATCCACGTACACACACTGGAATCAAAGTCACCATTAACTGTGTGCCGACGCTTTTATAAAATTACGTTTGGGCTTCACGACAACCATAACAAAAGTATAAACGATCATTTCTTTTTAACGGTGAGAGAAACTAAACCTCAGAGGAATGGGTGTCACACCAATAATAAGCAGTGAAGATACAATGCAAACTTAGCACTGTCTGCCCTGAAGCACAAGACCTTTTATACTCCCTCCCACCTACTCCGTGCGTGCGCGCGCGCACACACGCATACACACACGCACACACTTGAACACCAATTCTCCCTGATTCCCCTTACCTGTGGGTCTGCACCAAGCTGTCTACTGAGGCCTCAAGCTCCTCAGGAAAGGAGGGAGTGTCAGAAGGTGGCCCCCGCTTCACCAGAGCTAACACGTTCACCGTTGGGGACAGCCAGCTGGAGGGTCTCCTGGAGGAAAGGACACAGGGTTACAAGGTCTTTCCTCCACCAGAAAAGGAACCCAAGAATCCAGGGCTTTTGAAGAGGCTTAGGGGCCAGTCCACGGTTCAAGAGAGGACAGAACATGGTGACCCTGAGGGCAGAGTGGCAACTGTGGGCCACAGGTACTTTAAGTGATAGGGGGTGAGTGACTACAGAGGTCAACAACACCGAAGATCGTGACGGGACCTGTGGAACCAGCAGGCTCAGAGAGATCTAGGGGGTCACTAACATCTGGAGTCGTTAGTGTCACCAATGGTCAGATCCTAGAGAAGATGTCAGCAAATTATCTCTGCTCTATAAAGTGCAAGATGGAAAATATTTTTGGTTTTCAGGGACAAGAGGCGAAATGGAGGACATTATGTGGGTTCTTACATAACCATCAAATACAGCCACTTAAGAATGTAGGATCGGGCCTCCCCGGTGGCGCAGCGGTTGAGCGCTGGGTTGCGAAGCTGCCCGCAGCCTCTGCAGCGCCGGTTCCATCCCCGGCTGCTCCCCGGCCACCAGAGGAGGGTCCCGCATGGCTCGCAGACCTCTCCTGCCGCCCGCTGCTCCCCTCAGCAGTGTACTTCGGTCCTTCTGCCTGCTCTGCACCCCGCTCTGGCTCTGGTGAATTCTCTCACCCTCCCGCGCTTCTGACTGTACCCAGTGCTTGTATAAATAAATAAAAATAAATCTTTAAAAAAAAAAAAAAAGAATGTAGGATCACTATAGAATTAGAATGTGGAGTGACTCGGGGATCTGGGAAGGGGGCAGGCGTGATGGAGGGGACCAGGGATCCCGTTACCTGGACTTTAGGACTCCACTCTCAGTTTCTGTGAGGCCCCCAGGCACTCCAAACAGTCTCCCCAGCCACAAGCCTCTGTCTGGGCCTCTGCCTGGTGTGGCTTCTTCTGGGGGCGGGGTCCTCTCTTGTGCGCCCTCAGCTGCGACCCCAGGACGCCTGCATCCCCACCGGGGAAGAGGAAAGCCCTCGGTGCCCCCAGAGGCGTAGACCCGGGAGGCCTGGGTCAGCTGCTCCCACCAGCTTCCCGGTGTGGGAGAGCTTGAGGGGGCTGAAGGAGCTGGAGAGGCCTCCCCAGAAGCCCCCCGAAGACTCTGAGCCAGCCGCCCCCCCCAGTGCAGCATGGCTTGCACGGTCTGCTGCAGCGCAGGAGGTGAGTCCGGCGGGGCCGGGGCAGGGGGCGGGCCCAGGGGCAGGTGGTGGTGGTGTTCAAAGAGCAGGTCCAGGTGGAAGGTGAGTACCGACAGTGGCTGCAGCAGCAGCAGCAGCTCTGTGGACAGGGCAGGGCAGCCGCCTTGGGCCAGGGAGAAGAAGCCGGTGGGCAGGTACAGGAGGGACAGCAGGCCTGGGAAGGAGCAGCTCACATTAGCCCCACCCTGGCCTAGTCCCAGAGGACCCTGCATCAGCCCCCAGTCAGCACACATCCCCCCAGCCTCATTCAGTGCCCACACGGGAGGGGGTGGGTAAAGGGGGGTATGTGAAGCCCAAAGGGGGGTATGTTTGACATCCCTGCGTAGATAGAACAGAGGCCTAGAGAGGCAGACACAGGTAGAACAAGTGGTGACTAGCAGCTAACAGAAAGGACTTGAGGGTCATGGGAGCAAAATGCAGGAGTGGGGGGTTAGTCTAGCCTGAGGGTGGGGTGGAGCCTCATTGAAGAAGGTTCCAAAGGAGGAAGGAAAGTTAGAGAAGAGCAGGAGGTGGAGGGAGGCCAGTTTTAGATGAAAGCACATCAAGTCGGGTTCTCAGGCAGGAAGAACCGAAAGAGAAAGGACAACAGTCACAGGAAAGCCACAGAGCTGGAGGCCGGGAAGAAGGTGGTGGTCACATGACCAAGGTCTGAGGTGAGGATTTGGGTCTTTTCTCCTATGGGCAAAGGGCCCTCTTTGAAGAGTTTTAACCAGAAAAGCAATGAGATCAGATTATTCGGGCAGCATTGGGAACCAAGAGAAAAGATCCCTTCCCCTCCCCTGCCCCCAAGCCCTTCAATCCCCATCCTCTCCCATTCAGGCCTCTGACCTGCATCTTCCTGGAGACTGGAAAACCAGAGTTCCAACTGCTTAGTGCTGGGGAGAAAGGAGGGGACAGAATTCAGGGAGGTGGAGTTCCAGCCCCGCTGGGTGGGAGGCAGAGATGAGCCTGGAAGAGCAGAAGCTTCTGGGGACATAGAGCACCCCGACTGCATCCCCCCCCCCCCGCCCCGCAACCCCCCTTTGGGCCCCAGGCTGAGGGAGTGATGCCAGAGAGGAGGACACTCACTTGAGGAGACCCAGGATGAAGGCGTGGAAGCGGCTCCGGCTGCTGCTCAGGGGGGCCAGGCGGCTGACCTGGCTATATAGAGCGCCCAGGCCCCGGGTGCTGGAGCCTGAGGACACCAGGCCTGTCAGCCAGGCCCCAGCCCTGCCCAATAGCCACCCACCAACCAGCCCTTAGGCCCCCTTTACCAGGCTTTACAGAGGCCCCCACCACACTCCAGGGGCTGCTCCTGCGCTGCCCTGTGATGAGGTCCTTCCGGAAAGGCTTCAGCCCATCGGCCACCAGGGCGTGGAGGGCTGGACAGAGAGTGGTCAGCACCAGGTGCCCCACGTCTGGGCTCAGCCGGCTGTCCCCCAACTGGGCCTGGAAATCAGTGCAATGGGCCTGGGTCCAGAGGTGCCTCTAGCACCCTCCCCACCAACTGTTACTGGCCCCCGGAACGGCATTACTGTCACCCCCATACATTCCCCAGGCACCTTCACCTTCTGAACCAAGTTCCGAGCAGCCCCAAAGTGCGAGATTATTTTATCCACCGAGGCGCTGACAGCTATCAGGAGACCTGGGAGGGGGCGCAAGGGAAGAAGCATCAAAGTCCACCAATCTCCCCGGCAAATCCAAGGGACCTGGAGAGAATGGTTTCGTGCTCATGCAGTCCCACCCAGCGAGGGGAGGCTGATTCAGGAGCCTGGGGTCCAAGCCAGACCTCCTACCTTTCTTCTGCTCCTGAAGCTGGCCAGTCCCACTCCGGGCTTCTGCCATCCACCGTCGCTGGGCCCCGGGGACACCGGCAAAAGACCAGGAACTGCGGACTGGAGCAAGGGAAGAAGACACAGTGACACTTAACCAAGGGTTACCCCAAGGACTCCGGGATTCCGCACAGGTCACCTGCGGCGCGGCACAGAGCCCCAAAGTGAGCCCTGCACAGATCCCAGCCACCCCTCTTCCCCCTCACACCCCCTCACACACACACTTCCCACTTCCCAGCCTCAGGGGCCGACTCCCACCTCCTCGGCCACGGAAGTCCCGGGGCGGGACTGCTGCACTCACCGCCCGCCAGCCCGGCTGGGGCCTGCAGGGCGGGAGATCTGAGGGCCCGGGAAGGAAGGGGCAGCCCTGCGCCCGCCCCAAGCCCTGGTCCGGCCCGCGGAGACCCGGGGAACACGTGGGGATCCTGAACCAATGGAAAGACAGACAGACGGCAATGGGAGGAGGGACAGAAGGTGAGGAGACCCTAGGATTGGGAGGCTGGAAGGCCCCGGAAAGGGGAAACCCGAGCCCCCCGCGACAGCGCGCGAGCGGCGGCCGGGAAGGGCGCGCCTGGAATCTGCTCGGCCAATGAGCTCCGGGAACGCCCCTCCACCCTCACCCAACAGGTGGGGATCCGGCTGGAACTGCAGCCCCAGCCCGGGGCCCCCGCACCTGGGAGCGCGCCCCGCGGCCCCGCACCGCGCACTTCCCCGGCGCGCCCGGGCGGGGTAAGGCCGGGCCCTGGGGGGGCGCGCAGTCCCCCCGCGGCGCCGGGAGCGGGCGGCCTCCCGGGGCCAGTGGCGGGCTCGGAATCCGCAGGGGCTGCAGGGCGGGGCCGAGCCCCAAAACCCAGGAAAAGCTACTGTAAGACCGCGGGCGGGCGGGCGGGCGGGCGGGGCGGGGCGGGCCCGCGGCCCCCCGGGGCCGTCTTACGTAGCCTGGGCGGAGGCGCGGGGCTCCTGGTCCGGCGAGGGCCCTTCGGCGGGCGCGGCGGCGGGGGGGCGGGCACCTGGCGGGGCGGGGAAGCCGCGGCGGGGAAGGAGCTACTTCTGGGGAAGAGCGGGGACAGCAGCAGGGCCAGCTCAGGGCTGGCCAGGCAGGGCAGGGCCCCCCGAGCTGGAGGCGAATAGGCCCCCACCGGGGACAGGCGGGCGGGCAGCAGCGGCTCCTCCGGGGTGCTCCGCGCCCCCAGCAGCCGCAGCCCCGCGCCGGGCCAGCCCGCCAGCGGCGCCAGCAGCAGAGCCCCGGCGGCGCCCGCGCCCCCGCCCTCCAGCAGAGGGCGCCCGGCGGCCGAGAGCCGGAAAACCCGCGGCCGCGGGAGCAGGAGGGGACGGGCTGCAGGCGGGGTTGGGGGGCAGGTGCGGGGCGGGGGAGAGGGCAGCGGGGCCGGCAGCCAGGCAAGGAGGGCGGGAGAAAGAGGGAGCAGAGAGTTAGTCCCGTAACCCAGTGCCCGCCAGTGCCCCTGCCCCGGAGCGCCCCCGGTAGAAGGGCCCGGAAGGATGGTGACGCAGGGAGGGAGACAGGGACAGGCGGCAGCTCTGCGGGCGAGGCGAGGCCGCCCCAGCCCTCCGCCCGCTGCCTCCTGCGGCTCTTACCCTCCAGGCCGGCCCGCGCGCCGGGCTCCTCGGGTTCCTTCGCGGCTGGGTGCTCCCGGCCGGCCACCGGGCTGCCCGCCCTGCCCTCCTCGGGCTGCCCTTCCGCGATGGGCTGCAGCCCAGGTCGGTTCTTCTTCCTCCGGGGCGGGACGGGTGGGGGCGGGGGGCGGGACGGGACCAAGGCCCAGCCGGCTGGGGGGTCCCGGGGCGGGAGGGGTGGGGGCGGGGCCCGGCTTCGGGCCCTGAGTTCCTTGAAGGTGGTGACTTCCCGGGGAGGCGGGGGCGAGCAGCCCAGCGACCCGGCGGGGGGCAGCTCGGTGTCGGGCGAGAAGACGATCAGCCAGTCGCTGCGGTCTTTCTTGGCCTGCGGCACCGGGGGCAACCCCGGGCCCCGCTTGCGCTTCTGGGCCAGCTCGTGGAAGGACGTGATTGTCCGGTGGGGCACCGGCTCCTCGCGGACGTCACTTCGCCATTCCCCATCAATTCTCCCTGCATCTGTTTTTGAGCCAGAATCAGTTATTCCTGGGTTGGTTTTCCAACCGGAGTCGAATTTTCCGGGTTCCGATTTCCAGCTGGAGTTAGTGTTCCCATTGATTTTCCAACCAGAGTTATTGTTCTCAGTGATTTTCCAGTCAGCTTCCGTTTTCTCTGTGTCGATTTTCCAAATGGGGTTGATTTTCCAACTGGGTTCGGTCTTACCGGCCTCGATCTTCCCGTCATCCGCCTCTGTGAGCTCTGAAATGGGGAGCTCTTGCTCCCCGCCCTCGTCCTCTTCCTCCACTCCCGAGGAAGGGCGGTCCTGGCAGGTGGTCAGGGCGTTGCAGTTGGAGTCCAGGCCAGGGCCGGGTGGGGAGGATGCTCCGGAGCAAGAATCAGGGGAGCAGCAGAAGCTGTCCGGGGAGCAGGCCCCGGGGCCCTGGGAAACCTGCGGGGGGGTCGGCTCCAGGGGGGCGATGCTGGCCTGAGGGTGGGCATCCTCTTCACCGGGGAGGTCTCGCGAGTAGACTGAATTGGGGGACTCGTCGGGGCTCAGATCTGAGCAAGAGCTGAGAGAGGAGGAGCAGCCGGGGTCCGAGGGAGAAGTAGCCCCCTCGTCCTCCTGTGCGGGATCCTGCCCGTTTTCTAGGCCCGGCCGGTGTTCCTGGCAGCATCGGCAGGGCACGGCCGGGCTGTTGGAATTGGCGTCCACCAGGGTCCCGCTGCAGGGACCCCGGCTCTCTTTGCCCCCGGTATCCCCTGGGGGAGGGGATGTGCTCAAGGGCCCCTCCCGTAGCTCTGGACGGCGGGACAAATGCAGACCCAGAGACACATGCTGGAGGTGGATGTGGTTGAGGTTGCAGAGTAAAGCCCTCTGAGGGGACAGCATGGTGCCGGCGGCGGCGGGGTGGCCTCTAGACAGTCAGGAGGATCGAGCTTCTCGCATCCGCCTACCTGGCAACCGCAGATGCAGACCTAGGAGACAGAGATGGTGAAACCCAGCCCGCGAGGGTGCCGGCCGCCCGAAGGACGCCGAGGTGACTGACGGCGGAGAGCAGGCCTGGAAAGGCGCCGGCGGCTTCCGACGATGTTCAAATGGCATGCAAATGACGATCGACCGGCCATTAGTTTCCACTGCAGTGTTTGCAGGTGGAGCCGAATGCAACCCCTCGGGAATGGGGCGGGGAGGGTCAGAGAACGCGGCTGCGCTATGGATCTCCGCGGAGATGCGGGGGCTTGAAAAAGGATGGGGGCCCAGATGGACCCCCGGATGTTCTCTACCGCAATCTGGCCCTATCCCCCGGCCTGACCCTAACTCTGAGGTAGAAACCAGGAGACGCCCCGCCCAGATGCTCTGAAATGGAGGGGTGAGGGGGAAGGGCACAGTAGGCCGGTTAATGCAGAAAAGGGGCGGGTGTGAGGGGGAAGGACCCAGCAAGCGTCAGTATGTCAGCTCCGCCTGGCACACCGCCCCGCACACCCCAGGTGGGCTCCGGGCTCAAGCCTGCAGGAGCCGTGCACCTTCACCCGGCTCGGAACACCAGCGTGTGGACCCATTCTCTTCGCATTAGTCTTCAGTCTTCCAGCCACCACCCTACCCGGTCTTTATTCATTTTACCACTCCCCTCTCTCGCCTCGCCCCGCGTGCTTCGATCCTTCCACCCACACCCACAGGTCGAGCCCGGCTCACCAGGGTCCTCCTGCCAGCGTTCCCGGTGTGGACCAGTCCGCTGCTCCCACGGTCCCGCCCGGCCCAGCCGACCCGAAGGGGGGGGCGCTAGGACAACCCGCCCGCGCTGCGCAGCCGCGCCCCTTCACGCAGAGGTGGGGCGGAATTCAGACCCTCCCCCAGCACTGACGTCTTACTGCGTCATTCAGCCTCCCAAGACCTGCTCGCGGCTTTTAGTCTAGCCCAAGATTCTGGCCCAAAGGGATCCTGAAAACAGGATCCAACATCCAGGCTTCCTTGCAGCCATCCCCATCCTGCCGGACAAAAGTGCGCCGCTGGCTGGCACAGCAGAAACAGAACCACGAGAAGGTTACACAATAGTTTATTGAGAGCCTTCCCTCCTGGCCCTCAGCCTCTAAATCAGTTTTTCCGCTTATAAATCTTGTGTGCGAGTCCCAGGAAGATGGACGGGGGCATGGACTCAGCATGCTGCTTGATGAGACTCATAAGGCGGCTGTAACTGTCTTCTTCGTATTGCATGTACAAAGCTGGCAGATTCATTTCCTCATACAGTGTCTTCACCCGGGCCACCTTCTCGGCCTCCTTCTGCCCATAATTCTCCTGGCAGGGGTTAGAGGCAGGAAAATGGGCTCAGCCTTCCCTTCCTACTTCCTTCAACCATATACTTTAGAATATGTGCAATGCCCCTCACTCCATCCCTGCTTCCAATTTCAGAAAGCCTAGGACCTTCAACAACCTTGTCTCCATCCAAAAAGCTCAGTGATTCAGGGTTCAGGTCCCTGTACCCCAGGGTTTCTCAATCTTGACACAACTGGAATTTTGGCCCAGGTAATTACAGCAAGTTGTACAAAGTTTTCCTGCTCTTTGAAAGGTGTCTGGCAGCATACCTGGCCTCTACCCATTTAGAAATACCTGTAAACCCACAGTACACTGAGTTGCAAGAAAAGATGTCTGGTAACATTTGCACCTGGAGGTACAAAATTACCACCCTTAAGAACCACTACTGGGCCTCCCTGGTGGCGCAGCAGTTGAGTGCTGGGCTGCGAGGCTGCCCGCAGCCTCTGCAGCGCTGGTTCGTTCCCCAGCGGCCAAGTGAGGGTCCCACATGGCGCGCAGACCTCTCCCTCCTGCCACCGGCTGCTCCCCTCAGCAGCGTACCTCGGTCCTTCTGCCTTCTCTGCTCCCCGCTCTGGCTCTGGTGAATTCTCTCACCCTCCCGCGCTTCTGACTGTACCCAGTGCTTGTATGAATGAATAAATAAATAAATAAATCTTTAAAAAAAAAAAAAAGAACCACTACTCCCTCTTCTCAGCTCCTGAACCCATGGCCCTCTTGGGCACCTGTAGGATCCGTTTCTGTTCTGGAGAGGCCCGTTTCAGACACTGAACCACCAGCCAGCTGCATTTGTTGTCCTGGATGTCAGTACCAATCTTGCCAGTCACGCTGGGGTCCCCAAAGAGATCCAGGTAATCATCCTGAAAGGGAGGCAGAAAAGGAAGAATGAAGAGGTCCAGGGAGGGAAGGAATGCTGTACCCACTCCGCCAGGGCCTCCCGCCCTCCTACCTGGATCTGAAAGAACTCTCCCATTTCCAGCAGGATCTTCTTGGCGTTGGCATGCTCCTGTTCCCCATCTACGCCGGCCTACAGTGAAAGGGCACCCAGAAGCCAGGAGTGCCTTCCTCACCCCTCTGCTTCCCCCCATTACGTCTTGCCCTATGCAGCCCCCAAACCACCTCTCCTTTCATACCCCCCTGGCTCTCTGAAAAAGGAATTCCAGACCCCTGTCCCAACCTCCATCGCACTTGTTTTTCACAGAGATGAATCCATTCTGGAGGCCCTGACACAATCTTCTTCAACAATCAGACCCTGAGTCACTCTGATACCTCTTTCTAAACTTTTTGCCATTTCCAACTTCTCGCAGGATGAAAAGGAAACTTGGAGAAGCAAGGCCCGGTCCAACAGTTAATCCCACAGACTGCCTTTGAAATTCATTCTCCTCCCTCCTTAGCCTGAATTCTGTCTTCCCATTCCTCTCCATACTCATATGGGGCTCAGGTCCCTCTAGGATGGGCCAACTACTTTCCTATCATTGGCCTCCATTAATTTTTACAATAATCCTGTGAGGTGGAAATATTGTCCTCATTTTACATCTGAGGAATTAGACTCAGAGAGATTAAGTTACTTGCTCAAGGACACACAGCCATTCAGTGGGGGATCGTCCCAAACTGTCTGCTCTGTGCCCACCTGTCCAAAAGCCCATATCAGCGGGGCAGGGAGGCGTGGGGAGGCTCACTCACCATGTACATGGCAGCAGCTACAGGGAGGTAGAAGGAGTAGAACGCAGTCTTGTACTTGACAATAGATTTGTACCTGAGTACGGGGAAAAGATAAACCTCCTCAGAAGGGCAGTGCCCGGTGGGAGCCCTTACACACTCTTCAGACATGGTTCCCACTCTCCCTCACCTCTTTTCAGTGAATCTGCCAAGATCGACATTGCCCTGGGGAGCTGTGATGAGGTCCAGGGTCTGTCCAATCTCAGTCTGATAGGAACACTGAGGAAGAGGAAGATGGCCCATAAGCTGGATTGTCTCCAGGGCTAATGAACTCTGAAATTCTGGGCCCCACATCCCATACCATTCAACAACTGGGCAGAGTGAGAAATGAAGGAAGGGAGGGCCCCAAAACTCACATTCAAACACCCAGTCCTCTGTCGCTCCTTCCAATCACACAGGAACAGAAAAGCCCTTCCCAACTCCCTTCCTCGCTTTCTTCCCCTCCCAAGCAACCTGAGCTATCGGCTGTGCCCTGAAAGCAGCTAATGACAATATCTATGGGCACTCTCTGGGCATTGGGTCTGGTCCGAGGCACACCTGCAAGAAGAGCTCGATCAAGTTCAGGTAATAGGGCTGTTCCCGGCAGTAGAGTTTCAGCAGGCGATAGATACATGCTTCCAGAAGGAGAGCGTCATTGACGGCATCCAAACCTATGCCCGGCTGACAGGGGCGCAAAGGAAAAAAAAAAGTAGTAAGTCCCTAGGTCCCTAGTCTAGATTCATACCAAGACCTGTCACTGTGAACACAACAGGCTCTATGTAACCACCTCCCTGGGGTCCAAGGATGTGCCCACACCCACTGCTACTTCCCCTCCACTTTACCTTTTTGTACCAGCAGGGCTGCCCCCGTCGGGTGAGGGATGAATCCATGATGTCATCTGCCACCAGGAAGAAAGCCTGGAGCTAGGAGAATGAAAAGTGGAATGAGACCTCCAGGGCTCCTTATTACTGTTCTTCACAGAGCAACAAGAGCTGCTGCTTTTGATAATCACCAGGAACTGGGAAGGAAGGTCAGGATGGGGAGGCCAAAGACTCCAGCTCTGTGCTGTGGGACTTTGGGAAGTTGCGTGACCTGTTTGGTACAGGCTTTCCAACTATAAAATGGGACTAAAATACTCATTTTCAGGGCAAGAGACTCCAACAGGGCGTGGCAAGTCCAGGTCAGCAGCCCTAGGTAACCGCAAGTATCAGGGAGATGATGAAACATCAGACTGACTTCTTCTCTTGCCAAAAACTGCAGTGAATACTTAGGGTCAGATTTTCTCAGCAATTTGCCTTTACGTGACTTCTGAAACCAAATAAGCTTGCGTCTGTATGATCCCTGAGCGCTCTGCTTATACATTCCAGGGATCAGGAACAAAACCCTACCTCAGGGGACCATTTGGGGTATAAGGCTAACAGGATGGAACTAAAGACTAATTTCTGGTGACTTTTAGCTAGGGGTCTTAAACATCTTTTAACACTCAAACATTAGCAAAGGCCTTAGTCTTCTGAGGTGCCTGTACATGTCGGCTTTCCCATTAAACTCAACTCCTAGGAGGCAGGGACCACACGTCTCCCTCCTGGCATTCCCAGAGGCCAGCACAGCCAGCGCAGAGTGGGTGTGTGCTAAGTGCCGGTCTACTAAAGACACAGAGAAAGAAACACTGTAACATTCCCTCTGAAAAGGCTTGTGTGTATATTCCAGTTCCTTAAAACAGCTTTTCAAGACAGTTTTCAAATCTTCACACCACCTACTGTGTGTGCTCTAGTACATCTGTATTGCTCAGAGGAAGCCCCTAATAATGTAACAGTGTTATATATTTGGAGTGTCATGGTCTGAATGTATCTCCCCCCCAAATCATATTGAAATCCTAACTCTTAAAGATGATGGTAGATGGTATCAGGAGGTGGGGTCTTGCGGGGTGCTTAGATCCTGCATGTCGCATGCGTGTCCCTTGCCCCTTTCACCACAGGAGGACACAGCAGGAGGGAGTCACCAAAAAGGCCACACTGGTGCTTTGATCTTGGACTCCCCGGACACCAGAACTGTAAGCACTAAATCTCTGTTGTTTATAAGCCACCCAATGCGTGGCATTTTGTTACAGCCACCCAAACAGATGAGACACATGTGATAATGGCATTGAGGTTATAAGGGTATAACCCTTGTTTTTAGGAGGTGCTGAAATAGAAAAATAAGAGGTTGGATGAGATGAGGCAGATGTCAAAAGAGCATAGAAGCAGAAATTATAACAAAAATTGCCCAAGAAAAAACAATGGCATACATACAACCCATATGGCATCTTGGATAAGTGACAGCATTACAGTGGTGTTTAAACACACTCATAGGTGAAGTAAGTAAGGGTGAAGCTCAAGTTAATGATAACTTATCCCACCTGGAGAACTGACCTGTGAGTTCTCACCACCCTTGACCTGGAGTTCTGCTGCTCTGTTCTGCCTCATCTTCCCACCCTTCCCTTCCTGCCATCTCTGTTTTACTTTTTTTTAAAGATTTATTTTATTTATTTTTTCATACAAGAACTAGGGTGTAGGCCAGAGGTGGGGGGGGGGGTGAGAGGATTCAGCAGAGACAGAGTGGGGAACAGAACAGGCAGATCTACTGAAATACACTGCTGAGGGGAGCAGCGGGTGAGACAGGAGAGGTCTGCCATGCTATGTGGGTCAGCTCCCTGGCTGGGGATCAAACTTGTGCTGCAGTAGCTGCTGATAGCTTCATAGTGCTGAGACTTAACCCCTTGAGCCACCATGGAGGCCCTCATCTCTGGTTTTTTTTTTTTAAAGATTTATTTATTTATTTATACAAGCACTGGGTACAGGCAGAAGCGCCGGAGGGTGAGAGAATTCACCAGAGCCAGAGCGGGTAACTGAACAGGCAGACTGATGAAATACACTGCTGAGGAGAACAGCGGGCGCGGCAGGAAAGGTCTGTGCACCATGTGGGACCCTCGCCGGTGGCCGGGGATCAAACTGGCGCTGCAGAGGCTGCGGGCAGCTTCACAGCCCAGCGCTCAACCGCTGTGCCACCAGGGGAGGCCCATCTCATCTCTGTTTTTATGGGCTCCTGAGAACTTCCCAGTCCCTAAAAGGGCACCCTGTCACTCAGGGTCTTGTTCCTGAGTGAGGACATCATCCCAATTCTCCAGCCCCATCTCACTTACAAGCTCTAGGATTGACTTTCCAATACCCACATGACAGACAGCACCACCAGCTCTGGCAAACCCAGAATGCAGTGTGGCCGACTTTCCTCACATCCTCCCTGAGCTGGCTGCCTATCTCTGCAGGCCAGGAGCCTCAGCACCATCCCTCAACACCAAGTCCTGAAGGCTCTTCCCTTCTGGGTTCAATGCCACCCTCCTCAGGGCCTGGTACCCCTCCCAGAACCCAATCCTCTTGGCACTCATGAAGTCTTTAGAAAGACCAGCAAGCCATACATGTTTAAGAGCCAAGTGAGGAGCCAGGGAGCCAGACCTCCACAGGGAACACACACCCTGTCTCGAGGAGTGACTCAATTCTACTTCAAATGATTGTTGCCACACATGAGAATCTGGACTCAGATTTAGCAATTTTCCAAATGATGCTAGAAATCTGGGTTTTTATGTGAAATCTCTTCTTTGCTAAATTTAGCTGAGACTTAATTTTTAAAACACTTTGGAAAACTATCATTGGGCTGCCAGTTTTCTATCTCTGCCTTAGGCAATCTTTAATCTTCTGGAAGGACGAAATCATTTTATGGCTGTCCTCTGCACAGAGGAAAGAGCTGACTGACTCTGACCAGTCTCAAGGCCCTTGGTTCACGGGTCAGTCTACAGGTTGAAAGTTCCAGGCACCCCAACTCTAATGAGCCTCTTCCCCTGCCTTCCCCCCATCCCTCTCACCAGTTCCACACACCAGCCCACAGTCAGGGCCCTCGAGAGGCTCTCAGAATCCTGCTTCTGTGGATCCACCAGCTCCCGGAATGCTGCCAGCACAGTCATGCCCCGATTGTACTTGCCTCCAAGAGCATTGTATTCCAGGACCTGGACGGCAAGGGCAGGGATTAGACATTCAGGGTTCACAGAGCAGCTACCCTGCTATTTCTCCTCGTGGTCCCCCACTTCCATCCTGGACCTAACTTGCTTCTACTCAACCTGACTCTCCTCCAGGGAGTCTCTGAATTGCTACTCTCTTAGCTTCTTCCCTCAAAACCTGGAGCACAGCTCTCTCTGTGTTGTCTTCCTCGTTAATTTTGAAAGCTCCATAGTGGCCCCAAGCCCAGGAATGGGCTTAAACCCAGGAAAAATTCTGTAGGTACTATGGGATTTACTGGCCCGCTCAGGTCTCTCCTCCAGTGCCTTCCCATCTTCATCTCTCCCAGGCTTCCCCTTCCAGCCCACCTCTGCCCAACCATCTATTCCTCCCCAGTTCAACACATGTATACTTGAAAAGCCCCTCACTATACTAAAGACAAGGACCCACCAAAGCTGGCCAGAGTTGACCCAAGGTGGGGGTGCTCTCCAAGCTCTGCTCTGGCCACCCCCATTCCTCCAATGGTGTCTCCTCCTGCTGGGGCTTCTCATTTTGTCTTCTGCTACCCTGCTGCCCACCACTTGGAAGACTTCCCTTTAAATCTCCATCCCAATGGAGACAAGCCACCCCCTTTTCCTTGGTTCCTCTGACACAAATGTGACAGACAGCATTTATAAAAAAATTTGTACTACCTACTCCAAAAGAATAAAATAATTAGACAACTATCTTGGCAAAAGTCCCTGTCCTAGAGCAGGAGTGTCTGATGATACATTAGCTTCTCTCAGGCCCCAGGCCAAGGTAGCACCTTACAATTTCTGAATGCCTAATTCCTTTTCTTAACAAAATCAAGGTTCCAAGTCTTCACCCCCAGGGCCCTCCACCCCATACAAAGCACTTTGGATATGGATTGTGCACGAAACCACAAAGCAGGATAGATGAGCTGGGTAAGTGCACTGCCTGGGTCCTGCCCTCTTCAGAGCCGACCCAGAGGCACTCAGGTAAAAGTCTGCTCCCACACCAGTCAGAAGTTCTCCAAAACCACAACTTGAATCCCATGCACAAGAGTGATCAAAGATCCACTCCCTCAAGTCTGGAACCCCTCACCTCTTTAAGCCGGGTAATAGCATCGCCTGTCTCAGGGTGCCCCAGCTCATCCTCAGTCAGCACCTTGACAATCTGGGAGAAGTGCTGGATGAAATTCTGCTTTTCTTGGCCACAAACGTCCAATTTTTTGTCTCCATTCATTCTGAGAGAGGAATAAAGTGATCTGAGGAGAGGGAAGACAAGTTAGGAAACTGATCAGCTGCTTCCCTCCCCAAATCCCCTCACCCCCACCACACTCACCGAGGCTCCTCTGTCCACGCTTGGCACCAGCAGCGGGCACTGTGCCAGGCCCCCAGGACTGGGCACCCCCGCACCAGGGAGGGTCGCTGTAGAGGACCCAGCCACCTCTCCAGGGGCACCCAGCAGGGGGCTGGCAGCAAGAAGACCCCCACAGATCTCAGCCAGCGGGACAGAGGCATCATGGGGAGTGGCACAGGGAGGAGGCACCAAGCACTCCCTGCAGGAGCAAGCACCAGAGGCAAATGCATGGTGGCAGCTCCCCAGGTCATCCCCACCACCCAAACTGTAACCTCTGTAGCCAGAACGCCTGAAACTTGAGATCATTTACAAAAAAAAAAAAAAATATATATATATATATATATGGAACAAAAACCGGTATCTCTGACTGAAACTCAACTGGTCGCACTTAAAATAAGATGGCTAGTATTTAATGACATCTAACTTTCTCCTCCTCAACCACGAACTCCTCCAGGTGCCTCCGGCATTGCTATTCTCTTGGCTTCTTCCCTAAAGTGCAGGAGCACAGCAAGAGTCCAGAGAAAAGTAACTCAGGACTGCGGGCTGGGCGGCCCCTTAAGTAACCCTATTTTATAAAGATCAAACTGAAGCTCAAGACGGTGGGTGATCACCCCGGCAGAATAGCATTATTAACTCGAGAACCCGGGGTCTCTCCTGGTAGCAGATGAAAGCGGGTGTGCAGGTTCTCTGACACGCCTTAGAGATAAAAGTGGATGCTAGGGGCATGAGCTGTGGAGCGCTGGGGCTGGTCGACCCTGGTCTTACAGGGACCATTGCGCAGACAGACTCGGAGCAACACTGGGGAGGTTCGCAGCAGAAGAGCAGCCGGGGTCCGGCCATGTCGGGGATTCCAGGGAAGCACTTGGCAGAGTTCCCGAGTTTCCGCACGTCCAACGAGTCAGCCAGTCGAGCTCCCGGACCCGCCCACCCTCCCCGAAAAAAGAAAAAAAAAAAAAAAAAAAAAGTCGGGCATCTCCGATACAACAGTCTGGGCCTCCCGTGCCTGAAGGTACCACTACAGAGCTAAGGCCTGGTTCCCGAGACGCCCGCCCCGCGCCCCAGCCCGCAATCCCTCTCACCTGCTCCCAGATGCCGGCTTCCGGTCCAGATCGTCCGCGCCGTGCTCCCAAAACCCATACCCGCCCCGCGCTCGGCCCGCTGGGTTAAGTAGTTCTCGAGCTTCCTCCACGATACACAAAAATGCCTCAAGGAACTACAAATTCCGGCGGGCCGCGGGAGAGACAAAGGGACGCAATCCCGCGCGGGCGGGCTGGGCGGAGACGGCCGCGTGATTGGCTGCTTCCCCTCGTGCGAGCATGAGGCCCTGTGGCCGGCGACCAATGGAAGGGCTGCGCCCGGTCCGCGCTTTCGGGGCGCGCCTGGGAGCGCCGCGCGCGGATTGCCAGCGGGGCAGTTGTAGTAAGAGTTGTGTTAGTTGGGAAAGGGGAGCGAGTTACATAGGTAACCGGACTATCTCTGTAGTCCCCATCTGTTGCCTTTCCTCCACATTTCAATTTTCATTATGTTTTTGTGCAACTGAGTGTGTTAGTGCAATTCCAGCAAGATCAGGTTGCCAACTTACTGGCTCGTTTCAAGTTTTCGTTCATGTGTTACCGAACGCCGGCCTTAGTTTCCCTCAGCCAATAAAAGGAAACTAAGTTTGAGGAAAAGGAAAGCGGTTTTATTTGTCGACAAATGAGGAGGGCGGCAGACTCATGTCCGAAAAACCACCGTCCTCCTCTTTGGCAGTGGGCAGGGGTATTTATACAGGGGGAGATGGGTAGGCATCCGCGAAGGGGAGGGGGAAGGGGTCCGCACAGAGACAAGTGGGCGCCAGCTCAACAGGGAGATGGATGGGTGTCAGCTCATTCATCTTAAGGGAAGGGGAAGGTGTCAAGGTGTTATAGGACAGGGAGAGGGGCAGCCCAAGCCCCGCAAACCTGCCTATTCTAAATGGGTTCTGCCATCCGCCGCATCAACACAAAACATAGGAGACTTTAATGGGAAGGAACTTTAATAAAACCAGGAAACAATACAGGTAAGGCAAAGAGTCTAGTTTCTAAATGAAGCACCCAAAGTTACCGTCCCCTCGTGGGTAAAAGTCCATCCAAATGGGATTGGCCCAGAGCAAGGCCCCAAGGCCTGCCACAAGTCTAAAGCATCTTCCAGTGGGGACCCACAGAAAAGGGTCACAAACAACCGGACAAGCCTGGAAGGAAAAGAGCAAAATCAACATCAAGATAAAAGCTGCCATTGTCACCTCCCCATGGGTCTCACCCACATCTGTGTCACCCAGTCCACGACCAAAAAGACAAGCGCAGTTTCTTCACGTGTCTCTAGGCTCCATGCGCCTCCTCCAGGTCTCCTGGCTCCATCCTGCTTCCTACCTCAGTCTCTCCTTCCTCTTCTCCTCTTCCTGCTCAGCTCCACTTTCCTGGGGACCACCCTGTTACAAAGGCACAGAGAGGTGATCGCCAACTTGTTTTCCTTAGGGCGAGGGGGAAGGGTCTACAGGGAAACCGGTGGGCGCCAGCTTTTTTTTTCTTCTCAAGGGGAGGGGAAGCTGCAACAAATGGGAAAGACAAGTCATCAATCCTGTTAATGCTAGATAAGGGGAATTGCAAAAAATGGGGGAAAGACAAACTTGTTAACTGTATCACATGTATTAATTTTTTGTTTATTCACTTATTAACTTCTCTAATCCAGAGTTAACATCCTTGAAACTGGCTTTCTTCATCTGTTGATTGAAGATAATATCTTGACATCGTTTATATAAAGTGCTTGAAGGGCTCAAGAAAACTTAGAATTGTAATGCAATGCTTCTTGTCTACACACAAACACACCTTAACAGCTCACCTGACTCGACCGCTTTAGTTCTTCATTACTGTTACCAAATCTCAGTAACTTGAGCCATCTGAAAAGATGCCTGAAACCTTAGACCACCTATGATAAAAGTGGGATTTGTCATCATGAAATAAAATCATTGTGCAAGAAGGCCCCTTTCACCAAAGTCTTTTCAACCTGTACTCGAGGTTCCAGTCAAAGAAATTAGGTCAGAAAAAGAATTTTTTTTTAATTTTTTAAACCTTTTTTTATTATTTTATATATATTTTACATCATTTTTCATTTTGTGCAATGTATGCATTTTCATCTCCGTTATAATCCTCGTGAAATTCCCACCACCCATTCATGTATGAACTATCACCGTGGTCCCTTGTACTCGTCCCACCCCTGTTTTGATCCTACTCCCTCTCCTCACCCCTGCAGAATGTCTCTGGTTTATAGTTGCCTGTGATTTTGATTTTTACTTTATTATAATTACTTTCTTCCCCCTTGATCCCTTATTTGGATCCTCTACATTCCTCCTACAAGTAAGGCTTGTTTCACTGAGCATGATCCCTTCCAGCTCCATCCATTTGCTGCAAATGGCATGAGTTCATATTTTTTGATTGCTGAGTAATATTCCATTGTGTGTGTATGTATATCTATATCACAGCTTCTTGATCCAGGCATCTGTTTTTTGGGCATTTGGGTTGGTTCAATAGCTTATCTATTGTAAATAGTGTTGCAATAAACATAGGGGTGCAGGTGTCCTTTTGGATTAATGTTTTTGGGTTCTTTGGATAGATACCTTGGAGTGGAATTGCTGGATCATATGGAAGCTCCATTTTGAGAAGATTGAGGAAGCTCCACACAGCTTTCCATAGTGGTTGCACCAGTTTGCACTCCCACCAGTAGTGTAGGAGAGTTCCTTTTTCTCCACATCCTCACCAACATTTGTTATCGCTTGTTTTTTTTTTAATATGTGTCATTCTCACTGGTGTAAGATGGTATCTCAATGTGGTTTTGATTTGCATTTCTCTGATTACAAGTGATGTTGAACATTTTTTTCATATGCCTCCTGGCCATTTTTATTTCTTCTTTGGAGAAGGTTCTTTTTAGCTTTTCTGCCCATTTTTTGACTAGGTTATTTACTTTGTTTTTGTTGAGTCTCTTCAGCTCTTTGTAGATTTTTGTGATCAGTCCCTTATCATTAGTATTGTATGCAAAATTTTTTTCCCAATCAGTGGGGTGTCTCTTTGTTTTGGTTAATGTCTCCTTTGCTGTACAGAAGCTCTTTAATTTGATGTAGTCCCAGCTGTTTAGCCTTTCATGCTATCTTTGCTTTGGGTGATATGTCTTTAAAAATATTACTTAGGTGTATGTCATGTAGTGTTTCACCTATATTTTCTTCTGTGTATTTTGTGGCTTCAGTTCTTATGTCTAGTACTTTAATCCATTTTGAGTTGTTTTTTTCTGCATGGTGTGAGGTAGTCGTCAAGCTTCATTCTTTTGCATGTAGCAGCCCAGTTTCCCCAGCACCATTTATTTATTTTTTTAAAGATTTATTTTATTGATGCATACAAGAACTGGGGTAGAGGCCAGAGGTGTAGGGGGGTGAGAGGATTCACCAGAGACAGAGTGGGGAACAGAACAGGCAGATCGACTGAAATACACTGTTGAGGGGAGCAGCGGGTCACTGCAGACCTCTCTTGACTTACCCGCTGCTCCCCTCAACAGTGTATTTCAGTCGATCCTGCTGTTCTGTTCCCCACTCTGTCTCTGGTGAATCCTCTCACCACCACCTCACACCTCTGGCCTGTACCCCAATTATTGTATGCATAAATAAATAAATCTTTAAAAAATAATAATAAATATCTGAAACTTGGGGGAGGAAGAAATTTTTAAAAACAGTCATCTTGGAAAAGAAGCAAAAGCATCTCTATTACAGATGATGTGATCCATTATAGAAAAAATTCACAAGAAAGCTAGAGCTAATAAACTCAGGAAAATTGACAGATACCAAACAAACACTCAGCCCAGACAAGCTAGAGGTACTATCAGGGAGCCCCAACTCAGCCCCAACTCAGCCTCGGGTGGTCCCAGCAAACCACAGATAGGGGGGCAGGGGATCTGGGCATAGGCTAATCTGACTCCCACTTGTACTAATCAGTCTGATTAGTACAAGACACCTGTAACTCAGGCACGCCTGCTGGACTTTCAGGAGACAAGAGGGACGAATCAAATCCCTGGACACAGTCATCTTCTGGGGCAGGCCCAAAGAGAGGACAAGGACAGTAGAAATCACAAGAGGTCACCTGGTCTAGTGACCTCTCACATGAGCTCCACTTACAACATCTCCCAGGGCTGGGGAACCTGAACCCTAGTCCCGAGATGTGTGCAATGTGAGTGAGGCTTCCTCCATTTCCAACTGGGGGAGGGAAACATCAGAGCTGTGACTGGGGACCCAGGCCAGGACTAGAAACCATGACAGAAGCTGGACCTACCACCTACTGGAGTCTTTCCTCATCAGGGAACTTCTCCACTGACATTGGCAGGGAATAGGTGGAAAAGAGATGATTTTTTTTTTTTAATTTTTTTTTTTTAAAGATTTATTTATTTATTTATACAAGCACTGGGTATAGCCAGAAGTGTGGGAAGGTGAGAGAATTCACCAGAGCCAGAGCGGGGAGCAGAGCAGGCAGAAGGACCGAAGTACACTGCTGAGGGGAGCAGCGGGCAGCAGGAGAGGTCTGCACGCCATGCGGGACCCTCCTCCAGTGGCCGGGGAGCAGCCGGGGATCGAACCAGCGCTGCAGAGGCTGTGGGCAGCTTCGCAACCCAGCGCTCAACCGCTGCGCCACCGGGGAGGCCCGAGATGATTTTTTTTTAATAATTTTTATACTCTTTATTTTATTTTATTTTTTTAAAGATTTATTTATTTATGCATACAAGAACTGGGGTACAGGCCAGAGGTGGAGTGTTTGAGGATTCACCAGAGACAGAGTGGGGAACAGAACAGGCATACTGACGAAATACACTGCTGAGGGGAGCAGCGGGCGAGACAGGAGAGGGCTGTTGCGCCATGTGGGACCCTCGCAGTCCGGCCGGGATTGAACCCGCGCTGCAGGTGCTGCAGAGGCTGCGGACAGCTTCAGAGCATGGCACTCAACTGCCTGTGCCACCAGGGGAGGCCATTTCAAACAAAAATTTTGGCTATCTTTTTAAAAAGGAAAAAGCCACCTGGGTCTAGCCTGGCCTCTGCCTCTGGCTCCATACTGGTCATTCTCCCCCTGCCCCTTGCAAGTGAGGGGGTTCCAAGAGTGGATCTCAGGGAGTCCTATGCAAAAGCAGCCCGCAGAAAAGAGACATAGAAAAGAGCGGCTCTTCATATGGAAGGAGACCGGGAGCTATTCTGGGGAGGGGAAGGATACAACATGGCATGTACAGGGCAGTGCTTCCATTTGCATAAAAAAGGAAAGATTATATATATTCTTTGTATCTGCATAGTATATTTCTGGGAGAATATATAGACAATCCAGAAATCTGATGATGTAAGAGGCTCAGGGGGAAATTGAGTGGCTGAGGAGGGGGATGGAGTTTAGCAGGGAGAAACTCTTTAGTTACACCTATACCACTGAATTTTGCTCTTTGTGCAAATATTTATCAAATAAATGTAAATACATTTTATAACAAATTCATGGAACTTTTGGAAACACAGGGGCAGGGGCCCACCCTGATATTCTGATTACTGAGGTCCCAGTCACCAGATGTGTACGTGCCCAACAGCAACAAGATTTCCCAGCTCCCTGTGGAGTGTCCCTGAGCTTCCGAGGGCTTTATCGCACTGCGCTCTCCCCAAGCTTTATTATCTAGGTTTGCACATGAGGAAACTGAAACTGACGCTCAGACTCTCTCTGCCCAGCCTGGCCCTCGCCCCCCTAACCCCCCCGGGGGTGCACTCTGGGGGCCTCGCGGTCAGTCCTTCCTCCAGCCCAGCTCTGCGCAGACCTGAGCCCTTCCCCCACCCTGGTGAGCCTGGACTAGCTGTTCTCTGTTTCCACAACTGATAAGCACCCTCAAGGCCAAATACCTGATTCATGCATTCCAGCTGACTTGCTTTAGACAAATATTCTGTTGCCTAATTGTTCAGGGCTCAGACTTTAGAGAATAATCTCCTCTGGGCACACCTGTGCCAGTGTAAAGCCTGCCAGTGTAAATAAAGAGCTTCCCTTCTCCTGAGTGTTGCCTGGTTCCCTACTGAAAATCTGCTGTAACACCATCAAAGAGGCCTCCCACGACCACCTCACCTATAATTCCATCAGCACCAAGCCATTCCCCTCTCTTCTCACTGGCTTCTCTGTTCCATTACCTGATGGATGATTCCTTAATACACTTACAAAGTTTGCAGTTATACATTTATTTGTTGGATATTTGCTTAGAGTCTCTCTCCCCTGCTCTGCTGTAAATTTCTCAAGAAGGTCAAGGCCCTGTCTGTTTTGCTCACATTATATCCTTGGGACCTGGCACAGAGTTGGTGCTCAATAAATTCTGGAAAATGGTCCATGAGCAAATGATTGTATTATGATGTGGATGATGCTAGCCAGAGCTGAGAATTACACCACAACATCGGTGTTCTTTGGCCCCTTTCTTCAGACTTCAGTCCCTGGTCAGAGTCCCCTGCTTCCTAGATTCCTGGAGGGCTAACTTCAGGTAAGTACAAAGGAAGGGGGGCCACACCGCTGGCAAAAAAAAAAAAACCCAAAAAACAAAAAACAACCTCCATTCAGGGTGATGAGCAGACAGCGTGAATGGACTGGAAATTTGTCAGGAAAAATGGAGGAGAGAGGAGGAATGCCAGAACACAGGGGCAGAGAGTCAGCTGGTCTGCAGGAGGGACTCTGTGCGGGGACAGGGATGGCCTACTGGGTGTGCCTCCCTGCTTTCCTCTGGCTCCCTTAGATAAGACCAGCAGTTTTGTCATCATCCCCCTCTCTCCCCACAGTCCAGGCAGCCCAGCCTCACACTTTGGAAGCATGTCAATCCAGGAGGACATCCCACCCCAGCACTGGTCATGGATCTCTAAGTCCCAGAGGGACTTGGCAAAGTCCATCCTGATTGGGGCTCCAGGAGGTAAGAAGGGGCAACAGAAGCCTATAAAAAGAAGGGGGGAATGAGGATGGACAGAAGCAATGAGGGTGGAAGGAATTAATGACCCCAATCTGTTGCTGGCCAGGAAGGGCTCTGGAGGGTCTGTGTTCATTGGCGTCTCCCCTGTGTTGTTATGGACCCTGGGTGGGGCCTCTTCTTGGGCCCCTCCAGGCAGGGCAGAGGGAGCCTGTGGCTTGGGAGCCACACGTCATGCCTGTGGTTCCTGGACTCTGGCCTCTGGAACAGGGTAAACACTGGTGACAGATCTGATCCTCAGCCCATTCGGGCCTCCTGCTGCTGACAGCCTGACGGTGTAGAGGACACCCCCAGAGACAAGCAGGCTACGGCAGCATGGACGGTGTTACTGAAAGTGGGGCTCCTCTGACCTGGGCTGAATCAAGCGACAGGGACCCCAGAACCTGGAGTAGTACTGAAGGAGCTGGGGAAATTCAGAGGAATAGGGAGCGGGGGATAAGAGTGTCAATGAATTGCCAGGGGTTGAAAGAAAAAAAAACAAGGACCTTAGGAGAGGCTACTGGATAACGAGGGGCCACACTAATAATATCTAGTAGACCAGCTATCAAGGGGGACTGAGACTGAGAGAGATGGGCAGCTGAAGGGCATGAAGTCTGGGATCGTGCAGGATCAGCTAGGTGGATGATGGTTAAGGATCTGAGCCTAGAGCTAGTCGGCAGAGTCAGGGGATGTGGGGGGGGGGGACTCCCATCTCTTAGTTGGAAGCTGTACACTCTTGGGCAGTTTCTTTACTCTTTCTCAGGCTCTGATTCTTTATAAAAAGGGGATAACAATATAGCATTAACAGCACCTGCTTCATTGGATCCTCGTACCTTAATATGTGTACACATAATGCCGGCTCTAAGAGGGACTCAACAAAACTGGAAAGGCCAGGGAAGGAACAGGGAATGCAGAGATGAAGGATGGGAGGAGAGGCAGGTGCCCATGAAGCCCCGTTCTCCTGCAGGGCCAGCGGGGTACCTGAGGCGGGCCAGCGTGGCCCAGCTGACCCAGGAGCTGGGCACTGCTTTCTTCCAGCGGCAGCAGCTCTCAGCTGCAATGGCAGACACCTTCCTGGAGCACCTCTGCCTGCTGGACATCGACTCTGAGCCTGTGGCTGCTCGCAGCACCAGCATCATCGCCACCATTGGTAAGCACCCTCTCCCCTCCCCCCCACTGCCACACCACAGGACCTCTTGGTCTCTTAAGGTGCCCCCTCATCTTTGGTCTCCCTTGAAATGTCTCCATATTTGTTGAGCATTTGGTAGGCAAGGTTTTGAGTCCTGAGAGCAGATCAGTGAAATAAACCAAGATCCCTATCTTTGGGGAGTTGACCATCTAGCGTGGGGGGGATATAAATAATAAACATAATATATTATTGGGTAGCGATTGCTGAGAATATTAGACCTGAGCAAAGACTTGAAGAACATAGAGAATGTGCATGCAGGTGTCTGGGCAGAGCATTCCAGGCAGAGAGAACAGTCAACGCAAAGGAATGAGTTGCTAGAAATTGACAAGGGAGAAGAATTGTAGAAATGAAGAGACTGTAGGGGAGGGGAAGACGATGTCCAGCTCAGTAGGCTATTTTTAGAATTTGAGTTTTTCTCTTAAGGGAGATGGGGAATTACCGCAGAGTTTTGAGTGAGGAAGAAACACCCTATTATGCATGTTTTAACAGAACCACACTGACCGCATTAAATAGATTGGAAGTGGGGGTAGGGGCAGGGGCAGAAGCTGCTCCTGCTAATGGTGGCTCAGACCAGGTGATGGCAATGGAGGTAATGAGACGTGATCAAATTCTGAATGTATTTCAAAGGTAGAATAAACAGGATTTCCTAATGGTTGGATATGGGGTTGAGTGAAGGTTGGGAAAGGAGTCAGGGATGACACCGAGGTTTTTGGCATGAAGAACTAGAAGATGCATTGTCAATGGAGCAGCAAAGACTGGTGGAAAGGTTTGCGGGGAGGAGATCAGGAGTTCACTTTCAGACATGTTGAGTTTGCAATGTGTATGAGACATCCACGTTTAATAGAGAGTGAGCGGTCAAATCCACAAGTGTGGCTTTGGGAGAGAGGTCTGAATTGGAGGTATAAATTTGGGGGTTGTTGGCATACAGATGATTTTTATTTTATTTTATTTTTTAAAAGATTTATTTATGCATACAAGAGCTGGGGTACAGGCCAGAGGTGTGTGTGTGTGGGGTGGGGGGTTGGTGAGAGGATTCTCCAGAGACAGAGCAGGGAACAGAACAGGCAGACTGACTGAAATACACTGCTGAGGGGAGCAGCGGGAGAGACAGGAGAGGTCTGCTGCGCCATGCGGGTAGCTCCCTGGCTGGGGAGTGAACTCGTGCTGCAGTAGCTGCAGATAGCTTCATAGTGCTGAGACTTGCACCACCCAGGAGGCCACCATACTGTGGTCTTATCTCATGGGTCTGACCATGCTCTGTTTGGATGAGCCCCAGACTATGACTGTGTCCGGGGCTTTGATTTGTCCCTCTGGTTGCCTGGAGGTCAGCAACAGGAGTACTGAATTATGGATGCCTTGCATAGATCTAAATGAAGTGGGGGTTGGCCAAGAGGGGGATCTCCCCACCCCTTTGGCCAGCATCCTGGCCCCCAAGTCCATCCTGTGATGTAGGCCATGTGGAGGTGAGCTGGAGCCCCTGCCCCAGACCAAGGCCTTGCTGAGGTGCTCCCGACTCCCATTGAGGGCCCACAATTCCTGAGAAAATAAGTGTTTTAAGAAAAAAGTGAATGGGACCTCCCTGATGGCACAAGAGTTTAAGACCGCAACTATTCGCAGCCACTGTAGCACAAGTTCGATCCCCGGCCAGGGAGCTACCCACATGGTGCAGCAGACCTCTCCTGACTCACCTGCTGCTCTCTTCAGCAATGTATTTCAGTCAATCTGCCTGTTCAGTTCCCCACTCTGTCTGTGGTTAATCCTTTCACCCCCCCAACACACCTCTGGCCTGTACTCCAGTTATTGTATGTATAATAAAATAAATCTTAAAAAAAGAAAAGATGAATGACCAAAAAGGTTTTCATCCTTGAGTAGACTGAAGAGAAGCAAAAGGTGTTGAAAAAAATCTACACACACATATAAAATATTGTGTAGGGCCTCCCCGGTGGCGCAGCGGTTGAGCGCTGGGTTGCGAAGCTGCCCGCG
Organism: Talpa europaea; assembly: GCF_964194135.1. Classification (NCBI taxonomy): domain Eukaryota; kingdom Metazoa; phylum Chordata; class Mammalia; order Eulipotyphla; family Talpidae; genus Talpa; species Talpa europaea. The sequence continues at coordinate 77,437,288 of NC_140076.1, forward strand.
GCCTCTGCGGCGCCGGTTCGATCCCCGGCTGCTCCCAGGCCACTGGAGGAGGGTCCCACATGGCGCGCAGACCTCTCCTGCTGCCCGCTGCTCCCCTCAGCAGTGTACTTCGGTCCTTCTGCCTGCTCTGCTCCCCGCTCTGGCTCTGGTGAATTCTCTCACCCTCCAGCGCTTCTGACTGTACCCAGTGCATGTGTAAACAAAACAAACAAACAAACCAGCAAACAAATAAAGAAAGCATGCCTCTATAAAAAAAAAAAAAAAATATTGTGTAATAGATGGGCCTCCCTGGTGATGCAGGGGTTAAAGTCTCAGCGCTATCAAGCTATCAACAGCCACTGTGGCTGGGGTTCAATTTCCAGTCTATCTACCTGTTCTGCTCCCCATTCTGTCTCTGGTGAATCCTCTCACCTCCCCCGCCCCCCGCACCTCTGGCCTACACCCCAGTTCTTGTATGCATGAATAAAATAAATCTTTTTTTAAATATTGTACTATAGAAAAGAAAATGAGAATCAAGAATTTCAGAAACATCAAAAAGGATTAAAATTAAGCATTTTAAATAGTTGAAAGAAAAAAAGGTGTCCATGAATTTAAAAAAAATTGTGCTGTGTTTATTGAGGTAAAAATGGTTTACAGCATTGCCCACAGTTTGGGGGTGTATGTCTCTTCAGATGTATGTCAAGACACTAACCGGCCAGCCAGCACCTGTGCTTCTCCACCACATAGTCATTTGGAAACCTCCCTGTCAGCTCCCCTCTCTCCATGCTCCCCCTCTGGTAGCCTCAATTGTATAGTCACATTTTAAGGTTTGTTTTGCTTTTGCTTTTCTGTTCCTCTGTTTAGTTTCTCTCTGTTCCACAAGTGAGTGAAATCATCTGGTATTTGTCTATCTCTTTCTGACTTAAATCATTTAGCATAACCCCTCCAGTTCCATCCATGTGTCACAATGGCTAAGTAGTATCCATTGTGTCAGAGACTGCATCTTCTGAATCTGCTCGGAAGTCTTTGGGCATTTAGGTTGTTTCCTTAACTTGACTATTATAAAGTGCTGCAATGAACACAAAGGTGTATGTATGCCTTCAAATTTGTGTTTTTGTGTCCTTAGGATAGATACTTAGGAATGGGATTGCTGGGTTGTAAAATAGATCTATTTTTAATATTTTAATATTTCTTTTTTTTTTCATAGAGGCATGCTTTTATTTATTTATTTGTTTGTTTTTTTTTTTGTTCACACATGCACTGGGTACAGTCAGAAGCACGGGAGGGTGGGAGAATTCACCAGAGCCAGAGCGGGGAGCAGAGCAGGCAGAAGGACCGAAGCACACTGCTGAGGGGAGCAGCGGGCGGCAGGAGAGGGCTGCGCACCATGTGGGACCCTCCTCCGGTGGCCGGGGAGCAGCTGGGGATCGAACCGGCGCCGCAGAGGCCGCGGGCAGCTTCGCAACCCAGCGCCCAACCGCTGCGCCACCGGGGAGGCCCTCTATTTTTAATATTTTGAGAAAGCTCCATATTGTTTTCCATAAGGGCTGGACCAGTCTAAAATCTTTTTTTTTTTTTTAAGCATTTTAAAAGGACAGGCTTATTAGTAAAAGGGGTAAGAAAAAGAGAGGCACCTGCATAGTCCGGGTAGGCAGGAGAGCTGCCTGGGTCGTCTACATTCTGACCAAGAGTGTATGAAGTTTCCCTTTCTCCACACCCTCTCCAGCACTTGTTGTTACTGGTCTTTTTGATGTGGGCCATACTTATGGGAGTGGTGGTTTTAATTTTCATTTCCCTGGTGGCACAAGGAGTTAAGATGCAACCTATGAAGCAATTGGCAGCCTCTGCAGTACAAGTTCGATTCCCAGGCCAGCCAGGGAACAACCCACATGGCGCAGCAGACCTCTCCTGACTCACCCACTGCTCCTCTCAGCAGTGTACTTGGGTCAGTCTACCTTTTCTGTTCCTCACTCTGTCTCTGGTGAATCCTCTTACACCCCCGCCCCCTCACCTCTGGTCTGTACCCCTGCTCTTGTATACATAAATAAATCTTTTTTAAAAAATTGCATTTCCCTAATACAAGTGATGATAAGCTTTTTTAAAAAAAGATTTATTTATTTATGCATATAAGAACTGGGGTACAGGCTAGAGGTGCAGGGTGTGAGAGGATTCACCGGAGACAGTGGGGTACAGAACAAGCAGACCAACTGAAATCCACTGCTGAGGGGAGCAGGGGTGAGACAGGAGAGGTCTGCTGAGCCATGTGGGTCAGTGCCCGGCCCGGGGATTGAACTTGCTGCAGATTGCTTCATAGTGCCGAGACTTAATCCCTTGCGCCATCAAGAAGGCCCATGAGGGTATCTTTTAATGATTAAAGAAATGACAGCAAGTTTATATGCCAATGAGAATGATCTAATAAAAAGGAAAACATTGACAGCAAAGGACTGGAGAATGGCTAAATCTCTGTTGGTAAGCACGGCCTTGAGCAAGTGAGGAGACCTAGTTAGTACAGAAGTGGAAGAACCAGTTTAGGCAGGAGAGGCTGGACAACTGGTTCGCTGCTGCCCAATCAGTAGAGCAGGGACAGGGCAGGACTCAGCTGTCCTCATCCAACATCAGGGACTGCAGCTCTAAAGCCAGTGCCCCAAATGCTCTCACCTGGCACCCATCATACTCCTGAGTTACCCCACACCGCAGCACTAAGTATCTGCCAACACAGTCACCCCAGGCCAGGCTGAGCACACTCCCCCCCAAGACCCCACGGTGTTGCTTCCTCAGGGAAGAGGCTGGTATTGACCGGAGAGGACAGAGTTTCAGAGCTGCCAGCAGGTGGGCGGCAGGGAATAAAAATTAGGTCACAGAATTTCTGCGGCTTGGGGCTTCTCTGGGATTTGGAGAAGTTTGGCCGAGCAGCGTCTCTGGTTCCAGGGCCGGCATCTCGCTCCGTGGAGCGTCTCAAGGAGATGATCAAGGCCGGGATGAACATCGCGCGACTCAATTTCTCCCACGGCTCCCACGAGGTTCGGGACCAGGCCGCGCGGGGAGGCGGGCTGGGGGAGAGGATGGATGCCCCGGGTTCTGGCCGCCTTTCCCCGAAACTCCCGTTGGGTTGCGTCCCCAGTACCACGCCCAGTCCATCGCCAACGTCCGGGAGGCGGCAGAGAGCTTCGCAACGTCCCCGCTTAGCTACCGGCCCGTGGCCATCGCTCTGGACACCAAGGGACCAGAGATACGAACTGGGACCCTGCAGGGGGTGAGAGGCCGGGCCGGACCCTGGGGCGGGGGGGGGGGGTACCCAGAAGGGGGCGGTTGGGCAGGTCCGACCCCAGGGGCGGAGCATAGGGAGGGGCCGCCCGGGCCGCGGGACCTAAGGCGCCCTCTGGCTCCGCCCCCAGGGCCCCGAGACCGAAGTGGAGCTGGTGAAGGGCTCCCAGGTGCTGGTGACCGTGGACCCGGCGTTCCAAACTCGGGGGGACGCGAACACCGTGTGGGTGGACTACCCCAATATTGCCCGGGTCGTGACGGTGGGGGGCCGCATCTATGTTGACGACGGGCTCATCTCCCTAGAGGTCAAGAAAATCGGTGCGGATGCCCCTCTCACCCCCGCCCTGAGCAAATCTGGGTGCACGCCCTTCTCTGGCTCCCACCTTCTCAGGGTAGACCGGCCACCCCTCCCCTGGCCTATGTCCTTCCCCTCCCGTCCTGTCCAGGGAGCCCCCAGCACCCAGGCTCCTAGGCCTGCCCTGGCTTGGGGCTGAACTGGAGGGTTGGTCGTTTCTTCCACAGACGTCCACAAATAGGGGGCCTATTTGATGCTGAGCCTAAAGCGAATGGGACTCGGTTCTGGTTCTTCAGGGGTCTAAACCTGGGGCTCCCTGTGCTGTGACTGTAGTCCGACCTCACCCCTGACCTTTCTGAAAAGGCTGGCTCTGTCCGAACCCGTAGGCCCAGAAGGGCTGCAGACCGAAGTGGAGAACGGCGGCGTCCTGGGCAGCCGGAAGGGTGTGAACCTGCCGGGTGCCCAGGTGGACCTGCCTGGGCTGTCCGAGCAAGATGTCCGGGACCTGCGCTTCGGGGTGGAGCATGGCGTAGACATCATCTTCGCCTCCTTTGTGCGAAAAGCCAGTGATGTGGCTGCCATCAGGGCTGCTCTGGGACCAGAAGGACAGGGCATCAAGATCATTAGCAAAATCGAGAACCATGAAGGCGTGAAGAAGTGAGACTTGGTCTTTGTCCCTATCAGTCCCTAACCATGCCCATAGTTCCTCTTCTCCTGCAGGCCTCTCCCGGCCTGACTAGCCCAACCACCCAGGTTTGATGAAATCCTGGAGGTGAGCGATGGCATCATGGTGGCAAGGGGTGACCTGGGCATCGAGATCCCTGCGGAGAAGGTTTTCCTGGCTCAGAAGATGATGATCGGACGTTGTAACTTGGCGGGCAAGCCCGTTGTGTGTGCCACACAGGTCTGGAGTGAGCCCACAGGGCCGGGGCATGGTGTGGGTGTGGGGGCACTGAGAATGAATTCCCCCACCTTAAGTCTAGAGCCCAGTTTACTGTCCAGTGTCAGATTCTCATAGAATGAAGTTAGGAAACGGTGCTGTGGTCTCCAATTTTAGATAAGGAAACAGAACTGCCAGAATCACAATTTGATCATGACCCTGGCATTCAGGGCACTCTGGGAGCGTGGGTGTCAGAAAAGTAACTTGGACAGATTTCCTGGCAGAATGTGACTCCAAGAGCTCTGATGTCCAGATGTTTCCCAGATGCTGGAAAGCATGATCACTAAGCCCCGGCCAACTCGGGCAGAGACGAGCGATGTGGCAAACGCTGTGCTGGATGGGGCTGATTGCATCATGCTGTCCGGGGAGACTGCCAAGGGCAACTTTCCTGTGGAGGCTGTAAAGATGCAGCATGCGGTAGGAGTTTGGCATGAAAGGAAAATGGGCTGGAAAACTATACCCCTTTTGCACCCCAGGGCCTCTGCCCACCCTGACCTCCTGCTGCCTGCAGATTGCCCGGGAGGCTGAGGCTGCAGTGTACCACCGCCAGCTGTTTGAGGAACTGCGCCGGGCAGCACCTCTGAGCCGCGACCCCACTGAGGTCACCGCCATCGGCGCCGTTGAGGCTGCTTTCAAGTGTTGTGCTGCTGCCATCATCGTGCTGACCACCACAGGCCGGTGAGGGGGACGCCGGGAACGCCAAGACAGGGCTTTGAGTCAGGGGCCCACTGAGAAGGGACTTGTCGCATCACAGAGATGATGACTTATAATCTGGGATAAGAGGAGAAATAGAGAGCTGAGGCCAGGAGAGGCAGATCTTGGAGCACACGAGGAATTATGCCAGTGAGCTCCAGGGGCTGGGGCGGTGTGGGGGGTTGGGGAGGAGATGGCATTACTGGGCCCATTGGCTTCCAGACCACTTAGGCTCCTAAGGTTCACAGGCAAGACCTCTGTCTCTAGCCCACAAAGCCTGATGGTGCCAGGGTGTGGCAGAAATAACAAGGTCTGCGTTCAAGTGTGTTTTGAAATTTAGCTATGACACCTTCAGCAAGTCAGCCAGGCTCTATAAGCCTCTTCTGTTTCCTTGTGGGGTTGTGAAAATTTATAAGAGACGTTTGTGAGTATATCTTCAGAAGAGTTTTAAGTTCCCCCTTGTCTCGTTGGATATGTCCTTTATTATTTCTTACATTCCTTGTATGGTAAGAAGGGCAGGTAATCTTACTCCCATTTTAAGGTGAGAAAAACAAGGCCCAGAGAAATATGACTTCCCCAGTGTCATGCAACCTATTGGTGGCTCATGGAATCAAAGCCCAAACTTTGTTTCCTAGTTAATACTTTCTCACTGCTCTGGTCTGACCTTCTTTGCCTTCTTCAGCTCAGCCCAGCTTCTGTCCCGTTACCGACCTCGGGCAGCAGTCATTGCTGTCACCCGCTCTGCCCAGGCTGCCCGCCAGGCCCACCTATGCCGAGGAGTCTTCCCCTTGCTTTACCACAACCCTCCAGAGGCCATCTGGGCAGATGATGTGGATCGCCGTGTCCAGTTTGGTATCGACAGTGGTGAGTCATCCAGACATCCTCCCTACCCACCCAGGGATTTGTATCAGGAATCCTCCAGCTCGGCTTCCCATACTTGCCCAAAGGACCTCACCTCTCTCCTCTGGTTCCAGATTTTCTCTGTGAGGTTCGCTAAGACCTCCAGGGCAGGGGGACATGCCGAGGGAGCAGGGCAGAAGGAGAGAGGTCAGGGCCATCCCTAGGAAGTCAGCCTGATGCGTGCATGCACTAGGTGGCTAGAGCAGGTGTGACATAAGGAGCAAGATGTGGGAGGAGAAAGGGGGACCCCTAGACCTGGAACTAAAAACACAGCTGGCATATGCTAACTCCCTGCCTCTTCCTACCAGCAACACAGACCTGCTGCTTAGTAACATACCTCATTCCCTCCGTAGACACACCTGCAGCTCTGATATACTGAAAGGGTCACATTCCCTGAGGAGTCGCCTAGGGCACACTGCAGTTTGCTTTAGGTCCCTCATGCCCTACAAGGTGCCTTGAGGAGGTAGAGGGTGGTGGCTAATTCTCAGTACTTGGCTGATATGGGTCCCTTAAAAAAAAAAAATTGAGGCCTCCCTGGTGGCACAAGGGGTTAAGTCTCAGCACTATGACACTTGTATTTATGCATGCATGCATAAATAAATAAAAGAATAAATCTTTTTAAATTATTTATTTATTTTTGTAGAAGAGCTAGGGTACAGGCCAGAGGTGTGGGAGGTGAGAGGATTCACCAGAGACTGAGTGGGGAGAACAGGCAGACTGACTGAAATCCACTGCTGAGGGGAGCAGCGGGTGAGACAGGAGAGGTCTGCTGTGCCATGTGGGTAGCTCCCTGGCCAGGGATCAAACTCAGGCTCCAGCAGTGACAGGGCTGAGACTTAACCCCCAGGCGACTAGGGAGACCCCTGACCTCAGTCCCTTAATGGCTGATCATCTCCCCCCACCCCCAGGAAAACTCCGTGGCTTCCTCCGAGTTGGGGACCTGGTGATTGTGGTGACAGGCTGGCGACCTGGTTCCGGCTATACCAATATCATGCGGGTGCTGAGCGTGGCCTGAGATGCCCTTGCCTCCGACCTAGCCAACCCGTGACCCCATCCCTCCACCCTGCCCCTCCGACTGTACCAGGCTGTCTTCCCACCCAAGGCCACACCTGCCGTCTAGCACATTACAGGCACCCCCCTCCCGTCCCTCCCACACCGGCTGTGGCAGTCTGCGGCCAGCGAAGCACAGACCGTCCAGCAGTGCCACTGCTCGTCCCCGCTCTCAGCTGGGCCCTGAAATGTTCTGAGCCTTTAATCCCAGTTTAACTGGTTGGTTCTCTCCCCCCAGGCTTCCCACATCTGGGAGTGGGAGAGGGGAACAGGGCAACTGTGTCCATTTACCACAAAATCCACTCTTTTAAAAACCTTTCACATCCATGGAGTGCACATCTGTGGGCCTCCTGTTAAGTCAGGCAGCTCCTGGGGAGAGCGCCACTGTGCCTGATGGCTTAGTGCAGGCCCGCACTACCCCTTCACTGCGACTAATGGGGACATCAGAGCACTGCTCTTTGCGGGGCCTTAGGGTAGCTGGATGTGGAGAGGTGCTGAGAGCCAGGTGGCTCACCTCCTCACTGTGGCAGCACACCCCACCCCCACCCCCGCCGCAGTGCTCATCTGTGCCATCCCTAGGAAGTCAGGGCCGCTGGCCCTCCTGCCTCCTGTATTCAGAAACCCCTGCCTGCCCGCTTTGTTCCCACACAGAAACCAGGAGTCAAAACGAGTGTCTCTATTTTCTTTTTAAACTCAGCTATTTGGAAGCAGTTATAAAACTTTTCTCATATCCAGAACCCCAGAACTCCCCACCCAGGAGAAAAGGAGATTTAAGGTCCTGGTCCCACATTCTTTGATGCTGTAGAGTAGGTGTGGGGACAGGGGTGCGAGCTATGGGATTTCCCTTGTCCCTGAGAAGGCAGAGGTGCTGCTAGCCTGCACGGAGGCCTGGAGGCCTCAGCTCCCCCCTCCCTTATTCCTGCATCAACAGCAAACACAATAGAAAAAAACCCTTAAAGTGAGAAGAGTCGTACCCCTCTGCCGTAGCCCGTCCTGCCCCCACCTGGATAGGGAGCGGATTCAAGTATTGCTGCTGACAGAGTGGGGCAAGGACCACAGGAACTGGCGTGAGGGGCCTGCCCCTTTCTGTCTCCCTACCCGGGGGGGGGGGGGGGGGGGCGGGTAAAGGAATGAGTGAATAAAATGAATTGATAATACATAAAATTAGCAAATGAATAAATACGATTATTAGATGATTGAATAAATAAGAAGGAAAGAAAAAATGTCATTTAAAGATTCAGTCCCTCGCCCCCCCACCTGGGAGGATCGAGGCTGGCACACTAAGTAAGGAGGTGCCAACCATCCCTTAGCTTCAAGAGGGACACCACTGGGCAGAGGCACAGGGAGGAGGTGGCCCCCAGTTTACAAAAAGACAGTTCTACCACAGAGACAGAGAGTGCAGGGGGCTGGAGGTCTGCCCCCACTCCCACAGCATAGACAGGCAGGTCCGCACATGGCAGTGAAGGTGGCTGCACTAGGGACCCGAGACATTTGTTGACAGCAGTGGGGACATAAGCAGTTGGCAGTGGCCGGCTGTGCTAGGGAGACGAGAAGACGAGCACGCCGGACCGAAAACACAGGGTCGTGGGCAAGGAAACGTCTAATTACTTGGCAGTGGTGGCAGTGGCAGGTACTTGTGCTTAGTGATGTGGGATCATGGGCTGGGCCTGCACCTGGCAGGACCATGGCTGGGAGAAGACCCCTGTTTGGAGTCACTTCTACTTGGCAGTGGAAATGTACAGTGCCTGGCACAGTGCCTTGAACATGGGAAGCGCTCAGCACACTTGATGAATTGGTGAATGGATTAGGAGGCTGTCAGAACAGACTGTGGGGTGCCTGAGCTGAGGACAGAGACATCTTGGCAGTAAGGGGAGGTATTCCCAACGGGCAGTGTTTCAGGTCCCCTCAGCCTTCCCAAAGAGGCATCTGCCCTACCGAGAGCTAACCCAGGGGGCTCACATGTTGGCAGAGAGCTGGGGCCCCCGGGGGGTGGTTGGTTCAGGCACAGGTGGCCTGGAGGGCTGGGCTGTCCCTGGAGCCTTGGCCAGGAGCCCTGAGGGGGGCAGGCGTTCACTTCCCGAGCCCTTCCGTCCTGGAGAGCCATCGCCTGCTGCCCGCTGAGGCAGAGAGGGCTGGGAGGCTGAGAGCGGGCGGCCCCGAGGTCCTAGCCGCCGTGTGCCTCCTCCTGGTGGGGGCCCGAGCAGGGACACCTGGGAGCGGCCAGCCCTGGAGAGGCTGGCATGGAGGGTTCGGGCAGGTGGGGCAGGCAGGCGGGATGTGGATGCCCATGGCCCCCGGGCCAGCAGAGGGCCAGCTCGGATAGGTACCATTGGGGAGGCTGGGGAACCTGCTGAGCGCCGAGCAGGGCGAGCAAGGAGGGTGGCTGGAGAGTCGGGGGAGAGGGGCAGAGAGCCCCGCTGGTGAGTCAGGGCAATGGCCACATTGGAGGTCACCGCAGCGGCCTGCAGGGGCGCGTGCACCAGGGGCTCCCACAGCACCGGCTTTCCGCTAAGTCGAGCTCCTGTGCCAGGGGCCAGGCCCCGGACGCCCCGAGCCATGTCCCTGTCATGCTGCACCAAGTGCTGCTCCATGATGCCCCCGCTGCTGCCCGGGCTTGGCTCAGAACGCTTCCGCTGAAGCATGGAATTCTTCTTGCCTAGAAGTTGGGAGAGAGGAATTCAGGAAAAGGAAGAAATTCAAGATGAAGGCTGAATATCAAAGAGTGTGAGAGAACTTGATGGAGTCCAGGGGTAGCTGGTGAGGGTGGGGTGAAGAGTAGGGAGATGGGATTATGGGGATGGAGCTTGGGAGGTAGGGGGTGGAGGAAGAAGGTCAGGGGATGAGAGTATGGAGTATCAGGTGGTAAAGGGCAGGCTTGGTCCTCAGGGGCAGGAAGACTAAAGGCCTCGGGACTTGGGCCACAGCTCCAGTGGTAGGAGTTACTGCTGAGTGATAAAGATAGTGAGTCTCTGGGCCTCCCTGGTGGCGTAGACAGTTGAGTGCCGCACTGTGAAGCTGTCCCCAGCCTCTGCAGTGTGGGTTCGATCCCTGCCGGCTGGAGAGAAACCCACATGGCGCAGCAGACCTCTCCTGTCTTGCCCACTGCTCCCCTCAGCAGTGTATTTCGTCAGTCTGCCTGTTCTGTTCCTCGCTCTGGCTCTGGTGAATCCTCTTACCCTCCTGCACATCTGGCCTGTACCCTGGGTCTGGTATAAATAAATAAATCTTAAAAAAAAAAAAAAAGGATAGTGAGTCTGTGTAAAGGCCTGTTGGGGCATTTGCAGGGACTGGGGTGGACTGTGATATAGCACTGAAGCAGGAGAGTCTGGGCTCTGGGAGAATGAGGGCTCCTTGCTATGGAGATGGGGTGAGGGTACCAGCTAGAACTGGACAGACAAGGTGGATAAGCCTCACCTATACGGCGCAGCCGATCCATGGCCACAGTCTCAAAGGCCCTGCGCATCATGGGGAACTCCTCAAGCACTGCATTGAAGTGGTCCACGCTGAGTGAGTAGAGGCGGCAGTAGGTGTCAGCCCGCACACTGGCGGTGCGCCGGCCCCGAGTCAGCAGACAGATTTCTGCCGAAGTTGGAGAAAACCTTCAGAACCACTGTCCCCAGAACTCACTCTCACCAGGCCTGCAGCGGCTGTCCCAGCTTCCTCAGGCTTCTCCCCAGGCGGGAAGCACCCACCCACCTACCTAATGCTCACCCACCCACCTAGGGCCATGTATACTCCAATCACGGTCTCTGTCCAACCCCACACAATTATTGGATTACTCCTCCCTGTCCTTACTCTCTCTAAATAAAAGTGCACACAGGCAGGCCTGGCTGGCTCCCACCCATTTCTTCACTCCACTTTAACTCCCACCCCGCCTCCATGGCGCTACCCCAAGGGGTGAGCATGGAGCAGTTCTCTGTGCACACCCTCCCCTCCACCCATAGGAATGAACACCAGGGACAAAACCCCGAAACCCAAACCCAGGGAAAAGCAGTGCCAAAGAGAAAAGTAGTGCCAAAGGGCAAAGGGCTACACTATGGGGATGCTGAGGGTGGTGGGTGGCTTGGGGACTGAGAGTTACATGAGCTTCAAGTCACTCTGGGTAGCAACTGGCAGGACTACTCCCATGCCACAGTCTGGGGCCCTAAGTCGCCCCACCAGGGGCCCACAATGCTTCAGCCCTGGGACAGCACTGCCTAGTCCTACTTTTCTCCTCTCATAGGTTCTCCCAGTTTTACATTTAAGGGCTCTAAAAGGCTCACTGGCCCAGTAATTTCTAATCTGGCTGTGCAATGGAATGTATTAAGGAGCTTTTTGAATATAAAGCTCCAGGCCTCAGGCCCAGAGATTCTGATCTCATAGGCTTGGGGCAGGACTGGAACTCTGGTTCTGCAGCATAGCCAGGTGGAGATTGATGCAGGAGAGTGGTCACCCTCTGTCCTTGCTCCAGATCACCACCATCCCTGAGACCCACTGACCTCCAAAGTAGGATCCATCAGTGAGGCGGGTGTCCCGGGCGCCACGGGCCAACACACTGAGCAGCCCGTGCTGAATGAAGTACATCTTCCTGCCCACGGAGCCCTCACGCACCACGAGGTCCCCCGGCTGGAAGACCTCAAAGCGTAGCTTGGTGAGCACGGCAGTGACAAAGCTGGGGTCGGCATGGGCGAACAGCGGCATGTGGGCTACCAGGCCCCGACAGGTGAAGTTGATGATCTCCTGGGCAGGGTAGGGCCCTGTCAGGTAGGCTGTGCTGTGCCCCCTGCCTGAGGTGCTCCCATGGAGCACATCTGTACCCCCAGCCCTGGTGTCATGATCTGCCAAAGGATGGGGATCCTTCAGTGGGTCTGGGACCATGCCTGAGCTCCTGCCTTCAGAGCTCTCTCAAGAGCCCGTACAGGACCATCCCCCCAAAACAGAGTTCCCTGGCAGTCCCTTGCTATGTATTATACTTTACCCCCTAAGACATTCAAGAAAGACCTAGGGGCCTCCCTGCTGGCCTAGGGGTTCAGTCTTAGGGCTACTACTGCGATGGCCTGACCCCTGGCCAGCGAGATAGCCCACTTAAGCACACCTCTCCTGTCTCACCCGCTGCTCCCCTCAACAGTGTATTTCAGTAGCTCTGCCTGTTCTGCTCCCCACTCTGTCTCTGGTGAATCATCTCACATACACCCCCACACTGGCCTCGACCCCAGTTTTTCTACCCCAAAATAAATTCTTTATTTTTTTATTTTTCTTTTTTTAAAGATTTATTTATTTATGCATATATGAGCTGGGGTATAGGCCAGAGGTTGGGGGGGGGTGCGGCGCGGGTGAGAGGATTCACCAGAGACCTAGTGGGGAACTGAACAGGCAGACTGGCTGAAATACATTGCTGGGGGGAGCAGTGGGCAAGACAGGAGAGGTCTGCTGCGCCATGTGGGTCAGCTCCCTAGCCGGGGATTGAACCCATGCTGCAGTGGCTGCCAGTAGCTTGATAATGCTGAGACTTAACCCCTTGGGCCACCAAGGAGGCCCAAAAATAAATAAAATCTGGGCCTCCCTGGTGCCGCAGCAGTTGAGTGCTGGGTTGCGAAACTTCCTGCAGCCTCTGCAGCGCTGGTTTGATCCCCGGCGGCCAGGCGAGGGTCCCACATGGTGCGCAGACCTCTATTGCCGCCTGCTGCTCCCCTCAGCAGTGTATTTTGTCAGTCTGCCTGCTCTGCTCCCCGCTCTGGCTCTGGTGAATTCTCTCGCCCTCCCGCGCTTCTGACTGTACCCAATGCTTGTATAAATAAATAAATAAATCTTAAAAAAAAAAAAAAAAGATGCAACCTATGAAGCTATCCACAGCCATTGCAGTGCAAGTTCAATCCCCAGCCAGGGAGATACCCACATGGCATAGCAGACCTCTCCTGTCTTGCCCGCTGCTCCCCTCAGCAGTGTATTTCAGTCAGTCTGCCTGTTCTGTTCCCCACTCTGTCTCTGGTGAATCCCCTCACCCCCCACACCTCTGGCCTGGCCTGTACCCCAGTTCTTGTATACATAAATAAAATAAATCTTAAAAAAAAAAGCAAATAAAGACCCTAACCCCTAAAAGCCCTCTAAAGGCACCGCCTCCTGTGGGACCCTCTGTAAGCCTCAACCCCTATAGGCATGCCTGCTAACCAATACCCCCTCCCCAGATAGCTCCCAGAAACCGAGAAAGTACTCCAAGAGCCCCCTCCAGAGCCCCGCCCAGGCCCAGGCCTACCTCCCGCAGCGGCTCACTCAGCTCGCCTAGGATGCTCTCTTCGTCAAACATCTTGCCCTGGTAGCGGTGCTCGTAGTACTCATGGATGCGCTGCCGCGTGTCAGCCGGCAGCTTGTGGAAGGACATGTATTGCTCCACTTGCTTGTACTAGGGGGCCAGCCCACGGTCCACGGGCGAGCAGACGGGAAACAGATGTGGAGTTGAAACAGTGGGGGGCGGGGGAGACGTATGTGGAGGAAGGTTATAGGCAGTGGCCAAACACAGAGAGGTGAACCGTGCAGACAGATGGAGGACACATAACAACAGTCCCAGGAAAAAGCAGTCATGGGCAGAGCAGCGGTCCAAACCCAGGGACACAGGTCCAAACAAGGTGAAGGCACACACAGGTACAGCACAGCACAAAGAAAGAGATGCAACAGAGGCATATGTCAGAACGGGAGCCTCAGGTTGAGTCCCCCAGCTCCAGCACCCTCCAGGCCCACCCTTCCTTCTGCCTCTGCTGACCTTCTCCTGGTACTGACGCCGGGAAGAGTCCAGAGACTGGATAAGGGCAGTAGCGTGGCCGATGAACATGGCGTAGCACGTGGCGCCCACGATCATGCTGAGCATGGTGAGCCAGACGTCCGGCATGCCTACAGGTGCCTGCTGCCCATAGCCAATGCATAGCATGTGGCTCATGGCCTTGAACAGGGCGTGGGAATACTGGCGGCCCCACGAGTGGTTCTGCGGGGGGCAGAGTGTATTGCAGAGCTGGGCATATGCCCCTTAGAGCCTCATTCTCTTCTAGCCCCCTTTTCTCTTTCTCTTTCAGTTCTGCCTGACCCCCTCACTTCAGATCTGCCTCCCAGGAGATACTTAAGTTTGTTTCTAAGGACCCTGGGCAGAAAGGGCCTCTTTTACAGCTTGTGTGGGGTCTCAAGTATCTGACTACGTTTCCTTCTCTGCCTGCTCCCTCTAACACAAATATTTCCTCAGTCTCTTTGCCTTCCTCTTTACCCACCCCAGCCCACCTCCTCACTCCTGAGTCACCTCTTGGTCATCTCCCCCTCATGTCCCACCTCCTGCCCATTATGGTCATCCCTGCTACTCAGGCGGAAGAGCCTGTAGGAAGGCCCAGGAGAGGCAGAGTTGTGGGGAGTTCTCACCACCATGCGGTTGATGGAGACCCAGCAGTCGGAAGGGAAGTCCTGCAGCATGGGCACCAGGAACTGCAGGCAGCCGTCCCAGTGACACAGCAGCAGCATCATCCCGATGAGGTTGAAGATGCGAACCACAGCGCTGGCCAGGTCATAGGTCATGTGAAAAATCTGAGGAGTCCGAGGAGGGGCTGCTGTGGACAGGAACCCCTCCCTGCTGGTCTCTTCCATTCCCAGCCTTGCAAATTCTCTTTGAACTTCTCACTAGCCCCAGTCCCCATGAATTTAAAAAATGGGGGTTATTATTTATTCACTTATAGAGTTTTACAACACACAAAGCTAATACAGGTAGGTTGTGTTACTGCTCTCGTCTTACCAGTAGGAAAACTGATACAAATCATGTGCCCAGAATCACAGTGTCACAGAAGAAACCCAAAAGGTCTACTACACAAGCAGGCTCCGTTATTTCATAGGTAAAATCCCCAGGGCATGTGTGTAAGGATTAGTGCCAGAAGCCCTCTTCCTCTTTAATAATAAGAAGAAAAGTAGTGGTAGTAGTAAGTAATTTACCGAGAATTTACGACATGTCAGGCACTCTTCGAAGTGCTTTGTCCATATTATTATAACGCCTTCTATGCTTATACCCTTAGTATATGTAAGTATACTTAACATTCTCATGTTATAGAAGAAATAAAGTCTCATATAGTAAATATGAAGACTAGGATCTGATCATAGGCAACGAGATCACACAGTCCACACTTGGAAACACTAAACTCTTCACTCTGAAGTTGAAACTCCAGCCTCTTACGCACCCTGCAATTCCTAGCTCCCGTCCCAGATCTTCCTCCCAGTCTAAATAACCCTCAAGTGTTTGTCCATCAGCTGTGCTCCACCCTCTATGCCCCCCTCCTCACTCCAGGTCCCATCCCTGAACCCTCATTCTATCCATACTTCTCCCCCACCGACTTCAGAGACATCCCACCCTTGGAAGCCCAACCCACATGCCCTACCCCATAAAGTCACCGGGAGCCCCACCCACAGCACAGTCCCAGAGGAGTCTGCCAGCCTCCCTGCCCACCTCCCTGCCCCACCTCCTCCCACTGATGTATGTAGCGGATGAGGCGGGAGAGGCGGAGCAGCCTTAGCAGGCTGAGGATCTTGGTGAAGCGCACAATGCGCAGAGCCCGAGCTGTTTTGTAGACTTCTGCGTCCAGTCGTGGCTCCAGCTCCACCACCAGGAAGATGTAATCCACCGGGATAGAGGAGATTAGGTCGACCAGGAACCAGGTCCGCAGGTAGCGTGTGCGGATGGCCCTCGGTGCCAGCAGGATCTCAGCGCCCTCTTCTACCACGATGCCCGTGCGGAAGTTAAGCGCCAGATCCAGCAGGAAGAAAGTGTCAGAAAGGACGTTGAAGACAATCCATGGTGGGGAGTTCTCCTCCTTGAAGAAGGTGATGCCCACAGGCAGCACAATAAGGTTCCCCACCATCAGCAGGAGCATGATCAGGTCCCAGTAAAACCTAAGGTGGAGTGGGATGGGGAGTAAGACCATGATATTTCACCAGACACTAGACTAAAAACAGATAGTCTGACACAAGAGTGTCAAGCGTGGGCAAGGATACAGAATAACAGAGTGACCATTTATATAATGGTGGCAGTGTCAACTGAACCACCATTTGGGAAAATAATTTGGCATTATCTAGTAAAGTTAAGCATTTCTATTCCCTGCAAACCAGCAATTCCATTCCTAAGTATATACACACTCAAGGGTGTATATATATGTATGTGTTCAAGGAGATACATATAGGAATAGCAGCTTTAAATCTGGGACAACCCAAAGGTCCATCCACAGAAAAATGTAGATAAATATACTGTGATATATTCATGTCCTGAAATAAAATACAACTGTGAAATCACCCAACTGCAGTCAAATTCCACACAATGGATGAATCTCACAAAATTAATATTGAGCAAAAGAAACAAAGAATTCATACTGGCATATTGGCTGATTCTACTTATACAAAGTTCAACCAGGTAAAACTAAACTGGCACTACCTTATTTATTCATAGGAAATTCATAGGAAAGGGGTAAGACTATAAAGGAAAGTAAGAAAATTAGTACTATGAAAGTTAGAATAATGGGTTTGGGGAAGGAATGTGAGCAGTAGGGGGCTTCTGCCCCTCAATCTTTCGTTTTCCTTTTTTTAAAAAAAGATTTATTTATTTATTTATTTATTTATACAAGCACTGGGTACAGTCAGAAGCGTGGGAGGGTGAGAGAATTCACCAGAGCCATGGCGGGGGAACAGAACAGGCAGACCGACGAAGTACACTGTTGAGGGGAGCAGCGGGCAGCAGGAGAGGTCTGCGCTCCATGTGGGACCCTCGCCTCCAGCGCTGGGGATCAAACCCGCACTGCAGATGTGGAACCCGCACTGGCAGCTTCGCAGCCCAGCGCTCAACCGCTGCGCCACCAGAGGAGGCCCTAGTCTCTCTTTTGACACCTAGACAGTAGGCTTTATAATTTGTGTGGTGTGTATGTCTACGATTATATACAACACTATATATCCCTACTATGTGTGTGTATATATATTCTTAGTACATGATAATATAATGTCCTTATGATACATATATATTATCTATGCCATTATTGTTCAATATTTTAAAAGTTAAAAAAAAAAGATAAAGTACCCTGTGCTAATCTCACAGGATTGTTAAAAAAATATGCATTGAAACAATGGATGTGACAGTGCTATAAAGTACTAGCTGGTATTATGACTCACCCACCCTTTATGCTAAGATTTCTCCCATGGCCAGCTTTCTGCTCATTCCTAGTGTAGGTCTTCATCCCTTCATCCCTTCATCCCTCCTCCCCAACACAGATGGACTTATGGCTCCTGTTTCTTGGCTGTTTACCTCAATCCCAGGTAGGGATGGTTTGTCTCCCCCTTTCATTTGAACTGAGCTTTTCAGGCATGTCCCTCCCCCTCCGTGGTAGCACAAACAGGGCCGCATACAGAGCAGCTCCCTAGGAGATCCTGAGGCAGCAAGACTTGAAGCTCTACATTCCTTTCCTTCCCTAGCCTCCCTGTGCCCACTGGGACTCTGGCTGAGCCCTGGCAAGGGCATGGGTAGGAGAGAGCCACACTGCTGTGGTAGCAGTTGTAGAAAGAGATCAGGAAGGAGCTAGGTAAAGCCTCGAGAAAAATCACTGGATAATCTGAGGGTCCCGATTACCTATGGTGAATTTAATTGCAAGATACGCCTAATGGCAGCAGAAAGCCAACTCCTTCTTACTCTGATTGTAAAATCTTTTTTTTTTTAAGATTTATTTATTTATGCATACAAGAGCTGGGGCACAGGCCAGAGATGTGGGTGAGAGGGGCGGTGAGAGGATCCACCAGAGACAGAGTGGGGAGCAGAACAGGCAGATTGACTGAAACACACTGATGAGGGGAGCAGCGGGTGAGTCAGGAGAGGTCTGCCTCTGCATGTGGGTTTCTCCCTGGCCGACCGGAGATCGAACTTGTGCTGCAGAGGTTGTGGATTGCTTCATAGTGCGGTGCTTAACCCCTTGCACCACCAGGGAGGCCCATAAAATCATTTCTTTCAACCCGTGAAAGACTGACTTGGGGACTGGTCCCCAAATCCAGGCCTCCAGGAAGACCCTCAAACTGTATGCTTTCAATCAAAAAATAAATCCTTGATTCCTTCTTCCTCCCCCTCCTGGGTCACTGGAGAAATGTTGTACTGTGAGCTGGGAGAAGAGAGGAAAAGAGGCTTCGCCTAGCCATAGAGCATCTTCACAGCCTGACTCACAGGGAGTCACAAGCCTAGCGGGTGATACAGTAGAGAGGATGGAGGCCCTCTAAGGGGGCTGCATGGCTTCTGGAGATACATCTTGGGGTGAAATAGGGGCAGGGAGGGAGAGCCACATGAGACTACACAAGGTGCATTGGTGGGTTGGAAATGAGACAGTAAGAGGGAAGTAGAAGAAACGTTGGGAGAAAGAGGAATATTTAGGGAGTATGTTTGTATGTGGATGCAAGATGATGTCTAAGTCTCCAATTGTGTTTCTAGGTTCCTGACTCACACCTCATCCTTTCTGCTCATTTTGTTCCCCAGGCAAGGTGCTTTGCACACATCCTTGCCTCATCCAAAAGCTGTCCTTCATTTCCCCCAAGGACAGGGCTGCTCTCCTCCCCTAGCGACCTTGATGTAGAGGAACAGCCTGATGGGGACTATGAAATGGCCCCACCCCCACCTCTGTCCCTTCTCTCTGATAGTCACCTGGGCGGTGGCCATGCCCTTGCTTTGCTGCCTCAATCTGAGTTCAGACACTGCTCTGCCGCATTCCTCTTTCAGCACCAGGGACAGCGACCCGGCCGCTCTGAGGACACCCTAGCCCCCTCCCAGCGACCCTCTATTTCCTGGTACCCTGTCCTGCAGGTGCTTGAGAGTGGGGGTTTGGGTGGAAGATAGAGGAGCTGGGTTTCATCCTCAGGTGGACCCCGAGCCTCGGAATGTGACATAATTTCCTATATTCCCAGCAAGCAAAAATGAAGGAAGCAAGGTCCCTAACTCCTGTGTTCCAGGTGGGGTGCGGGATTCCTGGAGTGGGAAATCCTGGTCTCTGGTGTCTGCTTGTTCCCCTTTGACTCCCCTGCCTGAGAAGTCACCAAGGATCTCCGGCAGGGATATCCCTCGCCCAAGAATTCCCAGGCTGGGCTGAGGGAAGAGACTCGGCCCACCCGGGGACCCCTGGGCCGGAAATGAAGTGACGGGGAGGGTGGGGCGGGCCTGGCCCCCGTGTCGCGGCCCGTGGGGGTGGGATTTGCGTCCCCCGCCCTCCCTGCCGGGCCCCCAGTACCGGAAGTCGCTGTAGGGGTGAATGATCCAGGCCCCCGCCGACTTGACTCGCTCCTGTTCTATTTCCACTGCTTTGTGGCTGCCAAACACGCGAAGGGAGAACTTGTTGACCGTGGGCTGGAGCAGCGTCCCAAGCGGCCTTCTCTTGGGCTCGGGCCCAGAACTGGACCCGGGGTTGGGACCCGAGGCCGTGGCCGCAGGAGCCTGGGCAGCAGGAGGTGCCGCCTCCAGACCGGGGTTCGCCCCGTCGCTGGTCCCGGGGGTCGGCCGCTGCTCCGCCTCCATGACGCCCGTCGGCTTACACCTTTGGCCTCCCAGACCCCGCCGCGGCCATTCCGGACCCCCGACCCCTCCCGGAGTGGGAGCCGGCGCAGCCCCGCCGGCTGGGAGCGGAGGCGTAG
Source organism: Talpa europaea (assembly GCF_964194135.1). NCBI lineage: Eukaryota > Metazoa > Chordata > Mammalia > Eulipotyphla > Talpidae > Talpa > Talpa europaea. The sequence continues at coordinate 77,457,048 of NC_140076.1, forward strand.
TCGGCGGGGAACTGCCGGCGCGCGGGGCGGAGGGGGTGTGTGCGACAGACTCTCCCGCGGGCGGCGGCGGGTTGCGCGGCGCCCCCTGGCGAGGGCCGCGCGAAGGCTGGGCAGCGCGGGCGGGCGGGGCTGCCCGAGCGCCAGCCCGGGAGGAGGTGGGGCCGCAGAGCCGGGATCCCGGAGGGACACGGAGATGGGCGTGGCTAGCAGGGGAGGCGGGGCTCCCCCGCAGGTGGAAAAGGCGGTGGGGGCGTGACCCAGTGTTAATGGGCCTTTCTCCCCTGAGATAGGACGGGGCGGAGTAGTGGGGGGACCCGGCGGAGTGTGGTGGGGCGGGGGGAGACGGGGCGGAATGGTGGGGGTAGGGCGGGGCGGAGTGAGGGGGCGGGGAACCCGTCTGCGCGTGCAGGAAAACCCTAAGTGGGCTGTCGCTCCAGGGATTAGGGAGGGTGAGGGATTGGGAACTAATGGAAGAAATGGGCAATAGCTTTTGAGATTCTTCTTCCCCACTCTCGCTAATGGACTTCGTGCAGTCCACTTTCTCTCAGCACTCTCCAGGCATATTCCTTTCTTCTGATCTTCTCCATAGTACTTAATTTAGAATTCATTGTGCCATCCTACACCAAATTTGCTCTATTGTGGCTGAATGGACAATGAGGATACAAAGATTAATACAAAAGTTCTAGCTATAAAGCCACCTGCTCCTCCAGAATAGGTAAATTACAGTGCTCTATGACGTTAACTGCTATAAATTCCTAAATATCTCAAGTTCATTCCTTCAACTCCATTTCTTGTTGCCATTGCCCTATTTAAATCCTTCAGCATTTTTTCACTTAAATTATTTCAGAAACCTTTAAAAGGGTCTCTAAATTAGCCCAGACTAATCTTTTTTAAAGATTTATTTTATATTTTATTTATTTATGCATACAAGAGCTGGGGTGTAGGCTGGAGGTGGGGGGGGAAGAAGGGGGAGGAGGTGAGAGGATTCACCTGAGACAGAGTGGGGAGCAGAACAGGCAATTGACTGAAATATACTGCTGAGGGGAGCAGTAGGCAAGATAGGAGAGGTCTGCTGTGCCATGTGGGTCAGCTCCCTGGCTGGGGATCAAACTTGTGCTGCAGTGGATGCAGATACCTTCATAGTGCTGAGACTTAACCCCTTGCACCACCAGGGAGGCCCCAGACTAATTCTTTTTTCACACTCTGCCAGAGTTAATTAAAATCTGAATGTAGCTCTATCACATGTTAACTATGTCCTTCAAACTTCCCTGTCTTCTATAGGATTGTATTTAAACTCCTTAGAATGACATACAAGGCCCTGAAAAGTTTGCACCTAGTTTTAACAACCTTTCTCCTGAGAATCCCTCTCTGGAAAGCCAAGACATCGACCACATTGAAATAACTTTTTTTTTTTAAGATTTATTTATTTATGCATACAAGAATTGGGGTAGAGGCCAGGGTGCAGGGGTGAGAGGATTCACAAGAGACAGAGTGGGGAACAGAACAGGCAGACTGACTGAAATATACTGCTGAGGGGAGCAGGGGGCTGTACCATGTGGGTAGCTCCCTGACTGGCCGGGATGCCTGGATCAAACTGGTGTTGCAGAGGCTGCTGATAGCTTCATAGTGCTGTGGTTAATTCCTTGTGCCACCAGAGAGGCCCATGTTGAAATACTTTTTTGGGTTTTTTTTTTTTTAAGGTTTATTTATTTATGCATACATGAGCTGGGTACAGTCCAGAGGTGTGCAGGGTGAGAGGATTCACCAGAGACAGAGTAGGGAACAGAACAGGCAGATTGACTGAAATACACTGCTGAGGAGAGCAGCAAGCAAGTCAGGAGAGGTCTGCTGCGCCATGTGGGTAGCTCCCTGGCTGGGGAGTGAACTTGTGCTGCAGTGGCTGCGGACAGCTTCGTAGGTTGCGTCTTAACTCCTTGCGCCACCAGGGAGGCCCTGAAATACTTTTGAATTGGGGTTTTGGAGCAGGCCCAGAGTCTGAGGATCCCATGTAGGCTCTCTCTCTGTGCTTCCCTTTGATAAGGAAAGAATTCAGTTTTGAGACCAAAGTTACAGAAAAGCAAGACATTTATTGATAGATTAGAGGAAGGGCACCAAAAATCTCTGAGCAGAAAGGGGTCCAAGTGGGTAGCCACTGAGGGGGCAAGGGTAGTTGCTTATGTGGATATAAAGGGCAAAGTGTGGGGATTTGGCCATTGGGTGTCTCCACATTGTATCTTGCTGATTGGTTGGGACCACAGGGTCTCCTAGTCTACTGATGCCCACCAAATCTTCCCATTAGTTATCTGGTCTGCCTCCCCCCAGCCAGCTTTGGCCCACTGCTATTGTGCTATTGTGTTGGTGCTTCGAACATTCCAATTTTAGTTGAGTTGCGGGGGCACCCTCCTGGTCCACAACTGTTCTCCAATCAGATTGATAAATGGCAGTAGGGCTTCTGGGTTTAGGGGCACTCTTGTGATTCCCCACTGATTGTTCAGCTTGATAAATGGGCAGGGAGCTTGGGCACCCTGTTCCTAAGTATTGCCTATACCCATTTCCTAACTTCCTCGTTCACATTGTTCAGCCTGGTCTCTGAACCTTTGCAAATATTTTCACTTCCTGATATTCTCCTCCAATTCTTCTCCTCCACTTAGTTCACATTTTCTCTCCTCTAGAAAACCTAGAAGCACATTACCAACTTGCTTTCCTCAGGTAGGTCTAGTCTAGAGTTTTTACCAACGGTGAGGTCATCACTGTTCCTATCTGCTCTTGTCACAAGTCTGCCTTTATTTTTATTTTTTTAAAGAATTTCTTTTTCTTTTTTTAAGATTTATTTATTTATACAAGCACTGGGTACAGTCAGAAGCATGGGAGGGTGAGAGAATTCACCAGAGCTAGAGGTGGGAACAGAACAGACAGACTAATGAAATATACTGCTGAGGGGAGCAGTGGGGGTGACAGGAGAGGTCTGTGCACCATGTGGGATCGCAAGCAGGCGGTGGGGGATCGAACCGACGCTGCTGAGGCTGCGGGCAGCTTCGCAGCCCACCGCTCAACCGCTGTGCCACCAGAGGAGGCCCTCTGCCTTTATTTGTTTATAGGTCTTTCTCTTCCATTTAAATGAGAAGTTCTGAAAAACAGGAGCCTTGAGCCTGGCACAGTGATGGACACAAAGTGGACACTTAGTAAATGCTTGTTGAATGAACAATGTTCATGGAAAAGGAAGTGACCCTCCACTCTTTTCTCTCCAATTACCTGTTCTCGTCTATTTTAGGGACCGTCTTTCTGGCTAACTGATCTACCCAATCTCCCCCTGACTACCCTCTAGTTGCCCTCTGATAATCACTAACTAGTGTAGTTATCCTCGGGTTTTTTTTTTTCATTTCCCTTCTATTTCTCAATTCTTTCTGTAGTGTCTTTAGCTCTGCTCAGTTTGCCTCAAGGTCTCCTTCTCTCTCCTTTTTTTTCCTATTCAGTAAATTTACACTTCTCATATATTATGAGTACCCACATAACATAATTCTCAAGCAATTTTCTGGGTTTCGGCACCTGCTTCTCCATCTCTCAAGCCTTTCCTCCACAGCCATGGCGCCGACCCCACACATGCATAGCCTTTGTTCAGTAAAAAAGGTAGGAGCCCCTCTTTGCTGTGGTAAGATAGCCAAACCGTTTCAAGAACTGGTTATTTGCAGGCTACGCTGGAGAATTAAACTTCACCCAAATCTCGAAAGGTTTGATGAGCGGCGCCAACTAATAAGTGACAACCCTTTCTTTTAAACCTCCAAACTTAACCACGTAAGTCACAGAAGTCTCATTAAAACGGTAAGAGGCTGGGCCTCCCCGGTGGCGCAGCGGTTGAGCGCTGGGTTGCGAAGCTGCCCGCGGCCTCTGCGGCGCCAGTTCCATCCCCGGCTGCTCCCCGGCCACCAGAGGAGGGTCCCGCATGGCGCGCAGACCTCTCCTGCCGCCCGCTGCTCCCCTCAGCAGTGTACTTCGGTCCTTCTGCCTGCTCTGCTCCCCGCTCTGGCTCTGGTGAATCCTCTCACCCTCCCCCGCTTCTGACTGTACCCAGTGCTTGTATGAATAAATAAATTAAATAAATCTTTAAAAATAAAATACTATTTAAAAAAATAAACAAAATAAAACGGTAAGAGGCTGAGGCGAGGCAAAGGACAGAAGGCCTTGGACTCAAGGCACGGCACTGCGCCCCGCCCCGCCCCGATGAACTCCCTCCACCCAGCCCCTCGTCTGCTCTCACGAGCCGACGCCCTCCAGCTACGCGAGGACGCAGAGGCGTGCGCGGCCCTGGGGGCGGAGCCCTGGGGGTAGCTGGGAAGCGACGCAGGACGTGCGTCGTGCGTGCTCGCTCACGGTGGCGGCGGTGGATCGGAGAGGCCTGAGCCGGAGACCGAGCTGGGATCGGGCCCCGGGCGGGGGCGGTGCAAGCGGCGCCCGGCGGATCCTGGGGGCGGGGACGGAGCCGGGGCGGGCGGGACTGGAACGGAGCCGGGAGCTAGGCGGGAGGGCCCAGGGTCTCGGGTTGGGGGGGTGGAGCCGCACTTCGTCGCCGCGGGGGTGCCGGGACTCCGGCCGCAGTGCCGCCGCCATCACGGACTTCCTGTGGGACAAGCGCACGGGCCTCGCCGCCAGAACGGTGAGCGCGCGGACTGACGGGCCGCGGGGCCGCGCGGAAAGATGGCGACCGCGGGGCGGGCGGGAATAGAATTGGATTGGGGTTAAAGGACGTGATTAGGAGAGGGCGAGGGTTGCGACCTGCGAAGTGGCAGAGGTGAGGACTAGGGAGATGAGGTCGAAGGCGATCGGCCTGCTTTAGCTGTACCTGAGAAGACTTACAGGAAACTTGGGGGGACCAAGGTAGCAGATGGAGCGATGGAGAAGGCATAGAAGTGGTTGCAGAGATGAGAGAGCGCAAAAGAGCAAAGTTGAACCAAGGCTGGAGTGGAGGAAGCCGCCACCATGTCACTTGGAGGATGCAGAGAATTGGCTCTAGGAGTTCTGGGTTTTCTGAGGAGAGCAGGGAAACTTAGAGGCTGAAAAAGGTGGTAGGCTGGGGACCCTTCGTTGGTGGGGAGGAGACTTATTAGGAACTTTATTAGCAGTGTGTTTGGTGAAGATGACATGTGGCTGTGCTAAACAAAGTTAAATTACCTGGGAGAATCTAGTGTTTCCATCTTCTCAGTTTCCTGCAAGCCCTGTTAGGCCACAAATGAATCACGTATCACTCCACTCAATTCCAGGAGGTTGAGAAGAAATAGCTTAGAATAGGAGCCAGATGTTGGAGTCATAAAGCTTTTCCACTCCTAATCCTACCCCTTTTCCCCTTCCTCAGACTTCTGTCCCTGGCCTGTTTCATTTCATTCTGCCTTGCTATTCTCATCTGTATTGTGGCTCTGCTTTCTTTCTGATTCTTTCCTGAAAGGAGAAATAGGATTGTTACACCATGCCATTCCCATTCCAATAACTGGAAGGTGGCCAAGTAGTGCTGATGCTAATTTAAAACCAGTTATTCTGTACTTCCTAAGCACAAGAGTGGAGAGGCCAGATGGGAAGCTGACTACAGCTTGGGCCCTCCTCTATTAGGACTTCTCAGGAATGATTTGGCCAGAGATGTGAGCAATGATTGAGAACGTACAAGGGACTAGACTAGAACTAAGTCCTTGGAATTTGTTTATATTTGGTTTACACTGCTGTAAGGAGAAACCTGGTAAACTGGATTCCTGCCCTCAGGACACAAGTGGTCTAGTTGGGGAGATAAGATATACTCTTAGGCTCTAAAACATTTTTCATAATTAGGTATACTAAAGCTTTGTTTCCTTTCGTGATGAGGGACTCAGTATGACACAGGTTTATCTTAGATCCCAGCCAGGAGTGAATTGTCAGTCTCCATCAATTACCCAGTCTCACCTATAAGAAATGAGCTGTGGCCCAGACTTGAAGGTATTTGTGGAACCATGTTCGAGTATAGTCGAGTAATGAGCTGAGGGGGTTTCCCAGTTTTCAGCCAGAATTAGTAGGTAAATATATATTCCATCAAGGAGGAAATACAAGCACAGAGGAACACTGAGGAAGTTGTAAGTGGCAAAAAGACGTGGAAATAAAAGAGCAGAAAGCATCTTAGCTCTGGAGTAGCCAATCCTTGGAGGGGACCTAAGAAATCTCAGGACTTCCCCCACTATTTCTGATTTCCCTTCCCTTCCAGATGCCTCATCCCCGAAGGTACCACTCCTCAGAGCGAGGCAGCCGAGGAAGTTACCATGAACAGTATCGGAGCAGAAAGCATAAGAGACGGAGAAGCCGCTCCTGGTCAAGTAGCAGTGACCGGACACGGCGGCGCAGGCGGGAAGACAGCTACCATGTCCGTTCTCGGAGGTGAGGCCTGGGAGGACATCTCAGACTCAAGGTTTCTCACTACTCATGTGTTCAACAAACAATGGCTATGTGCGGAGCAGTTGGGTGAAGATGATGCTTAAGACAGATGCTGGAATAAGTCATTTGTACCATGGTGTCAAGGGTATACGTAGTGGAAGTACGGGGCAAGGGGCTGAGAAAGCATCCAGCAGGTTTGGTTGGAGAGAAACAGAAAGTGTAGTTTGGGGGAAATTTAATTTCTCAGCTTGTCTGAAGGACAGGGCAGAAGTGGCCCAGGCAGAGGGAAAGCAAGTGCTAAAGGCTAGGGGTTAGAGCCAACAAGACAAGATGGAGTTAGTCTGTGTGACAGTGGCATGCATACTCAGTGGAAAGGCTGGATTACGGATTGTATGAAGGAGAGCTGGAAGTTGGGAATGTCTTGAGAAAGAAGTGACTGTTCCATTATGTCACTGGTGGGGAGGGGACTTTCCCAGAGGGAGTAGTTCTCTGTCTTTCCAGGGGTCTTGGTGACATGAAGGTGTGGGGATCCACCTCTGTGCTAGTTACTTCGTTTCCCTCAATCTCTGTGATTTGATGAGTGCCTGAGAGCAATTTTTTTTTAAAAAGATTTATTTTTATTTATGCATACAAGAGCTGGTACAGGCCAGCGGTGGGGGTGGGGCTCTGAGAGGATTCACCAGAGACAGCGTGGGGAACAGAACAGGCAGACTGACTGAAATACACTGCTGAGGGGAGCAGCAGGCGAGTCAGGAGTGGTCTGTTGTGCCATGTGGGTTGCTCCCTGGCAGGCCAGGGGATGGAACTCATGCTGCAGTGGCTGCAGACAGCTTCATAGGCTGCATCTTAACTCCTTGCGCCACCAGGGAGGCCCTAAGAGCAATTTTTATACATTATTCTTTGACATTACTGAGGGAGGACCTTTTCATGTGGCGTGGCAAAGAATGCGACCCCTGACCAGATGCAGCTCATGGGTGTTTGTTGTCCAACAGCAGCTATGATGACCGCTCATCAGACCGGAGGGCATATGACCGGCGATACTGTGGCAGCTACAGGCGCAATGACTACAGCAGGGATCGGGGCGAGGCTTACTATGACGCAGACTACCGGCATTCCTATGAATATCACCGGGAGAACAGTAGTTACCGCAGCCAACGAAGTAGCCGCAGGAAGCACAGACGGCGGAGACGGCGCAGCCGAACGTTCAGCCGCTCCTCTTCGGTGAGTGCCAGCCCAGGCCCTTCCTCTCCCCACCCTTCTTCAGGCTCTCTAGGATCCTGGTAAGTGAGAATTACCCTTATTCTCATCTGAGCATTGGGGCATGAACATTGAGCTGGGCAATGAGTCTGTCTACTCTCTTGGAAGCTTTCCGACTCTGGGAGGGCCTGGAATCTGCTTTGGAGATAAATGGGCACAGCGTTTGTGACCCCCAGTGCCCTCCCTGGCATGCTGGGCTTTAGATTGTGTTGGGAACACTCCTTTGCCCCAGAGGCCTCCACATTCTAGTGGGGGCCTTGCTTGTGAAATGTCTTTCTCTCCCAAGCCCTGGGCTCCATGGCCCCCTCAGCAGGTGGGCTTGGGTGGGGGCAAGGGGAGATCTGTACCCACCTGGAAGGGCATTGTGTAGAGCATGGGATTGTGAGTGACAATGGCAACGACACCACTTCTCTGCTCTGCCCGTACCTTCCCTGTTCCCGTTGTGGGTTTGGGACTTGGGATTATGCGCCGCTCTCTCTTCTCACCCCAATCCGCCTTACTGCATCTGACGTGTTCCCTTCCACTGTCCCCCATCATCGTCTGTCCCCCCTGGCTGGGCGCCTGTGACCGGTGACCCCTCCACCACCCACCCCGCCTCCCTCCGGCCCCCGCTCCGACACCTGGCTTGCTCCGACCCCCCCCGCCCCCCGACAGCAGCACAGCAGCCGGAGAGCCAAGAGTGTAGAGGACGACGCTGAGGGCCACCTCATCTACCACGTCGGGGACTGGCTACAAGAGCGATGTACAAGCCAAATCGTAACAATCCTATAGCCTGTAATGGTCCCATAGCCATCCTAACGTCCCAAGCCAACCTAAGTCACAGTCTCTTTTGCCTTTTCTCCGTGGTGTTGCTTATCTGGGTGGTTTGAGTTGCTGTTGAGAATTGACCTCTGCTGTCCACTCCCAGCTCTCATGGCCCCTGGGTTTAAAGGTGGTGGGAATCATGCAGGGGTTTTTTTCCCCTGTGACCATCTGTGTCTGTTCCCCCTTCCTTCATCTCACCCCAGGTTGCTGTACCCTTTTTCCTTCCAACTCCGCTCATTCCCCACCTTTTCTCCCTCCCTCTCCCCGACCCTGCTCTTTTTCATTTCAGATGAGATTGTAAGCACTTTGGGAGAAGGGACCTTCGGTCGAGTTGTACAGTGTGTTGACCATCGCAGGTAACTGTCAGCCCAGTCTCTACTCCATACATCCTAGGCATAAATAAGTAGGGAAGTGTAGGTGTCTGGGGTTCTTTAGTTGATTAGCCAAAGGCAGGATTTCTTAATCCTCAGCCCCATTCAATCTGAAATGTTCTTAAGAGGACCTAGCAAAAATCTTTCTTGCCAACCTGCAGGGGCGGGACTCGAGTTGCCCTGAAGATCATTAAGAACGTGGAAAAATACAAGGAAGCAGCTCGACTTGAAATCAACGTACTGGAGAAAATCAATGAGAAGGACCCTGACAACAAGAAGTAAGCAAGCAGCGGAGTATATGAGGGGTCTGAGAGGCTCCACCTCTACACAGAAAACCTTCCCGGACCTGGGTTAGGCAGGCACAGGGGTCCTGGACCTTCTCATCCATTCATCTTTTGTTCATCATCTTAGAGTAGTAGCACAATAGGGCAGGAAGGGTGTGTCTTCCTGTGACTTTCTATAATATAGTCCCCTTGTGTCAGGTGGGTAGATTGCTCTACAGTTTGCTCCAGCCTCTTTAAGGATATGCCTTGGAAGTGGCCCAGAGAATTTTTTCATCCAAAAATTGAGTTTTTAATACCTGGAACTATGTTGATTAGGGCACAGACATTTATATGTAATATATGCATTCACACACATCCATAAGTCAAATATAGAATCAGAGCTTTCAGCAGAGACATAAGAGGACAGTAGGTACAAATATGGCCCTGAAGGTGGCCGGTGAGATGTGAATTTCAGGAGTGGGAATCAGGTTGGGATTTAGGAGTGTGACTTTTTTTTTTTTTTAGATTGATTTATTTATGCATACAAGAACCGGGGTACAGGCCAGATGTGCAGGGGCGGGTGAGAGGATCCAGTAGAGACAGCGGAGAACAGAACAGGCAGGCGCTGAAATACACTGCTGAGGGGAGCAGCAGGCGAGACAGGAGAGGTCTGCCACGCCATGTGGGTATCTCCCCGGCTGGCCGGAATCGAACCCACGCTGCAGTGACTGTGGACAGCTTCATAGCGCTGCGCTCAACCACCTGCGCCACCAGGGAGGCCCAGGGGTGTGACATTTTGACAACTCAGGGTCCACACTAGAACCCGGCACTGAACAGCTTGTCAGCAAATAGGTGTTTTTTTTTTTTGTTTTTTTTTTTGAACTATTTAAAATGTTGCAGGAAAATGGTTTGAAGTTTGGCAGGTATGCCTCTCTTGGGTCTGCCTTAGCTGAACTGAATTTTGTTGGTAATACTAGCTGGTGTATTTCTACACAAGTATGTAAATTCAACAGCTTTGTAGTCCTCCCTTGTTGGAGGGGTGGTGGGCAGATGGGAGCTCATTGGACACCCCCTTCCCCCATCTCTCTTCCCAGCCTCTGTGTCCAGATGTTTGACTGGTTTGACTACCATGGCCACATGTGTATCTCCTTTGAGCTTCTGGGCCTTAGCACCTTCGATTTCCTCAAAGACAACAACTACCTGCCCTACCCCATCCACCAAGTGCGCCACATGGCCTTCCAGCTGTGCCAGGCCGTCAAGTGTGAGTGGGGCGGGCCGAGGTGGACTCTGGGGCAGCCCCTTCCTCCATTGGACCTCTTCTGTCTCAGTTGTGCACTGATGCAGGCCCTAAGCAGACACCTCAGCTACCTGCTTCTTTTTATTTACTGTCATGTTGACATCTACTTTACTGACTTTACACCTTGAATGATGGCTGCACCATCACTGATTGCTTTTCACTCCAGTCCAACCTAGCAGAAGCTGGAAGAGAAAGCCTTTGAAATCGAAGCACTAAATTACCTTTTTTTCCTTCATTCCCCTTTCTTGGGGAAGTGTAAGTCAGGCAGCAAGCTCAAAGAGGCAGATTCCTCAAGCTAGAGGGTTACTTTGGGCTGAGATGAGATGTTCTCTTCTCCCAGCAAGCAGGTAGGAGCAGGGAATAGTCTGCAGCCAAGTTGCCAGGTGGGGAGTCTGGACTAGTACGCAGTTCCTCGAGTCTTCAGTTTCATAGTTCACAGAATGTACACATGTCAGAATCAGTACAGATATTTATATTTATATCCCTAGTAATCCATCTTTTACATCAGTTGAAAATTACATACGTGGCTTACTTTAATTGAGTGTAGGACTTCTTAGACTAGGCATTTCATTTGGTTGTAGAGCAGAAAGCAGCCTAGTGATTGTGGACCAGCCTCCTCACCAGCTTTGAGCTAGGGGACCAAGCCTGGGGATCAGCTGGTGTCAGTTAGCTCTGGCCGCCTGGACCAAGCCTAATCTGGCCTTATTCCCTGCAGTCCTCCATGACAACAAGCTGACACATACGGACCTCAAGCCTGAAAACATTCTGTTTGTAAATTCAGACTACGAACTGACCTACAACCTAGAGAAGGTAAGGTGGACAGGGTCTACCTTTGGCTAGTAGAACAGGCAGCTTTTTTGTCCCACATTTTCTTTGGTTGGGCTCCAACTAAGTAAAAGTGGCATACCAGAATAGATAGATGGGGAGACATAAGAAGACTTAAGTTGGAAGAGGACATGAAAAATGATCCCACATAACTTTAAAATAGTTAGGCTTTTAAGATTCTTGTTTTCAACTTCCTTCTCTTTTTTTCAGATCTCTTTCTGTAAGGGTAGCCAAGCTCCCTTGACTAACAAGAGAACAGAGATCTCAGCACTAAGGAAGCTGTCCCATCCCTTGACTACCTGTTAGATATTTGGGGGAGGGGGGCGGTTAAAACTGTATACCAGTCACTTGAGGATAGTCTTTAAATAAAGTGCTTTGTAGCAAGTGAGAGGGAAGGGAAGGCTGTAAAGCAGGATGATTCTCCAGCAAGTAAGCACAGGCAGGAGGTCAGAGTTGCTTTTTTAGAGCCTCAAAAGCTTTTTATTTTATTTTTATTTTTTTTTAAGATTGATTTATTTATGCATACAAGAGCTGGGGTACAGGCCAGAGATGCTGGGGGTGAGAGGATCCATCAGAGACAGAGTGGGGATCAGATCAGGCAGACTAACTGAAATACACTGCTGAGGGGAGCAGCGGGTGAGACAGGAGAGGTCTGCCTCGCCATGTTGGTTTTTCCCTGGCCGGACAGGGATCAAACTCATGCTGCAGAGGCTGTGGATTGCTTCACAGTGCAGTGCTTAACCTTTTGCGCCACCAGGGAGGCCCTCAGAAGCTTTTTAGATGGTTGTGGGGGCATCTCCATCTGAGAAGCAGAGATTCATTCTCCTCCGGCTTTGCTCCTAGAAGCGAGATGAGCGCAGTGTGAAGAGCACAGCTGTGCGTGTGGTAGACTTCGGCAGCGCCACCTTTGACCACGAGCACCATAGCACCATTGTGTCCACACGCCATTACCGAGCTCCAGAGGTCATCCTCGGTAAGGGGAGAGAACAGGGTTTTCCAAGAACGTAACTGGATGTGGTGATGAGAGTGGCATCCCCTAAGCTTCATACTACCTTTCCCTTCCCATCCCTACCCAGAGTTGGGCTGGTCACAGCCTTGTGATGTGTGGAGCATAGGCTGCATCATCTTCGAGTACTATGTTGGCTTCACCCTCTTCCAAGTAAGTGGTGGGTTCTTATGTGGCCACCTGGCTTCCCCCCCGATTGTTTCATCTGCTGAGGACCTGCCTGCTCATTCCTCCACATTGCTTACTTTACTCATGTCCTCAGCAGCTCCTTCCCAGTTCCATACTCAGTACTGTCTTTATTTCCCAGACCCATGACAACAGAGAGCATCTAGCCATGATGGAAAGGATCCTGGGTCCTATCCCTTCCCGGATGATCCGAAAGACAAGGTGAACCTTACGTGGGAGGGCTTAACCCTTTTCCTTTTCTTTCCACAAAACTGGTCTATTTCATGTCATTTTCTTTTTTCTTTGACACCTCCCTTCCCCTCCCCCAGCTACTCTCAGATGGGGGAATAAGAGAATTATCCCACAACAAGAGGAACCTCTTGATTCCTCAACCTCCCCTTCCCCTCTAGGAAACAGAAATATTTTTACCGGGGTCACTTGGATTGGGATGAGAACACATCTGCTGGGCGCTACGTTCGAGAAAACTGCAAACCACTGCGGGTGAGCCCGACTGGGAATAAATAGTGCCCATCATCCAGAGGTCACTTCCTTCTTGAGGTGGTTTCCCCTGGAATGTACTTCATAAGAATAGGGTTAGGAATGAAAGGGAATGTAAACTGTAAAGAAGAAATCTTTGGTCAATAGAAGACAGATAAGAAGGAGTGGTTTTGTGGAGAGAAGGTTAGACAGCCATGTCTTTTTTTTTTTAATTACTTTATTTTTAAGATTTTATTTATTTATACAAGAACTGGGGGTACGGGTCAGAGGTGTGGGAGGGTGAGAGAATTCACCAGAGAGAGTGGGGTACAGAACAGGCAGATGGACTGAAGACACTGCTGAGGGGAGCAGCAGGTGAGGTAGGAGAGGTCTGCCACACCATGTGGGAATCTCCCTGGCCTGCTGGGAATTGAACCCATGCTGCAGAGGCTGCAGAGAGCTTCACAGCACTGCGCTCAACCTGCTGCGCCACCAGGGAGGCCCTAGACAGCCATGTCTTTCTTTTTTTTTTTTTTAAAGATTTATTTATTTTATTTATACAAGCACTGGGTACAGTCAGAAGCGCGGGAGGGTGAGAGAATTCACCAGAGCCAGAGGGGAGAGCAGAGCAGGCAGACTGTCGAAGTACACTGCTGAGGGGAGCAGCAGGCGGCAGGAGAGGTCTGCATGCCATGTGGGACCCTCACCCGGCGGCCGGGTATCGAACCTGTGCTGCCGAGGCTGCGGGCAGCCTCGCAGCCCAGCACTCAACCACTGCGCCACCGGGGAGGCCCAGCCATGTCTTTCTTGAGCCAACTAGAGATCAAAGTAATGTCCTGGATACTTTAGGTCAGACAGAAAAGAATAAACTACTTTGAAGAGCTTACATTTTAATGAACTAAAGAAGATTCATGAAGTTGACAAGGATATACAAGTAGAAAGACCTTGCGAAGAGTATAAAGGAGTAATTGTGCTAGCGGGAAGATAGATTGAGCTGTAATGTCAGAAGCGTTCATGGTTGGCTAGTGGTGAGGTAGCACTCATAATGGCTGCAAGCAGGGCCTTTGTTCTCCAAGATGAAAGCCAGGGCCCTGAAGGAGGAGGTGGGGTTTGTCAGGCATCTGCCTCACCTTTTTTCCCCCCCCCCGCCCTCCACCACCAGCGGTATCTGACCTCAGAGGCAGAGGACCACCACCAGCTCTTCGATCTGATTGAAAGCATGCTAGAGTATGAACCTGCTAAGCGGCTGACCTTGGGTGAAGCCCTTCAGCATCCTTTCTTCGCCCGCCTTCGGGCTGAGCCACCTAACGCCAAGTTGTGGGACTCCAGTCGGGATATCAGTCGGTGACGATCAGGCCCTGGACCCCCCTGCATCTCTTACAGCTGGGAGGGTCCAGTCCAGGACACTGGTGCTTTTTTATACAAGAGACAGAGCTGGAGCCCACTTCTGGCTCCCTATATACCTGTGAATATGTGAAATAGTGTAAATATGGAAGAACTTGTACCTATCACTTCAGCCCCTGCCTGTACAGAATGCTACGCCATCCACACTCTTCTCACCCTCACCTGCCCCTTTACCTGAAGCTGATGGGGGCAGAATGAGGTAACCAGGTGGCATCTATCCCCATGTTTTATAAGGAATTTTGTACAGTCTTTGTGAAATAAAATGACGTGCTTCATCTGATTTCCCCCCATCCCCCATCCTTGGAATTTGAGGTTTGGGGATGCTGGGGTGGAGGGATGAGAAAGAAAGTTGGCAATTTCTGAGTTTGGGTAGGAAGGCGAGCGTCCCATCTTCCCCTCCAGAATTGACCAGAGCCAGGCCACCACTTTTATCTGCCCAGTTTGACTTAGCTGGGTAGGTTGGGGTAGGAGAAAGCTATAAAGTAAGCACTTCACAAATGGAATGATATGGGTTGGGAAAGCTGGGCCCCAGGATAGAACAAGGATCCCAGATGAAAAACCACCTGCTCAGCTAAGCTAGTAGGAGGCCACCTTCACCAGATAAAAGACTCCCATGGTACATCTTCGAGACCTGGGCGGATGGGGCGTCTGGCGCTAGGCGTCCTGGGCCTTGTAGTTCCTCGGCGGAGGGAAGTCACGTGACGGCGAGGCGGTAGTTGCCTGCGGGGAGTGGGTGAGCGGCGTCACGTGGGGGTATTTCCGTCTTTGCTTTTAGCCAAGACGCAGGCGCAACCCGTAGCTGCTGCGGGAATCTTTATGAGCCTTCCGGTGGGTACAACCAATCCGTGTACAGAGAAGCGGGGCGGACCGAGAAGAGCGGAGGGAGTTCTGAGAGCCTCTGCCGCCACTGCCGCGGCAGGGGCGTGGAGGCCACGGGGCGACCCAGTCCGCAGTTGCAAACATGGCTCAGAGCAGAGACAGCGGAAACCCCTTCGCCGAGGCCGGGGAACTTGATAATCCCTTTCAGGTGACTTGCGTCGGCCTCCTCTGGGTAGCTGGGTTGACTTCTGTCGGTTCTGGAGGGTCGGGCTAACTTATATGGGAATACGTAACATTTGATCCAGGTAAGGGCCGCCACGTGGGCGTGACTGTGATTACAGCCCTCTGAGCACCCTCGGGGGCGGGCCCTGCCCCTGTAAAGAACTTGTACCAGCAGTATAGGGTGAAGGATTTGGGCAAGTGGTGGGACAACAGCGTGCCCCCCACGGTGCATTCCTTGGAGGTAATAGGAGAACCCGATGAGAATACCTCCCAGAGGCATCAAGTGCCAGCTGAGCCCCACTCTTTACCCGCAGGACCCAGCAGTGATCCAGCACCGACCCAGCCCGCAGTATGCCACACTTGACGTCTACAACCCTTTTGAGGCCCGAGAGGTGAGCTGTAGTGTACAGGAGACTTGGAAGGGAAAGGAGTGCTCATAAGCCAGCACTGACCTGTCACTTACTAACCTTGAGTTCTTAAGCAGGAAATCCTCATTTTCCTTACTTATGAAGCAGGGGACTTTGCTACAGGCAAGGAAAGAACCGACACTGTGCTCTTAGCTCCCTGGAAGAAGCCAGTCTGCCCTGGCGTGCCTATTCCTTCCAGAGGCACTAGGGCCAACGAACCATCCAGTTTGAGCTCTGAATGTGGGCCTGGGAGCTCCTGGAGTCAAGACTCCACGTGGGAACACTTATTTGAAAAAAGTGAATGGGGGTGGGTCAAGTTGGGGAGAAAACAAACTATGCTTAGGTGTGCAATTAGAAGGCAGGGAATGAGAGCTGGATCTGTAGGCCCTGCTGAAAGAAAAAATGGTAAGAGTTTTACAAAAGGCATAGATACTGTAGATGAGTGCTCTGAGTCCTGGCCGAGGAGTTTGATGTGTGGGGTGATGAGGACTGCTGCATGTCATCATAGATTTTTCTGACATCAGTTCAACCCCAAAACTAGCTTTATAACTGGGAGAGGGGCTGCTGCCTTAGATAATGAGTTGTCTGTGTCTGAAAGTATTCAAGGAGATTCCTGTGTTTTGAGATACTAGATGTACCTTAAGATCTTTTCCAAACCAAACAGCCACCACCAGCCTATGAGACTCCTGCTCCTGCCCCTGCCCCGTTGCCTCCACCCTCGGCTCCCCCCCTGCAGTCCTCCAGAAAGCTCAGCCCCACAGAACCTAAGAACTATGGCTCCTACAGCACCCAGGTAAAGAGAATGAGGTTGGAAAGAGGGGCTAGCCCTGGGGCTGGAGACTCACCTCTCCCTCTGCTCATATTGGGCAGGCTTCAGCTGCAGCAGCCACAGCTGAATTGCTAAAGAAGCAGGAGGAACTCAACCGTAAAGCAGAGGAGTTGGACCGGAGGGAACGGGAGCTGCAGCATGCTGCCCTGGGGGGCACAGCTAGTAAGTTGATCCTGGGTCAGGCAGGGAAGTTTATTTGACAGTTTGGAAAGAGCGAAAAGAATCTAGGAGCGTGGGATCTGGACCCTTTACTAACTATGAGCTTGTAAGCAAGAACATCTCAGTTGCCTTACTTATAAAGCAACAATGATGTTTGTACTTGTTTAACAGGGTTGTAGTGAGTGTTGAACAAGGTCATTTATACACATACTTGGCACAGTTCTTAGAAGTTGTAAATAGTAATAATACACATTCACTATTGACATTATTTCTGCCATTCTCACTCCCTTAGACCTTGAGTTGGAGACAGAAGAGAGCCTTGGAGATGGAAGGGAGAGGGAGTGACTCCTTTGTTGGTCTTCACCTGACTTCTGGGGTCCTCTTGCTCTTTTTGTGCCTTACAGCTCGACAGAACAATTGGCCCCCTCTGCCTTCTTTTTGCCCAGTTCAGCCCTGCTTTTTCCAGGACATCTCCATGGAGATCCCCCAAGAATTTCAGAAGACAGTATCTACCATGTACTACCTCTGGATGTGTGAGTAGTGAGGAGCCTTTTTGGAAGAGCACAGGTAGCAGCTTGAACCTCCCTTTTGCCCCGGAGCCCACTCATCTCCAACTAAACACTTGACTCCCAGTGTTCAAGTTTAAGGCTAATTTCTGCAGGAATCTTCTTGGGTTACTCCCTTTATGACATCTAGGACTGACTGTCCGGCCTTTTAGTAAATATATACAGTTTTCCTCTTTCTCTTTCCCATGGCACTGGGCAAAAATGTGTTCTGAATCCTTTATGTGCGTTTGCAGAAGGGATCATGTGTGATTGAGATTGGTTTGTTCTGTCACCCTGTGGAGTTGAGGATTCTGGGACGACTGAAGCAGTCTTCCTTTTTTTACTCTGCCTTGTTTGGTGAGGGTGTGGGCTGGATGTCTGTGGGAAGAAGCTTCCACTGCAGACCACAGCCCCCCGTCATCCTGTTCCTCTGTCTCTTAGGCAGCACTCTGGTTCTTCTCCTGAACTTCCTGGCCTGCCTGGCCAGCTTCTGTGTGGATCCCAACAATGGCGCAGGCTTTGGGCTCTCTATCCTCTGGGCCCTCATTTTTACTCCCTGTTCCTTCGTCTGCTGGTACCGCCCCATGTATAAGGCTTTCCGGTAAGTGGAGCTGTTGGTGAGGGCCGGGGAGGGGCTTTAGGTGGGGTTCACATGGGCCTCTCCAGCTCTCATTCTTTTCTCTCCCTCCCCATTTATTTCTTGCAGGAGCGACAGTTCTTTCAATTTCTTTGTTTTCTTCTTCATTTTCTTCGCCCAGGATGTGCTTTATGTCCTCCAGGCCATTGGCATCCCAGGTTGGGGATTCAGGTCTGTGTGTCTGCCACCCACCCTCACACTTTCCTCCCACTTCTCTAGTCAAGTCAGCGCTGGGTACTGCAGTGAGCGTTCAGAAAAAGGAAGTGTGGTTTTTATCTTTGGGTGGTGCTAATTTAAGGGGAAAGA
The DNA here is from genome assembly GCF_964194135.1 of Talpa europaea. NCBI lineage: Eukaryota > Metazoa > Chordata > Mammalia > Eulipotyphla > Talpidae > Talpa > Talpa europaea. Next base: position 77,475,225 of record NC_140076.1, read on the forward strand.
CAGGACATACTTCAGGACAATAGAATGCACCCAGATAGAACTCTAGACAGGGGGCCTCCCTGGTGGCACAAGGGATTAAGCATCAGCACTACGAAGCTATCCGCAGCCACTGCCGTATGAGTTCAATCCCCAGCCAGGGAGCTGACCCACATTGCGCGGCAGACCTCTCCTGACTCGCCCACTGCTCCCCTCAGCAGCATATTTCAGTCAGTCCACCTGTTCTGCTCCCCACTCTGTCTCTGGTGAATCCTCTCACCTTCTACACCTCTGGCCTGTACCCCAGCTCTGGTATGCATAAATAAATAAATCTTTAAAAAAAAAAAAAAAGAACTCTAGACAGGAACAGATTGAGGGAAAGAAGCCTGTATGAAGAGAGTGGATGTAGTTTGGGATTGTCATCTGTAGAAGGCTGATGGAGGTGCAACCCATGATGGGAGGTTGAGAATAGGACGTGTTTGCAACATAACCAGAGGAGAGCTGGCAGGAAGAGCCCCATCCGTGAGCAGCCCCTCTTCACTACTACATGCATTTCCCTCCTTGCAGTGGCTGGATCTCTGCTTTGGTGGTGCTGAAAGCAAACACGGCCGTAGCTGTGCTCATGCTGCTGGTTGCCCTGTTCTTCACTGGCATCGCTGTGCTGGGAATTGTGATGCTAAAGCGGGTGAGGGGCTCTATTGAAGGTGGGGCCAGTAGAGTGAGATCATGTGCCCCAGGGGCCTGGGTGGAACACTCTGAAGGAACTGGGGAGGGTAGGAAAATGGGCAGGCTTCTGTCTAATGGACCTAGGGCTGTATGTGTGTATGTTGGGAGTGAGCCAGTAGAACAGTAGGCTGGTGAGTTGTAATGGTGTTGGGTTGGAGTGGGTTATAGTGCTGGATGTGCCTTAATGTCCCCTTGCTCTGCTTGCAGATCCACTCCTTGTACCGCCGCACAGGAGCCAGCTTTCAGAAGGCCCAGCAAGAATTTGCTGCTGGTGTTTTTTCTAACCCTGCGGTGCGAACCGCTGCTGCCAATGCAGCTGCTGGGGCTGCTGAAAATGCCTTCCGGGCCCCCTGATCTCCACCTGGGATGCCCTGCCCTGCCACTTGAGGGAGATGACTTCGCCCCCATCCCCTGAAGTCTCTGGGACTGAGAGATCACTACTTGATATCTCCTCAATAGTGCTCCCAATCCCACGGCCATGACTGCTGATCCTGACTTAGGGGTGCTGGAAGCCCACTGTGACTCAGTCACTGCCTTCTCCTCACGTCCCAATCAGGCCACACTGCTGCCACCTCTTACACACCCAGCCCAACTTACCCTCTGCTGTGCCAAGGCTATTGCTTCGGTTATTTAAATAAAAAGAAAGTGGAACTGGAACTCAAATCGCTGTTTCTGGATTTTTTTTATTGGGAATTAGGCTTTGTGAAAGGGAAAGTAGAATGAGGAGGGCACAGGAGTGAAAGCCAAATGTGAACTCTCCTGGAAAGGTCAGACCTGGCTTTAGTGTAAACTGAGCACTGTTAGGGTGGGGCAGCAGTCAGAGGTTGGCGGCTGAGGGAGGGAAGTCCCTGGTTGGGCGTGGAAACCCGAGCAATCCAGGACCTCTGCTCCCCACTCCTCTCCATTAAGGACTGAAAAGCTGCTCCCTTTGCTGAGAATGCAGCGGACCCAGGAAGCTGAGAGGCTGGGTGCGGCTCCAGTGGACGCGGAATGCGTGGTTAGCAGATCGGGCCTGGTCCTGGGAGATGCAGCAGCTGGGGAGTGACTGGCCGCTGGTGCCTGCTCGCCTGCCCTGGCCGCCGCCACCTGCCCTCCCCCACCAGCCCCACTGGGTCTCTGGCCTGGACTACAGCTCCCGGAGTGCACCGCGCTGGGCCTCACCGCCACGCCCCTCCTCCCGCCCCAGCCCATTCCCATCCCCCGCCTCCAGTCCCGGACCTGCTGCAGCCTGAGCTGGGGGAGCGGAGCTTGGTGGGGAGGGGAGCGGGGCAGGCGACCCAGGAGACAGCGGCGCCGAGGCCTCTCCCCTCCAGGCGGCCTCGGATCCCACTGGACACTCTGCGGGCACACCGACCGCGCCTCTCGAGTCACCCCACGCCGACCCCTCCCCTTCTCTAGACTGCTTTCCCATCCTTCTCGCCTTACCTTCCCCACCTTCCGCCGGGCTCCCGGCCGCCGCCCTCTCCTCCTTCCCGGACCAGCCCTTTTTCGCGCCCCTTTTCCGAAGGAGATGCGATGAGCTGGTGCCCCTGCGTCCTCATCGCCGCCCCGGGCACGGTGCCCGTCCAGTGCCTGTGGTGGGGAGGGAGCACTCCGCGGCCCCTCCGTGACGCCCCTCCCTTGGGCCACCCCTCAGCTGGCGTCCCAGGGCCATGCCCCAGGGGACCCAGCCAGGGGGTGGGCTCTAGAGAGAGCGGGGTGGAGAGAAGGAAGGACCGGGCCTTGGGCGCCTTTGAGATGCTCCCAAGCGCCAGAGGGGGCCGAGCCAGGCTCAGGCAACCGGGCGGCAGGCATGATGCCCTCGCCTAGTGATTCAAGCCGCTCGCTGACCAGCCGGCCCAGCACCCGGGGCCTTACCCACCTCCGCCTCCACCGATCCTGGCTGCAGGCCTTGCTCACACTGGGGCTGGCCCAGGTGCTCCTGGGCATCCTGGTAGTCACCTTCAGCATGGTGGCCTCCTCCGTCACCACCACCGAGACCATCAAGAGGTCCTGCCCATCTTGGGCTGGATTCTCGGTGAGTTGGGTGCACAGTCCTTGGGTGGGGGAGGCTCCTTGGCCCCACCCCTCCACATCAGCTGTAAGTCCAATTCCTGGCCTCTCCTTCCTCTCCTGGGCTTCTCCCTCCTTACAGGGTTGGGTGCACCCTGTGGTGAAGGGCTCACTCAGGTGCCTCCCCTGCTAGGCTGAGCCTGTGCTCACTCTGTCCCCAGCTGGCGTTCTCCGGGGTGGTTGGCATTGTGTCCTGGAAGCGGCCATTCACTCTAGTGGTAGGTGCCAGGGTCTAGTGCCCACTGGGAGGCAGGTGCTCAGCACCTGAGGGGATGCCCATTTACGCCCTGGAGAAGGGAAGTGGCTCTCTGGTTATTGCCAGCCAGGCACGAAGTGTCTGTGAAGAAGGGTGGCTCCATCCATGGTATAGGGGTACTTCTAAGGGTCCCAGCCCTGAGTCTGCACCCTGTTTCCCCCAGATTTCCTTCTTCTCCTTGCTTTCGGTGCTCTGTGTCATGCTCAGCATGGCTGGCTCTGTTCTCTCCTGTAAGAATGCCCAGCTGGCCCGCGACTTTCGAGACTGCTCCATGGTGAGATTCAAGGAGGGAGAGCCGGAAAAAGCTGGTCTGGGGAGGTGTGCGGGACACCTGGGTTTGTCTTGACTTCGGGCTACCTCACCCTCCCCTCCTGCCCAGGAAGGAAAGGTCTGTGTGTGCTGTCCCTCTGGTCCCCTACACAGACCCTGTCCAGAGTCAGGGCAGGAACTGAAAGTTTCCCCTAACTCCACCTGTGATGAAGCCCGCGGAGCCCTCAAGGTGAGCAGGCATCCCGTTCCCACCATTGCATCCTTCTACATCATCCTCCTGGTTCTCTCCCTTGCCTCCCCTTCTGGGGTCCTCACAGGCTCTGTAGGTGAGGAATTTACTCCTCTTCAGCATATGCTCACACCCTCCTCCTTCTTTCCTTCCCCAGAACCTGCTGTTCAGCGTCTGTGGGCTCACCATTTGTGCCGCCATTGTCTGCACCCTCTCTGCTATTGTCTGCTGCATCCAAATCTTCTCCCTGGATCTGGTACACACGGTGAGTGGGGAGCTGGTGTCAAGACCGAGCATATGTGATGGGAGAAGGGTGTATGTGCTAGAACTTGGGACAGTGGCTACTGGCCAGGGGGTGCTGTGGGTCATCTATTAGCCATGTCTACTACAGGGATAGGTTAGAGGGACAAGGGAGGGCAGTGACAGGGAGCAGGTGAATGCCAGTCTGGGGCCTGGATAGGGAACGTTAGAGAATGGGACTAGAAGCTGGGTGGAGTCGAGACACAGTTCCTGTTGGGATAAAGGCTTGATGCATTGGGACAGAGAGCAGGCGTGATTCTGGGTACAGATTCTGGGCACAGGCAAGGGGCCTTAAAGAGGAATTTCTGTATGGTCAAGGCCAGAGCTGGAAGTTCTGGTTAGGTGCAAGGGCGGAGGAGGATCCAATTCTGACTGAGGGCCTCGCCAGAACTGAGCTGCTTGGAGGGGCTGGGGCCGGAACAGTGTAGATGAAAGAGGAGCTTGGGAGCCCAGTTCTATTCCCAGAAACCAGGCATGCTGACCTGCTTGCTCTCCAGCAGCTGGCCCCTGAGCGCTCAGTCTCAGGCCCCCTGGGACCTCTGGGTTGCACATCCTCGCCCCCAGCCCCTCTCCTACATACGATGCTGGACCTGGAGGAATTTGTACCGCCTGTGCCCCCACCACCCTATTATCCCCCAGAGTACACCTGCAGCTCAGAGACAGATGCACAGAGGTGAGGCCTGCTGAAGTCCTCTTGGGGCAAGAAGCAAGGGTATTGGGGCTGTGGCCTGTATTGGTGTGGTTGGGAGGGGGGATCTTTGAGGAGGAAGAGTTCTTTTCCAGGCTTGACCCTCTCCCTCATCCTGCCAGCATCACCTACAATGGCTCCATGGACAGCCCAGTGCCCTTGTACCCAACTGACTGCCCCCCTTCTTATGAGGCCGTCATGGGGCTTCGAGGAGACAGCCAGGTGAGTGCCAGACTTGGTGCGGGCTGAGAAGCCAGGGGTAGAACTAAAAAGCTGAGTGAGCTGTCACTGGATAAAGATTAATAGTAGCTCCTGCAATCTTTATAGTACTGGCACACCCACTAGCATCTTTGATCTTCCCTAGAGCCTGGTGAGGGGGGTGGAGTAGGAACTATCATTTCTATTTTACAGATGTGAAAACTGAGGCCCACATAAGTGGCTTGTGCAATGACAAAGCTGGAATCTAGGTCTCCAGAGCTCTGTCCAGCACATGGGGGTGACCATGTCAGTGTATAGTGCTTGACCCGTGTCTCTTCTTCAGGCCACTCTGTTTGATCCTCAGCTGCACGAGGGCTCCTGTATCTGCGACCGGGTAGCGTCCATTGTAGATGGTGAGCAAAAAGTGGGTAGGGCTGCCTGGGATAGGAGAGCAGAGTGCAGACTGCGGGCAAAGAAGGGGAGATGAGTCTAAGGTGGTGGCTTAGGAACTAGCACGGGCTAGTTCCTTCTTGGAGCCCTGGACTTATTTGTCTCGGAGATGAAGTGGGAGGCAGAGTGGTCTGGAGAGGCTGAGGCTGAGAAAGGAGGACCAATCTGGACCAGACCAGGCCAGTGCTACCCAGCGCCCCCTGCTGCCCACAGTGTCAATGGACAGCGGGTCTCTGGTGCTGTCAGCCATCGGTGACCTCCCTGGGGGTTCTAGCCCGTCAGAGGACTCCTGCCTGCTGGAGCTGCAGGGCTCAGTGCGCTCGGTGGACTACGTGCTCTTCCGCTCTATTCAGCGCAGCCGCGCTGGCTACTGCCTCAGCCTGGACTGCGGCCTGCGGGGCCCTTTTGAGGACAGTCCCCTGCCACGGCGGCCCCCACGGGCTGCACGCTCCTATTCCTGCTCTGCCCCCGAGGCCCCACCCCAACTGGGTGCCCCCACAGCTGCCCGTAGCTGCCACCGCCTGGAAGGCTGGCCTCCCTGGGCGGGACCCTGCTTCCCCGAGCTGAGGCGGCGGGTCCCCCGGGGAGGCAGCAGGCCAGCGCCAGCCCCTCCCACCAGAGCGCCCCCTCGCCGCTTCAGCGATAGCTCAGGTTCCCTCACCCCACCGGGGCACCGGCCTCCTCATCCGGCTCCCCCATCTCCGCTGCTGCTGCCACGGTCCCACAGTGACCCGGGCATCACCATCTCCAGTGACACTGGTGAGTACCCCAGGGTTCAAGAGAGGGCAGGCCCTGGAAGTTAGAGCCCTAATGATGCCCCGTGAGATTTGGGACATCGAGGTGGAAAAAGGCGAGTTCACTCCAGCAGCCCTCAGACTGCTCCCCTGCTAGAAATGCCACATCATTACCTTGGTGACTAAAAAAGGAGGACTTATTTTTTGAAACCCAGTCCCACAGCTCCTAGCTTGGGCAGTTTCCTGTCCTCTCCAAGCCTCAGTTTCTCCCTAGTAAAACAGGTGTTCTAAGAGTACACAATCACAGGCCTCCCCGGTGGCGCAGAGGTTGAACGCTGGGTTGCGAAGCTGCCCGCAGCCTCTGCAGTGCCGGTTCTATCCCCGGCTGCTCCTCGGCCACCGGAGGAGGGTCCCGCATGGCACGCAGACCTCTCCTGCCGCCCGCTGCTCCCCTCAGCAGTGTACTTCGGTCCTTCTGTCTGCTCTGCTCCCCACTCTAGCTCTGGTGAATTCTCTCACCCTCCCGCGCTTCTGAATGCACCCAGTGCTTGTATAAATTTAAAAAAAAAAAAAAAACTTTAAAAAAAAAAAAAAAGAGTACGCAATCACGAGCACTATTGAGTTGTTGAGAAATGAGATAATGCACGTTAGGTGCTTAGCGCCAGCCTAGAAAATGCTTGTTATCAGCCATCAAGGAGCAGATGGTGAGGAGGATGCAGGAGTGAACCATGCTACCTTAGCCCCTGCCTTAGTGGTTTGCACCATCTAGGTGCTGGCAGATGTGAGCAGAGATGATGCCCCCTTGGTTGGGGATGGAGGGTGGGAGTTATGGAAGCTCCTCTGGGCCTGAGTTCTCACCTGAGGGTAGGCAGCTGTGTCCATGGGAGTTCCTGCTCAGTCCCTGTCTCTCTCTCTCCCCAGCTGACTTCAGGGACCTTTATACCAAAGTGCTTGAGGAAGAAGCTGCTTCTGTTTCCTCTGCAGATACAGGTCAGGCTCGTGCTTGATGCCCGGGGGGTGAGGATTGCTTCCTGGCCCTCTCTGCACCACCCATTCCTCTCTTTCCAGGGCTCTGTTCTGAAGCCTGCCTCTTCCGTCTAGCCCGCTGCCCTTCCCCCAAGTTGCTGCGTGCCCGCTCAGCCGAGAAACGTCGCCCTGTGCCCACCTTCCAGAAGGTCCCCCTGCCCTCGGGCCCTGCACCTGCCCACTCCTTGGGAGACCTGAAGAACAGCTGGCCAGGCCGGGGTTTGGTCACTCGTTTCCTCCAGATGTCCAGGAAGTCCCCAGACCCCAGTGGGAATGGAGCCCATGGACATAAGCAGGTAGGAGTAGGAGTCAGGAAAGATACCTGGGCAAGATGGAGCCTCAGGTTGCACCACACTGATGTCATTTCCTGTGTCCCCCTCTAGGTGCCCCTGAGTCTGTGGGGCCGGCCCGGCCGGGAGAGTCTTCATCTTCGCAGCTGTGGTGATCTGAGTTCCGGCTCCTCCCTGCGGCGCCTCCTCTCAAGCCGAAGGCTGGAGCGGGGAACCCGTCCCCACAGCCTCAGCCTCAATGGGGGCAGCCGGGAGACTGGGCTCTGACCTAGGCTTCCTGCCACACCAGACAGATTCAGGTGAATGCTGAGGCCATAGGCCACAGCTGGTTGGGACCAGCAGTCCCTGTGCCCTCTTGCACTGGCTAACACAAAAGGCACCCGCTGAACAACCTCAGATGTTTCCCTTTCCCTCCTACCTCTGGGGATTCCTGCTGCTTGCCTCTGTCCCTCTGGCCTAGGAGAGTCGCTGTGCTGTGCTGCATGGGTGTTCAGGTCGGGAGACACCTCTGCTTACAGATATGCAGGAGGAAAACAGGTAGAGCTCTGTCCCCCCAGCAGGAGAGCAACCCTCTGGTCAGCCAGGCGCACTATGGCCAGGGCAAAGTCCTGTCCTGGTGTTTCAGCATAGGGGGCTGTGTGCCTATGCAATGGGGTGGTGAGGCATGAAGACAGAAAAATTTGGTGACCTCTCTGCTCTGCCACCTCAAGCTGCATGACCCTGAGCAAGTTATTTAACCTCAATTGCCTGATCCGTAAAACATTGTGAGGATGAATGTTTATAAAGCTCTTAACACACACTAAGTAAGCCTTCAATAAATTTCAGTTTCCCCCTTCTCTTCCGGATCATTCTTTTTATTTATTTATTTATTTATTTATTTATTTATTTATTTTTTTAATAGAGGCATGCTTTATTTATTTGTTTGCTGGTTTGTTTGTTTGTTTTGTTTATACATGCACTGGGTACAGTCAGAAGCGCGGGAGGGTGAGAGAATTCACCAGAGCCAGAGCGGGGAGCAGAGCAGGCAGAAGGACCGAAGTACACTGCTGAGGGGAGCAGCGGGCGGCAGGAGAGGTCTGCGCGCCATGTGGGACCCTCCTCTGGTGGCCGGGGAGCAGCCGGGGATCGAACCGGCGCCGCAGAGGCCGCGCGCAGTTTCGCAACCCAGCGCTCAACCGCTGCGCCACCGGGGAGGCCCACTTCCGGATCATTCTTTATCACCAATGAAATATTTTTTAGCATCTCTCACAGTTAAGAAAACTTCCAGCTAACACACTGTATCTCTGCCTTTCATGGGAAAACGTTTTCTCTCTTGCTTTCCTCTGTTTTCTGGATGTCCGTTCTCTTCTTACCCACTCCCATCAGGCTCCTTCCCCTGCCTCTCCCCAGACACTGCTCTTTACAAAGTTTTCAGTAACCAAAAAGATGTCAGACCTAGAGGCCCTTTCTCTACCTGCATCTTACCCTAAGAAGGGTTTAATCAAGGGAATCCATATCTTTCCTCTTGAATTTTACCTTTCTTTGAAGACACCATACTCTGCTATTTCCTTCCTGCTTTATTGCTTGGCATTCTTTACCAGCTTTCACACCGCTGCTGCAGGACTGCGTCACACTGGAACCCCCCAGGGCTCTCTCCTCCACACTGTCTTCTACCTATGCTCTGTCTATAGGCAGCCTTACCAACATCCACAACTTTAAATTTCACACGTGTTCATATATGACTCCCTGCTTGATCTCTCCATGAGCTCTAACCTCCAACCCAATGTCTCTAATGGGCCACTGCAGACTTCTTAATCTCCACCCTTACCACCTGTTCCTCTTCCACTACTTCCCACTCATCAAGTGGCACCACCATTCAGCAGTTGCACATTTCAAAAGCTTGAGAATCATCCTAGCTTCTTTTTTTTTTTTTAAAGAGTTATTTATTTATTTATACAAGCACTGGGTACAGTCAGAAGCGTGGGAGGGTGAGAGATTTCACCAGAGCGAGAGCAGGGAACAGAACAAGGAAGTACACTGCTGAGGGGAGCAGCGGGCGGCAGGAGAGGTCTGTGCGCCATGTGGGACCCTCGCCCAGTGACTGGGGATCGAACCATCGCTGCAGAGGCTGCGGGCAGCTTCGCAACCAGCGCTCAACCCCTGCGCCACCGGGGAGGCCCATCATCCTAGCTTCTTTAGCCTCACCCAACGTGCTCAGTCCTACCCAAAAGTTACCTTTCTCACCAGCCACCTATTTCAAACCACCACCCTCTCTCCCAGCATCTGATTTGATCTATTTCCACTCTTCCTAAGGATCCATTCTTCATTAAGCAAAGTGATAATAATGTCACCTCAAGGGCCTGCCCAAATCTAATGACTTACATTGTAATTAGAATCATCTCCAAACTCCTTAGGAGACTACGGTCAAGTACAACCTGGTCTACTCTTCTCCAGCCAAGCTACCTCCTACAAGGGCCTTTGCACCTCTTTTTTTTTTATATATATAGATTTTATTTATGCATACACAAGAACTGGGGTACAGGCCAGAGGTGTAGGGGATGAGAGTATTCACCAGAGACAGAGTTGGGAGTAGAACAGGAGGATCTACTGAAATACACTGCTGAGGGGAGCAGTGGGTGAGACAGGAGAGGTCTGCCGCACCATGTGGGCTACCTCCCTAGTGGGGGATCGAACTCATGCTGCAGTGGCTGCTGATAGCTTCATAGTGCTGCGCCTTTATCCCTTGCACAAGGCCTCACCTCTTTTTTTTTAACTTATTTTTAACATTCTTTATTTATGGATACAAGAATCAGAGTATAGGCCAGATGTCGTGTGTGTGTGTGTGTGTGTGTGTGTGTTTGTGTGTGTGAGAGAGAGAGAGAGAGAGGTGGGGGGGGAGAGAGAGTATTCACCAGAGACAGAGTGGGTAGCAGAACAGGCAGATCCACTGAAATACACTGCTGAGGGGAGCAGCAGGCAAGACAGGAGAGGTCTGCTGCACCATGTGGGTCAGCTCCCTGGGCGGGAATGGAACTGGTGCTGCAGTGGCTGGCAATAGCTTGATAGCACTGACTTTAACCCCTGTTCCACCAGGGAGGCCTGTACCTCTCCTGAGCCAAGCATGGGTAGTCTGCCCTGTGGCTGTTGCCTTTGCCTAATACAGGTCTTAGCTCCACTCTCCTCCTCTCAGTGAGCACCGACACCCCCACCCTGCATCATTATATTACACTACCAAGCAGTTTGAGCTGTTACTGCTACCTAAATTTACTTGTTTATATGTTTGTCCTTGTAGTCCCTGCTGAGAAGCTGGGACTTGGCACATTGCACTGCACCTAACACTTATTAGGTCCTCAACGAACTGACCAAGTTACTAAAGTAGCAGAGTGGAGTCTTGCAAACAGTTTTGGGGTCCTATGGTTGTGGGGACAACATGGTGCCCTCCAGGGGAGTGAGGGGCCCAGCCCAGAGATGGCGTCTGGCTGCAAGGCTTCTTGAATAATTCACCATCATAACAACCCAACCTCAGGGAGGGTTGGGGAGAGGCCAGGACGACAAGATGAGGTGGGGGGTGAAGACTGGCGTTCCCAAAAGGGCAGTTTCTGGGCACTGAATGTTCCCCATCCTGAGGCTCCCAAAGGAGGAAGCTCGAGAATATTGCTCTGCTCCGGTGGGCTGGACTCTTAGCGGGAATTCGATCTCTCCCCGCTCCCCGCATTTTTCCACTTCCCCACTCCCCGCCCGGACTAAGCGCCGGCTGGTTAACCTCCAGGCGCATGCGTGCTCCTCTCCTCCCGCCCTCCTCCCAATTCACTGCCGCACGTCCCCGCACGCGCCAGCGCCGCCTCTGGGCGACGACTGGTCCGCGAGAGCAGTCGGTCACCAGGAAGACCAATAAGACGGGCGGAGGGGCACTGCGTCCCGCCCCCGGCCCCGCCCCGCCCCCGGCGGGCCGGCGGGCGCACGCAGGGGCTGCGGCCTCCCTCCGGCGAGGGCTCCGGCGGGCCCCCGCCTCCCCGGCGCGCGGGTGCAGTGGGATTTCCCCTCGCCTCCGGTTGGGGCTGCTGTTTCGCTTCGCCCACGGTAGGCGTCATGGATGTGGCACTGTTTGGATCTTAACTCTTTCCCTCCCTTGCGTTTGCGCTTCACTTATCACTGTCAGTTATTTTTTATTGAAGGCTTGATCTTATAATACTAATGAAGAGGGGATAAAATCTTCCACTCCTCTTCACTTGCTTTCTTGAGGGGTGGAGCGGCAGAGGGCCGTGTATTCATGCATCCTTCAGTCATAGGACGGACGTTCACCAAGCGCGCACCCAGCGCCAGAGGCTTGGCTTTGAACTGAGGAGCCAGGACCCAATGGTCCTGACCCTGCTGGACTTACGCACCGACAGATCAGCAGGCAGAATTAACAGGCCGCCGGGCGCTGTAACACATTAAGCCATTTGTACAATTAACTACAACAGTGAGAAGAGCTACACAGGCGATGTGAGGGCTATGAGCTTGTTACAGGAGGGTTATGTGTACACGGAGGGCTTTTCGTGGAGAAAGGGACCTTTGAACTGAGGTCTGCATGGCGAATAGGCATTAACTAGGCTAAATGGAAGTGAAGAGTAATGCAAACTGGAGGAAGACCCTGTGCAGGATTCGAGACAGAAAAGATGCAGATCATGATCATTGGCCAGACTGTGGCAGCAAGGATCCACTTGTCTCCTGTGGCTGTTTCCCCTTACATCCTGATTTTTTTTTAAAGATTTATTTATTTATGCAACAAGAGCTGGGGTACAGGCCAGAGGTGTGGGGGGGTGAGAGGATTCAGAGACAGAGTGCGGAACAGAACAAGCAGACAGACTGAAATACACTGCTGAGGGGAACAGCAGCCAAAACAGGCAAGGTCTGCTGCGCCATGTTGGTAGCTCCCTGGACAGCCCGGGATGGAAATGGTGCTGCCGAAGCTGTGGATAGCTTCACAGTGCTGTGCTTAATCCCTTGTGCCACCAGGGAGTCCCTACATTCTGATTTCTACACAGCAATCTAAGTGGTCTTTTAAAAATCTAGCCTTGTCACATCCCTGCATCAAATCCTCCAGTGAATTTCCATTCCAGAACAAAATTCAGCCTCCTCCAAGGCCTTGCAGAATCTGGTTTCAACCTTCCTCTCCAGACTTCTCACCACTATCTCCCTCATTCTCTCCAGCACTTCCTTTCCCTTCACTTTATTCTTATTCACAGTTGGTGACAGTTGTGCAATTGTTTTTTTTGTGTTTTTTTTTTTGTCTGCCACCCTAATAGAACATAAACTCCACAAAGCCAAGGACTTTATCATCTTAGGCAAACCACATCAAGGACAGTCTTCTGAAGCACTGGCAAGATGGGCTTTGGGTGGTGGGGTGTGGTCAGTAGTTTAACCCATTCATTTAGTCAGCAGACACTAGGCATTGATTCTGGGCTTGCCTCTGAGTAAGGAGCTTTGAGGTTTCAGGAAAATAGAAACCATGACATTTTCTCTGCAGCTGTTTATTTATTTATGCATACAAGAACGGGGTGTAGGCCAGAGGTGGCGGGGGAGGGGGGTGGGGGGTGGTAAGAGGATTCACCAAAGACAGAGTGGGGAGTAAAACAGACAGATCTACTGAAATACATTGTTGAGGGGAGCAGCAGGGTGAGACGGGAGAGGTCTGCTGCGCCATGTGGGTCACTTCCTTGGCCAGGGAGTGAACTTGTGCTGCAGTGGCTGGTGATAGCTTGATAGCACTGAGACTTTTTTTTTAAATTTTAACATTTATCATTTTTTTATATTTTTTTAGACAATATTTGCTTTCCCCCACCCCCTCAGATTGAGTCTCCTTAGAATTTCCTTCCCCAAGGCACCCGGGCACCATCACCACAGTCCCCTGTGCTCCTCCCTCCCTCCCTCTCACCCCTCTTCCTCCTCCTCCCCTACAGTATGTCTCTGGTTTATAATTGTCTGTTTTGGCTTTGTTGTGTTTTGTACTGTTATTATTATTTTTTTTACACTGATGTCTTATTTGGTTCCCCTATATTCCTGTTACAAGTGAAACCTTTTGATATTTTTCTTTTTTCCTTCTGGCTTATTTCACTGAGCATAATTCCTTCTAGCTCCATCCACATTGCTGCGAATGGCATGAGTTTATCTTTTTTGATTGCCGAATAATACTCCATTGTGTATATATGCCACATCTTCTTGATCCAGTCATCTATTTTTGGGTTGTTTCCAGGTTTTACCTGTTGTAAATAGTGCTGCAATAAATATAGGTGTGCAGGTGTACAGATTTTGAATCACTGTTTTTGTGTCCTTTGGGTAGATCCCTAGGAGTGGAATTGCCAGATCATATGGTAGCTCCATTTTTAGTAGACTGAGGAACCTCCAGACAGCTTTCCACAGTGGTTGGACCAGTTTGCACTCCCACCAGGAATGTAGGAGAGTTCCTTTTTCACCTCATCCTCGCCAACATTTGTTGTTGCTTGTTTTTTTGATAAGTGCCATTCTTACTGGTATAAGGTGGTCTCTCAGTGTGGTTTTCATTTGCATTTCCCTGATGATAAGGAATGTTGAACATTTTTTTCATATGCCTGTTGGCCATTTGCATTTCCTCTTTGGAGAAATGTCTTTTGAGTACTTCTGCCCATTTCTTGACTGGATTGTTTATTTTGTTTTTGTTGAGCCCTGTGAGTTCTTTGTATATCTTTGTGATCAGTCCCTTTTCAGTTGAATGGTGGAGTGCAAAGATTTTTTCCCAATCAGATAGCACTGAGACTTTAACCCCTGTGCCACCAGGGAGGCCCATACTTGTTCCTTTTTTTTTTTTTTTAAGATTTATTTATTTGTTTGTTTAAAGATTTGATTTATTTATTTATTTATTTATTTATTTATTTATTTATTTATTTATGCAAGCACTGGGTACAGTCAGAAGCATGGGAGGTGAGAGAATTCACCAGAGCCAGAGCGGGGAGCAGGACAGGCAGAAGGGTGGAAGTACACTGCTGAGGGGAGCAGCGGGCTGCAGGAGAGGTCTGCGCACCATGCGGGACCCTCCCCTGGTGGTCGGGGAGCAGCCGGGAATCGAACCAGTGCTGCAGCGAACCAGTGCTGCAGAGGCTGCGGGCAGCTTCGCAACCCAGAGCTCAACCGCTGTGCCACCGGGGAGGCCCAAGATTTATTTATTTATACAAAACTGGGGTACAGGTCAGAGGTGCAGGATGGTGAGATACTTCACCAGAGAGAGCGGGGAGCAGAACAGGCAGATGGACCGAAGACACTGCTGAGGGGAGCAGTGAGCGAGACGGGAGAGGTCTGCCACGCCATGTGGGTTTCTCCCTAGCCGGCCAGGAATGGAACCTGCGCTGCAGAGGCTGTGGACAGCTTCACAGCGCAGTGCTCAACCCACTGCGCCACCGGGGAGGCCCCATATTTGTTCCTTTTAAAGGGGATGCTGGACCTCCCTGGTGGCACAAGGGGTTGAGACACAGCACTATGAAGCAATCCTCAGTCACTGCAATACACGTTCGATCCCTGGCCAGGGAGCTGACCCACATGGCGCAGCAGACCTCTCCTGTTTCACCCACTGCTCCCCTCAGCAGTGTATTTCAGTCAGTCTGCCTGTTCTGCTCCCCACTCTGTCTCTGGTGAATCCTCTCACCGCCCTGCATCTCTGGCCTGCACCCCAGCTCTTGTATGCATAAGTAGATAAATCTTTTTTTTTTTAAAGATTTATTTATTTACGCATACAAGAAATGGAGTACAGGCCAGAGGCATGTGGCTGTCGATAGCTTGATCTTGCTGAGACTTAACCCCTGCGCCACCAGGACAGCCCCGTTATAAAATTTATTCATTCATTCCTCTAGTATATTTTGAGTCCCCAATCTGCTGTGCATAGAATGAGAGGGTATCTGACTAGCCCATGGATATTGACAGTGGGATTGGAGGGGGTGCCTTCCTTGGGGATTGTTTTGAGGCCTAAAGAACAGAAGAGAATATGACATGGTATTTGCCAGTCTCCAAGCTGGAGTTGCTCCCAGAGCTAAGCCTACAGCCTGGCACAGAACTGGCTGAAGTGGGATCAGAAGGCCTGTGCTGGGTCAGCCAAACTATTTTTGTTTTCCCCAGTTGTCATCCCTTGGCTAAGTCTTTTAAAAGTGCTGTGCAAAGGGGACTGAGGAACACACTCATGGCCAACTCATTTGTCCTTAGTGGCCACATCCCTATTTGAAGAAACTCCCCTAGGGTTCTGGTTCTCAGTTGCCCCCTAGAGGGCATTTTGGAAACTTGCGTCTTAAGTGGGGACTATGAATGGGAGACACTTGGAGGATACAGTGGTGGAGGACCTGAGAGGTAGTGGTTCTATAAGGTGCCGGACAGCCCTAGACATGGAAAATTGTCTTCTTCCACTTCACTTATGAATGTCTCGATCAACAACATATACAAATATAAAATTAAATATAAACCACAGGACTTTATAATAATGCAGAAAAGATTTAATAATTTTTTTTTGGGGGGGAAATAAAATAAAGAGAGAAAATAAAACAGTAAATAATAATTTAGGGAAAGATGATTATGGAGAAGGAAGTTTATATAAAATATCTTGTCTTAAAACTATTGCATCTGTCAGGCCTCCCCGGTGACGCAGCAGTTGAGCGCTGGGTTGCTAAGCTGCCCGCAGCCTCTGCAACGCCGGTTCGATCCCCGGCTGCCAGGCGAGGGTCCCACATGATGCGACAGACCTCGCCTGCCACCCGCTGCTCCCCTCAGCAGTGTACTTCGTCAGTCTGCCTGCTCTCCGCTCTGACGCTGGTGAATTCTCTCACCCTCCCTCGCTTCTGACTGTACCCAATGCTTGCATAAATAAATAAATAAATCTTTAAAAAAACAAAAACAAACAAACAAAAAAAACTGTTGCATCTGTCTACTCAGTGTATTAGAGTGTTTCCAATATGTAATATATTTAGTTGAAAAGAATTCCAATGCAGTAGTGCAGTTCCTGCAAAAGCCAATCAACCAACTGCAAATATGAAATAAAAATTTTCACTAGTTTAATTCAGTGTACAATTCAATGAATTCTAGTAGATTTACTGAATTGTGCAACAGTAATTCCCCATACCCAACCTGGCTCCAGGCAAGCACTGTTTTATTTTCTCTCTTTATTTTATTTTATTTTTTTTAAAGATTTATTTATTTATTTATACAAACACTAGGTACAGTCCGAAGTGCAGGAGGGTGAGAGAATTCACCAGAGCTAGAGCGGGGAACAGAACAGGGAGACCGATGAAGTACACTGCTGAGGAGAGCAGCAGACGCGGCAGGAGAGGTCTGCGCGCCATGTGGGACCCTCGCCTGCGCCCGGAGATTGAACCAGCAGCTTTGCAGCCCAGCGCTCAACTGCTGTGCCACCAGGGGAGGCCCTTATTTTCTCTCTTTATAGATTTGCCTATTCTAGAATTTCATACACGTTGATTCATACAGTGTGTGGTCTTTTGTGTTTGGTTCTTTCACTTGGCACGTTTTTAAGGTTTATTCATGTCATCCTATGCATCAATATTTTGTTGTTTTTTATTGCTGTACTTGTACTTCCCACTTTTAATACTAGCAAAGCAGTTTTTTTTTTGAGTTTTTTAATTGATTTTATTCTACAAAGTTGAAAAAATTATCAAGCTTAAAAGCATATGCTTTTCCTGAGATACTTTCAGTGATTTGATGTGGAATCTTTTTTTTTAAATAATAAATTTTATTTTTATATTCCCCATACAATGCATCCTCCCATTCTGACCCCAATCCCCCCTCTCCCGCCCCCCACACCCCAAAAAGTGTCTCTGGTTCATAGTTTTTTGTTGATTTTGATTTTCACTTTCTTATAGTTATTCATTTTCCTGGTCCCTTATTTAAGTTTTCTAGATTCCTGCTATGAGTGAGACCATCCGGTATTTTTCTTTTTCTTTCTGGCTTATTTCGCTGAGCATGATCCCTTCCAGCGCCATCCATGTTGCTGCAAATTGCATGTGTTTATCTTTTTTGAATGTTGAGTAATATTCCATGGTATATATGTACCACATCTTGATCCAGTCATCTATTTTTGGGCATTTGGGCTGTTTCCAAAGCTTAGCTATTGTAAATAGTGCTGCTATAAACATAGGGGTGCAGGTGTTCTTTGGAATTGATATTTCTGTGTCCTTTGGGTAAAACCTAGAAGTGGAATTGCTGGATCATATGGAAGCTCTATGTTTAGTAGGTCCAGAAATCTCCACACAGCTCTCCATAGTGGTTGGACCAGTTTGCACTCCCACCAACAGTGCAGAAGAGTTCCTTTTTCTCCACACCCTCGCCAACACTTGTTGTTGCTAGTTTTTTAAATATGTGCCATTCTCACTGGTGTAAGATGGTATCTCATGGTAGTTTTAATTTGCATTTCCCTGATTACAAGTGATGTTGAACATTTTTTCATATGCCTGTTGGCCATTTGCATTTCCTCTTCAGAGAAGTTTCTTTTTAGCTCTTCTGCCCATTTTTTGATTAGATTATTTTCTTTGTTGTTGTTGAGTCTCATCAGCTCTTTGCAGATTTTTGTGATCAGTCCTTTATCATTAGTGTTGTGTGCAAAAATGTTCTCCCAGTCGGTGGGGTTTCTCTTTGTTTTTGTTATTGTCTCTTTTGCTATGCAGAAGCTCTTTAATTTGATGTAGTCCCAGCTGTTTATCTTTGCCTTCACTATCACTGCTTTGGGTGATGTGTCTGTAAAGATGTCTTTGATGTGCAAATCACGTAGTGTTTCACCTATATTTCCTTCTATGTATTTTATGGTTTCAGGTCTTATGTCTAGTTCTTTAATCCATTTTGAGTTGATTTTTGCGTATGGTGTGAGGTAGTGGTCAAGCTTCATTCTTTTGCATGTAGTGACCCAGTTTTCCCAGCACCATTTATTGAACAAACTTTCTTTGCTCCAATGCATAGTCTTTGCTCCTTTGTCAAAGATTAGTTGACCATAAATCTGTGGGTTTATTTCTGGATTTTCTATTCGATTCCATTGGTCTGTATGTCTGTTCTTGTTCCAATACCATGCAGTTTTGATGATTATGGCTTTGTAGTATAGTTTGAAGTCTGGGAGTGTGATGCCTCCATTCCCTTCTTTTTTTTTCAGGAGAGCTTTGGCTATTCGGGGTTTTTTGTGATTCCATATGAATTTCATCAATAATTGTTCTATTTCTTTGAAGAATGACATTGAGATTTTGATTGGAATAGCATTGAATCTGTATATTGCTTTTGGTAGGATGGCCATTTTATAGAGGCATGTTTTATTTATTTATTTGTTTTGTTTATACATGCACTGGGTACAGTCAGAAGCGCGGGAGGGTGAGAATTCACCAGAGCCAGAGCGGGGAGCAGAGCAGGCAGACGGACCAAAGTACATTGCTGAGGGGAGCAGCGGGCGGCAGGAGAGGTCTGCGTGCCATGTGGGACCCTCCTCTGGTGGCTGGGGAGCAGCCGGGGATCAAACTGGCGCCGCAGAGGCCGTGGGCAGCTTCGCAACCCAGCGCTCAACCACTGCGCCACCGGGGAGGCCCAGGATGGCCATTTTAATAATGTTTATTCTTCCAATCCATGAGCAGGGGATGTCTTTCCATTTCTTTGTGTCTTCTTCTATTTCTTTTAACAGTGTTTTATAGTTTTCTTTGTATAGGTCCTTTACCTCTTTTGTTAGATTTATTCCCAAATATTTGATTTTTTTTTGTTTCAATAATAAAAGGGATGGTTTTTATTATTTCTTCTTCTTCAGATTTATTGTTTGTGTATAGGAAGGCTACTGACTTTCGCGTGTTGATTTTGTATCCTGCCACTTTACTGAACGGATTGATGAGTTGAATTAGTTTTTCTGTGGAGTTTTTGGGGTTCTCTATGTATATTATCATATCATCTACAAATAGTGATAGCTTGACTTCTTTTCCTATTTGGATTCCTTGGATGTCTTTCTCTTGTCTTATTGCTCTGGCTAGGACTTCCAGTATTATATTGAAAAGCAGTGGTGAGTGTGGACATCCTTGTCTTGTTCCCGATCTTAATGGAATTAGCAAAGCAGTTTTACTGGCTGAAAATACTACAATTTGTTTATTCAATTACCAATTAATGGGCATTTAGGTTGCTTCCATTTATAATGCTGGTATAAACATTCATGTGCAAGTCTGTGGATATAGGTTTTCATTTCTGTTAAGTAGACACTTAGAAGTAGAATTGCTGGGGCCTCCCTGGTGGCAAAGGCGGTTGAGCGCCACACTGTGAAGCTATCCACAGCCTCTGCAGCGCGGGTTCGATCCCAGCTGGCCGGTGAGAATCCCACATGGCGCAGCAGACCTCTCCTGTCTTTCCGGCTGCTCCCCTCAGCAGTATATTTCGTCAGTCTGCCTGTTCTGTTCCCCGCTGTCTCTGGTAAATCCTCTCACCTTCCCGTGCATCTGGCCTGTACCCAGTGCTTGTATAAATAAATAAATAAATCTTAAAATAAAGTGGGGAAAAAAAAAAAGAAGTGGAACTGCTGGGTCATATGTTAAGTCTTTTTTTTTTTTTAAAGATTTATTTTTATTTATTTTTGCTTAGAAGATCTGGGGTACAGTCCAGATGTGCGGGAGGGTGAGAGGATTCACCAGAGACAGATCAGGGAGCAGAACAGGCAGACGGACTGAAATACACTGCCGAGGGGAGCAGCAGGCAAGATAGGAGAGGTCTCCTGAGCCATGTGGGTGGCTCCCTGGCCTGCCAGGGATAGAATTCGTGCTTCAGAGGCTGGGGATTGCTTCATAGTGTGGTACTTAACCCCTTGCGCCATCAGGGGGGCCCCATATGTTAACTCTTTGTTTAACATGTTGAGGAACTTCCCAGTGGTTCTCCAAAATGACTGCACCATTTTACATTACCACCAGTAACATGAGCGAGCATTTGGGTTACCATGCATCCCTGCCAACACTTGCTATTGTTGGTCTTTTTTTTTTTTTTAAAGATTTATTTATTTATTTATACAAGCACTGGGTACAGTCAGAAGCGCGGGAGGGTGAGAGAATTCACCAGAGCCAGAGTAGGGAGCAGAGCAGGCAGACTGACGAAGTACACTGCTGAGGGGAACAGCAGGCGTGGCAGGAGAGGTCTATGCGCCATATGGGACCCTTGCCGGTGCTGCAGAGGCTGCGGGCAGCTTTGCAGCCTAGTGCTCAATCGCTGTGCCACCAGGGAGGCTCTATTGTTGGTTTTTTGATTATAGTCATCCTAGTGCATATGAAGTAGTATCTCATGGTTATTTTGATTTGCATTTCCTTAATGACTAACGTTGAGCATCTTTTCATGTGCATGTCGGCCATCTGTATATCATCTTTGGAGATTCATCTATTGAAACCCTCTGTCCACTGTTGGTTTTTTTTAAAAAAAAGATTATTTATTTATACAAGAACCTGGGTACAGGCCAGATTCGCGGGGGGGTGGGGATGAGAGGATTCACCAGAGATAGAGCGGGGAACAGAACAGGCAGACTGATGAAATACACTGCTGAGGAAAGGAGCGGGCACGACAGGAGAGGTCTGCTGCACCATATGGGACCCTCTCTGGCTGGCGGGGATCGAACCAGCGCTGCAGAGGCTGCAGACAGCTTCACAGTGCTGCGCTCAAGAGCCTGGACCACCAGGGGAGGCCCTGTTGTGTTTGTTTGTTTGTTTGTTTTTTAAAGAACGGCACTATTTAAAAAAAAAAAAGATTTATTTATTTATACAAGCACTGGGTACAGTCAGAAGCGTGGGAGGGTGAGAGAATTCACCAGAGCCAGAGCGGAGAGCAGAACAGGCAGACTGACCGAAATACACTGCTGAGGGGAGCAGCGGGTGGCAGGAGAGGTCTGCATGCCATGTGGGACCCTCGCCCGGTGGCCGGGGATCGAACAGGCACTGCAGAGGCTGCGGGTAGCTTCGCAACCCAGTGCTCAACCGCTGCGCCACCAGGCAGGCCCGGCCCTGTTGTTTTTTTTTTTAAGGATTTATTTATTTATGCATACAAGAGCTGGGGTACAGGCCAGAGATACGGAGAGGTAAAAGGATTAACCAGAGACAGAGTGGGGAACAGAACAGGCAGAAGGACTGAAATACACTGCTGAGGGGAGCAGCAGGCAAGACAGGAGAAGTCTGCCTCGCCATGTGGGTTGTTTCCTGGCTGGCCGGGGATCAAACTCGTGCTGCAGAGGCTGTGGTTTGTTTCATAGTGCAGTGCTTAACCCCTTGCGCCACCAGGGAGGCCCTGTCCATTGTTTTTAAAAGATTTTTTTTTTTATTCATGCATACAAGAGCTGGGATGCAGACCAGAGGTGCGGGGGTGAATGGATTCACCAGAGACAGGGTGGGGAGCAGAACAGGCAATTGACTGAAATACACTGCTAAGGAGAGCAGCTGATGAGACAGATGAGGTTTGCTGTGCCATGTGGTTCAGCTCCTTGGGTGGGGATTAAAGTCATGGTGCAGTGGCTGCGGATAGCTTGATAGTGCTGAGACTTTAACCCCTGTGCACCAGGGAGACCCAACATTTTTTGTTTTGATAAAATTCAGTTTCTCTTTGTTTTCTTCTGTCACTTGTGTTTTGGAGTCATATGTAAGATACTGTTGCATAATGTTGAGATTCTGTTATAAGATGAACTTTCTGGAGACTTAGGAGAGGGTAACAGTATTTATATCTAGGAGCAACATGACGTATTGGGGGCCAGCAGACAGTGTGGTAGGTTGTCTACTAGCTGGCCCCAAGTGGCCAGCGTTGACACCTCTGTGTATTCCTTCACCAACTGTATCACCATAGGATATTGTAGATATGACGATATGTGACTTCTGAGGCTAGGACACTGGCTTTGCCTTGATCTCTCGTGTCTGGAGGAATCTCACTCTGGAGGAATCCAGCTGCCATGTTGTGAGATTACTCAAGCAGCACTACAGGTAAGGTGGCGTGGTGAGGAACTAAAAGGCCTCCTGCCAACAGTCAGATTCTGTTCACCATCTGTGTTAGTTAGTGTCTTGTCTTGGAAGCAGAGGCTCAGCCCAGTCAAGCTGATGACTGCTACAGTCTAGGCTACAATCTCATGGAAACCTCAAATCTGACCCATCCAGTCAAGCCACTTCTGAATTCCCGAACCACAGAAGCTATATGAGATGATAAATGTTTATTGCAGCCTAAAAAAATATATAAAGAATAAGAGACCATCATCCAACCCATGTTCACAAAGATTCAATCCTATGCCTTCTTCCAGGATTTCTATAGTTTTAGCTCTGACAGTTAAGTCCATAACCCACTTTGCTTTAGTTTTGGTCACAGACTAAGGTAAATGTATCTTTTGGCATGTGGTCATCCAGTTGTCTCAGCACCATTTGTTAAAGACTGTCCTTTTCCATATTGAATTGCCAAGACTTAGAATCAAATATTAAATTTGTGGAGACATGTGGAATGCACTGAATCTTACTCCTAGATTACGTTTAAACATTTCAATTTATCATTTATTTTGTTTCACAGCACGATAATTACGTATTCTAAAAATGACATATGCTGTAAATCACTTATTGAAATTATTTATTAATTCATGGGCTAATTTTACATCTACCAGATCTTAATTTATTCCATTTAAATTAGTGCAAGGTCTGGGCCTCCATGGGGGTGCAGGGGTTAGTCTCAGCGCTATCAAGCTATCCACAGCCACTGCAGCATGAATTCTATCCCTGGCCAGCAGCCCATATGGCACAGCAGACCTCTCCTGTCTCGCCCACTGCTCCCCTCAGCAGCATATTTCAGTAGATCCATCTGTTCTGCTTCCCACTCTGTCTCTGGTGAATCCTCTCACCCCACCCCCACATCTGGCCTACACCCCAGCTCTTGTATGTATAAATAAATATAATCTTTAAAAATAAATGAAAATAAAAAATAGTTTCATTATTTTTCCTTTCCATTCCAATTAAGGCCACTATATTGGGCCTCCCTGGTGGCACAAGGGCTTAAGTGTCAACATTATGAAGCTATTGGCAGCTACTGCATCACAAGCTCCATCCCCAGCCAGCTAGCAACCCACATGGTGCAGCAGACCTCTCCTGTCTCGCCCGGTGTTCCCCTCAGCAGTGTATGTCAGTAGATCCTCTGCCTGTTCTGCTCCATCTCTGGTGAATCCTCTCACCCCTCCCCCACCACTGCTCTGGCCTATGCCCCAGATCCTATATGTATAAATAAATAAAATAAATCTTTAAAAAAAAGGCCACTATATTTATGGTGTCATATGATGTGTGTAAGTTAGTTTATCTGTATATTCATTTCAGAATAGTAAAGGATATGTTAGAACACACTTGCTCTGAAAAGGGGGTGCTGCTGAGGCTGTTGGGTTGAGGAGGTCTCCCAGGATGATAGAGTGAATTTCAGAGATACACATCTCCAAATGAAAACCATACCATTTTGCCTATCCTGGGAGTTATGGATTTTGTTTCATTGTTGACACAGTGTCCCCTGACCAATGCCTTTGGAGAACACAACACAGAAATGTTCCCATGTAGCCTTCACTTCAGAAGTCAACTTGGGCTTCATTTTAAAAAAAAAAAGATTTATTTATTTATGCATACAAGAATTAGGGTACAGGCCAGAGGTGTGTGGGTGAGAGGATTCAGCAGAGACAGAGTGGGGAACAGAACAGGCAGATCTACTAAAATACACTGCTGAGGGGAGCAGCGGGTGAGACAGGAGAGGTCTGCTACACCATGTGGGTCAGCTCCCTGGCCGGGAATTGAACTCGTGCTGCAGTGGCTGCGGATATCTTCATAGTGCTGCATCTTAACCCCTTGTGCCACCAGGGAGGCCCTGGGCTTCATCTTGAGCAGGTAAAGCACTCTATAAAAACAAGGGACAATCTTAAAACAATACAAAACAAACAACGCAGACCAATACAGCAGCTTTGGAAAATAACCAGCACCAAGCATAGCATTTGGCACACGGATGCGCTCAATAAATCCGTGACGTGTGTCGCAGGATTCTTGGTAGGAATCCAGGATCTGCTACTGAGTAGTCATGGAACAATTAATGCCATTTTAGAATCTTAGGTTCCTCATGTCTAAAATGGAGGAAGGGGGCCTCCCTGGTGGCGCAAGGGGTCAAGACGCAACCTATGAAGCTATCTGCAAGCTCTGCAGTATGAGTTCGATCCCCAGCCGGCCAGGAAGCTACCCACATGGCACAGCAGACCTCTCCTCACTTGCCCGCTGCTCCTCTCAGCAGTGTACTTTGGTCAGTCTGCCTGTTCTGTTCCCCACTCTATCTCTGGTGAATCCTCTCACCCCCACCCCCCACACCTCTGGCCTATACTCCAGCTCTTATATGCATAAATAAACAAATCTTAAAAAATAAAATAAAATGGAGGAAGGGCCTCCCTGATGGCATGAAGGGTTAAATCTCAGCACTGTCAATCTATAGGCAGCCACTGCAGCACAAGTTCGATCCCTGGCCAGAGTGCTAACCCACATGGCGCAGCAGACCTCTCCTGTCTCACCCCTGCTCCCCTCAGCAGTGTATTTCAGTCAGTCTCCTGTTCTGCTCCTCACTCTGTCTCTGGTGAATCCTCTCAGACTCCACCCCCCCACCCCCGCCACAACTCTGGCCTACACCCCAGCTCTTGTATGCATAACTAAATAAAATAAATCTTTAAAATAGGGGAAATAATAGTGTCTGCTGGTAAGAACAAAATGAAGCAACACACACACACACACACACACAGTCTCACAGAGCAAGTTCTCAGCAAACACCAGCCCTTCTTATAGTAGAGCCTCCAGGGCAAATCACATGCTGGGGGGAAATTTGAAGGAGGAAATGTGTCCTCTCTGGAAAAATTTTACAAACTGAAGCATGAAAAGAATAAGATACTCTGTGCCTGTGGAGGGAACTAGGAAAGTGAGGGGGGCTCTGAACCCAGGACAGCAGACAGGGGCAAATAGAGTATGTGCTTAATAAATATTTGTGGAATGAATAAACTGGAGGGAAGTAAGGTGGTAGATATCACCTGCCCGCCTCCCCAAGAACAAGCCCTGCACAACATTTCCTGGAAAAACAGGAAGTCCGGATGTGGCAGATAATGATGGTTCGATTCAATTCAACAATTTGTCACCTACTCATTCTGTGCCAGGCCATCTATGTAGAATGAGTAAGCCTTTCCTTTAAGGAACTCCAAGTTCCCTCCATAAACACAGACTTAACTTGTTGCGATAGTTGATGCCAAGCAAGTGTCCTAGACATATACATCATGATACTTGGACCTCACAACAATTCTAGGAGGTGGGAGTTATCATTCCCCTTTTATAGATGAGAAACAGAGGCCTGGAGTGATTAAGTAATTTATGGAAGGTCACACTGCCGGTAAATGGTGGAACCAGGATGATCAAACCCAATTCTCTCACTGAGATTACACTGAAGTGGGTGCACGAAGAAATAACCAGTTTTGCCTGGAGAATGTCAGGAGAGACTTCACTGAGACGATGAAAGAACCAAAAAGACACAAAAAACAAGCAAGTGGTTCCCTAGTGCCTTCTATACTGTGCTTATCTCACTCATTCCAGTAAGGACCCTGTGAGCTTGTGGTGTTGCCTCATGAGGAAATAGGCTCCAAGAACTGGAGTTGGTCAGGTCCTAATTGTGTGTGTCACTCCCACTAAATCATATGTGACGAGCGAGGTGCGTGAGGCAACATCATGGACAAACCGCCCTCTCAGGTCCACTGAGGATATAGCTCAGTACAACACTTTCCAGTTTCTGAACTGCTCTACACAATCTCCCTGTCCTGTGAGAAAAGAAGAACATTAACTTTGTTCTCCACAGATAAATCTGCATCTGATGATGAAACAAGGCCTCGAGAGCCATCATGTTAACGACTCTCTCACTTCAGAGAGATGACATCTGTCGCTCTGCCCAAGGCCCATCCTCCTAGCTGGTTCATAACCACCCTCCTCTCGTGGATGATGCCTTCTGCACACCTTGCCACCACGAAGGGGCCTTCCATGCACACTGTAACTGTTTTCATCTTTATCTATAAATATCTGCGTGAGTGTTTGATTCTCCAGCCTCATGAGCCTCTATAAGGCAAATGTGTTAATCATTCCATGGCCTCAGGGTTTTGCACAGTGAACCCCTTTTATTAGTATCATTTTATTAGCGTTACTTTAAATGTTTTCCTTAAGAAAGCATATGCCTGCTGTGTTTCCTGTTCCCTGGGTTTCAGGAGCCTCTACTGAATCTTTCACTCAGATTTTAATCTAGATTCTTCCTAAAGTTGTCATCCACACATACCTTTCAGAATTTCACAGGGCCTATAATCACCAACAGCCTGGAGGAAGCTAGTCGCCCTTTACAAGTATGGTCGCTGTTGCCTCACTTCCTGTGTCATGTGACTCTCATAGTTATCACATGATCCACTCCATTACACCGGAATTAACCCGCAGGGCTAACCCAGTGTCTATAGCTACCGCAGGCACCTGCATCCCTGTTTTTATTTAGTGGATCCTCTATCCCTCCAAGGCTCTGGGAACCCTGCAGTCTTCTCATCTGGTGACACTGAGAAGATGGAGCTTTCAAATCCTCCCAAAGAGGTGAGTGGACCAGGACTCCCAACTGGTCTTGCCATGTTGCTTCTGGAATCCTGGCCAGCCAGGCTCCGGCATTCAATGAATGACAGACCTAGCCATCATGGCTCTTTGATGGAGGAACAGACGGAGGGAGGGAGGGATGGATCCAGGGAGAAATGGGTAGGAAGAGGGATAGAGAAGATTTCCTGGCTGGGTGGTCAGAGCTGCCTCTAGCAGAGAGCTTGGAGGGAGGGCTGCACCCAGCTCTGGGGACTTGTCCCATCCTGAGAAAGGTGGGAGACTAGGCCTCAGGCACCCACAGGCAGCTGAGCTCTGCCAGGAGTGTGGCTGAGGGGTGGGGAGGGGCTTGCCTTCCAAACACTCCTCATTCTGTTCTCAGGAGTGTCACAAGCCCCTGCGCAGGGGAGGCATCATGGCCACCAGCCTCACAGGGTTGCTTCTGCTCCAGGCAGTGTCGGGGATATCTGGTGAGTATGTGGAGGAGGAGGAGGCTCCCTTCTGCCTTATGGCCCTTTGGAGACTTTCTGGCATACTGGTGGGGGGCTTCAGTTGGTGCTCAATAAACCCTTTGGAGAGACTGATGCCAGAGACTGATGGGGGTATAGCAAGTGGAGTTTTGAAACCAGGTTTAGTCTCTTCCTTCCGTGTGTCTTTTCACCCTGGCCTCATCCTTCAGCCCTTGCCTCTGCTGTGCTCCCTCCCTCTCAGGCGCCCGCCCCTGCAGCCCTAAAAGCTTTGGCTACAGTTCTGTAGTCTGTGTCTGCAATGCCACATACTGTGACTCCCTGGACCCCCTGACCCTGCCTGCCCTTGGCACCTTCAGCCGCTATGAGAGTACACGCAGTGGGCGCCGGATGGAACTGAGCGTGGGGAGCTTCCAGGCCAATCGCGCAGGCACAGGTAACCACTCCACCCCTCACCCCTGAACCGGGCTGGGATCCTTCTGGAGTTAATCATGCCAGTGATTACCAGTCTTTCCCCTGTGCACTGACATCCTTTATTCCCTGTGGGTGTCCTCAGGGCTGCTACTGACTCTGCAGCCAGATCAGAAATTCCAGAAAGTGAAGGGATTTGGAGGGGCCATGACAGATGCTGCTGCTCTCAACATCCTTGGCCTGTCACCCCCTGCCCGGGATTTGCTACTCAGGTCATACTTCTCTGAAGAAGGTAAGGAGGAGGGGGGCATGACATAGTGCAACTCACACTTTTCCTTAACCTTTCATTTGCCTTGGTCTTTCACCCACCCTGACGTTTGGGTCCTGTCCAGTGAGGTAAGATTGCCCTACCCATCATCTGCTAGGTGCTTAGGGACTCTCAGGCTCAGAAGGGCCAGTGCTTCACCCAGCTGCCTGGCTCCACAGGCCCCAACCCCAGAGCCCAGTTCCCTTTGGTCCTGATTCAGACATGTTTTGAAGGGCTAGCGGTAGGCCAGGCCCCACATGCTCCTCTTGATTCTGACCCCATACACTGGTCACCTTTTTCTGCAGGAATTGAATACAATATCATGCGGGTGCCCATGGCCAGCTGTGATTTCTCCATCCGCACCTACACCTATGCTGACACCCCTGACGACTTCCAGTTGCAATACTTCAGCCTCCCAGATGAAGATGTTAAGCTCAAGGTGGGCACTCTGGCTGCCTCCAGCCCTGGTGGCATTGACCCCTTGGGGCTGAGATGCCTTGGGCTACAGCAGTCTGCAGAGACATAGAACCTGCCCCTCTGCTGTGTCCTGGGGGTGGGAGGGCGGGGGCTGATGGCCAGGCCTGACACACTGGTTGGGCCAGTCTGTCTATGTTCCAACTCTGGGTGTCTCTCCTCACTACCTTTGTCTCTAGATACCCCTGATTCACCAAGCCCTGCAGCTGGCCCGACGCCCCATCTCACTCTTTGCCAGTCCCTGGACGTCACCCACTTGGCTCAAGACCAATGGAGCAGTGAATGGGAAGGGGACACTCAAGGGTCAGCCGGGGGATCGCTACCACCAGACCTGGGCCAGATACTTTGTCAAGTAAGGGAACAGCAAGGCTGTGGGATGTGGACCAGCCTCCCCTCTTGGATACCCCAGTCTGTCCCACCTTCAATCTCTCTCCAGATCTGCTCTTGCCAGCTCACTTCATTCCCTTCTTAGTCTTTCAGACTAGAGCCTCCTGTTTCTCAAGTGCTGGCTGGGTGGTCAGAGCTGCCTCTAGCAGAGAGCTTGGGGGGAGGGCTGCACCCAGCTCCAGGGCCTTGGTCATAGTCACTCACACCCTTTCCCCTGCCAGGTTCCTGGATGCCTATGCTGAGCACAAGTTAAAGTTCTGGGCAGTGACAGCCGAGAATGAGCCATCTGCAGGGCTATTCAGCGGGTACCCCTTCCAGTGTCTGGGCTTCACACCTGAACACCAGCGAGACTTCATCGCCCGTGACTTGGGTCCCACCCTCGCCAATAGTACACACCGCGATGTCCTTCTGCTCATGCTGGATGACCAGCGCTTACTGTTGCCCCACTGGGCCCAGGTGGTAAGGCCCAGAACCTCCATGAATACCTTAGTGACCCAAAAATCCAGTATCCAAATAACTGGCTCCCAAATTGAGTAACATCCCTACCCCACCTCTCAATTCCTGGAGGCCAGGTGCTAAGGTAGCCCCTCTGAGGTATTGAGGGTGCTGTGACCTCTTCTGGAACTCCAGGACCTCGCGGATCCCCATGTATCACTTTAACTTCCTCCCTCTAGGTGTATTCATCTCACCACCCACTTCTTAGGCGCCCTAGTGCCTCTTCCAGAAGCTTCCGCGCAGGGCTGGTTCAGTGGCTTCCATTCCCCAGTGGTCCTTTCCCTTCCCGGTATAGGTGCTGGCAGACCCAGAGGCAGCTAAGTACGTTCATGGCATCGCTGTACATTGGTACCTGGACTTTCTGGCTCCAGCAAAAGCCACCCTGGGGGAGACACACCGCCTGTTTCCCAACACCATGCTCTTTGCCTCAGAGGCCTGTGTGGGTTCCAAGTTCTGGGAGCAGAGTGTGCGGCTAGGCTCCTGGGACCGAGGGATGCAGTACAGCCACAGCATCATTACGGTGAGCCGCCCCTCTCTCCTGCCACAAAACACCACCTCACACCCCTTCCGGTCTGGCAGACTAACGAAAGGCCTTCCTCTATAACTTTTGCCCAGCTTACTTGCTCTTTGGGCCAAATTTCAGGATATCATGATTCCCTATCTTGCTCCCCTTCCTAAATCCACATATCCCATCACCCTTTTTCCAAATGCTTGGGTCTCAGGCAGTTACACCTGCCTCCATTTCTCATTTTATATCACATTTTACATCACATTTCTTGTGATGCCTCTGATCTTCATACACTCCCTCTCCTTTCCTTCAATACTAGGGGTACAGATTACCCCTCACAGGGCTGAGCCATCATAGTTCCTGTGTCCCTCATGCGTCCCTTGTGTTCTCTGGGGACTCCAGTGTGGGGCACATCTCTGCCCTATTCTTATTCTAGAATCTTCTCTACCACGTGGTCGGCTGGACTGACTGGAACCTCGCCCTGAACCCCGAAGGCGGGCCCAATTGGGTTCGCAACTTTGTCGACAGCCCCATCATTGTGGACATCGCCAAGGACACGTTTTACAAACAGCCCATGTTCTATCACCTTGGCCACTTCAGGTAGGTGGAGAGCAGGTGCCCCCCACCCTGCACCAGGCCTAGCGTCTCCTGCACTGAGCTTCTATCACCCACAGGAAGAAGCAGGAAGATGTTTAGGGTGGGAATCTGCTGAGGCACGCCCATCCGGCTTGCAGCACCATCCAGGCAGGAAGTGACTGGATGGTATCAGAGACACGGATGCCCGATGTGGCTAAAGAGGGCCTGACGCCCGATGCGGGGGCTGGGTGGACGAGGAGCGGGGCCAGGGCACGCCAGCAGCACGCTCAAGGCCAGAAGACTTAGGCAGAACTTTGGCAAGGGTTCAGGGAGAGGATGACTTCTCAGGTGAAGGACTGACAGGAACTGTACTCAGGACTGGGGTCCCTGACGATGCGGGTTCCCCTTACAGCAAGTTCATTCCTGAGGGCTCCCAGAGAGTGGGGCTGGCTGCCAGTGAGAAGAATGACTTGGAGACAGTGGCACTGATGCATCCCGATGGCTCTGCAGTCGTGGTCGTGTTGAACCGGTGAGCAGTGGCAGACTTGGGACCTGGGCTGCAGGCGGGAGGGGGGCTTGGCAGAGTCACACTCAGCTTCCCTCTCCTCCCCCTAGCTCCTCTAAGGATGTGCCTCTCACCATCGAGGATCCTGCCCTGGGCTTCCTGGAGACCATCTCACCTGGCTACTCCATTCACACCTACCTGTGGCGACGCCAGTGCCAGTGATGGAGCAGATACTAAGCAGGCCCCCGGGCTCTGCGTGGGCATTAAAGGCACAGAGTCAGCTCACATGCTGTCTGTGGCTAAAGAGGGCACAGCAGGGCCGGGGAGGGCTAAAGTGACGTAAGCCCCGGGCAGTGGTTAGGGTGACTCATTCTCCCCCCCCAGCTGGTGCCAGGGGCTGAGGCCTCTAGAGAAAAGATCTGGAAGCCCCAATGGCCCCCCACCCGCATGCTTGTGTGAGCGTGTGCTATGTGCCTGTGGAAACTGGGCGCAGGCCCAGAGTGAGCTCACTGTCTGTACAAACACAAGATGGGGAGGGGTGAGGAAAGAGACTAGAAAAGCTGGACCCAAAATGGGACTCTTTGTCTTTCCTGGAGATGCAGAATTGGACTAGGCAGGAGCAATGTCAGCATCAGGGCACAGGCAGCTGAAGAAGCTTAGGTACCCAGATGGCCTCCATGGCACAAGCTAGGAGAAAGATGGTGGCCCTTTAAAAGAGTGGCGGTCTGATCCCAGTCGGAGTGAGCAGGTTTATTTTAGGAATGGCAACCCATTTCTGGGTGTACCAACAATGGGGAGACAGAGACCGCTGGAATGCATGACAGTAGAAAAATCAGTCCTGGGGGCATGAGGACAAATCATTCCTCTTCATCCTCCTCAGCCATGCCCAGGGAGCGTGTGCCTGGGGCCCGGGCTGGTGTTGCCCGCTGGATAGAGACAATGCCGCTGAGCAAGGCATAGCCCACCATGGCTACCAGCCCTGCTAGCACAGAGAGGATCTGGTTCCGGCGCCGGTATGGCTCCTCTTCAGCCTCTGGGCCTGCTGGTGTCTGGCGTGGAGGTGGCACCTCAGCTGAGGGACAAGCAAGGAAGGTGGGCCGGGGGCTAGTTCCTTGATCCCTGTCCACTCTCCCCAGGGCTGGTGCCCACCACCGCCCATCTGCCTCTTACCTCCATCCCAGGGGAAGTAGAGGCTGAGGATGTGGGTGCAGTAGGCACAGAGGTTGTGCAGCCCCCGCAGGTGGGCCTGCAGTTTCCCACTGGGCAGCTTGGCTTGCAGCAGCAGGGCCAAGTAGCTAAAGACAAAGGCGTCCAGGGAGGCAGGGCTGGAGCGAGAGAGAAGGGTGGGATGGAGGGCAGCTGGGGCAGGAGGGTAGAGATGGAATGGGAGGAAGAGTCGGTCCTAGGAGGTGGGCTCTGGGCAGCAGGGGAGGCGAGGACACACAGTTCTGGTGGCGCCAGCCTGGCTCTGAATGGGACTCTATCCCAGGTCTGCATAAAGGGCACATTGAGTGCCCTGCAGCCTACAAGGCCCCTCCTGTGCCTGGCAGCCCTCCCACCCTCCTGTAAAGGCTCCAGCCCCACACATAGCCCCACTGTCACCCGACCCAGTGTCTGTCCCAGGACCCTCTTGTTCAGAGCCTGAGCCCACCACAGCCCCTGCAGCTGTATCTCAACCTGTATCTCCTTTCAAGCCACCTGTTATACCCTGGATTCAGACTCACGCATCTCCAAAGAAGAATTTCTGAGAGCCCAGACGCTGAGAGAGAAGGGTCAGGCACTCACGAGCCTCTTGGTATAGCTAGAGGGAGGACACAGGTAGGCTCGAGGCTGTGAGAACAGTGCCTCCCCTTCTAGGCATTCCATTCCCGCTTCACCCTTGGGGCTCCCCTCATGCGAAAGCCCCTGCCCCAGAGGTACCTCCTTCTCTAGCTCTTCCTCATTCTCAGGCCTTTGCTCCCCGCACAGCAGCTGCAGTCGCTCCATGTACTGCCGCTGCATGCGGCCAGGCAGGAAGAAGTTGAGAGGAAAGGGCATAGCCTCTGCATACCACTTCCGGGTCACTTCCACATAGTTCTTAGCGTCTATCCAGAAAGTATGTATCTGGATTTGGGGGTGGGGTTAGAGGGAAGAAGCAGGCCTGAACCAGCATACCTGCCTGACACAGGGTGGGCTTCTCATCCCCATGCTGCTCTGAGTTAGCATATGGTAGGGGGTCTGCCTGGTCCCCTCCCCCACTGGCCACAAAGGCTGGGTGGTCTGGACATACTCACCAGCACCGGGAGCAGCTTCTCCTCTAACAGAGACATGAAGGCCAAGGTGTCTGCCCCTTGCCGGGCTGACAGATCATAATCGGCATTATACTTCTGTGGAGGAAATGTCCATGAAGTGGATGCTTGGGTGCTTCCCTAGGGAGGGAGGCCTCTTGTCTGGTGCCACCCTCACTGGCCTGAGAGCAATATAGGAGCACAAGGAGCTTTTCCTGCTGAGGCCCCTCACCAGGGCCCAGCCAGTAGCCTGTTGCTGTTGGCGGAAAGCCTGGGCCTTGGAGCCTGCTGGTCGTGAAGGTCCCACATCCATGGTGGGGGAGGAAGGACGGCCCAGCCGCAAACTAGGAGCAGCTCCCAGAGTTTCCACAGAAAGCTGGCAACATGCCTGCTGACGGCAACTTTCTAGCATAACTTCCCTGATCCAGGCACCACAAAGCTAGCAGAGTGGAACACAGACTCAGGTGGGGCATCAACCATACCTCAGGGATACCATCCTCAAGCTCCTGGAGTCCAGTGATCCAGCCCCAGGCCCCTGGCTTGTTCTCTCACTATGCAGCTCTTGGCTCTTCTATTTCATTCCGTAGCCCAGGTGCCACCACCACACATACATTCCAACCAGCCTACCACACCTTTATAGGCTCCAATGCCTGCTCCTCTGAACTCCTTTCCACACCTGAGTGAGCTTTGTCCCCAAATAACCTCTCAGCATGATCCTTAAGTCTCTCTAAGACTCAGTTTCTCTTCTGCAGAATGGGGGCAGTGATCTCTTTTCTCTTAGCATGGCAGTGTTAGGAGAAAACCCTTTGAAAACTGGAAAAGCTGTGTTCACAAATAAGGAAACTGGGCCCTGGCCCAGTCCTGTCAGGAACAATGGCTTTTACCAGGATCCCTCTCTGTGCCTCTCAAGCTGCTATTAGTTCCCACCTTCTTCATCTTCGGGGAAGTAGAAATGAAGAGGATCCCACTTCTGATAATGTGTTCCATTTTGGAACCAGACCATGAAAGATAGAAGAACCCTCAGGAAGCATCCTCGCTAAGCCCCTTGGTTATAACAAATATGGAGTTGACAGCTCTGAGAGGTTAAACAACTTACCTACACAGCCACATGGTCAAGGACAGAGTGAAGAACAGTCTAGGCCTCATTCTGCTTGTAAAACTTTCTCTACCCTGGCTGAAGGCCTCCATCCTGAGCCCCATAACCAGCCAGACTTTACCCCTTAAAAAAAGGAACATGGCCCCTAGAAGTCCCTCTCCTGAGAAGTCTGTTTAAGGGCCTAATCTGAGGCAACTGCTCTCTTATTTCCCTTTCCCTTCCATGTGTCATCTGCCTATTCAGCTCTCCCTGCCCACTCAGCAGGGAGAAGGCACATGCCTCCCATGGCACCCCAGCTTAACCCTTAGCTTGTTGTTTACCACCTCACAAGCAACAATGTGCGTGTCTCTTCCACCTGATTTTGTGGCCCTTGAAGCTCTGGGTCCCCTGCACCTAACTTGGCATATATTTGGTGCTCAATAAATGTGTGTTGTATTGAACTGACTGACCTTTTCACTGACTTCCCCCACCCCAAGCTACTTACCTCTTTTCGAAGTTGGGTGATGATCTTGTGTGGTAGTGAGATGACTTCTCCATGTCTGGTTCGAAGAGCAGGCAGAGTTCCTGACAGAGAAAGAAGCATGCCCACCAGGTCCTCAGTTACAGAGCTGTACATATTTGTACCATATTCCCATCTGTCTCCTGCTCCTCCCCTAGTACACTCCCTTCCTCATGCCCCGTGAACACTGGGTACCTGAAGGGCTCCGCCAGGGGTTGGCAATCTTGTGTACCTTGAGTGGGGCACCAGTAAATCTGGCATAGGTCTGCAGAGAAAGAAGCAAAAGACAGAGAGGCTGAGGACCTAGCCAGACATTTGTTGAAAACCTTTTGTGCTATGCTTTATGCTTAGTACTTGCCTCACACACAAAAGGTGTACATTACTGTTCCCATTATACAACGGGCAACTCAGGGCCCAGAGAGGTCACGGACCTGTCCGTGACTTCAAGTCCACCAGGAAAATCCTTCCCTCTTTCTCTTGTTTTTCCTAACCAGTGCATCCCTTTTCTTGGAAGCATTGACCATGGCCTTCTTTCTTTCTGTGGATTGTTCCTGCATATACCTTAGCATCTCAACATTTCATTACATTTATTTGCCTACATGCCTGCCTTTCTGTAAACAAGTCTGGGGGAGGGACCAAGTCATTCATCTTTGCATGCCAATCTTTGGTATTTGGAAGAGGCCTAACATATGTTTATTAAATGAGAAGTGAGTGAGAGCTAGTCTGGCTGACTCTGAAGCTCTTTCTACAGAGCCAGGCTATAAGCCTTTTGGTTCAATAAACAAAAAGCTCAATAAATACTGTTTAGTGAAGAGGAGGAAAGGGAGGCTAAAGAAAAGACAGGAACACCAAGCCACAGAACCCTGAGATTGTCCAGCCTTAGTAAACCCCGGGTGAAGAAATAGCGCCTAGAGATGAGAAGGGATCACCCCAAGGTCACAAAGCCAGTAAAAGGATAAACGAGGACTAAAACCCGTCTCCTGAGGCCCCCATCACATCTCTTTCTATTCCTGCGCAAAGCCTAGGCTGCCATGGCATGGGACACTGCGCCCATGCCGGTCAGTCACACTCCTTGATTGCCTCGGTTTCCCTCACTGCATCCGTGCTGAAGCGGCCTGGCAAAATATGGATAATCGGCTAATTCGGCCCCCTCCCCAATCCTCCAGGGCGCGGCAGAGGGCGCCGGCGCCACCCCTCACCAGCACCGCCAGGCTGTCCAGATCGACTGACGGGAGCCCCCAGCCCCCTGACCAGCAGAATAGTTCCATGGGCGCCGCCATCTTGCCCGCCCTCTGTCCCGGAAGCACCTCCCTCCGCGCTTCTGTCCTCCCCCGCGAGGGCCGGCCCCCTCCGGAGACGCGGGGCTGGGGGCTGGGGGAGGCCGTTCGGGAGGCGCAGCTTCTCTCCGCCCAGGAGGCGGCCTGAGGGCGGAAGGCGGGGTGGAGGGCTTCTAGGAAGGGCGGGCGCCCGCCGATCCCCGGGCGGCTTCCGAAGGGGGGAGGGGCTCGCGCCCACGACAGCCTAGGAGGGTCATGGCGCCTCGGAGAGTCAGGACGTCTCGGCCGAGAGGAGCCCCGAACCCGTGGAGGCTCGGCCAGCCCAGGAGAAGGGGATCTTGTGCGCTTGGGCCTATTCTGGGAACTTTCGGAAATCTTCACGTGGCCTGGTCTGCTCCCAGGCCCCTCAGGGTTCGGCCCGGAGCAGGGGCTGCGGGGGGGTCCCCCGAGCCGCATGTTTTCCACAGCACGTTATGCTTGGAGCCGGCCCTGCGCCGCCTGTCGCCATGGAAACAAAACAGGGGCGGTGGCGGCGGCCGGAGCGAAGCCCGGCTGGGGCCTGGGGAGGGGGAGGGGAGATGGGGTTCGCGGACTGTTGTCTTGGTAACGGGAACAGAGCCGCCCCACACCCCCCGCCTTCATCCGGGTCACGGCCTGTCTGCCCGTACCCCCAGTGCTCCCAGTCTGTCACCACGCCCCTGGCTTGCCTCTTGGTCTACTGTCCCTAGTGCCCGACTCTTGGTCCCTGATTTCTTCATTCTGACTTCACTGACCACTGTTCAGACTTCCTCCAGACTCCCAAGTTTTCCTAGGAATGAGGGAAAATGGAGGCAACAGGCACATGCCAGGGGACCGCACCCTAACAAAGAGTACTTCTTGCTCTGTCAGAGCAGCAAATTTCTTGCCATGTGGGCATTCCCTGGGTACTATAGCCAGCTAGTTTCTGCCACTCCCTTGGCATCTCCTCATGCCAGCTGTGGAATAATGCCCACTGTCTGGTGCTGCCCCTGCCAGGGGTTCCTGCCTTTCCCAAATGTAGCTTCCAGAAAACAGTAGCATTCAGTAATGGTCCCCAACAATGAGGTGCCAGGAGAGAGGGAGGCACCTGGGGGACAGCACGGTTAGGAAGAGGCTGGAGGCAGGGAGGCCACCAGGACTCTTCCCAGAGCCCCTGATTCCCTGAGCTGGGGATGTCTCCTGGGTGATTGGCAGCTCTTTGTTTCAGCCCCCCCTCACCCTCCTGCTGGCCCCCCCCTTCAACTCCCCCTTCCAGTCCCTCCGCCCCCCTCTCCTGCTCTCTCCGCCTAGCCTTTTCCCCTCCCAGCCGCCTGCCTGCCAGGGGTAGTGAGCGGGCTAGGCGGCATGGAGACGCAGGAACTTCGAGGGGCCCTGGCTCTTCTCTTCCTTTGCACTTTCGCATCTGCCAGTCAGGAACTGCAGGGTAAGCCCAGCCCCATCCTCTTAGACCCCTCTCTGCTTCCTTCCCTAGTCACAGGGAGCAGGAAATTGAGCAGGAGGGGAGAGTTGGTAATTATGGTCCTGTGGGGGGTGGACTCACAGTATGGTGGGTCATCGGGAACTGGCCAGGGTCCGCGTAAGGCCTGGGTATAGGACTCAGGTGCTGGATGCTTGGACTGCCTGACTTGGTTGGAATGTGAGCAGCCAAAGCCATCCTGAGGTCTGGGAGAACAGCTAGAAGGTGGGTACACTGTGTGAACCCCTAGGTCTGCCCCTCGGGTCGGGGGGTGCTTTTCTGGTTGCACAAGGACGGGGTCAGGTAGCAACCAAGACATCTGGGCTCTCCTGGAGTTCTGGTAGCAGGACAGGCCCATGGTAGTAGGAGAGATAGCGGGACCAGATGACACAGGCACAGATTCTTCGCTGGCTGGAAGGGAAACCACAGATTGGCCTGGACATGGGAGGCTAAGGAAGCTGGGTCCTACATTTCCTTGGGGAGAGAGCCAGACAGTGGGAGGGCTGGAGCCCTCAGTGGGTAGCAGTTCTCATCCAGAGTCAATGTGCTTAGCCCCCAGGATGGGAGGAAGGGCATTAGGATGTGGAAGGAGCCAAACCCAGCCGTGTAAAGAGAAACTGCCTGCCCATTTCTGCTCTGTGAGCACCAGGTGACACTCCTGCCTGGGATCAGCATAGTGACTCCCTTACGCCACCTGGTGGGAGCATCTCAAGTGTGCAGGGTGCTGTTTCTATATTTCCCATCGAACCTCAGGCCAGCTGCTTCCCAGAGGGTGGCAGTAGGAAATATTGAGGGGGAAGGAAGGCAACAGATGCCTTGTCCTCTGACAGCAACAAGGGCAGTCTTAGTAACTCATGCTGCCTGGCAGTTTTGAGGGGTGGGTACAGTGTAGGCTCAGGAAAGAGGACAGGTATTTGATCCCTGTCTCTGACCTTAACAATTTCTGCCCTGCCAGTGATTGATCTGCTGACAGTGGGTGAGTCCCGACAGATGGTAGCTGTGGCAGAGAAGATCCGGACAGCACTGCTCGCTGCTGGGGACATTTACCTGTTGTCCACCTTCCGCCTGCCCCCCAAGCAGGGTGGTGTCCTTTTTGGCCTCTACTCTCGCCAGGACAACACGCGATGGCTGGAGGCCTCTGTTGTGGGCAAGATCAACAAAGGTGATTGGTGGGCATCTCCTTTCCTGCAATGGTGATTCCCTTGCATTCCTTCATCGCCACTGCTGGACCCCTCTTAATATTTCCCAGGGGCCACATCGTACCGGGTATTTAGGAAGTGCCTCAGGAGACCAAATAATAGGGTGAGGCCTGGTTGTGGGGATGAGATGCTATACTTGGGAATGCCTGGGGGGAGGGAGAGGTCTCTGTGTCCCAGCAGTGGTATAGAATGCCCCTCAGATCTCTGGGACACTTCAGTGGGTACAGAGCTAGCTTCTGCCCTGGCAGAGGAGAGAGTGATCTAATACCATTGCAGACCAAGAAATTTCTAGTCTCTGATCCAACTTGGAAAACATTTATTGTGCGCCTATTACATATAAGGTGTTGAGAGAGACCTGCTAAATAAGGGATGATAGCCCAGAGATGTAGCTGACCCAAGGCTTAGGGGGAAATGGTGGGGAGGACCGTGCCCATACTGACCTTTCCTCCTGGGCAGTGCTGGTGCGGTATCAACGGGAGGATGGCAAAGTCCATGCAGTGAACCTTCAGCAAGCAGGCCTGGCCGATGGGCGCACGCACACAGCTCTCCTGCGTCTCCGAGGTCCATCCCGACCCAGCCCTGCCCTGCAGCTCTATGTGGACTGCAGATTGGGCGACCAGCACGCCAGCCTCCCAGCGCTGGCCCCCATTCCCCCAGCAGAGGTCAATGGGCTGGAGATTAGGACTGGACAGAAGGCTTATTCAAGGATGCAGGTGAACAGGGAGGGAGGACCCATTTGCATTTTTGTGGCAACAGAGTTGGTACCAGTAGGAGGAGTTCATAGTTATTCCCCACCTGACTGTGCTCCTGTCCCATCAAGGGCTTTGTGGAGTCTATGAAGATGATTCTGGGTGGCTCCATGGCCCAGGTTGGAGCCCTGAGTGAGTGTCCCTTCCAGGGGGAAGAGACAATCCACAGTGCAGGTAACACAGGGACGCCTGTTAACAGATCCTGTGGTCTTTGGTGTTCCCATCCTCTTGACCTTCCTCTTAACACCCATTCCTTTGCCTCACCTATCCTGAGGCTTCCAACCCACTTACCCCAAACGTCCTTAATCTCTGATTTTATGTTCTCCATTAATACGGCTGTCCCAAGAAGTGGGTCTAAAAAATCTCCCTGTTCAGGTCATCCTGCCTGAAGGATGGAAGGCCAGAAAAAATTATCCGGGAGGAGATTATTCTGCAGAACTGTGAGGAAATGCATGGCCTGGCCTTGGTTAACTGAGAGGAGGGTCTTGGGTCTTTTTTAGCTTCCACGGGTGGCCCCATCCAGCAGCAACTTCTCTGAGTATTATGCATCT
The DNA here is from genome assembly GCF_964194135.1 of Talpa europaea. NCBI lineage: Eukaryota > Metazoa > Chordata > Mammalia > Eulipotyphla > Talpidae > Talpa > Talpa europaea. The sequence goes on from NC_140076.1 coordinate 77,515,257, forward strand.
ATCTGCCTGGTCTCTCTGACAGTGATGTTCAGAGGCTGTTACTGCATAAAATGCCCAGTTCCATCAGAATTTTCAAGGAAAGAACTCTTGAGGTAGAAGCTTGGGAGGCAATGCAACCTACTGGGGTCCTGGCCTTGCTTTGGGTCACCGCTCTTTTTTTTTCTTTAAGATTTATTTATTTATGCATACAAGAGCTGGGGTGCAGGCCAGAGATGCGGAGGGTGAGAGGATTCACCAGAGACAGAGTAGGGAACAGAACAGGCAGACTGGCTGAAATACACTGCTGAGGGGAGCCGCGGGCGAGACAGGAGAGGTCTGCTGCGCCATGTGGGTCACCTCCCTGGCCGGAGATTGAACTCATGCTGCAGTGGCTGCTGATAGCCTCATAGTGCTGCGTCTTAACCCCTTGCGCCACCAGGGAGGCTCTCACCGCTCATTTGAATCTCTTCTGCCATCACCATTCCTGGGATCCAGGAGGATTTGGGTCATGACCATCTGACAACTCCGTTAGAGGGTCCTTCACCCAGGGAAAAGAATAATGCCACTTGCCTGTCACCTCTGCCCTACCATCCAACACCCCATTTTATTCCAAGACTCCAGCCCCTTGCTCCTGTCCCCTTCCTCTTCTCATAGCAGGCCCCTCTTCACATCTTTATCCTGTTTTCTTCTCTCTAGTGACCAGTGCGCTCCACTCCATCCTAGGTGAGTAGGCTACTATGAAGTTCAAGGGGTGTAAGATTGGGGAGGCCCAAGCTTTGGCCACTGCTTGAGACTATGTCCTTTTCAGCCAGCACTGTGTGAGGTTTAATGGTGGAGGGTGGGCAGCAGTGGCAGAAGCTGACTTATTACCCAAGGTGGGACCAAGGCTGGTGCCCAGTTCTAAGCCTCTCCATACCTGGGCTCTGACAGGGGAGCAGACCAAGGCGCTGGTCACCCAGCTCACCCTCTTCAACCAGATCCTGGTGGAGCTGCGGGATGATATCCGAGATCAGGTTTGAGTGGGCCAGCAAGGGGTGTCACTGATCCAGGGGTGGGTGGCAGATGCCAAGGGCCAACTCCTCCCTGTGCTTCTACCAGGTGAAGGAGATGTCCCTGATCCGAAACACCATCATGGAGTGTCAGGTGTGCGGTGAGTGGGAGAGGAGGGCGGCTCTGGGTGGCATCTCTGTACTCTTCACACCATGGCTTGGGCTCCCACTGCCAGGGACTGGAATGTGACCTCTGGGTGGCTCTGTGCCCACTCCCTAGGCTTCCACGAGCAGCGTTCTCACTGCAGCCCCAACCCCTGCTTCCGAGGCGTGGACTGCATGGAAGTGTATGAGTACCCTGGCTACCGCTGTGGGCCGTGCCCTCCAGGCCTGCAGGGCAATGGCACCCACTGCGCTGACATCAATGAGGTGGGGGAGGGCAGCATCTGGAAGGGCATAGAAAGTTGGGGTAAGGGAATCAGGAGGGTCCAAGAAAGTGGGGTAAATGTTGTCTTATGCAGAGGAACTTGGAGTTTTGGTGAGGTCAAAGACCAGAAGGGAAGTGAGAGACAGAAGGCCTGGGGTAAAGACTTCAGCGCCACGCAGGGAAGGAGCTGGGGCAGGGGTAGGTGGGTGGGAGATGGCTAGGCAGGAGTTACTCCAGAGGGAGGTGGGGTGAGGGATCAGAGTTCACTGAGTTTGGGAAGGGACATCTGCGGGGGCGACCGGGAGCAACCAGCGGTGGTTCTAGGGTCACAGGCCAGGGCTTGACCTCTTCTTCCTCCTCTGGTCCCCAGTGCGCTCACGCTGACCCTTGTTTCCCGGGCTCCAACTGCATCAACACCATGCCAGGCTTCCACTGTGAGGCCTGTCCTCGAGGCTACAAAGGCACACGGGTGTCTGGTGTGGGCATTGACTACGCCCGGGCCAGCAAACAGGTCAGGCTGGGTCGAGTGTATGGACAAGAGAGCTTGGCTGGCAGCGGCCGGGGACTTCTGAGCCGGACATGGGGCCCTTGTGATAAATGGGCTCACCTGATGGCTTTGCATAGGTTTCAGTCTGGGCTTCATGTAAATTTTCACCAATGAGGCCACACCAGCGTGCCCGCCCCTCCCCCCCGCAACTGCCATAGGTCTGGCTCAACCCAAAATCTCTGCCCCTCCAGGTCTGCAGCGACATTGACGAATGCAGTGATGGCAACAATGGTGGTTGCGACCCAAATGCCATCTGCACCAACACAGTGGTGAGCTGAATGCCCCAGTGTCTGTGGAGTGGGGGGTGCACTCCCTCTTCAAATCTCCTGCCTCGCCTGCCCCTCCCCTAGCGCACTACACATAGTAGGTGTTCCACATGGACCCGATTTGGAATTCTGGTTCTGCCCCTCTGAGCTGTGACTCTAGCAAGTTATTTAGCTTTTCTGAACCTTGGCGTCCTCATTTGAAAAATGGAGCTGTTACCCACTTAGAAAGGTTGTCAGGAGAACCTAAAGGAGTTAACGAATACCATTGGTGCACAGCTGTGGGTGCCCACCCTACATGCCCAGGATGGGGCAGTGCTGGTTCCAGGTGCTGGGCAGGCTGATCCTCCTTCCTGACACATCACTTCCTTACCCCTAGGGCTCTTTCAAGTGTGGTCCCTGTCGCCTGGGCTTCCTGGGCAACCAGAGCCAGGGCTGCATTCCAGCCCGGAGCTGCCACAGCCCAGCACACAGCCCCTGTCATGTCCACGCGCACTGTCTGTTTGAACGCAACGGTGCAGTGTCCTGTTCGGTGAGCTAGGCCTGGAGCTTGGAAGGGAAAGGGAGATTCTGGAAAGGGGGTAGGAGTGATAAACACATTTCGGGACTGGAATGGGGGTCTTCATGGGAAAGGGAGGCAGACGTGGGTGCAGAAACTGGTCGGTTAAGAGCAGAGCCTGCAGCTGAGAAAGGGCTGGGGGCTGAGAGGTGGCCCTCGCCCACTTGTCACTCCCATCCTCTGTTGCTGCAGTGCAACGTGGGCTGGGCCGGGAATGGGAACGTGTGTGGGCCTGACACAGACATCGATGGCTATCCAGACCAGGCTCTGCCCTGCATGGACAACAACAAACACTGCAAGCAGGTGCGGGGTGCAGGCTGGGGAGTGTGCAGGGGAGAGACTCAGGTGGGGCTGACCAGAACTCATCCATCCATATTCACCCCGACCTTTAGGACAACTGCCTTTTGACACCCAACTCTGGGCAGGAAGATGCCGATAATGATGGTGTGGGGGACCAGTGTGATGCTGATGCCGATGGGGATGGGATCAAGAACGTTGAGGTGGCTCACAAGCGTCCTGCCCCTTCCGGCTTCTCTGCTCGCTTTTTTTTTTTTTTTTTAAGATTTATTTATTTATGCACCCAAGAACTGGGGTGTAATCCACGGATGCAGGGGTGGGGGGGTGAGAGGATTCACCAGAGACAGAGTGGGGAGCAGAGCAGGCAGTTTGACTGAAATATACTTCTGAGGGGAGCAGCAGGTGAGTCAGGAGAGGTCTGCTGCACCATGTAGGTAGCTCCCTGGCCAGGGATCAAACTCATGCTGCAGTGGCTGCAGATAGCTTCATAGTGCTAAGACTTTTCCTCTTGCACCACCAGGGAGGCCCCTCTGCTCGCTTCTCTTCTCTCCTCATATCTAGGACTTGGTCCCATAAGCCTGCCCCCCTTGACTCCTGGCAGTTCTCCAGGACAGGTCCCAGTGTTCCAAACTAGGGAGGCATTAAACCCCGTACCCAGGACAAGGTGGAATGTCTGGTGGATGGAGGGTGGGTGGATAGGATTGCATCAAGCAGGTGATGGTAGACAAGGAGGCCAAGTGGTTCCAGGGAGGCCTGACTCCTTCCTTCCCCCCTAGGACAACTGTCGGCTGTTTCCCAACAAGGATCAACAAAACTCAGATACAGATTCATTTGGAGATGCCTGTGACAACTGCCCCAATGTCCCCAACAATGACCAGAAGGACACAGATGGCAATGGGGAAGGCGATGCCTGTGACAACGACGTGGATGGGGATGGTGCAGGCCTGGGGTTGAGGGGATAGCTGGGAGGCTTGTAAGAATTTGGATACAGGTGGGAATGAAGCAGAAGCTAGGAGGTCAGAATTGGCGGGGTCTGCTTGTGGAAGACAGCCTGGGGGAGAGGATTACCTGTGGCAGCTATCAATGGGATGAGAGGTAGGGTGTAGGGCTAGGCAGGGAGTGGGCAAGAGAAAGTACAAGCAGACTTCCTGACCAGCCATCCTCTGAATGGGGAGCAAAGCTCAGGGCCTTCACCAACCTGGGAGAGAATGACATGTGCTAATGACAACCTTGTCTTGTACCCCATGTCTCCTAGGTATCCCCAACGGATTGGACAATTGCCCTAAAGTCCCCAACCCCCTACAAACAGACAGGGATGAGGATGGGGTGGGAGACGCCTGTGACAGCTGTCCTGAAATGAGCAATCCCACCCAGGTACAGGGGATGGAGAGGGCAGGGAAGTGGTGGAAGGACTGGTGGATGAAGCCCCAGCACTTTTTTTTTTTTAAGATTTATCTATTTATGCACACAAGAACTGGGGTACAGGCCAGAGCCGCGGGGGGTGAGAGGATTCACCAGAGACAGAGTGGGGAACAGAACAGGCAGACTGACGAAATACACTGCTGAGGGGAGCAGCGGGCGAGGCAGGAGAGGTCTGTCATGCCATGTGGGTATCTCCCTGGCTGAGGATCGAACTTACACTGCAGTGGCTGCGGACAGCCCTGTAGGTTTTGTCTCAACCCCTTGCGCCACCAGGGAGGCCTGAAGCCCCACTTGGGAAAGTGGTCAGGTCACCTTCTTGCAAGTTACCAAGAAGAGATGGTGAGAACACGCCCCTCTCTCTCAGACAGATGCAGACAGCGACCTGGTGGGGGACGTCTGTGACACCAATGAAGACAGGTAGAGTCTTCGCCAAGAGATGGAAGGTTTCATAGGGGATACCTGATTTCATCTAGTAGCTTCTTAACTCCTTCTGTAGCTTAGCCTTGATTCTCCACCACTGTTGAGCAGGAAATCATTCCCATAGTCTACCCTCCATTGCTGCTGCTGGACCTTCACCTCGTCTGGCTGACTGCATGGGTCTGAGTGGAGGGTATACCCCAGACACACTCCTAAGCAAGAGTGAAGGACGTGGTACCATTAGACTTTATTTTGGTGCTACTTCTTCTGGGCAGTGATGGGGATGGACATCAGGACACCAAGGACAACTGCCCACAGCTGCCCAACAGTTCCCAACTGGACTCAGACAATGATGGACTTGGAGATGAGTGTGACGGGGACGATGATAATGATGGCATCCCAGATTATGTGCCTCCTGGTCCTGATAACTGTCGCTTGATACCCAATCCCAATCAGAAGGACTCCGATGGTAAGGCTGGGGTTCCACAGGGTCTGGGCAGGTATGGACTGTGCTCAGAGGTGGCAAGTCCTGCTGGGGGGGAGGTCAGGAGTAGAAGCCTAAGAGGTGGTAGTGGGCAGAGCCTTCCTGAGTGTCTAGCCTTACTCTGCCCAGGCAATGGTGTTGGTGATGTGTGTGAGAATGACTTTGACAATGATGCCGTGGCTGATCCCCTGGACGTGTGCCCTGAAAGTGCAGAAGTAACCCTCACAGATTTCCGGGCCTATCAGACGGTCGTCCTGGATCCTGAGGGTGATGCTCAGATTGACCCAAACTGGGTTGTGCTCAACCAGGTACAAGGGCAGTGGGCTGGGTGGGTACTGTCGGGTCAGACTACCAGCTGGGGCCTCGGTGGGGTAGTGCACCTAATCAGGGCTTTCTTCTTTACTTCTTTCTTCCATGCCCCACTAGGGCATGGAAATCGTTCAGACCATGAACAGTGACCCCGGCTTGGCAGTTGGTATGTAAGCGTTCAATAGTTTCCAAATGGAGTAAACCTGCGGGGGCAGAGGGTAGAGGGGCAAGCTGGCCACACATAGCAGACATTCCTTCACACACATCCCCACTCTGCAACAGGCCAACAGTAGCTTTGCTGCCCCTGACCTTGATCCCACCCACCTACCCCTCCCACCAGGATATACAGCCTTCAACGGTGTGGACTTTGAAGGCACCTTCCATGTGAACACAGTAACTGATGATGACTACGCAGGCTTTCTCTTCAGTTATCAGGACAGCGGCCGCTTCTACGTGGTCATGTGGAAGCAAACGGAGCAGACGTACTGGCAGGCCACACCTTTCCGGGCTGTTGCTCAGCCCGGGCTGCAGCTCAAGGTCCCGCAGCTATCCAGACTCCCCAACCCAGAGTCCTTCCCCCAAACCTCCCTGCTAAGGCTAGGGCTTCCCCCACTGCTTGAGTGGGAACCCTCTTATGTAGACATCTGACCAGGAGGTTGGCTCCCTGGGGCTCCAGAACATCCTCCTGACCACCAACTTCCTCTTCCACCTGCACTTACCAACCAGCCGTCTCTCTTTTGGGGGGCCTATGGTTAATTCACTGTTTGCTATTGTCCCCCCCACCCCCAGGCAGTGACATCAGTGTCCGGCCCAGGTGAGCACCTCCGGAATGCCCTATGGCATACTGGCCATACCCCTGATCAGGTACGACTGCTGTGGACTGACCCACGAAACGTGGGCTGGCGTGACAAGACCTCCTACCGCTGGCAGCTGCTGCACAGGCCTCAAGTTGGCTACATTCGGTGAGGGGAGGGGTTGAGGCCTCCAGAAGAACCCCAGGCCTGGCCTCTCCTGTAGCTGGGACTCACCAGTGGACTCCCCTCCACTCAGTTCCTGGAGCATGGACCCAGACTGGGGCCCCTTCCCTCCGTCTCTCCTCTCACCACAGACATGCTGCCCTGGCCCTGCCCTCCTAACAGCAGACAGCCTGGGTTCTGGGGCTGCTCTTAAGAGGATCTATAAGCAGTGTGGGCAAGTCATTTCTTTCTGTGCCCTCTGAAAAATGAGGGCATGTCTGGGAGCCTCTGATCCTAGAGAAACACATCACATCCAGCCCCTTCATTGGTACAGCCTGGATCTGCCTCATGAGTCTGACCTGGAAGGGATCCTTATTTACAGAAGAACAAATTGACAAACTGAGGCCCAGACTTCATGGCCTTTTGTCCACAATTTTGCATTTCCTTTTGGTGAAGATGACAGGGAAGGGAGGGGAAATGACTAAGAGCCCAGAGACAGGGACTTGGGTTGATTCCCCTTTAAGGTGCCTGGGGCTGCAGGGCGCCAGGACAGGGGATAAGGGGGGTGGACTAAAGCCTGGGAAGCGGGTGACTTCACCCCCCAGTCCTTTGTGCTCATTGTCATGGCAACCCAATCCTTGCTAGGAATGTGGCTGGTGCTTTGAGATGCAAAGGGGGCTGGACAAAGAGCCAGGGGCCCCAGGCCTGAGAAAAGCACCCCCCCCATCCCACCCCTTCCCTTTCTCCCTCCCCCCTTCCCTTCTCTGGCCTGTTGAGCTCAAGGGGGGGAGGGTTGGGGATGAGCAAGGCCTGGGAGATGAGCAAGGCCTGGGCTTGGTGGCACAGTGCCCACTGGCCCCCTAGCACCAATGGACACCCCTATTCTGGACAGGGTGAAGCTCTATGAGGGACCCCAGCTAGTGGCGGATTCTGGGGTGATCATTGACACTTCCATGCGAGGGGGGCGTCTTGGTGTATTCTGCTTCTCCCAAGAAAACATCATTTGGTCCAATCTCCAGTATAGATGCAATGGTGAGGTTCTAGACCAAGATCAGCCTGACCTCTCCTACCCTTCTGGAACAGTCACATCTTCTGACCTTAATCATTTCTCCTTCCTCAGACACAGTGCCCGAGGATTTTGAGCCCTTCCGGAGGCAGCTGCTCGAGGGCAGAGTATGAAGAAGTGGCCACCAGACTCAGAATTCTGATTTTAGACCCTTTGGCCTTGGGGTCTATCCTGGAGACCCCGGAGTCTAATCTACAGCCTCTCTGCCAATACAGGATCCCTCTCTGGCACCCATCAACAGTTCAGCCCGAGATGGATGGTGATCCCGCTCTTCAGGAGATGGGAAGTTTTCAAGGGGTATTTCTCAGGCACTAACCCCAGGAAAGATAACAGCACATTGCCATAAAGTTTCCGTTGTTTTCTAAGTCAGTGCAATTGCTTATTTTAGGGATTTTCGGGAATAGTGTGGGAAGCAAAAAAGAACTTGAAGGGGGGTAAGGGAGAGGACTGGCAGGATGGGAGTTAGAGAACTAGAGGAACTTTAGCTGAGAGTGGGGCACAGTGAGGAAGACGCAGCATGAGGGTTAGGTGAGGGGTGGTGGGGGAGGGGTTAGGTGAAGTATGAGGCGCTGGTCGGAGCAAGGTTAAAGTTCTTCCAGCCCCACTTACTCACGGTGGCAGCGGCGACACTCCAATCTATCTTAGATCAGCCGGGATCGAGAGCCAGGAGGGCTGGGGCTGCCCAGCTCGGGGTGAGGGGGAGGCCGGGGGGCCGGAGGGGCCGGAGGCCGGGACGAGTGCAATATTGGCGGGGGAAAGAACAACACTGCACCGCGTCCCGTCCCTCCCGCCCGCCCGGGGCCCAGGATCCCGCTCACCACCAGTTGAAGTCGGATCAGCCTAAGAACCAGGGCGCGCTGGGGAGCTGAATTCACTTGGGAGACCAGAGGGCCCTGACGTCCGAAAGGGGGTGCAGGGAATGGTAAAGGGGAAAGGGAGAGGGGACGGGGAGACCGCGCTACCCCGGAAGGCGGTTTTCCGACGCTCTGGCGTTGCGCGCGCTTGCTCTTTAAATACTCAGACTGCGCGGCGCGGAGCCGTCGCCATGGTGACGCGTGTCCCAGCAACCGAACTGAATGGCTGTTGCCTGGCAACGCCAGGATTGAAGTTTTGGGGCCGCCCACCTAGATACTCGCGCTTTCTTGGGCTTGCGGGTGGAGGGGCTTCCCCGCCTCTCCGGCCCCTGGCGCGCTGACGTCAGCGGACTCCCCCCCCACCAAATCCCCCCCCCAGGGCGGGCCGCGGCACAAAGCCGCGCTAATAAGCTGGAGCGGCGCACGGCTGGGAACCGTGGTCGGTCGGCTCCTGACCAGGCTAACCTCCAATCCCTTCTCGCCGAACTGTTTTTCGAGTGTTTTTCAGTCTGCATTCGCCGAGGCTAAGAATTGTTTTCCTAATGCGGACGTAACTACTTCCGTCCGTCCAGATCGCAAACCTAGGACCCTAAGCTTGGGCCTATACCCTAACCTCCACGTGCCAGTGTGTTCCCCAAACACCTCTCTAGTCCCCAATATTTCTGCCCTTCAAAATACCTCTTAGCCGGTGGCCTCCCTGGTCGCCTAGAGGTTAAGTCTCAGCGCTATCACCACCGCAGCCTGAGTTCAATCCCCGGCCGGTGAGCTCACCTACATATGGCTCGGCAGGCCTCTCCTGTCCCGCCCCTGCTCCCCTTAGCAGTGTGTTTCCGTAAATCCGCCTGTTCTGCTCCCCACTCTGTCTCTGGTGAATCCTCTCACGCCCCCCCAATCTCTGGCCTACACCCCAGTTCTACGCTAAAATAATAAAATAGCCCTCCCAAATCACGCACCCTTACAGAGAACTTTGCTCCCACCTACCACCATCTGCCTATATCTTTGCTCCCCAAAGAATGGTTCTGTGCCCCGCAATGTCATTCTATCGCCCCAACTTAGCCTCCTAAAAACGTGATTCTTCCAGTAAACTGCCCCATCCCCCTTCCCACATTCCGATGTCCTCTCCCACAAATACCTGGTTTCCCTCCCACATACCTCAGGACCCCACCCACTTAACGCGATTTTCTCCAGACAACACTCCCGCATACCGAGTCCCCTCCGAAAGCTCCCAGCCCCTCCATTGATACTGGGTACAGTACGTTGCCCCCGTAATTGACCAATCCACTAATTCTTCTTGCCGGTCCTGCCTACCCCAGCTTCCCTTTGCCCCCGCTTGGGCAGCGCCGCCCAGCTTCCTCTCCGCGGGCCCATCGCAGCCCCTCTGCGCGTCGCGGCAGGCCGCCAGGGGCCCCGGTGACCGCTAGAGGGCAGGAGAGCCCGCTGGCCGCCCGTGGAAGAAAGCCCCTAGGGCTAGGTGCAGACCAGGCTACGTGCAAATTTAAGTGGAAATTTCTTCCCCTGGCCCCTTCTCGGGGGAAGTCAAGGAAGAAAAATCTGGCAGGGGCGGGGACTCTGGTTTTCAGGGTAGAAGTGCGTATGGAACAGGACAGGGAGCGGCTACAAGGGTGCGCCTTGTGTTCCGGGAAGTGGTGGGGGAGGGGGGCCCCAACTAGCACCTAGACCTCTCATTGGCAAGTCTTCTCCTTTCTTCTCAGCCCCAGGAGTGGAGTACCAGAGGTGTGGGGCTCCTGAGGGTGAGCTCCCGGGGTTTCTGTCCAGGACCTTGACCTAACCACTTTCTCTGTTCCTTTTCTCACCTGGAGCTAAAACTAGAGCCATGGAGACCCAGATCCCAGCCTCACCACCACCAACACCACCGTCTGGAGCCAGGGAGTGGTTGGTGAAAAGGGGAGACCTTTTGGAAAACAAACACGTTGTCAGAGGTTGAGTGATTGGAGCCCCAGGTACCCAACCTGAGGGGCCAGGAATCGTTGGGAGGAGGAGGAAGAAGTAGGAGGTAGGGAAAGGGGGAGGGGGCGGAGTTTTGTCACCTGTCACCTGCCTGGCTGAGCCTAGGGCGGGCGGGGGACCGGTATAAAGCAGCAGGCGCTTGTGCACTCCAACTCACACGCAGCGCAGCGCCTTCCTGAGTCTCTTCTGGCCCCCCTCCCATCCAGCCCAGCACCACCATGACACCAGGCACCCAGGCCCCTTGCTTCCTCTTGCTGCTGCTCTTCCTACAGCTTACAGGTGAGGGGCACAGGGTGGGAAGGGGGCTGCCCTGCTCTGCTCATGTGCTCTTCCCAGCCTTTCTGTGGATTTTGCTTCCTGACAGATGGAAGCACAAGAGTCAGGATTGCAGACAGGGTGAGATATTTTGTGCCCAAAAAAGACAAGAAGCTAGGGCTGGGCTAAGAAGAGATGGTCCCTCAGGAGAGTGAGTGCCAAGGGGTAGGCCAATGTCTGGTGGTGGGGTGGGAAAGTCAGGAGAGGTAAATCTCGTGAGTGGAGAAATACACTCAAGGAGAATGGGAAGAAGGAGGGTGCCAGCCAGGAGGCAGCAGGAGGGCTGATCCAGGCGCCTACTCCCAAGTGCCCCGGCATTACTTCTCTGGATGCGAGAAAATGTATTTTCTACTTATTTTAACGTGTTCCTGACCCAGCCCTTTGACCTCAATTTCTTACAGCAGCCACCAGCCCTATCCCTTCAATGGCTTCTACAGTCTCTGACAACACAGGTCACAGCAGAAATACACAGCCTTTGACTACCCAAAGCACCTCAGTGCCCCACTCCATTGACAGAAATGATATGAAGATAACCAGTAACTCACACTCTGCTGCTGATGGCCTTTCCCCAGGCTCAACCACCTTAGCCCCGACCACAACCGGCCCTTCCTCAGGCTCAACCACCTCAGTCCCGGCCATCAGCCCTGCCTCGGGCTCAACCACCAGTCCAGACAACAGTGATAGCTCAGCACTGACCACCAGCCCTGCCTCAGGCTCAACCACCTCAGCCCTGGCCACCAGCCCTGCCTCAGGCTCAGCCACCTCAGCCCTGGCCACCAGCCCTGCCTCGGATTCAATCACCTCCACCCGGATCACCGGCCCTGCATCAGGCTCAACCACCAGTCCAGGCCACAGTAACAGCTTAGTCCCAACTACCAGCCCTGCCTCGGGCTCAACCACCTCAGCCCTGGCCACGAGCCCTGCCTTGGGCTCAACCACCAGTCCAGGCCACAGGAACACCTCAACCCTGACCATGAGCCCTGCCTCAGGCTCAACCAATTTAGCCCCAGCCACCAGCCCTGCCTTAGGCTCAACCACCTCAGCCCCGGCCACTGGCCCTGCCTCAGGCTCAACTACCAGTTCAGGCCACAGTAACAGCTTAGCCCCGACAACCAGCCCTGCCTCAGGCTCAACCACCTCAGCCCCAGACACCGGCCCTGCCTTGGGCTCAACCACCAGTCCAGGCCACAGGAACACCTCAGCCCTGACCACCAGCCCTGCCTCAGGCTCAACCACCAGTCCAGGCCACAGTGGCAGCTTAGCCCCAGCCACCAGCTCTGCCTCAGGCTCAACTACTTTAGCCTCAGCCACCAGCCCTGCCTCAGGCTCAACCACTCCAGGCCACAGTGGCAGCTCTGCCAAGACTACCACAACCCTAGCCAGCAAGGGCACTCCATCCTCAGTTCCCAGCCACTACTCTGATACTCCTACCACCCCTGCTACCCATAGCAGCAGGCCTGTGGCCAGTAGCACTAGTCATACAGTACCTTACTCCTCCCCCAGACGTACTCCTTTCCCTATGAAGTTCTCCTTTTTCTTCCTGTCTTTTTCCATTGTGAACCTCCAGTTTAACTCTTCCTTGGAGGATCCCAGCAGCAGTTACTACCAGAAGCTGCAGAGAAACATCTCTGAGCTGGTGAGTTTCTACTTATATCACCATAATCCTCCGGAAAGCCTTTGGAAATGCTTGAACCCCTTATATTGAGCCTTATTCCTCCCCCTCTCACCCCAGTTTTTGCAGATTTATAAACAGAACTTTGTGGGCCTGTCTGATATCAAGTTCAGGTACAGTTCTGGGTGTGGACTCTGAGTGGCTGAGTGGATGTTGTCACAGTTGTGGGGAGAGACTCATGGTTGGGGGAAGTGTGGGACCCAGAGACTGGGCTGAGTTGCCCATTTCTCTGTGATCAGTTCAGGATCTGTGGTGGTACAATCAGTTCTGATCTTACAAGAGGGTGCCACTGATGCCTATGAGGTGAAGAAACAGCTTCTTGACCATGAAGCAAAAGCAGCCAGCTACAACCTGACCATCTCAAAAGTTAGCGGTGAGGCCACTTCCCCAGCTGCTGGCCAGTGCCATGCTGCCAGGGTGCCCTCCCTCTCCAGCGGCTGGGTTCCTGTTATACCCTGGGGGCTAGTAGGGGGAGGCCGCCTCCTTTGGGAGCCTGCCTGATTACTGCTTTTCCCTTCAGTGCACAGTGTGCCACTTCCTTCCTCTGCCCAGTCTGGGTCTGGGGTCCCTGGCTGGGGCATTGCCCTGCTGGTGCTGATCTGTATTCTGGTGACTCTGGCTGTCATCTATCTCATGGCCCTGGTAAGTGCTCCTTCTCCAGCCCCGACCAAGGTCCTCCTGCTAGAAGGTACTCCACAGGCCCACCACCTCCTGTCTCTGCTTGTCTCCCCAGGCTGTGTATCAGTGTCGCCGGAAGAACTGTGGGCAATTGGACCTCTTTCCAACCAGCGACACTTACCATCCCATGAGCGAGTACCCCACCTATCACACCCACGCACGCTATGTGCCCCCTGGCAGTACCAGACGGAGCCCCTCTGAGGAGGTGAGGTGAAAGGAGGCCGAGGCTTTTGCTGGGCAGGGGGTGTGAAAGGTGAGCAGTGAGAGGTGCCATGAAATAAGCAGTGGCGCTGGCAAGGATGGGCCTGGGGAACTTTCCAGAGGGAGCATTCCCATCCCCCCACCCCTTCCCCCACCCCACCCCCCCAGCGTTCCTAGAACAGCATTCACTGCTCATGCTGCTCACAGTGTTGCCCAGAGGCAAAAGGGCTGGGGCACTGTGCCCAAGGGGACTTTCATGCAGGACCCATAAGGACTGAGCACTAGTCTCCTGAGGACTTGGAAGGTAGATGGGGCGAACGACTGGAGGGGAGGGGAGCTCAATGTGGGGAGGCCAGGGAGACCAGGGGAGGGTGGACCCTTCCTCCCCCTTGGGCTTTTCACTATAGGACCAGGTAAATAATTACTTTGGCCACCTGGGGCTGGAGTGGCCCCACTCCAGGTGGGGGAGGGGAGAGGAATTTCCTTGTCTGGAACCAATTTTTCCTCTTTCTGGGCCTTCCTTCTCCCAGTTTTACACAGATACACTAACACTTCCTTGGGCAGGAGGAGCAGAGACTAGAGGGAGACAGGTACAGGAAGGGAGGGCAAGGGGGCTGACTAGAGCCAAAAGAGGGAGTGAAGGGGAGCAGAGGGGGGAGGAGGGGCCCTGTTTACAGTCACCTGGCTGCCGGTGGTGCCCAGCAGGTGCTCTCTCTGAATTAACCCCTTGAGAGTTAGTTGTCAGGCTCCCAGACCTATCACTCAGCTTGGGATGCCATCCCAGGGCCCCAAGAAACTAGCCCCCCAGGAAAGCTTTGCCCCTCACCCTGGATCCCTTCTCTCCTCTGCCCCCAGGTCTGTGCAGGCAATGGCGGCAGCCTGTCTTACACAAACCCAGCAGCCACATCTGCCAACTTGTAGAGGCACGTTTTGTGTGGAGAGTCTCTCTAACTAGTGCCCGTGCCTCCCTTCAGCACCAGAGTCCCCTCCCCAACTCCCTTCTGGGCCTGTGAGCTGGGAGTTCAGACTGGCTGCTCAAAGCTTCCCTCACAGGGCCTACCGAGAGTCTTCCAACCCCTCAGCCTGAGGAAGCCCAGCCAGGTCCCTGGGAAACAGGCCTGGGGCAGCGGTGCAGAGCATCCCAGGAGGACCAGGCCAGAAAGCCTGCACTGGGAGTGGAAACCTGACCATGGCTGAATAAAATGAGCGCCGCCTGTGTGCTAACCACCAACTTCTGACCGGCCATGCCATCCGTGACTGCCATGTTGTCCGTGACCAGTAGATAGGAGGGCTGGTCCCAGTGTGTGGTGTCTGGAAAGGGCCTTTGGGGGAGGAGAAAGGAAGGAAAGGAGCAGGGTTTATTTGAGAAATAAGAGGCGTGGAGAGATGACATTAGGGCACAGGAATGGCTGGGGAAGAACCATCCAGTCACCTCTCCCCCATGCCCGGTGGCACAGGAGGAAGGAGGAAATGAAACCCAGATGGGCTCCAGCAGGCCAGCAGTGCGACTGCCAGCATGGCTGTGACATTCCCCAGCTTCTCGGGCCTGGGTTTCACAGGGGGCAGGGGAGAGGGCTGGGGCAGCCTGCAATGTCCTCTTCCTCTTCCATATTGGCATGGTGCCCCGGGCAGCTCTATTCTTAGCTGCTTGGGTGTTAAGTAAGTCCTCTAGCAGAGATAACAGCAGCAGAGTCAACAAGGCCATGATAAGCGGTGTGTCAGATCCGGGGATTGGTGCCAGTCCCCGCCCCCTCCATGGTTATGGCTGCCCCACCCTCCTGTTCTGGGGTCTACTCAGAGCCCTTGGAATGGGGAAATGGTTCCAGCTCCCTGACCCCTTTGGGCCTAAGCACACTATTCAACCACATTCCCTTAGGGCTGCCACCCAGACATCCCACTAGGCCTGACGCAAGCAGCTACCACAGCGATGCGTGACCTGGTGGCCAAGGTCAGTTCAGCCTGGCCAGAACCATGTGTGGCAGGTATGCCTGGCTTGGGGACCTTCTTCTCTCACGTACTGGTTCCAGCAGGCACTCTGCTCTGAGCAATAGCAGTGCACCACGCCTGCCTGCCAGCACAGAAACCAAGAGGAATGGTTGGGTCATGGAAGGCAGAGATGTGCCTGGCATCACAGTTTATTGTTATAAACCATGAAAATAACAGCTGTTGTTTGGCATAGGCCTAGCAGTACCCACCGCAGAGAGGCAGCATTGGGCACCAGAGGCCTCGCTTGGCCCAACCCAGTGGAGACACCCAACTTCAGCTGGGGTCCTAAGGGAGACTTGGCACATTGGCATAGGCTGGGGACAGGTAAAGCATGCAAGAGGGAGAGGAGGGATATAAGAGGCATGCGGCTAAGGGGCATGGGAACCCAAATAAAGCAGAGTGATGAGGTCCCCGTCCCCTCACCAGGGGAAGTGTGCCTGGGCAGTGTCCGCCCCAAGGCTGCAGTTCGCAGACATGGTACGGGAAGCTTGGCAGGGCAGAGGGCAGAGCTGGGGATCACGCCCAGTGTTCCAGGTGCCTTCCCTCTCAACCAGCTGGGGAGAAGCATGGGACAAGGATGGGCAAGGGGCTCTCTCCATAACTCAGGTGAGACGCCAAGGGCAGGGCAGAGGACAGGGAATTGGTGGGGGCGGGGGCCTGGATGAACAGACAATGGAGGGAACGGGAGACATCCAGAGAGGAGCCCCTTGGTTAAGAGAAGGCTGAGGGAAGACACAGACATAGGTTAAGGGATGGACCACGTAGCAGGAAGAGTCTGGGGCACAAGCTGCCGGAGGAGTAACCTGGCACCAGGAGGCTTAGGAGGCCAGGGTCCAAGAAGGGCCGAGAGGGTCAGTCCAGCTTGGCAAAGCCCCCAATGGTGACCTTCCTCTCGGGCTTGGTGCCCACAGGCTCCTGTAGCTGAACTGCACCACCCCCAATGAAGCAAAAGGCAGGACACACAGGCCCTGAGCAGTCCAGGGGGCACTCCAGGAGCCCACGGAAGGACACGGCATCCAGGAAGGACACCCGGCCCCGCTCGTAGTCCAGGCAGATGCCCAGGCGGGGTGGCAGGGGCACAGTGCAGCCGGCTGCTGGGCCGTCCCTCCCTGTCAGCCCTGCGTTTGAGCTGGCCCCGGATCCCAGAAGAATCTTGCCCATGCCGATGGTCAGGAAAGCGAAGGGTGGTGAGGCCTCCACGGTGGCATCCTCAGCACCGCTGTCATGCCCACTGTCAGGGTCGTACCTGTAGGAGCGAGATTTGGCGGGAAGACAGAGGTTAGGAGAGAGGTTGGGGCGACCTGTGTCACAGACGAACGATGTAGAGGAGTGTGGAGTTGGGGATATAGGGTTTGGGGGCGATGTTGAAGAAGTGGGATGTTGGGGGACAGAGTATGGGGAGAAAGAGTAAGAGAGAAAAGCATGCATGGGAGAGTGTTAAGTAGGATGTTGGGAATAGGAGGACATGGAGATGGAAAGTTTAAGGGGAGAACTTTAGGATGATGAGAAAAGAAGTGGATGAAAGAGATACTGGAGAGGAAAGGTTTTGTAGAGAAAGGATGGTGGATGCGAGGGAAGGGGTGTGGGGACTTGGAGAGATGGTCTAGTCCTGAGTGGCTGATGGAGGAAGTAGAGAAGGTTCTCTCTGCTGTCATCCTTTTCTCCAAAAAAGTCAAACCCTATCATTGAGCCCACATTGCCCCTGGCCACAGGCACCCCACCCCAACTTCCATGCCCCTACTACTTCCTCCCAATCTCCTCCCAGCAAGTGTGTGCTTCCCATGCTACCCTGCCACATCCCCAGCTCCCAGCCACCCCTTCCAGAGAGGCCTGACCTGGGGCTGATCACGTCGGAGGCACCCTGGAAGCTCTCCTGGAGCTTGCTCTCTAGCCCCACGCCCACCTTCACCAAGTAGGAGGCGGGGTCCACGGCGCAGGCCCAGTAGCTGCGGCCCTGAGTGACCGCCACATCACCCAGGACCACATCCACGCTCAGATGGCAGCCAGTCAGGAGCCGCTCGGCAGCCAGCAGCAAGGGTAGCCCTGGAACACTCCGCACCGCCCGCTGGTCCTTGCTGATGGCCAGTCGCTCTCGGCTGGTGCCCCAGCGGCCATCGAGGAAGAAGTGCAGGACTGGAGTTGGGGAGGGTTGAGACAGAGGAAGGACTTCAGGGCGAGACACGAGCACTGGGGACCATGAGGTGTTAGCATGAGATACTTGGAGGTTTCAGAACGTGGGACAAGCTGCTATGGGGTGGGCAGGGGTCTCTGGGGAGCGGAGTCTGGAGAACTGGAATGGGGGCATAAGGAGAAAAGAAGGGTAGACCTCAGGTGGGCATGGGACCTCAGGAAGCATTTTAGTGTTGACCAGTGAGCACAGAAACCCGTCTCCCAGACCCACTGATTGGCAATGCTTTCTCCAACCCATTTCCCAAGGCTGACCCACAGACTGTCCCCATTACTGTTCTGCTCATCTGCCTGCACCTGCCAGCCCACACCTGGGGCTCACACCTGGCCCTACACCCAACCCCCACCTCTTATGCCCCGACTTGGACGGGGACACTTCTCGGCTTGCCAATGCCCTAGGGGCTGCACTATTTTCTACAGGGTCACTCCCAACATTTATTGAGCCCTTACTATGAACTGGAGACTCTGCTAAAACAGCACATGTATCATCTCGCTTACTTCTCACAACCCTGAGAAGAAAGTATGGAAATCCCCCCAGAGGAGGAACTGGAAGTTCAGAGAGGGTGAACAACGCGCCCAAAGCCACATGGGTGATGGGAGGTGGTGCTGGAATTCGAGCCCAGGCAGTCCTGCTGCAGCGCTAGTGAGCATGAGTCACCCCCTCTGAGACCCTCTCTTCAGTGCCTGCCCAGCTTCAGCAAACCCCGTGCCTTCTGTGCCACCCTGTGCCCACCCACCTGCCCACTCACCTGGTGCAGGGGGCGTGTGCAGGTGCACATCCTCGCTATACTCCCCGTAGCCGGCCTTGTTGCAGCCACGTACACGTAGCACGTATACAGAGCCCGTGTCAGGGTTCTCGAGCAGGGCGCTGGTGCCCCTCACCTCCTCGCGCCGCTGCCAGCGGGCAGGGCCCGGCTGGGCAGGCACATCCGTGCGCCGGAACTCGATGGTGTAGTGCCAGGCAGGTGGCGAGTGAGGGGGCAGCCGCCAACACAGGAAGATCTGGTCATAGGCAAAGGTGCGCTGGGTGTCAATGACGGGGGCCTCGGGCACTGTGGGAAGAGACAGCGGGGTCAGTCAGCACCTGGCCACGGTCCTGGCAGGGAGGGCAGGCAGGAAAAGGGAAAGCAGCGGGAGCCGGGGGGTGAGTGTGGGTGAGGGGAACTGGGAAAAAGGCCCATCAGGACACTGGGCAGTGTGGGATGGACAGTGCAGAGCCCAAGAAGAGGAGAAGCAGGAGGACACTGGGCAGGGTGCAGGTGACCTGTGTGCTGGCCTGTCTGCCACTATCTCACCCTGGCCTTAAGTCGGTCACTTCTCCTTTCTGGACCCCAGTTTTCTCCTCTGTCAAATAAGGGTATCAGACCAGACGGGGACCCTTCCAGCTTGACATTTTATGAGTAAAGAGGAGCCCCAGAAGTAGATGGGCAAAGGCCACTGGAACCCAGGCAAGAGGGCACTGAATGGGAAGGAGGGGACAGAGCGGGAGAGAGGGAGGCTGGAATCAACAAGACCGAAGATCGGGATAGCAGAGTGCAAGCAAAAGCTCGATGACAGGGAGGTCAGGGGAGGTGAGGGGAAGTCCAGAGGGCAAGGGTCAGGTGGACAAAGGTCAGGGGAGCAAGGACTAGGAGTTAAGCCTAAGGAATGCAGAGGAGGCAGAGGGCACTGGTGGGGGCGGGAGGAAGAGAAGTCTGATTAAGGCAGGAGGAGAGAAAGCAAAGAGAGGGTGGCCGAGCTGCATGGGAGCAGCAGGGGGGCAGGGCAGGGGGCCGGGCCCCTGGGGACAGGGCCGCTGACTTGCCTGGGGTGCTCCGGAGCAGAGTCCGCGGTGGCCACAGCCTATAAACAAAGAGAGGGAGAAGCAGCGCTGAGCGCGGTGGGATGGTGTGGCTGGGTGAGCTAGGTTGGAGGCGTGGCTGGCCAGGCCGGGCAGGAGGCCGGGAGGTCCCTGGTGGGCTCTGCCCCCCGGGCCCGCTGCTGGGGAAGAAGGGAGGAAGGCGCTAAGTGGGCATGGGGCCTGGCCATCTCCTCACCTCGCAGGAAGTTCAGCTCTGTCAGCAGCTTCATCTCACGCCCCACATCCAGCTGGCAGTGGCGGAAGGAGGAGCTGGCGGCTGGCCGGAATGTCTGGAGGGCCTCAGTGGCTCGGGCAATCCTGGGATGGGGGCAGGTGAGGGTTAGGCACTGCCATCTGGGCAGTCGCCCTTCCCTATGATTCAGCTGTGCCTGGCCCTAAAGCCTCAGCATCTGCTTTTGGTCTCTTTCTTGTCCCTTCAGGCAAGCTGGGTATCACTTTGGCCTGGTGAAAATCTCAGGGCCCAGGTCTCCATTGGGCAATACGCTAGATATTTCCTTAGACATTAACTACACCCACAATGCCCTTGCCCCCCAGGAGCCCATGCCCCTGTGCCATGCCCCTGAGTACCTGTTGTGCAACTGCTTGGCCGCTTGCACAAAGCAAGGCTGGTCTGTTTCCTTAAGTACCTCCTGGGCGTAACCCACCAGACCTGAGCCATCCAGCAGGCTCTGGTGCTCCTGGATCTGGGCGCTGAGACGGGCCAGCCGCTCCTGCTGGCATTCCTCAATGGCCTGAAGCAGTGAGGCCCGCTTCTCCTCCAGCACGGCCCCCAGCCCCCGCACCAGCTGGGATACCTCCTCCTTGGCCTGTTGACCACTCACCTGCCCAGAGAGCAGCACTCACTATCTTCTTGATGGCAGCACCTGGGCCAGCCTCCTGGGGCACCACACCATGACCAGGATCATAAAGGAACAGGGGGAACCCTACCCACCCGTTCCAACAGGCCAGGTTCATGCCTCCAAAGGCATCTGCACATCCAGATGGGGTCAAATCCTGACCATTTGTGCTAACCTTTCTCAGTGCCCCAATAATCCTGACCCTTTATGGACTCCCCCAAATAAAAGAGGCCATGACTGCACTGACATCCACTTTGACAGCACTAACATCCACCATCCTCATGGCCCATCCCCATGTGAGCTGATTCAGCAGCCTGGCAGATGGTATCAGAGCTCCAGGGACGTGTGCCATCCTCAGTAGATAGTTGAGCCGGAGGGCATCTGACTTATGTCCCCGGGGCTTTCCAAGCTTTCCCTGTCCTGGGTGATAGCTACCCTATCCCCTCTATAGCCTCAGGTTCAGCCTGGCCCAGGCATTGCCGTTACTGACCACCGAGCTTAACTAGAATCTTGACACCTCCATGGACCCCAACGTAGGCTTTCTGAACTTGCAACCAAATGTCTGGGCCATTCCACTCCCCCTTCCTGTTCCCGCTGCTCCTTGCTGCTCCCACGCCCAAGCAGGGCCCAGGGCCCACTTCCTTGCCCTCCCTCACCTCAGTGTGCCTCACGGTCTCCTCCAGCTCACAGATCTGGGTCTGTACTGTGTCCTGGTTTCCCAGGATGTATGTCAGGCTCTTTGTCAGCTTGTCCTGAGGGGGAAGAAAGAGGTGGGCATCATGCCCGGCTCCACAGAAGCCAGCAGTTCAGAGAAGTTATGAGGGGGTGTGAGTGTGGGTTTGCATTGGGGTTGAGCGAGGCAGGGCCCTCACCTTTAGAGCCTGGTAGGCACTGAGCACTGGTGTGATCTTGTGCCCACTGTGGGTACGCCGCACACGGCAGAGCTGGCACACCAACCGTTGGCACGTCTTGCAGTAGTGGGTCACCTCTTCCTTGTGGTCTGGGCACATCAGGCCCTAAGGACAAAAAGAACAAAGAGTAGTCAGCCAATGGTGCGTAAGGACTCTGACCAAGCCAGCGGGGGAACCTCCCTTCACTGGACAGATATGGGTGGAGGGGAGTTCAGCTGCTGGTTGGTGCTCCACAGTGCCACCTGGTGGTACATATTGGCATCAAAGCGAGGCTTTCCAGGTGGCTCCAGGCATCAGTAGTCCTCCCTTCAGCTACTTCACAGGGGTGTGTGGTACTAACAGTGACAATGAAGACAATTAATCTTAGCCTTTTGGCTAATAATTAACCTCTTCCTAACAAGATGTTCACTGCCATATCCCCATTGCCTAGATCACACCAGTCATAAAGATGTTTGATAAATACGTGCTCATACAGACCTTGTTAGTAAACAGAAAACTTTCACAAACGCTACCTCATGGGATCCCAACAAGCCTGCAGGTATGGATATTTCAGGGTAGATATTATCATTCTTATTTAGCAGACGAGATGGAGGCTCAGAGATGTTCAAAGATTTGTCCAGTGCCTTTTATGTTACAGAAAGCAGCTTCGGAATGGCAACCACCCCCCCTCCCTGCCCACCTCCTTTGGGGAGCTCACAATGCTGGGCACCCCCACCCGCCCAGAATCACCATGCCCCTGCATTCTCAGGGCCCACAGGGTTGGCTCACCTTGGGGCGGAAGGAGAGGGTGGGCAGGGTGGGCTCATGCTGGGCCTTCTGGGTGCCCCAGGGGTGGAAGAGCTTGAAGCACTCATTGCAGAAGGTGGCACGGCACTCGGTGCAGCCCTTGGTGGCCTCTAAGGGTGGGGGCTTGCACAGCTGGCACAGGATGGCACCACCCACACTCACACTCTGGCGGTACCGCTCCACCACGCGCTCCAGAGTCAGGTTCCGGAAAAGCCCTGCCAGGCCCCGCTCCCCCAGCTCCACATCACCCTGGCAGGCTGGGCACGGGAACATGATCACCTGGGGGTGCAAAGCACCTCGCTTCCTCCCGGGGTATGTCCCAAAGCCTGTGAATGGGCCAGGGAAGTAGAGAGGAAAATTTATAGCTAGCTGGGGGTAGGGGAAGACCGTTCACTAAAAAAGAAATTTTTATTGTGCCACAGCTCAATTCTTAC
The DNA here is from genome assembly GCF_964194135.1 of Talpa europaea. Classification (NCBI taxonomy): domain Eukaryota; kingdom Metazoa; phylum Chordata; class Mammalia; order Eulipotyphla; family Talpidae; genus Talpa; species Talpa europaea. The sequence continues at coordinate 77,537,661 of NC_140076.1, forward strand.
TAGAGCCTGATGGACAGTATCCCCCATCCAACAGACCAGTGATGAATCCCTTCCATCTCCCTGACAGACAACTCAAGATACCCCATTCCCACTGCCCTGGCTCCAGCCCCACCTGACTTAAGCAGCCGATCCAAACGCTCTGGCTTGGGGAGAGTTCTTCGGGAGAGGCGGGGACTCCGGGTGGAGGGGGTGGAGGCTGGTGAGGTGGGCTCAGAGCTGGGGTCCCCACCATGGCCTACATAGCCCTGCTGGCCCAATACCTCCCGGGCACAGGCCTGGCACACGTTGTGCATACAGGGCAGCACCAGCGGCTGCTTGTACATCTCTTGACACACTGGGCACAGCAGTTCCTTCTCCATGTTCTTCATGCTTGTCTGTGGAAGGATCAGGAGGTTGGATCAGAGCTTTGACACCTGAGAGTATCTCCATGGCCTCTCAGCTGCCCTGAGAGACCCAACAGGGCCTCAGGAACGGGTAAGACGAGCTACCTATGGCTATTCCCCAGCACGAAGCCCGGCTTAGTTGACAGATCTTCCCAGGTATCGATCTCTCTAGCCTGTTTCCCTTCTGCAGAGCTAGAGGCCTAAGGAGATGGGTGGAAGCTGGGGATTGGAAATTGGAGCTTCTCCCAGCCTCAAGCCCCACCCCCTTCGTGCCCTGGAGCCGAGCCAGGGCCGCTGCACCTCTCACTCGACCCAAGGCCCCCAGCATGCCCACCTCCCCCGCCCCCTCACATTTGTGGGCCTCCAGCGCCAGGCATTTCTCTCAAGGACACCGCCCATTCTGCAGCTCAGTGCGGACCCCCGCCCCCTTCGCGGGCATTCCCTCCCCTCAGCCCGCCCCGCAGGACTCCTCCCAGGGGCGAAAAGCCGCTCGCTCGCCATCGTCCTGTTCACCCCATCCATCCTCGTCCTCCTGCCGCGGCTCCGGCCTGCGGCCGCCCCGGCCTCCATCCCTCATCCTTCACTGTCCCATCCGTCTCCTCCATTGCCCCGACGCTAACCCATGTCCCTCATTCCTCCCCTAGCCCCCTCCTATCCAGGCTCCTGCCTCCTCTACGACCAGGTTAGCCGCAACCCCCTCCCCAGGCTAGGGGGAAACACGAGCCCCGCCTATTCGCCCCCTCCCCGCCGGAAGTACCCCTCCCTCTTTGGGTAGCGAGGGTCCTCGAGCTTTGCCCCACCCCCACCCCTCACCTTGGTCCCTCTCTTCGCCGCCATCCCGGTCAGGGGCGCAGCTGACACAAAGGAGGGAGGAACGGAGAGGGAGGGGGAAGGAAGTGGTGGGGGGGAGCAGGGTTGGCACCGCCCCTGGGAGAGCCGGGCACGGGTTGCTATGACAACCGCAGGCTCGGAGGCAGCCCAGAGTGGGGGTGTGGTGGGGTGGGGTCTCGCCGTGGGGTCCAAATTGGGAACTGCACCCTGGGGAGGCTCCTTCACCGCCCCCAACCTGTCCTCAGTTTTCTTAGAAAATATCCAGGCTCACACACACCCCCTCGCCATCGCACAGCCCCACTGCCCAGTCGCCCCAGCCCTTGGGCCCTGCTGACAGCTGCCCCCGCCCTGGTGCCCCGCTGTCAGTCACCCCAGCCCTCCCGCTGCGTCCCGGCCGCGCTCAGTTCTTCACACCCCGGCAGATGGACGCCTCCGGCGCTCACTTCTGGCTGCCCCCGGGATTACCCTGTCAGCACTGCCCCCGGCCCCGGCCCCCACCCCCCGTCTCGCCATCACCGGCCCGCCTGTCCACATTCCAGCATCTTGCCGAATCCCCACCTGTTCAAGGACCAGTCTGCCCAGAGCCCTCGACTCCCCCTTCCCTTTCCCTCGACCCCCCTTAACTCACACTGATGCGGACCAGCGCATCCATGATGGAAGTGAACGTCTGCATATCCTCACCCTCAGCCATGGCCCTACCTTGCCCGCCCGCCCCCGGGTGCCCGATCCCGGTTGCGGCTGCGAACCCCGGGCTTAATGCAGGAGCCGGTGGGGGTGTGGGGAGGGGCGGGAGGCGCCACCGCGCATGCTCCCGGGCCGGCCTCGCGCGCCGGTCCGAGTAGGAGGTGGGAAGAGTTCGCCCCCACGTGGTGCTCAGAGGGCGGGGGGGGGGGGCTGAGTAACTTGGAGCGGCGTTTGAGGGAAGCGCCATCTCTCGTGTTCGCGTTCTCCATTGGCTCCCGCTCTCACTTATATAAAGCGGAAGGACCGTTGCCGAAGATGGGTTCCAGGACGGGAGGACCAGATTTCAGCTGGGCAGGAGTTCACGGGAGATGTCGAGATCAGGGGGGAGGGAGGTTTGAGGAACAGGCACAAGAACTGACAGAAATGGCGAGAAAGCCGATGTGAGCTGGAGGTTGTTGGTCACGGTCCCGAGGTGTCGGAGAGCCAAGTGCAGCGTGTCCTGTGAGGCAGCAGATGCTCGCGCGAGGAGAGGGCGGTGACCAAGGAAGCCGTTCGACGCAGTATTTCCTCCCTGCCAGAAGAGGGCGCCGCGTCCAGGCGCTGACAGTGAGAAAAAGGTGGACGTGGCGGGGCGGGAGGGCAAGGCCACGTCGGGGCGGGCGCATGCGCGTTGCCACCCGCGCTCGGTTCGGTACCCTTTCTTGGCTGCAGGCGCCGATTGGACCCACGGGCAGGGCATGATGGGTAACGGGACCGGCGGGATCCCGGGGAGAACTTGTAGGGGTCGAAGTGGGGGCGAACCAGCTTTCTTGCTCTCCCCACAGAGCTGACGTGTACTGGGCTCCAGAGGGCTGGCATTTCCTTGGGAATGGCGGTTTAGGGAATCCGGAGTTGAGGGTCGCTGCGGGGTATGAGGACTTGGGGGGTGTAACTGCAGCCCCGGGAGTGCTAGGACTTGGGACTGACCTAACTCCGGCTTGGGACCTGCCGAATTTGCTCCTCAGGAAGGGCTGGGCCTGACTCTCCCTCTCTTGTGTCGTTCCTCCAGTGGTGGGTACGGGCACGTCGCTGGCGCTCTCCTCCCTCCTGTCCCTGCTGCTCTTCGCTGGGATGCAGATGTACAGCCGCCAGCTGGCGTCCACGGAGTGGCTCACGATCCAGGGCGGCCTGCTTGGCTCAGGCCTGTTCGTCTTCTCTCTCACTGTATCCTTGCGCTGGAGGGGAAGAGGTGTTTGACTGTGGGAAACCAGGAGGGCCATGCAAACGAGTGCCCTACCCATTACTCAGCTCTGCCCCCATTGCATGCCTCATTCCTTAACTCCCTCTACCAGGCCTTCAATAATCTGGAGAATCTTGTCTTTGGCAAAGGATTCCAAGCAAAGATCTTTCCTGAGAGTAAGTGAAATTCGGGGGTTGAGTACATGAACCCTCTCCTCTAACCTTGTATTCTCCACAACATTGGACTGAATTTTCAGGTGCTTAGATGGTGGTTAGTTTAGAGAAGGAAATCAATTTATTAAGACTATCTGGAAGTAGATGCTTGTTTTTAAAAAAGATTTATTTATTTATACATACAAGAGCTGGGGTACAGGCCAGAGTTGCGTGGGGGGGGAGAGAGGATTCACCAGAGACAGAGTGGGGAACAGAACAGGCAGGCAGACTTACTGAAATACCCTGCTGAGGGGAGCAGTGGACGAGAAAGGAGAGGTCTGCTGTGCCATGTGGATTGCTCGGTCGGCTCGGGATGGAACTCATTCTGCAGAGGCTGGGGATTGCTTCATAGTGCCGTGCTTAACCCCTTGCGCCACCAGGGAGGCCCAGTATATGCTTTTGGATTCAGCACCTGATCTAGCTTCTGGAATTGGAGCTGGGAGAGGTCTCTGAAAGCAAGAAATTCAGCCCATGCTGGCCTGCTCCCAGGGAAGATCCAGTTCTTGTTCCCACAGAAGAAGCAGTGCCAAGTTCATTGAGGGCTTTTGATGTGAGACTGTTCCAGTATTAGTGAATGATGATTGTGAAGGGCCTAAGTGTTTCTGCTTCTGTAGGAAATTTCTGTTTCTGCAGGAATCCTGGCCACATTAGAAGAACTATTAGATTGTTTTATGTTTGAAATAGTCCTTGTTGCTCATGTAATCAAGAATTGATGACTTAGTTATTTATGGGGAATTAAGTTCATAAAGCAAATTAGGCGTCAAGGCCAGATCACCTAAGGATGCCACATGCTCCAAAATCGACAGCAGATGAATCTCATGTGAAGCCTTCATCTGGTAGAACAAAGGCCTATACCGTGGTCCTCTTTTCTTTCCTCTCCTCTAGGTCTTGCTCTCTCCACCTAGCCTTGTTGCAGGCTTCCAGAGCGCCATCTAGCACCTCCACCACCCCTACACTTCTCTCCTAAATTTTGTTTCCATGTGTATTATCTTCATTTATTTCTGAAACCTCTGTTATGGGCCAATGGGCAACGTTCTTCCCTTGCTTTCCGCCCTCCTGCCTTCTCTCTAGTCCTACTCTAGATATCCTTTGTGGAGGAGCGAGGCCCTCAGCGCCGCTACGGCCCTCCAGCTTAATGTACTGATCCAACCATTGGTGGCTGGCTTCCACTGGGAGACCCTGACCCTCTTCCCTAAGTAGGAGCAAGCCTTGCCCTTCAGACTGTGCTTTTGGTTTTCCTCCTTATCACAGAAAAGCCAGGATAAGAAAGTTCAGCCATATTTGGGACAAAGCTGGTAATGAGATTACATCTCCTGCATCCATTTTCTGGGTGGGCATTATTCAGGTTATCAAAGGTCCTCATGCTCTTGTCATGCCATATCCTACCATGGAGGTTCCCCAAGATTCAGAGGGCCCCAGATTTCTCCTAGACTCCACATGTGAATACCTGGTACTTCCAATCTGACCACCACCTTCCTTGTCCCCTCTTGCCTCCCTAGTTCTCCTCTGCCTCCTATTGGCTCTTTTTGCATCCGGCCTCATTCACCGAGTCTGTGTCACTACCTGGTAAGTGCCTGACAACTAAGTAAGGGGTGTAGCACCCTGCCCTTTGGTACTGGATCCTCCTTTGTAATGGTTCCAGACCTTTCCCATCCCTTCCCCCAACTCCCTGTTCTCACTCTGTTGCCTTTCCCCATTTTTCTGAACCTGGTTTCTTTCCTGATGCTGGTGTCTTCCCTATGAGGTACCAGGCTGGCAGCGTGCCCACTGATGCCATGACCTTTCTGTCTTCACCCTATAGCTTCATCTTCTCCATGGTTGGTCTATACTACATCAACAAGATCTCCTCCACTCTGTACCAGGCAACAGCTCCAGTCCTCACACCAGCTAAGGTCACGGGCAAGGGCAAAAAGAGAAACTGACCCTGAATGTCCAATAAAGTGGATTCTTTGTAACTCTGTGAGCTGTGATATGCTTGGTCCTCTTCTGCCAGTACCTGCATGGGTGTGCAGGACATGGGCAGATGGGCACCTACTGTTTTCAGACCTTGAGCATGGTGGGACTTTCCTTCTTCCAAGGTTCATTTTTACCAAATGTTTTACCACACTACATTTACCAAATGTGACATATACTTGTGTGAGTGTCATTGTGGAAAAAGAATGCATGAGTGATCTGTGGTCGTCACCTTCGGGAACAGGGGTAAAGGCTGCAGTGCAGGAAGTCCTGCCTGTCAGAACTTGCAACCAGAGAGTGAAGAAGGCCAAAGGTCCTCCACTCCTACTCCTCAGCATGGGTCCCATTTCTACCCATGGAGGTTTTGTCACTCCAACTTCTCCACCCTGAGGGAATGAGCCCCCCTCACCTCCCCACCCTCAAGTGAGAATTCCCTACAAGGTTTCCCTCCTGGGTCCATGTGTTCTACTCCAGGGCAGAAGTGCTTAGAAAGACTCCCCAGGTTGATTTCTGCCTGATCCTCTTTGGTTTTTTTTTTTTTTTAAAGATTTATTCATTTATGCATACAAGAATTGCGGTACAGGCCAGAGGTGAGAGGATTCACCAGAGACAGAGTGGGGAACAGGACAGGTGGATTGACTGAAATGCACTGCTGAGAGGAGCAGTGGGTGTGACAGGAGAGGTCTGCTGCGCCATGTGGGTAACTCCCTGGCTGCTGCAGAGGCTATAGAGAGCTTCACAGTGCTGTGCTTAACCCCTTGCACCACCAGGGAGACCCCCCTTTTTGTTTTCATGCCTTCATTTTTTCTCTTCGTCTCACAGCGAAGAGATTAGTAACTTCCTAAGTTTTAGCCAAGTATGCACAATGTTAGAGACAAGGCCATAATCTCTGAGCCTGCTTTGATAGAAATGAGGTCCTACTTCGTGCTCTGCCATGGGGAGTGCGTCTCTGGAGGATGCCTGGGCACCCTCTTGCTGCATGGCATGAGTGTGCACATTTTGCTCAGCCTTGTATTCTCCAGTGCCTTGTGGGCAGTAAAGCTGCCTGCAAAAGAACCTGCCGTCTAGAAAAGAAAATTCTTAAATGGTGGCCTAGGGATTAAGTCTCAGCGCTATCACCTCTATGGCCTGAGCTTGATCCCTGCCAGGGAGCTGACCCACAAGGCACAGAGGACTTCTGTCTAGCCTGCTGCTCCCCTTAGTGTAGTTCAGTAAATCCGCCTGTTCTGCTCTCCACTGTCTCTGGTGCATCCTGTCACGCCCCCGCACCTCTGGCCTACACCCCAGTTCTATGCCAAAAAAAAAACCAACAAACTTTAATGGGAGATGAAGTGAGTCAAAGGAGGATTAGAGACTTTCCCCACCCTGTTTGCTTTTGCGACCAGAATCCCAGACCCTTGCTCCTTTCCCTGGACGGTGGGAGTGCTATGCAGTTCACTCGGGATGCCTGCAGAGGGCGCCATGAGCCCGCGTTGTCCTCGACTAGCAACACTTTCATACAATCCTGCACTGAGGCCCGGAAGGGGAGCTGCTGCATTTCAGAATTGTTGCTGGGTCTCCACATGGAAACTCCTTGGAGGACCTAAAAGACTGGCCCATTTGGGAGAACTGAAGCCTGAATTACATCTTGGCCCTCCAGGCCGGAAGTGGAGCAGAGAGTTAAATGAAGACCAGAGCCTCCCCTGAGGGAGTGGCAGCCCTAGACTCCCAACACCTAGTGGTTGACAGGTGGCCATGTGTGGGCCCATCTGAGGGATGAGGGGTAGTCCAAATGGTCCTGGGGGGTGGGGGTGGGGAGGTCCCTGGACGTACAGGGAGGCTGAGTTCTAGATCACACTCAAACCTTAATTTTCTTTTAATCTGGGGTAAAGCAGTGGGCAGAGGGGCCAGGTCCCAGCTCAGGTGAGCAGAGATAGCAGGGGTACCTGGCCACCTGAGGGTACCATGCATCCCAAGATGGGAACTTGGGTGGGGTCAGGCTAGAGGAGGCTGAGGAAGAGACGGAGAGCAGGTACCAGGGCAATGCCAAGGGACCTGGCCACCCACTGCGTAGGCATCAGGGGCAGTATTGCCCCAGGACTAATGACCCCTTCCTCAGGGGATGGGTGCATTTACAAGGCAGGTTGGCGCCGATCTTAGTTCTCCACCCTGCCTATCTTGGGTGCCTAGTTGCAGGCTGCCCAGAGACCTACCAATTAACCCTGGCTGGGGTATTCCAGCCACCTAATCACCATCATTAAGTAAGGGGGTGTGAGGCCAGCATAGCTTCTGGAAACCTGAAGGTGAGTAGGATAAAGGTGCTAACCTCTTGGCCCTGGACTCCTGGGGCTGGAAGCCTGTGGGGAGCTAGAGGTGGCCCGCCCCGGGAGGACAGAGGGAAACCAGATGTTTCCTCCTGCTCCCTCACACGTGGCTTCAACACCCTTGACACCCGCAGCCAGCTCCGGAAACAGGAGTAAATAATACGGGGAGGGGGCCCTGGATGTGAGTGGGGAGGGCGGGACAGCAGGCTCCTAGCCCCAGGCACTTGGTCCTTGGGGCAGGAGGTGACAGGACCTGAGAAGAGGACAGTGAGAAGCCAGAGAAGGGCACTGAAGGCTCCCCTACCGGGGCGAGTCTAGACTCCCCTGGGACTGGCACTGGCAAGAGGGGACGCCTGGCATTTAGGGCATGCCAGAGGGTCAGGGCGGGGGTGGGGGCGCCCAGGGCAGGCAGGGAGGGGGAGTCTGCGCCAGGCCTTGGCTCCAGCCCTTTCCGGCCCTTATTGTCCTTGGTGAGAACAGGACGCTGTCCTGTTCCCACTGCCCGGCTCCCCCAGCTCTGCTCCCCAGGGGCTCGGGAAGGATGTTGGGAAACAAGAGAGCCAGAGACTTGTAGAGACAGAGATGCTGAGAGATGCAGAGACAGATACAAAGGGGAAAGGTTCAGTCAAAAGCAAGCATTGAAGCTCATTGTGAGCCTAGCGGCCCTGGGCGCTGTGGGAACCGTGAGAGAATGGGAAGCCGGAGGCCCTGCCCTCGGGACCTCAGGGCTGGCCAGCCCTGTGCACACTCCTTGACTTAGGGTCACTCCCAGAGCTCTCCGCCAAGCCAACAATGGCCGGAACCCTTGTGCAAGCACAGTTGGTGGCACCTAATTGCTTCTCTTCGGGTATATTTGTTTGCCTCCCACCCAGTAAACTATAAGTTTCTCAGAGAGCAAGCTTTGGGATCAAGCTCCCAAATCCTACCCTTTCCCACAGGGCTGAGAGCAGACTGGCCACACACAGGTTGCACTGTAAATGCTATCTGGTGGAGCTCCTTGCTGAGGCAAAGTGAGGAGCCTTAGATTCCCCACATCACCTGGGGTGAAGAGCCAAGTGCCTATCCCCTGGCACATAGTGTTTAGACCTATTCCCCCCATCCCAAGCAGCAAGCCATGTAGAGCCAGCAGTGTCCACCCCAGCCTCTGCAGCAGTGGGCCTAGGGAACTTCCTCTCAACTCTCATCTCCCTGGACCCACAATTCTCAGTAAGGGCTCCCTGAGAGATGGGTCTTCTAGAAATGGGAAGAGGTCCCTTCTAACATGGAGGCTCCAGCTGTACTTCTATTTTTTTTTTAAAGATTTATTTATTTATACAAGTACTGGGTAGTCAGAAGCGCAGGAGGGTGAAAGAATTCACCAGAGCCAGAGCGGGGAGCAGAACAGGCAGACTGACGAAATACACTGCTGAGGGGAGCAGCAGATGCGGCAGGAGAGGTCTGCGTGCCATGTGGGACCTTCTCCGGGGGCCGGGGATTGAACCGGCGTTGCAGAGGCTGCAGGCAGCTTCGCAGTCCAGCACTTAACCGCTGTGCCACCGGGGAGGCCCCTAGCTGTACTTCTAAATGAAGGAATAGGGAGGCATGTTTGACATGCTTACATTGAACAAATTAACACTTTAACACAAAATCACAATATCATGATGCTAGTTACAAGATCATACTGTGGTTTTTAGAAAGTTTTCCTCTCCAGGGAACTGCATGCCCTCTTCATAATGGAAAGCCCAGTGACGACGGGCATATCACATTCATTGCACTTTTCTACATTTGAAAATTTCATTAAAAAAATCAAATCGGGCTTCCCCTGGTGGCGCAGCAGTTGAGCGCTGGGCTGAGAAGCTGCCCGCAGCGGCGCCAGTTTGATCCCCGGCTGCCGGCGAGGGTCCCACATAGTGCTCAGACCTCTCCTGCCGTGTCTGCTGCTCCCCTCAGCAGTGCATTTCGTCAGTCTGCCTGTTCTGTTCCCCGCTCTGGCTCTGGTGAATTCTCTCACCCTCCCGTGCTTCTGACTGTACCCAGTGCTTGTATAAATCAATCAATCAATCAATCAATCTAAAAAAAAATCAAATCACTTGTACGTAAGTCCATTCTTTCTGTTCTATCAGAGTGACAGTGCTGTGGTATGGAACCACACTTGGGCCTAACAGTCATTTGAGCTCCTATGTAAATCAGGCCTGAGGCAAGGTGGGCCTGTGAGGAACCCTCCCCTGAGAAATGCCCTCACATCAATTGAGCTGGGAAAGCAGTGAGGGTCCCCTACCATTTTAACAGAGGCTGCACTGTCAGGAGGGACTGCAAGAGCCAGATTCTCTCAGTTCAGGCCAGGATCCCACAGAGGAATCCTACACACCCTCTTTCTGGGACAAGAGTTGCCATGAGATCTTAGGCTGCTTCATGGGAATTGCTGGGACCAAGGGATATGTACACCTGTGGGAGTTGCCCAGGAGAGCTCTCCCCTCCCGCTCTCAATCTCCAGCCCCCGTTTCTAGCCTCTGAGACTTAGGCCTTCTCCTGACTCAGGCAGTTTCAGATTCTAGGCAGTATGTAAGAACCAGGGTCTTGAAATCACACAGACCTGAGTTTTGATTCTGACACTTGCCAGTGAGAGTCCTTGGGCAAACTGAGTGACCTATCTGCCCCTCAGATTCCTTGCCTGTAAAATGGAGCTAATCATACCTGCCTCAAGTGGTGGTGAAGATCTGAATTGAAAAACAATGTGGAAGAGCTTAGCCTAGTGCTTAACCTACTAGGCACTGAGCAAATGTATTTTTTTTTTTTTTCTATGTGACAACCACCTTGGAGCATTTATCACCAATCAGTCAGTGTAATTAGCGCTTCACAGATACTCTTTTTCAACCTTGACATCAACCTTATGAGGTCAATATTCTTACTCCAAGGGATGTGTGTCAATTTGGTTGGGGAATATTATCCTGGATGTTTCTGTGAGGGCGTTTTTTTTTTTTGTTTGTTTTTAAATATTTAATTTATTTATTTTTGCCTAAAAGAACTGGGGTACAGGCCAGAGGCACAGGGGGTGTGTGTGCAAGAGGATTCACCAGAGAGTGTAGGGAGCAGAACAGGCTGATCTAATGAAACACACTGAGGGAGCGATGGGTGAAAGAGGTCTGCTGCACCAGGTGGGCCCTGGCTGTGGCTCAAACTCGGGCTGTAGAGGTGATAGAACTGAGACTTAACCCCTAGGCCACCAGGAAGGCCCCTGTGAGAGGGTTTTTGAATGAGCTTTACATTGAAAATAGGAGGGAAGCAGATTCCCCTCTATAATATGTATGGGCCTCCTCCAGTCCCCTGAAGAATTCTACCTAAAACCTAGAAGGAAAGGCTGACCTCCCCCTTGAGAGATCCCCAGCTGTGATAATCTCCTGGGCTGGAAACAGACTTTCCCATTGCTCCCACCCTAGATCAGAGGAGGGAAAAGTCTGACAGTGAGACCTTACAGATTTTGGACTGGCCAGCCTTGGTAATAAAAGGAGCCACTTTCCTTAAAATAAATCCGAGAGTTTAAAATAACCTGATTATAAGTGAAGGCGGGGCTAGAATTAAAATTCAGATCCATCCTTGTTGCCATGTTGTTTAACCAATATGGTTGCAAAACATGGTTGCAACATACCATCTGGTCCCCACCACCTCTCTGACCTCATCTCTGCGCTCTTCCCCATGCTTACTCCATCCCTCCCCCAGCTTCTGAGTGGCCCCTGTGCCAAGTATGCCTTCACTGCAGGGCCTTTGCACTTGCTGTTCCACTGCCTGAAACACTTCATGCCTTAGGGGGCAATGGTTTTCCTCACAGAACTTCACAGTCCTTGAAATATTAACAATTTATATATTTGTGTAGGGTAAATGGCTTTCAGGCTTTTCTGCCCTGCCACCATTAGGATGGCCCTGCTTGATGGGGCACCTACAGTTGTTACATTGTTGTAAGCTGTCTTGTTTACTTCTGTGGGCCATGGGAGAAACATTGAGATAGTCACAGACAGAAGCTGAAGCAGAAGCAGGAGAAGGGGAGAAAGAAGGCCAGAGAAGTCCAGAGTGAAGACTTGCTGGGACCTTGGAGGCCTGCTGGCCTCCTGGCCCCCGGCACCACTGCCTGCCATGTACCTGTTTGCCACACTACATGTAAAGCTCAATAAAAGCCTAAGAAAGCCACCAAGGGCTCCAAAGCTCTCCTTTACCCGGTCTGTTGGATCAGAAAATCTGCTCAGTGGCCTTCCTGCCACTACAATTAGTTTCTTTTTCTTTTTTTAAAAGATTTTTTTATTTATGCATACAAGAACTGTGGTGCAGGCCAGAAGTGCAGGGGGTGAGAGGATTCACCAGAGACAGAGTGGGGAACAGACCAGACAGATTGACCAGAATACACTGCTGAGGGGAGCAGCGGGCGAGACAGGAGAGGTCTGCCGTGCCATGTGGCGAGCTCCCTGGCTGGCCGGGGTTTGAACTTGTGCTGCAGAAGCTGCAGATAGCTTAACAGTGCTGTGCTTTGTTGTTTTAAAATATTTAATTAATTTATTTTTGCCTAAAAGAACTGGGGTATAGGCCAGAGCCCCCTGAGCCACCAGGAAGACCCCTACATTTGTTTCTTATCTGTCTCTCACAACTTCTTTGAAACAGGGAATATTTTTTTCATTGAAAGCTTGGTGGAAGGCAGGGTATTTGTCTGTTTTATACATGAGAACACTGCCTGACATGTTGCAGGTGCTCAGTACATATTTGTTAAAAGAAAAACCAAAACCTGTCACTCTTTCAGTTCTTTGCTGAAACTCAACCTCCACCTGCGTCAACTCTACACTCCTGAATTCCCAGAACTAGCCAGCTGTTTCTCTCAGCTGCCAGGCCTGTTCCTGGGGCCCTCCACCCTCAGGCTAGCATCTTTCCCATCTAGGTCTCTCCTAGCTTACCTTCTCTAGGAAACCCTGATTCACCCCACCCTGGCTCCAATCAGCAGCTAATCTCTGATCCACCATCTCCCCTTGAAGCCTGTCTGTAATTTTTTAAGTATGTGTTTTGATGATTGCATGTCATGTGTGTCTGTCCTGTCGCCCCTATGGAACTGTGGGTGTCCTGAGGGCAGGAATGGAGTCAACACACCTGGAACCTTTCCCGAGACCCCAGCAAACCTTGGCACCTTGGGCACCCAGAGCCAGGCTAACTCATATGGGTTAGCCTGTGTGCCTCTAAGGGGTGAAGGACCCCTTGTCCAGAGCTGTCCAAGGCCAAAGACCCTATGTCTGGCAGATGGGGGGAGGGTTCTCTGGAGTACTTCTATTTTCTGGGACGGGGAGAGCTGGGTCAGTTTCCCTGGATATCAGTAAATCCGAACCTGTTGTCCTCCTCTCTGTCTCTTACCTCACACTTGCAGCAGCCCTGCTGGGGTACCTGCACTGTGCTTGCTTCTGTAGATACAATGAACCAGGGCAGGCCAGGTTGTCTTTGAGGCAGACAACCAATCTACAGTTCAACTTTTTTCAGGGTTCTTTGACAGCCTGGCCAAGGCTTTCGAAGGCTCATCTCCAGCCACTCCCCCAGGAAGCAGTCTTTATCCCCAGACAGCCGTGGGATTACTCACCACAACCCCATGCTTCTGTGCCTTTGTTCAGCCTTTCCCCTGGCCTTGTGTGCCTGCCCCACCCGGCCTGTACCTGAACAACTCTTACTCATCTGGAAAGGTCTTTCCAGTATCAATTCAGGCTTCAGGGCTGCTCTGAAGTGCCCCCTCCCTGCCAGTTGCTCCCCTCCTCTGTGCGGAAGTAATTGTGCACGTGCCTTCACTTTTGTTGTACTTTAGAACAAGGGACTCACAGATTTGGAATTTCTCTTACAGCAAAAGCAGAAAAGCCCAATAAAAATGAGCTTAGCCATTGGCAAAAGTAACTTACCTCAGAAAGTGGCCCATGAGTGATGGTGGGGAGACCAGGGAAAGGCTATGGGTGCTAAGGTGTATCCTCAGCCCTGCTATGCAGCTAATGACAGCGATTAGTCACAACATTAACACCCAGCGAGTGCTTCCCAGGTGCCACACATTTCTGAAGCACTCTACCTACATTATCCCCTTTAATCTTGAGATCAATACTAGTAGGGAGGATCAATTGTTGGTTCCATTGTAGTGCTGAGAAAATTGAGGCTCAGAGAGGTTAAGTTACTTGTCCAAGTTCACATAGTTGAGTAAAGGAAGGAGCCAGGACCCCAATGCCAGGACCAGTGAGCTCTAAAATCCCCCCCATTTTTTAAAAAAAAATTTTTTTTAATAGAGGCATGCTTTATTTATTTATTTATTTGTTTGTTTGTTTTGTTTATACATGCACTGGGGTACAGTCAGAAGCGCGGGAGGGGGAGAGAATTCACCAGAGCCAGAGCGGGGAGCAGAGCAGGCAGAAGGACCGAAGCACACTGCTGAGGGGAGCAGCGGGTGGCAGGAGAGGTCTGCGCGCCATGTGGGACCCTCCTCCAGTGGCCGGGGAGCAGCTGGGGATCCAACTGGCGCTACAGAGGCTGAGGCCGCAGGCAGCTTCGCAACCCAGCGCTCAACCACTGCGCCACCAGGGAGGCCCCAGCCCCCCATTTTTTTTTTTCAGAGAAGCCATCATTATTTTTTATTTTTTAAAGATTTTACTTATTTATTTATTATTAATTTTTAAAAAAGATTTATTTATTTATTTATACAAGCACTGGGTACAGTGAGAAGCACTGGAGGGTAAGAGAATTCACCAGAGCCAGAGCGGGGAACAGAATAGGCAGACCTAGGAAAAAAACTGCTGAGGGGAGCAGCAGGGCGCCACAGGAGAGGTCTGCGCATCATGTGGGACCTGATCTAACCAGAGGCGCTGCAGAGGCTGCGGCAGCTTTGCAGCCCAGCGCTGAACCGCTGCGCCACCAGGGGAGGCCCTTATTTATTTATTTTTACATATAAGAACTGGAGTGCAGGCTACAGGTGTGGGGGAGGAAGGGCAGGCAGTTTCACTGGAGACAGAGTGGGGAGCAGAACATGCTGATCTACTGAAATACACTGCTGAGGGGAGCAGCAGATAAGACAGGAGAGGCCTGCTGAACCATGTGGGAGAGCTCCCTGGCAGGGGATCAAAATCAGACCACAGCTGTGATGGTGGGCGCTGAGACTTAACCCCTATGCCACCAGGGAGGCCCAAGAAGATATTTTCATTCCTGCATGGGATGGGGGTAGGTGGGGAGCAGTTGTGGTGGCAGAATGGGTACCTCTGGAAAAGCCTCAACTTTTATCCCCCAAGTTACCCTGTCCCTCAGACCCTGGTATAATCACATACACTATGTCCTGCTGTAGCAGCAGAGGGTGGTGATCTGCAAAAAGATTGAAGAGAAAGGAGTTAGGGCATAAAAATCTACAGATTTTTGTCCAGTGATGTCTAAGGTCAAAGCTGGCAAAGGTGGGGGTGTCTCAGGAGTTTTATTTTTTTTTAAAAGATTTATTTATTTATGCATACAAGAGCTGGGGTACAGGCCAGAGATGCTGGGGGTGAGAGGATTTACCAGAGACAGAGTGGGGAACAGAACAGGCAGACTGACCGAAGTACACTGCTGCGGGGAGCGGCGGGCGAGACAGAAGTCTGCTGCGCCATGTGGGTTGCTCCCTGGCTGGCCGGGGATCAAACTCACGCTGCAGAGGCTGCGGACTGCCTCAAAGTGTGGTGCCCAACACCTTGCACCACCAGGGAGGCCCCTCAGGAGTTTTATTTCCTGGCCAGGAAGGCTGGGTTAATTTCTCTGGAGACCGTCAATAGCTCACCTGTCCTTCCTCCTGTCCTGCGTCTTGCATTTCTCAGAAGCCCTGCCCTTTCATAGCCTGGCCACCTGTTTGTTTCACTTACAAGAGTCCTGGGCAGGCCAACAACAAACCTACAGCTTATCATGCTAAGTGCCATCTATAAAGGAGAGTCTGGAGCTCAGTGGAGGAAGATGGTGAATGACCCTGCAAAATCGCCCAAGAAGGCTGCTCGGAGGCCATGCTGCTAGAACCGATCATTAGAGAAACATGCGCCCACAGCTCTTTGTGACTTTTTTTTTCTTAAGATTTATTTATTCATGCATACAGGAACCGGGGATTCATCAGAGACAAAGCAGGGAGCAGAACAGGCAGATCTACTGAAATACACTGCTGAGAGCAACAGAGGGTGAGACAGGAGAGGTCTGCCGCGTCATGTGGGATTCTCACCAGCCAGCCGGGATCGAGCTGGCGCTGCGGAGGCTGTGGACAGCTTCACAGCACTGCGCTCAACCGCTGGCGCCACCAGTGGAGACTCTCTTTGTGACTTTCATGTCTCACATTAAAATTTTTTTAATGCAAGGGGAAATAACTTTGGTATAAAGTGTAAGGTGGAAATCTAATTAAAGTTACTTTTTCAAATGGTAAGCTAGTTGCAAATGGTTTTCAAATAATCCATGCTTCTGGCCTCCCTCGTGGCCTAGGGTTAAGTCTGAGCACTCTCAAGGCTATGGCCAGGGAGCTGACCCACATGACGCAGCAGACCTCTCCTGTCCTGCCCACTGCTCCCTTCAGCAGCATATTTCAGTAAGTTGGTCTGTTCTCCCCATTCTACCTCTGGTGAATCCTCTCAGGCCCTGCACCTCTGGCCTACACCCCAGTTCTATGCAAAAATAAATAACTTAAAATTTAAAAAAATCCATGCTTCATCACTTGCTGGAGATGCCACCTGTGTCCTCTGTTCAATTGGTATAGGTTTGATCTGTTTCTTCACTTTTTATCCGTTCCATTGATCTAGGGAGGGAGGCCCAATATTCTAATGGCTAAGTTTGCAGGTTCTGAAGTCAGGTCATCTGGGGTGTGCCTCAGTTTCCTCATTTGTGGAATGGAGATAATAATAGTACCTACTTCCTATGGTGGCTGTGATGATTGAATGAGATAATGCACATAAAGTGCTCATCACAGTGTCTGGCACAGAATGATCAATCAATGAATGTCGGCTGCAAGGATGATCTGTATCTGCCCTGCCCATTCCTGTACGTAACTCAGAAGGGTGAGAGTACATTGCTTCGAGTGGAATGAAACAGCTCTGCTGCTTACTATCTGTACCACCTCAGGCAAGTCACTTACGTTTTACTATCTCTCTGTTTGAATTTCCCCATTCACTCATGGGGATATAAAAACACCTACCACAGCATGATGTGAAAATTAGACATGTCAATATCACCCAGGACATAATAGCCATCTATCATGCATGACATATATGACACAGAGACACATAATAGCCTCTCAATGAATATTTATTCTTTGCTGATTATTACTACAATGTTAAAGTTTATTATCTGTCCTTATAGATGTTGGGTCAAGCCCTTTATTACCTTTCCCCTGAAATTTTTCTGGGGAGTGGCAGTCTTTCAGGGCTATATCTACTGTGGTGAATAAAATAAAATGTCTGATGCCAAGCCCCCACATTATGCCAATATCTGAAAGTCATTGTGACCAGTGAGGTGTTGACTGTGCTACTGGTAGATTTGAGGGGAAATGACACTTTGAATACAGCAGGTTTATTTTTTTTTAAAAGATTTATTTTATTTATGCATACAAGAGCTGGGGCACAGGCCAGAGGCGTGGGGGGTGAGAGGATCCACCAGAGACAGAGTGGGGAACAGAACAGGCAGACTGACTGAAATACACTGCTGAGGGGAGCAGCGGGTGAGTCAGGAGAGGTCTGCTGTGCCATGTGGGTAGCTCCCTGGCTGGGGATCGAACTCGTGTTGCAGTGGCTGCAGATAGCTTCATAGGTTGTGTTTTAACACCTTGCGCCACCAGGGAGGCCCTGAATACAGCAGGTTTAACATATTATTATTTTTTTTTTGTTGTTGTTTTTTTTTTAAATTTATTTATTTATTTTTTATAGAGGCATGTTTTATTTATTTATTTGTTTGTTTCTTTGTTTATACATGCACTGGGTACAGTCAGAAGCGTGGGAGGGTGAGAGAATTCACCAGAGCCAGAGCAGGGAGCAGAGCAGGCAGAAGGACCAAAGTACACTGCTGAGGGGAGCAGCGGGCGGCAGGAGAGGTCTGCGCGCCATGTGGAACCCTCCTCCGGTGGCCGGGGAGCAGCCGGGGATCGAACCGGCGCCGCAGAGGTCGCCGGCAGCTTCGCAACCCAGCGCTCAACCGCTGCGCCACCGGGGAGGCCCTAACATATTATTATTATTATTATTATTTTAATTTTCTAGAGGCATGTCTTATTTATTTATTTATTTATTTATTATTTGTTTGGTTGGTTGGTTTATACATGCACTGGGTACAGTCAGAAGCGTGGGAGGGTGAGAGAATTCACCAGAGCCAGAGCGGGGAGCAGAGCAGGCAGAAGGACCGAAGTACACTGCTGAGGGGAGCAGCGGGCGGCAGGAGAGGTCTGCGCGCCATGTGGGACCCTCCTCTGGTGGCCGGGGAGCAGCCGGGGATCGAACCGGCTGCAGAGGCTGCGGGCAGCTTCGCAACCCAGCGCTCAACCGCTGCGCCACCGGGGAGGCCCAACATCATATTATTTTGTCTTAAAGAAATTTTCAGAGTTTAAGAAGTCAATTCATTAAGAAGTCAATTTCATTTAATGAAAAAGAACAGCTCCTGTGCCTCCCTGGTGGCGCAGCGGTTGAGCGTTGGGTTGCGGGGCTGCCCGCAGCCTCTGCTGCGCCGGTTCAGTTCCCGGACACCGGGTGAGGGTCCCACATGGCGCGCAGACCTCTCCTGCCACCCGCTGCTCCCCTCAGCAGTGTACTTCCTCACTCTGCCTGTTCTGCTCCCCGCTCTGGCTCTGGTGGGTTCTCTTGCCCTCCCGTGCTTCTGACTGTGCCCAGTGCTTGTATGAATAAATAAATAAATCTTTAAAAAAAAAAAAAAGAACAGCTCCCCCCCTTCAGCTTTTTGCTGCCCCTCCTCCCCTACCTCACACACTCCTCCATGAACTACTCTCAAATATTTTGGCTGCTTCTTTTGGTACTTACCTCTACCTTGCAAAATAACAGTCTCATATTATTATTTCATTTTTCTATTTTAGATATAATCGATTGACACCTGCTCTGGAAGATAAGGGGTGATTCTCTAATCCCGACTCTCCTAATGTACCCTTTTCCCACCCTTTCAATTCAAATATACTTCAGTTTTTAGTTAGATCAATATTCAGTGTTTACAATATGATGACTGTGAAAATATTCTTTAGCACTGTGTTATGTAGTGTTTGTACTAAGACTGTGAATCTGTAAAAACTGCTTTTAATTAACATCAAGGACATGGGGGTTAGGCACTCCAGTCTTTAAAAATCATAGACAGGAGCCTCCCCGGTGGCACAGCGGTTGAGTGCTGGGTTGCGAAGCTGCCCGCAGCCTCTGTGGTACTGGTTCGATCCCCAGCTGCTCCCCAGCCACCGGAGGAGGGTCCCACATGGCGCGCAGACCTCCCCTGCCCCCCGCTGCTCCCCTCAGCAGTGTACTTCGGTCCTTCTGCCTGCTCTGCTCCCCGCTCTGGCTCTGGTGAATTCTCTCCCTTTCCCGCGCTTCTGACTGTACCCAGTGCATGTATAAACAAACAAACAAACAAACAAACAAACAAATAAGTAAAACATGCCTCTATTAAAAAAAAATGCTTGTCAAAAAAAAAAAATCATATACAGGGCCTCCCTGGTGGTGCGAGGGGTTAAGACGCAACCCATGAAGCTATCTGCAGCCACTGCAGCATGAATGTTTGATCCCCAGTCAGGGGGCTACCCACATGGCACAGCAGACCTCTCCTGTCTCACCTGCTGCTCCCCCTCAGCACTGTATTTCAGTCATTCCTCCTGTTCTGTTCCCCACTCTCTCTGGTGAATCCTCTCATCTCCCCACACTTCTGGCCTGCACCCCAGTTCTTGTATGCATAAATAAATAAATCTTTTAAAAAATCATAGGGCCTCCCTGGAGGCGCAGCAGGTTGAGCCTTGTGCTGTGAAGCTGTCCACAGCCTCTGAAGCGTGGGTTCGATTCCTGCCCAGACAGGGAGATGGGGCGGCAGACCTCTCCTGTCTTGCCTGCTGCTCCCTTCAGCAGTGTCTTTGGTCCTTCTGCCTGTTCTGCTCCCCGCTTCTCTTTGGTGAATTCTCTTGCCCCACCCACCTCCCCCTGCGCCTCTGACCTGTACCCAGTTCTTATATAAATAAATAAATAAATAAATGAATAAATGAATAAATAAATAAATAATTTTAAAAATCATAGACAGTCACAACTTTGCTATTTGAAATTAGTGAGAATGGAATAGCCCACTCTTGCCTGGAGGCTTGAGTCATGTCAATTATGTTGACACAGAGAAGCAGTCTAGGTTTCCAAACTAGGTGCAAAGCTTCAGATAATGGGGTTTTGGACACAACTGTTCTACATTTATCTTAATTATGTAGTTATCTATTATATAATTATCTACAATTAATTATCTTAATTTTGTAGTTTCTAAGTGGACCTTCAACATACTTCTCAGCCCAGGCTTGTTGATTCTACCTTTCACTTACATCTGTGCTTACCTGGAGCCTATCAAAACACTGCTTCATTTAAATATGACCTAAACTCAACCCTTTCCCATATCCTGTAATGACCCTGTTTTTTCTTTGTTTGATGAGCCGCCCAACAGTTCCCGGAGTTTGCGCTCTCTCACAGCAAGTTAATAGACCTCTCTCTAACTAGTTATGTTCCTAGTGGTCTTTATCAGACTGGCTTTTATCAATTTCCTTTCCTTTCTTTTATAACGCTTTGTTTTTCCTGAGGTTGATAATTGCCTGACCTTTTCTTCCATTTGGTTTTCTACATACACATAATGAGTTCACCCCCAAAATTCTTTGAAAGATGTATTATACACCTTCTCTCAACATCTCAAACATTATCCGGTTAGGTTATTCCTCTGTTCCCGTTTTTTGTTTTTTTTTTATTACTTCCTTAAAGACATCTGCCCGGAGACCTTCATCCCTTAACTCTGAGCTGCATTGATTGCTCCCCTACGTTTCCTTATAAAAATGTGACCACTTCTGTTTTAACACTTTCTCAAGGCATCAGGGTTTGTTGTTAAAGCATCTTTCTTTCAAGACTCCTGCCCTTGTCCTCCACCCCAGGTGGGACCTTATGTCTTGACAACTCTATTTCTGTGGGCACTGAAGAAACGTTCCAGTGAAAGAATGAAGAAAAGCCCCCTCTCCTCCCTCACCCGCCCTCCCCCCCCCAGCCTTTGGCCTGCACTCCAGTTCTACGCAAAAATAAATAATTTTTTTTTATAGAGGCATGTTTTTCTTTTTATTTGTTTGTTTGTTTTGTTTTTTGTTTATACATGCACTGGGTACAGTCAGAAGCGCGGGAGGGTGAGAGAATTCACCAGAGCCAGAGCGGGGAGCAGAGCAGGCAGACTGATGAAGTACACTGCTGAGGGGAGCAGCGGGCGGCAGGAGAGGTCTGCGCGCCATGTGGGACCCTCCTCCGGTGGCCGGGGAGCAGCCGGGGATCGAACCAGCGTCGCTGAGGCTTCGGCAGCTTCGCAACCCAGCGCTCAACTGCTGCGCCACCGGGGAGGCCCTAAATAAAATTTTTTTTTTAAAGATTTGTTTATTTAGGCATACAAGAGCTGGGGTCTAGGCCAGAAGAGAGGGGCGGGGAGGAGGGGAGAGGATTCACCAGAGACAGAGTGGGGAGCAGGGCAGGCAGATCTACTGTAATACACTGCTGAGGGGAGCACCAGGTGAGACAGGAGAGGTCTGCTGCACCATGTGGGTAGCTCCCTGGCCAGGGATAGAACTCATGCTGCAGTGGCTGCGGATTGCTTCATAGTGCTGAGACTTAAGACTTAACCCCTTGCACCACCAGGGAGGCCCTATATATATATATATATATATATATATATATATATATATATATATTATTTATTTATTTATTTTTTAAGAATAAATAAGTGAAAGAATGAATGGGCGTTCTGGGCAGAAGGAGTAAATTTAAGAGCAACGTCATCACATTCCCACATTGTTGCAAGGATTGGAGTCCTCAGGCTTTCTAAAAACCCCACGACAGCCTGGAGCTGGGTCCCGCGGAAGAAGCAGCAGCTCTGCAGCCCCTCGCGACCCAGATCACGGTTTGTGGAGCACAGTCGGCTGAAATCAGACTGGATAACGACATCGTTGGGAGCCCGCGGCGCCGCCACGCGGACTACGACTCCCAGAATGCCGAGCAGGGGTGAGCACGCGCAGAAAAGGACTTCCGGCTGCCGCTGCTGCAGCCGCGCGCGCGGAAGGGGAGAAGCCGGGAGCATAGGTAGGTGTAGTTTGACGGCTTGCAGGGGAGGGCGAGAGCGACGGAGGAGTGGTGTTGAGGCTCGGTGCTACCGAGACGGGGAGGGAGGACAGGGAATGGGTCTCAGATGAAGCGGGAGTAGCGGAGTGGAAGCGACCTCCACCTTTTCTTTCTTTTCCCGCAGTGACCATGACGAAGTTAGCTCAGTGGCTTTGGGGACTAGCGCTCCTGGGCTCCGCCTGGGCAGCCCTGACCATGGGAGCTTTGGGCCTGGAGCTGCCCTGGGCATGCCGGGAGGTCCTGTGGCCACTGCCCGCCTACTTGCTGGTGTCGGCCGGCTGCTACGCCCTGGGCACTGTGGGCTATCGCGTGGCCACTTTCCACGACTGCGAGGACGCCGCTCGCGAGCTGCAGAGCCAGATCCTGGAGGCACGAGCCGACTTAGCCCGCAGGGGGATGCGCTTCTGACACCCTAGACCCATCCCCGCCGGGCAGCCCTCCCTTCCATCCCTCATTAAAGAGCGAGTTTATTTTCTAACTTTGTTTGAGTATGGAGAATGGGAATTGAGGTTCTCTGTGCCGGGTGTCGAGAACCACTTTTCTGTGGACATATTTTCTTTTTGCATGCTGTTGGTGTTCCTCCTTTTGGCTCCAAAGGAGGCAAAGATCCCCCTCAAAATCTCCCAGGATGCAACTGTCTTATCATTGCCTTGGTCCTTTTAACCCTGCGGTGAAGTACTAACTGAAGCCTGACTTTCATTCTTCACAACATCCAAGCCTTGCTCTTTTTAAGGTCTTCGGTCTTTCCAACCTCTGGGTTCTTTCTGATACCTTTTCTGAGCCAACTGTGCCAGCCCAATAATAACTGGATGGGGCAGTGCCGGTCTGCCTTTCACAAAACAGGACATGTTAAGAATCACTGAATAGAAAATGAGCCTTGATGCGCAGGGGTAACGGAACATTTTATTTTTAAGGCACATTCTAAAGAGTTCACCCCAACCTCCAAAAGTAAAAAATATAATCTCTAAAAAATTAAAGTGATTCATCTCTTAGTTCCCACCCAATCTTCTAAATAAATCTCTTTGGTCCCTCAGTTCTCAAAGTTGTCTCTTGAAACACACATGGAGCTAGTCAGCAGGGACAGCTGAAGTGAGGAACTCTTTGGTAAAAGGTTGGCATTAAGGTGCCCTGTGGTCAGGTGAACTCCCTCAGGTTTGCAGGAGCTGATAGTTCCTGTCTTTCTCCTTGGGGTACTTCCAGAAAAGCCAGAGTCGAATGTAGCTTGTGAGCACTCCTGGAAGGTTGGGCACCTGAAATCACATGGCTGCTATGAAGAGAGGAGCTGATTTTCCACTTTTCACACCTGTCTCCCCATCCTTGTTCTGCTTACCATGATGTAGGGGTCTCTGTGTTGAAACCCATAGAGGGTCCAGCAGGCAGAGGAGAAGAGAGAGGCAATGGTGAGTGAGAAGGAGAGGCGTTGGGTTGATTTAGTCTGAATGATCTTGACCTGTGGGAAAGGATGAAAGACACTCCTAGGCCAGACAGTAAAATTCCTACCTTAAGAATTTTATCAGAAAGAGATCAAATATCTCCTGTGAGCTGCTGTTAGCCAATGTATCCCTCCTGCCTCCCATTCGCCCGCCTCTACTGCCTGTCTCCTTCCAGAATTCCCTTACTCTGGAGTGTAAGCTAGTCTCTGGCAATGGAAGCCTGATCCTTATCTCCCCCCACCTCCCTGGACACCAAACTCACCAAATCAGCCATTGGTGAGAGGTACATACAGATGGTGAGGATACAGCAAAAGAGGCCCAGCTGCTGAAGCTGGTCCTCCTCCGGCACCAGGAACCAAAAGTAGCCAAAAGCCAGGAGAAAGACCATCAGTGTGGCTGCAGTCTGAGGGAGCACTACACGCTGTAGGGGAAAGAGTAGCCTTACTTCTAGATGTGCTGAGTCCTCCTAGGACTCTCAGCAGGAATGCCTCCTGCCTCCCCGCCCCTCACGCCCCCCTCCTCCAGTTGGGGGGGCCAACTTTGCCTAAGTCTCCGGTGTTGTACTTCTCACAGCTGCTTTCCCACCAGTGACTTGAGCACATGTCTAATCCACTCACAGTGCTGTGGCTTTCTAGGGAGTCCTGTCTTTGTGAGGTTGGTACACACAGTAGGAACCTAATAAATACTCGGGTGATTGAGTGGGGAAGCAGAGCTAATTATCTCCTTCTCAGTCACTGTTCCTGCCTCTGAAGGATCTATGAAGACAAAAGCCCTTTCTCTTCAGCTTGTTGGGGAGCAAGGAACCATCAGGCTAGGCAAGGCTGCCAGCCTGGACAGAATGAGGGGCAGGTGTGTCTCAGAAGGTTGGCTTCATGGAGGAAGATTGCAAGGCTGGAGGGGTCTTCCAGGAAAAGATGACGGGGCTAGCTTGTAAGTCTTCTAAGAAGCAGTGTTTGCCTTGCCAACAGGGAAGGGCCGGCAGCGGTATTGTGTCCAAGGGAGGGCTTCTACCTTCTGAGGGCAGTAGTGCAGATACACCAAGACACAGAGGGTCTGCAGCACCGTGCCCACGGCATTGACGACGATTATGGTCCCATCTCCTATTAAGGCTCCATAACTCAGCCAGCTCAGGGTGCTGCAGGGTGGAGGGGAGGGACATTCGCCCACGGGGGTTGAGTATGGGAGAGGGACCCCAGGGTCCTCTTCCAGATTTCTCTTCACCCCACACCCCTCTCCCCTGAGACAGCCTTTCCCGCAGCAGCCATCTCCCCTCTCACTTGACATCCGTGGTGAGAAAGGGCAGGAATTGGACACTGTCCACGCTCCGGGTGATCCACATGTGCCTGATGTCCGAGCTGTAACGGGGCCCCGAAGGCAGGGGTGACAAGTGGGAAGGGAGGCTACTGGGGAGTTGAGACCCCCAAAGCCTGTGCTCCTCCCCAGACAGCTCCCGGGCTCCGCCCTCAGCTCGCTGGCCTTTTCCCTCGGGTCCAGAGATCAGCCTCGCCCAGCTATCCCGGCTCCCTCCCCCCAATTCCATTTTGACCCCAGATTCCGGACGCAGCCTGGGGCTGCGGTCCCCTCTGAATCCCCTCTTTCCTGACTTCCTGGTCTTCCCCAGCCCGACCCGGCCGCGTCCTCACAGGCCGGTGGAGAACATGCAGAGGGTGAAGAACACGCAAGCTGCGGACAGGAGCGAGTCGGTCACGCCGCCCGCCTCCATCCCGCAGGCTGTGGGGTCCCGCGCTCGGCGCGAGGCCCGGACAAGCTCGGTCTGAAACCCCGCGACGCCGGAGCCCCGCCCCTCGTACCCCAACTCCGCCCCCGAGCGCTCCCCCCGCCCGGAAGTTGGAGCGGAACTTGGCCCACCCCGGGAACGTCAAGCGGGAACTCAGGCTCCGCCCCGCCGAGCGAGCGCCCGCGCCTCTCCGACGGCTCGCGGGGCTTGTGAGCCCGACGTGCCCTCCAGACCCCGGCGGGCTCCCTCCCTCGGGCTTCGAGGGCACCCGCTGCCCCTCACTACCTGCTGCCTCCTCGCCCCTCAGCCATAGCTCTTCCCCACAGGCCCGGGAGCCTGCGTGGTGAGCTTCAAAACAAAATGTTGCTGGGCTTCTCCGTGCTCCAAAAAAACGGTTCCCAGGCCTCCCTGGTGGTGCAGGGGGTTAAGTCTCAGCACTGAAGCTATCGGCAGCCACAGCAGCACGAGTTCGATGCCCTGCCAGGGAGCCAGCCAATGGCGCAGCAGTCCTCTCCTGTCTCGTCTGCTGCTCCCCTCAGCAGTCTTAGTCTGCCTGTTCTGTTCCCCGCTCTGTCTCTGGTCAATCTTCTCACCGCCCTTGCCCCTGTGGTCTACACCCCAGTTCTTATATGCATAAAAAAAAAAATCTTTAAAACAAAAAACATGTTTCCTCTCCAGAGCTCCACCTCAGTTGCCCAGGGCTTGGGAGATTCTCTCGGTTTGCTGAGGCCTCATCCCCGTCTCTCCACCAGACAGCAGGGATAGACAAGAACCACCAAGAGTTCGTCAGGTCCATTCCCCCTTCAGCACCACTAACCGGGGTATCCCTGATCCCCTAGCAAGTCCTTCGGCAGGGAACTTTCCTTCCCTCCTCCCACACAGCTCTTGGTGGAGCAGTGGGGCAGGCACCATGCCTAAGCTGGCATTCCAGGCCAGCCAGCCCTGACTCACCCAGCAGCATGAGTACCTGAACAGAATGGCAGGCCCAAGCCCAGTGCCCAGAGGGTGGGAGTGGGGCAGAAGTTGGGAAGGAAGAACTCCCAAAGTGGGATGCAGGCTAGAAGCTGAGGCTGCGTGGGGAGCACTCCTGTCCCGCACAGCCGTGGGAGGGAAACACTCCACCCTTTGGGACTGGTGAGGGGGGGATATATACTTTCCAGAGAGAGGGGAAAATATCAACGCCCCCACCAACTGGTGTAGCACGCAGCAGGGACTCGGTGGTCATAAATTAGGATGGAGGGGCAAATAACGCATGTCCAAAAACCACACACATTGCTTTATTTTGAGACAAAGAACATTGTATAAAAAAACTCCAGTTGTAGAAATCAGCTCAGACGTACAGCAAATTTATATACAGATCCTGTACAAGTGGGCACTGCCCTTCAGGCTAACTCCAGGCACAGACTCTGTGTACATGGGCACTGCCCTTACTTACAGCTGCACTCTAAGAACAGGTTGGCACAGCCCCCCTGCTGGCACAGCTCTGGAAGGCTGCAGTGTCTGGCTGCAAACCCCTCCGTGGCAGCTCCACAAACGGAAGTCTCGGGGGAGATGCTGGGTCAGCCCAAGCATGCTGTCCTCGCCTCCAAGCAGGACACCTCCTCTTGCTTTTCCTTCAGTCAGTTCATCTGGGCCTCCTGGCTCTCTGGGCGGGGCATCTCTGCTGAGCTCAGTGTCTATCAGCAGGACCCCAGGTCCTTTCTTCAGCTGGGCTCCCACAGAGCCCTTTTTAAAAGACCGTCTACACAGCTTGTTTCTTTGGCTTAAGGGCAGGAATAGTGGGGAAAGCACCGTCCCCACTTCTTTGTTCGACTCTCTGAGGTGAATGTGGGGTTCACGCTGCAGGCTTGCCGACCACCTTTTGGTTGAAACCCTTAATACTGACTCGTTTTGAGGCTGCCAGGTGGCAGCTTGTGCATGTTGTGGGAATGGTTCCCAGGACTGAGGCTTTGGGAGGGGCCGCAGGACAGGTGAGGGGTGCCTGCCCCTGCCTCCTCAGCCTAGTTCCAATCCTTACGCCAGATGTGGCGTACACCTTCACGGGGTCTGCAACAGCAGCAATGGCAAGAGCAGCACAGCCCAGGCAAGTGGGAAGAGGCGGGGGGCAGCACTGTGACCGATGCTATGTAGAACCTGCACAGCCGGGTCATCTGCAAAGTGAGAGGGCAAAAGTCCCTTGGGTGAGTGGCCCCAACACTGGTAATCGCCCTTAGCCCAACAAGGTTTCCCCAGGTCCTGCCTGGCAAAGGAGCCACCGCTTGCACCCAACCTCCCCAAGCAGCCCTTCTTCTGTGCCCCAAGCCCAATTTGCTCATCTACCTACCTGCTGGCAATCCCTTTTCCTGTGAGTTGATATGGGCCTGGGGACTGTGAGCTGAAAGACAAGGTGGTGATAGATCAGGTACGGCGCCTGAAAGCAGACGGCTGGGCTGGGCAGTGGGACTTCCCTCCCACCCGGGATCTCTAGGCCAGGCCCACAGAAATGGAGGAAGGCGGGCCACAGGCCCTGACACTCACTGATTTTACCACTGACGGTCACCTTCAACCGCAAGCAATGGTCTTCCTGGTGGTGGACGGCTTTGGCTGCAAGATAAACCCACAGGGTATTAATGAAGGATCCTTTGTTGGGAGAAAATACAAAGGCAAACGGCCCTGGCCGTGCTTTCTTGGTCTCTGTTCATTTTAATCCCTCTGCCCCCTTTAAGCTTTGATTCTTACCTTCCTTAGTTTTTGCCTACTTTCTGCCCAATGTTCCGTGCAAGCTCCCATTCTTTAGGATAACCCTTGCCTTTGGAGGTAAACAGCACATAGACACTGCGCCCTCCCCAAGTTTCACTCCTCCAACCCTAAAGGGGGGTGAGGCCTTCACAAAGTATCCCCTTATCCTGGCCTTTTTATACTGCCCAGCCCAGGCCCGAATGACAGAGTGAGTCCTGGACCAATTCTACACAAAGCTGATCTTCTAACTGTTAACATACGCCAGCAGCTCCCTGCTGTCCTCAGGAAAGAGTCCAAACTCCTTAGCATTTCTTAGGCTCCCAGGACCTACCCTGTCCACCCCTCCCAGCTCATCAACTCCACTTCCAGTGTCCCTCCAATGGCGTTCCCTGAAGACAGCACGCTGCCTGAGCAAGTGCTCCCTCCCGCCTGGCGACCTCCTCTGCTTCTCCTATGCTCTGGGGTCATTTTTCCATGTTACGCTGTTCAAATGGGCCGTTACCCCATGTGCCTCTTTCTTGTTTCCTGGAGGGCAGGGACCCTGGTGTTCTGTGCCTACAGTGCCAAGCAGGGCACCCAGTGCATGACAGAAGCTCCCTCCACGTTTTTTAGTGTGAATGAATGAATACAGAATCGGGATGGGAAGGGACCTGCTGCTAATGACTCCTCGCTAAGCATGTTCCAAAGTCCCTGCATTGTGCCCGAGCACATCCCCCAGGCACTCACACATGTAGTAGTAGCTGTGTCCCTCTTTGAACTCCTTGCCCAGGGTAAAAGGGGTGAAACGCTGGAACTTCTCAGACAGCTTTTCCGGGCCATGCCTGGCATTGGGCTGGTTGCACTGCCAGCGGACCTGGTCCTTAGATTGGGGTTGGCACAGCTGGTATTGCTCACGTTCCACCAGGTAGAGTGTGTACCGCTCCATGGCAGCTTCTGGCACAGAGTCATCCTCATAATGTGGACAGATGATGTCCAGGTAGTCATTCAGTCGCACGTGTACCGTGTAGTCCTCATTCTGGAACCTGGGCGTGCAAGGGGGAGAAGGCAGGTGGTCACTCAGCCAGAGTCTTAAGCCTCCGAATGTTTACACGACCCCTCACATTTCACACCAGATCCCCACCCGCTAAGGATTTTTCAAAAATCTCAACTCCCAATATTTACTGACCTTGATTTCTTAAATATCTTTCCACCATCTCCAAACACTCCTAGCCCCATCATTGTCTCCCATTAATCTTCTAAGTAGCACCGACTTAGCATCTTTCAGGTGCCACAGTACTTCCCCTAACCCTCCTGGTATTTACTTAAGGATGGGCTTCTAGATATTTCCACATCTCACTCACCATTCTCTTCCACCCGTGGACATTCCCCCAAATCTATCCTACCCCTTGCTCCTTTAAATGCTGCTATATCAGTCTGAGACCCACTGGCCAAATCTATAATCAGGATCCAAGTAGCCCTTTCCCTTTCCCATGCTGGCACTGAGCCCCCTACATGGGAATGTGTTCCCTTCTCTCATTCTTTGCCTTTTCTTCTCCTTTCTTCAGGGGAAGAAACCTCACTTTTCTCGGCTGCACTTTCCCCCCAAACACCCAGGATACCCGGTTCCACAGATAATGCCTGGATTCCTTAAGTTAAAACGCTTTCATCAAGTCTTTCAGTCACCTCAAATTTTCTAGCTGCTCAGGTCTCCTTGTCTACTTCTTTCTCCACTATCCCTGCTCCTTCATCTCCCAAAGCCACAGTCACCTCCCAAGAGTGGGCTACAGGAATGCTGGCGTTCTCAGCCCTGAGACTGCCTCTCCCCTCCTCCCAGGTGGAGCCAGCTCCCCTCTCCCAGCCTGCCCCCCCTCCCCTCAGTCTCCACTGGCTCCAGCCCGACTGCCCACCACCCCTCCCCCCAGCTCCAGACACCTGGCTCCAGCCTGGGTGGGGTTCTAGCAGGGGGGAAAGTGACTCCCCACCTCCCTCTCCAAGCTGGTCAGCTTCTCCGAATTCCCCTAAGCACTGCCAGCTAGAGACTCAGCAAGTTGGCTGCCAACTTGCATCAAACCAAAGCCCTAGGCATGGGTGGAGGAGGAGGGGCAGGAGTTAGGCCAGGAGGTCTGTGCAGTGAGCACCCACTGCCCAGTGAGGGTGACCCTTAAAAAGGCTGGCCTTGCAGGAGCTCTCTGGTGCTCAAGCTTGGCTTCCTAGCACCCCTCCCCCACCCTGGGGAAAAGACCAAGAGGGTGAGAGAGGAGAGAGAGAGAGAGAGAGAGAGAGAGAGAGAGGCAGAGAGAGGCTTTTAAAATTCCTCTCTGGAGAGATAAACATAGAAGCCATTTCAGAACAGGTATTTCAGCTCAGGGCCTGGCGTCTTTCCCCCATTCCCGTGACGGGCACTGACTCATTCCTCCTCCACCTCTACTACCCGCCCCAGCACTCATGAGAACCTGTGAAAATTTACCTTGTCAAATGTGGACAGCCCCCTGGACCCCTGGGATGGCATGGTGCCCACTTGCCCTGGGCACTGTCCTCCATGCAAAGGGAGCTGGCAGGTCTGAATGGGTGGGGTACCTGCCCCATCCAGCAGGTCAATACCCTGTTCACAGTTGCACCACCCTCTTCACTACCCCCTCGCCACTCTGCCCCCTGCCTGGGGCCTGGAGATCCCAGAGCAGATGCCCACTGCCCTGAGTCACTTGTGCCAGCCTCACACCCGCCCAGCTCACTGCCACCTCATCTTTGCCCCCAAGCTGGGCCCGGTTCGGCTGCCTGTGGACTCCACTCAGGCTGGCTTCCCTTGGGTCCTGGGAATGGTGCGTGTGGCAAGCAAAAGGGCAGAAGCTGTGCGGGGTGGGAACACCGATCCCTCCCCCTCCTGGTGGTACAATCTGTTCCACTTAGTGCTCCTCTGACTCTTGCTCTCCATCTGGGAGAGGGGGGCAGCAGCGTCAGGGAAGGCAAAGAGGGGGGGCAAGGAAGAGGCTCCTTCCTGAAAGAGAGGAAACCTGGGAGCTTGGGAACGGAAAAGGCCGGGGTGCCCCCCTCCCTACTCATGGCTTCCTGTCCCCTCCTCCTCCTTTAGCCAACACCTGGCACGGGCATAAACAGGGACTTTGCTCTCTCCCACTAACACAAGATTGGGTCAAGGAAGCAAAGACCAGGGAGCAAGAAGCAGGGTGGGGGAGGGCGGGGGGAGGGCCGGGCCTGGTGGCAGATGGGCAAGAGGGCAATGCCCTCTGGGGTTGGCAGCTGGCAGCTCCCTGCCTTCCCCCCCCACCCCCCACCCCCCGCATGCCACAGACCACAGACCCCCCACCAGGCAATGCTGCCCCAGGGTCAGAGGAAGTTGGCACCATAAATTTCTCTAAGGGGGGTGGGGGGTCAGGCGTGCTCAGGCTGGGGGTGACCCAGCTAAGTGAAGTGTTTCCTGACCCCATGCTGCCCAGCCCTCCTCTCTCCCCCTGCCCCCCTTCTCCTGTTTTCCCGCAAATATAGTTCCCATAACTTCAGAAAACTCAAGGGCAAGAACAAAGGGTCCCGATGGAGCTTCTTCCTTCCAGTACCATTTGCCTCACCGCCCTAAACCTGCCCAGGAGAAATTAACTCCTTCCTGCCCAGAGTCCTGGGTAACCTTTTTAACCCCTTCTATTCCTCCCACCCTTTCCCACCCGGGCCCTTCCCCCAACTCTTCAGTTTTGCCACTTGACCCTCATAAACAGCTGACTCCCTGAGCCTACCCACAAGAGCATTTGCCTCACTCAAAGGCCACCTGTGGGGACTTTCCAGGGTCACCTTAAATACAGAACAGAGGCTTCCTGCCAGCAACTCAGGCCCCTCCTGGGGAGTCCTCCCAGGATCACAGAGAGCCTTCAGCTTACTCCTGGGGTCACATCAGGTATTTGTCAGTGTGGGCAATGCCCAAGTGACAGACAAGGAAAAGCCCTCCCGGTGGAAGGGCCTAAAACACCCTCCCTGCAGCCAGCCAGGGTGGTCCTCACACGGGTCCCTCCCTTGGGAATAACAGGGGTGGCAGCCAGAGAGGGAAGGCAGGAAAATCAGAAATCATGCCTACCCAAGTAGACTCCGGTGGGGTACCCCCAGCTGGGTGGGGGAAGTCCTCTACGAAAGCCCTCCCGCCTCTGGTCACCTCCCCAAAACTCAGGTCGCGGGCTGGCCAGGACGGTTAAACCTGGGGGGTGGGGTGCAGTGCCAACCAGGCGCCCGGCAGCCCGCGGGAGACTTGGGGCTTACTTGGGGTTTGAACTGTTCCAGAAGACGGTGTGGCGGTCAGCAGCGGCCAGACTGCAGCACAGACCCAAGAGAGGGGCCCAAATGAACTCCATAGCGCGGGGCCTGGCCAGGCCGAGCGGAGACAGGGGGCGCCTCGGGGTCTGGGTTCCCGCTGGCTCTCTCCGCGGCGCCGACAGCACCGCGCGCGCCGAGCTCTGGCCCCTGCTCCTGGCGACTCCGCCTTTTGGGCCGGCGCCGCCCGCCACCCCGCCCCGCCCCTGCCCCGCCCGCCCCGCTCGCGGCTGCCCGGGGGCTGGGGGGCTGGGGCGGTGGAGGAGGGAAGGGTAGGAGCGGGGAGCGGGGCCAAGCGCCCGCCTATACCCGGACAAATCCGCTCTGCGCTGTGTGTTCTCTCACTCGCGGGTTTGCGTGCAGCTTCGTGGGCCTGAACGGGGTGGCGGGTCTGCGTCCCCGGCACAGTCGCGTGCGCGAGAAGAGAACCACCTCGTACCCACCGATCTACGCGCGTATCCTGCGGGCGCGAGCTTGATGATATGCCCCGCACCTTTCTGGAGCCTTGCACACTCAGGCTCAGGTGCCCGCGTTCCCACACTCCTGCTCCAACCCCCCCCCCGCCCTCCGCTGCCCCTCCCCACACACGCGGCTGTTTGTTTTTGTTGGGCTTGTCAATGTTGTCTTTGTTCGGGAGATTGTGTCAGCGTCTAGATGCCGGGAATAAAGTGCGACCTTGTGTGTGATCAAGTGTGCAACATGTGCGGGTAGGGCTCAAGGCGTCTCGGTGCATCAGTGTCTGTGCCACTCGGGAGCCTCTGTCCGCAGGGGGTCTGCTCTGGCTTTTAGGCGCGCCAGAAGGCCTTCACGACCGGTGTGTGCGACAACACACGTGTGCACCGAGCGCACGGGCCTTGAATATGGACTGTGAGAATCTGGGCATGACGGGTGACAAACTCTAACCACACATGAGCATCTGGCATGTGTAAATACGTGTGATGGCGCGCAAGTGTGAAAGCATTTGTGAGGAGTAGCACAGCCGCATGTGGGGAAGCGTGTGAAACTTTGACATACGCATGCTAATGTTTGTGAACCGCGTGTGAAGAGGAGGGGGGTCGCTTACAGGCGAGAGGTGTTGGTGGGGTTGGGTGGGGGCGGGGTGTCTGTGCGGCGCCCCAGGGCCGAGCGGCTGGGTCTAGCCCAGTCTGGGCAGGATCTCCCAGTCAATCAGGCCCCAGTACCCAGCTCGGCCCCCTCCGTCGCGCCATGTAAACAAACCCGGTGGAATTCGCCTCTCAGCGCTCCCTTCCCGCCGGGATCTGCTACTGTCTAGAGAGAGGTTGGCGGGTGGGTGTCTGCCTCCCAGCTCTTGGGGTGGCGAGGGCGGCCAGGTGTTCGACTAGGCCCGTGTGTGTGTGTGTGTGTGTGTGTGTGTGTGTGTGCGCGCGCGTGTGTAGCGGGAGGCTCGAGTACGGAGTGTCTTCTGCGCGTGGGTGGTTGACTACTGCCGGCGCGCCCCCGGCTGGTGTTGCGAGCGTCCGCGCACCCCTGGCCAGCCCTTCCTCGCGACTGTGCATCGCCGGGAGCTGCAACCCCGGGCCCCCCTCCCCGGCCAGCTCGGGCCCAGCTTCCCGGGCCGTTTCATCCTCCTCTTTTATGGCCAGGCCTGGCGACAGCCTCTGTAATTACGTGGGGCCGGGACGCCGCGGCTACTCCGGCGCTGACCCCGCCGGGGAGGAGACTGGGACGAGGGAGGGCCCCGGCCGGCCCCCTGGCTGGCAGCGAGTACCATAAATATTTACTGAGCGCCCTATGGGTGCCAAGTCCGGTAACCCGGTGGCCTGTAGGGGGCCAGGCTTTGCGCACGGCCTCCCGCTCCCACCTTTCCCTCGCACCTGACCCAGGCGACGTGCCCAGCCGGACGTTGGGTTGACGTGCAGCCGGCCACTCCGGCCAGGGCCAAAGTCTTCTGCTGACCGGTCCCAAGGTAGCGCCTCACGAGCATTTTGCTCACTGGGTGGACCCTGGGTGTCGGCTTCCTACGTGTCCATGGCGAGGTGACCCCTTCCCTGCTCCCATGTCCCGCAATATGGAAGCTCCATGAGGGTAGAGAATGTGGTTTTGTTCATAGGTGTGTTGTCAGCGCCTGACACAGCACCTCGCACGCATGGTAAATGATCAATAAATAGGTGCTTAACTTCTGCGGGACATAATGCCCAGATGAGAAGCCAGGAGAGGGGTTAGAGAGGAGGAGATAGTAGCTCTGCAGAGGGGTTGGTGCAGAATTGCCCCCGAAGGAAACGGTTTGGGGCACGTTCCACCGTTTCTCTGACCACCAGGGTCTGCTGGGTGGGTACGTCTAGGGTCCCTGGGCTGCGCCGCTTGCTCGGGCTGGGCAGGTTTGGGCTCGTTCGGCCCAGCCCGGCTGGGCCACGTCCGTTCCCGCCCTACCGGTGTCTAGGTATGGAGTAAACCGGGTGGAGAAAAGGTGGGGGTAATTTCTGGGCCCGAATACCACGCGGAGCCCTCCTTGCCCAGTTTGGCCCTGTCCCCTACATTCTCTCTTAGGGCTTTGATCTCATCACTCTTCTCTCCTTGTATTTGTGCGTTCAGAGGGGGTTCGTTCGTGTGGTAGCAGCCAAGTGTAAGGAAGAGACTGAGGTGAAATCCCAGCCCGTAGGATGTCCTCAGAAATAGAAAACCCACCACTCATCTGACAGACTTGCCTAGGGCCGTGTAGCCCAGTCTGTGGACCCACCCCACTGGCTCGCCCTGCCCTGACGCCCAGAGAGACGCTGCGACGCCTGCTGGTTCGAGAGCAGAGTGCAGGCACTGTGGGGTCTAGACAAGAGACAACAGCAGGGACTTGGACTTGGTGTCTCGACCTGCAGATCATCTCAGCTCCCACGGTGCCCCCTCCTTCCAGCCCCCAGCCTGTCCAGACGGGTCTCGTTGTGGTTCTTGCTTTGGGCAACTTCTCACCACAGGGGTGCGCGTCTGCATTGGCCCCAGCGTTGCCGCCACCCCCAGGCAAACATCTGTGCTTAGCGGCAGGAGCTGTGGTGAGGTGTCTGTCTGTCTGCCTGTCTGGGAAATTCCCCTCCTGAGTCCTTTCTGGGAATTCCTGAGGGACAGGATTAATCCTCCGTGCCTTGGGGGAAGCCCCGTCTCTTAAGGGAGGTGCTGTCTCTCCCTGGGGACACTGCCCCCCTGGAGGTGTCATTTCTGGAACAGGCAGAACTACTTGATGGTACTCCCTTGCCCTGCCTGTGCCCTGTGGTTTGGGGCGGGGAAGGCCAGAGCCACAGGTCCTGGGGCGCCTTCTAATTTGGCCACAAACCCTGAGGGCATCTCTGGGCACTGGGGTGGGGCTTGGGGCCCAGATTTTGAGCCTCAAACAGTCTCTCTGCTCCACTCCCTCAATGTCATTTTGAAAAAGAAAGTGTGTGTTTCTTACTTTATTAGTAATATTGTATGTATTTTCAAAAGTTGGAAAAGCGAGCAGACTAAAACTTAGAGGGAAACACCAGTCTGTTCACATTTTCTTCCCTACCCTGACTGCCTTTTGCTGGTGAGGTTTGTTTGCTTGCTTTTAGATAGTGTGATAAATTACTCATTTCTATCGCATACTTCTTCTTTCCCCTTTTATTTTAGGACAGAAGGCACTTTCATGTGATAAACTCTTTGTAAACATGTTTTTAACTGCAATATAGGGCTTCACTGAGTGCCTCAGAGTTACCCTTGTAATGAGGCATGGTAAGAAATAAACACGTCCACATGCCTAAGTATTCCTCTGTTGTTGGGCAGTGGAGTTGATTGGTTCTTAGAACCTACTAAGAGCCCTGAGACTGGCATTCGTTCAACAAGAGTATATGGGGCACCCACTCTGGCTCAGGGCCAGACAATGGAGGGTTGGGACAATTGAGGACAGTAGGCAAGGGCCCTGCTCTCATGGAGCTTGTTTGAGAGGAAATCTGGGTATTAGCTTTTCTGGATTTCGGAAAAATTTCACAGATGTAAGAAAATGCTTTTGATATTGCCCCAAAAGTCAAATTCTTGCAGCCACTAGTACAGTTCTCTTACTGAGGGCCAAGGTGACCACCCCCACTGGATCTCCCCATCCTCAAGAGGGGGCCGGACTCCAGGGGGCAAGGCACTATCCACTATCCACACCACTTTAGCCCCAGTCCACTGAAGTTAAGAGGGGGTTCAGGGGATTGAGAGGGGCTATTCGAAGGGGATGGGTCTGCAGTTTCCACATGGAAAACACCAGAAGGTGTTTTGAACTGCTGCCTCTTTCACCCAAAATTGACTAATCACTCACGTCATACACTGTGCTGGGAGATGCTGGGGACTCCAAAATATATCCTTGCCCTAAAGGAATCTAGCCTACTGACAAATATATAATTAAAATATAAGATAAGCATTATAATAGAGGTATAAGTGGGACAACAGACTGCCAGCTCAAAGAGAAAGGAATGTTTATTCAAGGTGAAGAGGACACCACAGAGGAGGGAATATTTGAAATGAGATTTTTTCTGGCTAAGTAAGCGATCACATTCAGGGACAAGGGAACAAAGAACACAGGTAGAGGGGTCAGAGTTTGTTCAGTGATACTCTGGTGTAGCTCAAAGTACAGAATGTGTCTCTGGGAGTGGCAGGAGATGAGATCAGAGGTGATTTGGGGGCCACCTTGTTGCAAGGGCCTTGACCAACAAGCTCAGGATTTGGAACATTATTCTGTAGCCCACAGATACTTAAGAAGAAGCACAATCAGATATGTATTTTGGAAAGGTCACTGTGGGTAATAGAATGTGGGCAGAAGAGGGAGCTCAGAGGTAGGGGTCAGGTGAGCTCTGAGTTGCTAGAGTTCCTGTGGAAGTGAGGGGGCCCTGAACCTGGGGAAAGGCAGATGGTGGACCACAGAGGAGAAACCAGAGTTTGATGAGAGCTGAGTCATGGACATGAGGCCGGGAAGGCCTGCTGGGCAGAAGTGCCCTTACAGGTAGGAAGTAGAGAGGAGCACTAGAGGGAACTAGGAGAACGAAGAGAGCAGTTTGGGGTGCTGTATCTGCTAGGAATACTTTGGGCTGCAAATAACAGAATACCCACCTACCAGTAGTTTTAACAAGAGGCTTTCTATTTTTTCCATAACAAAGTACAGCAGCTTTAGAATCTCATTCAAGACCCAATTCAATGTTCTCTGCCTTTCTCCTCTGCTAACCTCAGGATCCTGGTTACTGATGGTCCTGAGCCACGGAATCAAGCTCAGGAGTCTGGGGAAAGGGGGAGGGGGCAGGGGGCGTGCATCAGGTCTCCTACTGCTGTCCATTTTTTTGAAAGATTTATTTATTTATAATACAAAAACTGGGGTACAGGCCAGAGTTGTGGAGGGTGAGAGGATTCACCAGAGACAGAGTGGGGAACAAAACAGGCAGACTGACTGAAATTCACTGCTGAGGGGAGCAGTGGGCAAGACTGGAAAGGTCTGTAGCGCCATGTGGGTAGCTCCCTGGCTGGGGATCAAACTCCTGCTGCAGTGGCTGCGGTAATCCCTTGTGCCACCAGGGAGGCCCTCCTTTTTTTTTTTTTTCCCCTTTTTTTAAAAGATTGATTGATTGATTGATTTATACAAGCACTGGGTACAGTCAGAAGCACAGGAGGGTGAGAGAATTGACCAGAGCCAGAGGGGAGGAGAGCAGAGCAGGCAGAAGGACCGAAGTACACTGCTTAGGGGAGCAGCAAGCGGCAGGAGAGTCTGCGTGCCATGTGGGACCCTCGCCTGGCGGCCGGGGATCAAACCAGTGCTGCAGAGGGGCTGAGGGCAGCTTTGCAGCCCAGCATTCAACCGCTGCGCCACCAGGGAGGCCCCCCTTTTTTTTTAATTTATTTTTTCATGCATACAAGAACCGGGGTACAGGCCAGATGCTCGGGAGGGTAAGAGGATTCACCAGAGAGAGAGTGGGGAACAGAACAGGCAGAGTAACTGAAATACACTGCTGAGGGGAGCAGCAGGCGAGGCAGGAGAGGTCTGCTGCGCCATGTGGGATTCTCGCCAGCCTGCCAGGATCAAACCTGCATTGTGGAGGTGCAGATAGCTTCACAGCATTTGGTTCAACCACCTGTGCCACCAAGGGAGGCCCCCCTTTTTTTAAGATTGATTTATTTATACATACAAGAACTGGGGTGTAGGCCAGAAGTGCAGAATATATGAATGAGGATTCACCGTAGACAGAGTGGGGAGCAGAACAGGCAGATGTATTGAAATACACTGCTGAGGGGAGCAGCAGGCGAGACAGAAGAGGTCTGCTGTGCCATGTGGGTAGCTCCCTGGCAGGGGTTGGGGGGTGGGGGATGTAATTCATGCTGCTTTGTTTGTTGGTAGCTCCACAGCACTGTGTCTTTAACCTCTATGCCACCAGGGAGGCCCCCTTCTGCTCTCCTTTTATCTGATAAGATCTTTTCTAGTGGCTTCCCAGCCAACTTACCCTCAGGGGATAGAACTGGTTTAGTGTCCCTGGCTCTACCTGGTTGGGAAAGAAGTGCAACTATTGGGACCGGGGCTGAGACTGGGTCGGGGCGCACTCCCTCAAAAGGAATCTGTTCTGCTGAGCAAGGAAACTGAAGTCTGTTAGCTTGGGAGCAGGGAGGCACTAAATAGAGCCAGCACAGACATGTTGCATTGGAGGGGCCAGTGGACTTGCTGGAGGGGATGTCCAGGGGACAGCTTGGGGTGGGGACTGGAATTCAAGAGAGTAGGAAGCTCAAAATACTTGTCACTTTGGGATGTCACCAGAAACCTCAAGCTTCCTAGGAAGGGCTTCCTCTAGATGGCATGCTTTAGGCAGGGAAGAAGAGTGGAGTGATGTAGGGCCAGGAATTCCTTCCCTGTGATTTTGACTAGAGAAAAGTACCCTCTCTCCTAGAGGCCCCCAACTTCAGGCCTCTAGGTTGGAAAACCTGGGTGAGGATGGGCAGGACATTCACTCTCAGTGCAGCCCATAAACCTCTTTCTCTGCCCTGGTTAGAGCTTTTGTTCACCATGGTATAAAAGCAGAAGTTTAGGTATCTTTATTGCAGAAGCACTACTTTTATTTAACTCCCCCCCACCAATTACAGAAGGAATACATGATCAGTGCAGAAACTTAGTGGAACACAAAGGGAAAAAAAATCACCCCCAGAAAAAAATTCCAGGAGCAAGCTTCTTGATTCTTACCCCACAGTTCTGCACTGTTTCATGGTAAATGTCTTTCAAGGTTATAGTTTAAGGCCCATGTTACAACCAGATTGGAATCCTTTACATTTGTAGAAAATTTTACGATCTTCCAGTGTTTTCAGCTGTGCATTTTACACAGATTCCTTCACATTGTAAGGTGCCAAAGGCAGGATTTACACTCCTGCTGACTAGGTGAGGAAACCGAGGCTTATAAGGATGATACTCAGAACTCAGAGAGTACCTTGGGTCCCCCTTTAGCTGTTCCTCCCACACCTCGCTGCCCCGCTGTCTCGGGTATAAAGGAAAGGCCTTGGCAAAAAGTGCTGAATTTGTGGTGGACAAGTGGAGAGAGTGTGACAGAGAAGGACAGGGAAGGAGCAACTCCTGACAGAACCAGAGCCCAAGGGTGGGAAGGAGGAGAGAGCTCAGGGATGTGGGAAGGTCCTAGAAGTCACCGAGGGAGGTTGGGGAATAGACTCAGGAGATGAAGTTCTCCAGGGCTGGCTGAAGCCTGCCCTGGCCTGTCCCTCCAGGCAGTAGATGGTCCAGATATGTCCAGATAGTGACTCACTTTCCACTTCTCCAAACATTTCTTCAGGTTATTTTGAGTTTCTGTTAGGCATTCAGCTAGTCACTGTAGGGGTGCCAGATGGGTACAGATATGATCTAGGAGATTGAGTCCCCACTGGGGTCACTGGGAGAGGAATTTACCCTATCCAAGTCTCTGTATTTTCATCTGAAAGATGGGGTAAGAATATACTTTCGTCATGGACCATTATGGAGATCAGATGAAGTGACAGATGTGAGGGTCCTGCTGCCACGCCTGGGGGCACAAGCTGCAGAAAGCACTGGTGTCTGTTTCTCTTTATATGACCCAACCTTCCTGGGCAGATAAGTGTGCTAATATTGGGGGAGCATTTAGTATATAGGGAAGGGAGCGAGGAGCAACTTTAGGAACACAAATATTTGCTCTGTTATGTAGTACCTCTTGGAAAATGCCTCAGGAACCTGGCAGTCAAGAGCTCTGAGGATCAGTGGGGACAGAGGTGAACGGGGAAAAGCCTTCTGAGAGGTCCCGAGGTAGGGATGGCGGGCTAGGGCAGTCCGTGCCCAGAGGGATCTGTCCCTCACAGCCTGTTCTTCCATCTTCCATTTTGCTTGTTTCACGCCCCCCGCCCCCAATCTGGTCCCCTTTCTAACCCCTCTCCATTCCCCCTCTTCCCATGGCCTTGGCACTGCCACTGTCCAATAACCCAGTAACCATGGGCCCGACACTGTTCGCCTCAGGGAAAGCTGGGTCTTGAAGAGGTAAGGAAGGGGAACACAGAGTGGGACTGGGCACAGGAAGGGGCAGGACCACCCAGAGAAGTGGGGCAGAAGTGTATCAACAGCTGGAGTGCAAGCTGGAATGTCTCCTGGGGGAGGCAGGTATAGGGTGCTGTGGGGTGCAGAAGAAAGTGTCCCCTTCAGTGCATGAACTCCCATATGTGTCCTGTCTGGACAGATGTCCAGCAGGAAGCCCTGCAGAGATGTGGCTTCAGGGAGTGCGGCTTTAAATGGGCTGAGGACATTTTATTTATTTAGTCTTTAAAGATTTATTTTATTTATCTATGCATAGAAGAACTGGGGTGTAGGCCAGAGATGCAGAGGGCAAGAGGACTCACCAGAGACAGAGTGGGATGCAGAACAGGCAGATCTACTGAAATACACTGCTGAGGGGAACAGCGGGCAAGTCAGGAGAGGTCTACTGCGCCATGTCAGTAGCTCTCTGGCCAGGGGTCGAACTTGTGCTGCAATGGCTGGTGATAGCTTGATAGCGCTGAAACTTTAACTCCTGAGCCACTAGGGAGGCCCTGGGCTGAGGACATCTTGGATGGGGCTGGAGAAGAGACCCTGAGGACAACTCACATGACCTCAGAGACAAGCCAACGGGCTGTATTTCTTTGAGGAGCCATAAGCTGAGGGAAGGCAGAGAGAGGGGGAGGTTTGGAGACTCAAGAGTGGCTAATGGGCAAGGTGCCCTGGGAATAATACCATCAGCTCATTTTCTAGAACACATTCTCTTTTCCAGACTCATTTGAAGCACTTTACCTACATTAACGCACTTAATCTTCACAATCACCATAAGAGATAGGCAGCATTATTATCCTCATTTTACTGGCCAGCAAACTGAAGGCGCAGAGATGTTAATAACTCCCCCGAAGACACACAGCTAGGAAGTGGCAAAGCCAGAATCTGAACCAAGATGATGATCTGGCATAGAGTCCTGATTTAAGCAACACCACCCAGTGGTTTTGGCAGCTGTTCAGAGAGAGGGGCAACTCGTACTGGTCTGGGGCACATGTCACTGAGGACTCTTTTGGGTGCCATCTCTTCAGGATGTAGCAGCTATTTGGATCTGTGTGTGGGGAGGTGGAGGGGTATCTGTTTAGCATCAGGAGCTCAGGAGGGAGGCAAGTCTTTGAAAACCTATACATGGAATGCTTGTTCTCC
Source organism: Talpa europaea (assembly GCF_964194135.1). NCBI lineage: Eukaryota > Metazoa > Chordata > Mammalia > Eulipotyphla > Talpidae > Talpa > Talpa europaea. The sequence goes on from NC_140076.1 coordinate 77,579,398, forward strand.
CAGGCCTCTTCTGCTAGAGCCCAGCCAATCAGATGCTTCCGTCTGGGACTCCTCATGCAAAGGAAGGAAGGAGAGATGAGTGGAATATAGAATTCATTTCCCAGGAGACTCTTGCCCTGATTTTGGCCCCCTGTACCTTGGTCCCTGCCCATCTCCCAAGGCACTTCCTAGCCTTTCCATTCAATGTGTGAACTACTGACTTTCCTTCTAATACTCCCTTTTTGACTTTAGGTGACCTGGAGTCAGTTTCTGTCACTGGCAAGCTGGAACCTGCTCTGGTACAGAGCTGGTGATGCCATGGCCCAAAGCCTGGAATCAAGGATCAGGAGCAGATGTATATTTGGGGGGAAGGACAGAGTGAAGTGTAAAGTGCTTGGAACTGCCTGTAGAGTGAGATGAGAGGATGTTGCAAATTAGGGTCCGGGTCTGGGGCAGTGCTTTGAGTAAGAGGTGTAGAGATGGCGCTGGAATTGACATGAGCAAATAGAGAACTGGCTTGCCAACCCAGTGCCTGCAACGAGGAGGGTAGCAGTTGGAAAAGACTGAGGGTGCAAGTGTATTTGTCATGGAGGCAAAATATAGGCTTCAGTCTGGCATTCTGTCACCTGAATGTCTCAGAATAAGGCAACACCTCTGCTGTCAGCAAGAACCCAAGGAGGGGCCTCCCTGGTGGCGCAGGGATTATGTCTCAGCACAATGAAGCTACTGGCAGCCACTGCATCCTGAGTTCAATCCCCGACCAGGGAGGTGACCCACAAGGCCCAGCAGACCTCTCCTGTCTCACCCACTGCTCCCCTCAGCAGTGTATTTCAGTAGATCTGCCTGTTCTGTTGCCCACTCTGTCTCTGGTGAATCCTCTCACTGCCCCCCCCCCCCGCCCACATCTCTTACCTACACCCCAGTTCTTGTATGCATAAATAAATATAATAAATCTTTAAAAAAAAAAAAAAGAACCCAAAGAGGACTCTCATGCAGGGGACCAGCCTCCGGCAAAATGTCGTGTCAGGGGTTCCTGAAAGGATGGAACGGCCCAGGCGACACGTTAAGGGCAACAAGGCCCCCTGCAGCACTCTCGTCTCCTGCCTTGGTGGGGGGGTGGGGGTGTCTATTCCCAAACCAATCCCTGTGGCCTGGGGCAGCCATGCTGGAGTTGGTCAGACACAGGACACTGGTCCTTACTGGATCTGGGAGGGTCATCAAGAAAATTTAGGTTTCTGTCCTTTGGGCAAGAGAACCAGATGTCAACTGAGAAAGGTTGATAGCTTGAGGTTTCATAACAAAGGGAAGAATTTTTTTTGGATGGAGAAACCTGACGCATTTATATAAAGAGCAGAGAACCAGTGACGAGAGCCTGAAGATACATAGAGGAAACTGAGAAATTCGGCCCTGGGAAGAATGTGCAGGATGGGGGTGAAAGGGGGACTGCTCTTTCTCAGGGGTGCAGTGAGTAGATAGATGATGGTGGGCAGAGGGATGAGCAGTATCAGAAGACATAAGGAGAACCTGTCCCAGGTCACCTGTCTCCCAAGGTCTCACCCAGGTGGGATTTTGGAGACAAGCTTTAGGGATTCAGATCCCAGCCCTATCACTTACTAGCATGTGCCCCTAGACAAAGCTCCTGGGTGCCTCAGTTTCCTCCCTTATGAAATGAGGATCATAATAGTGCCCACCCAAAGGACTATAGTGAGGATTAAATGGGATAATGTATGTAAAGTACTTAGAAAAGCTGGCGTGTCTGGCATATGGAAAGACCTCTGGATTAGCTATTATGATGGTAATTATTATGATTTTTATTGCCGAGGGCTTACAGTGACAGTAATGAATTCTAATCCAACTGGCTCCTGCTCCTACCTGCTGACATAAGACCTTCAGCCCCCTGCAAAGTCTCCCTCGGATATCACTTATGGTCCCCATAGAGCACCTCACATGGTCTCAGCGTTGTGTCCTGGCTTGCAGAGTGCTGATCCGCTGGGCGTGGTGTTTTCCTGTGGTGGGGGTGGGGTGGCAGGCCGTTCCTCCCACATCCCGGTGTCACCTTTGTTGGGGGTTGCTAAGAAAGACCGCTGGCCTTTCCACATGTTATGGTTCATTTGCAGCTGCTTCTATCCACATGGTCTGGCAGGTCCTGGGGCTGAACTGAGGATGGATATTCAAGATTTGTCATCTTGTTTTGTAGTGAGATTTCTAGCCCTTTTTGAGGGCGAGGTCTTTGCCACTGAGCTGCTTGGGCGTTTCCTCAGCCCCTTGGGCAAGGACACTCCTGTGAGGTGTTGCCTCCTGACGCTTGGTGATTTCTAATGCAGACGTACACGCAAATCATCAAGCTCTGGATGAATGTCCTGTTATAACCCCTCCTGGGACAGCAACCCCACCAAGTCCCTCGGCCCAGAGTTTGGGTGAAGTGGGAGAGTGCCCAGCCCCAGGTCAGGGCAGCCGAGGGTAACTGTGGGGCCTGAGGATGCAGCTTCCAGTCTCCCAGCACCTGGTGGAGCCTGGATCCCTGGCACAGTTTGGGGAACAGGCTCTCTCTCCAACTCTGGGTGACTCTTGGTCACCAAAAACCCAGTACCAGGTCCTGAGACACCAGGGCCCTCGTCAAAGCCAGCTCTCTGACTTCTGTCCCCTCCCTTCTACTGGACGAAGGACATGGCTAAAACTTCCTCTGCCTCTTCCTCATCTCTTCACAGGCTCCTGTTGCACAGTACTTGCTCCTCCTTTTTATAGATGAAAGGAAAAAATTCCCTGTGTGTCATTACATGATCTGGATACACTGTAGGATTAGAGCGAGCAAAGTGTTGCAAGGGGACAAGTGTCCAACCCCACAGCCAGCCACAGTGCCCTGCTAGAAAAGGTTACTTGATTCTAGAAAAGGTAAGTCTAATTAATCTACAATGAGAGAAAGCAGTCCAGGAGTTGCCTGGGATCAGGGTGGAGATGAGGGTTAGGAGTATTGACTAGAAAGGGCATGGAAACTCCCTTGGGAGATGTTCTTCTTCTTATTTTTTTAAGATTTATTTATTTATGCATACAAGAGCTGGGGTACAGGCCAGAGGTCTGGGGGTGGGGGGGAGTGAGAGGATTCACCAGAGACAGAATGGGGAACAGAACAGGCAGAATCACTGAAATACACTGCTGAGGTTAGCTGCAGGCGAGACAGGAGAGGTCTGCTATGACATGGCCGGGCATCGAGCTCATGCTGCAGTGGCTGCAGATAGCTTCGTATTGCTACAACTTAATGCCTTGCGCCACTAGGGAGGCTCTAGGAGATGTCCTTCATCTTGATTGGGGTGGATGTAACAGGGGTGAATACAAACGTTTATCCAAGGTCATCACTAACCTATATACTTATAATGTGTGATAATAATTGTATGCAAGCTACACCTCACTAGAGATGACAAAAATACAACAAAAAGTGATCTGGAGACTCCAGTTTGTGAAGCAGTGAGGGGAAAGTGAGTGAGGCAGCCGGGATAGCAACCTGTGGGCCTCCTGTTGATAAAGGCACTGGGCCCTGGCCTGGGGTAGAGAGAGGCTTAACTCCTCTCAGCCCTAGTGGGACCCTTTCACCTCAGTCCCTGCTACAAAGAGCTAGGCGGCTCTCTTGCCCCGCAGCTGCCCTAATTCTAGGAATTGTCGATTCATGGCCTGGAAACTCATTCCTTGAGATGTTTCCTCACAGGTCCTCCTGGAGCCTGCAAATAGTTTGTCCCAGGCTGACCGTGTGGCCCGTGTTCTAGGAGCAAAGAAGGCTAAACCTGGAGTGTCTGTAAAGCAAACGTAACCAAAACAGCCAGTGACCACAGAAGATTCAGATGAAATGAAAACAAACAAACAAACCCCCCAAACTCATTCAGGCCTCACACAATAAAACCAAGATCCCCGAGCTGGGTGGGATGTCAAGCAGGCCTGTTTAGGGTGATATTTGTACAAGGGGCTTGGTTCCTCCCTCGGGCAAGTAAAGCAAGTTGTAAAATTTGAAGGCACATTTTAAAATTGTTTAAAATCCTCTGAATGTGTTTCCTGCCTGGCACAGTGAATGGGGAGTTAGTAACATGTGTGCATGTGTGGCCTGGACTACGTGTTAACGAGCGAGTTTAGAGGTAGCGATGCCGTGGGCTCCATGAGAATCAGGGACAAGAAAGGGACTCTGTTGTTGGTCAGGGTGTGTGTTCTAGTGTTGGAATGTGTGGAAGGGGCCTCAGGACCCGGGAGGGTGGTTTAGTCTGGGAAGTTCGCATCTTTTTAAAAACCACTATACTTATAAATCATTAGTTAAAGGCCTTTAGGGGTACTAATGCAGGTGTGTGATTTTTACTTCTAAAGCAAGTAGGTGTGATAATCTTTGACAACATAGAATAATTAGAATATCGCAATACACATTTTGCTAAATTGGACCATGAGGATTGGCTCCGCCCACACACCATGGCCTCTACCTTTGTTAAGCTGTTCCTTCTGCCTGGGATGCCGTCACCAGCTGTCAGAATCCTAGTCATCCTTCCCGGCTGGCTCTGTACCACCTCCCCGCAGTGCGAATTAATCATTCCCTCTTTCGGGCCCCCATGACATTTTGTCTTTTACAATGTTTACTTTGTTCCTTCCCTTCTGAAACTAGGCTGGATACTGTCCCTCCGCAGCACACGTCCTGTGAGGCCAGAACTGTGCCTCAGCTGTGTCTTCCTGTGGCTTTGAACCCAGAGGGGGCTCCTGGTCAATGTTTGTGAATTAAACTTATTTATTATTATTAATTTTTAAGAGGATTACTTTGCAGAAAATAAAGACCCTGCCTTTGCACACAGATCTTATTGGGTAAAAGCTGACATACCTGAGGATACTTTTTAAAATTTCATCCTCTGGTGCCTCCCTGGTGGTGCAAAGGGTTAAGACGCAACCTATGAAGCAATCTGCAGCCTCTGCAGCACGAGTTGATCCCCGGCCAGCAAGGGAGCTAGCCACATGGCGCAGCAGACCTCTCCTGTCTCGCCCTCTACTCCCCTCAGCAGTGTATTTCAGTCATCTGCCTGTTCTGTTCCCCACTCTGTCTCTGGTGAATCCTCTCACACCTCCTCCCCCCCACCTCTGGCCTGTACCCCAGCTCTTGTATGCATAAATAAATAAATCTTTAAAAAAAATAAAATTTCATCCTCTGAACTTTGCCGCATTTAGAGTGTAGATGCTGTCACTATGACTATTATAGGTGGGGCTTGAAGGTAATTTTGACAAAATACAGTTTTAGTTTACTGTGGTTCTGCTGTGTGTTGTCTGTGCTGTTAGGAAACCCCTTCTTTGGGGACAGTGTGTGTTGTGGGCCAGGAGATTGATGAAGGTTGGTGACACTGGGCGACTGGGCATTGTTCCTGGTGGTGATTTCTGGGATGAATATCGTGTTTTGAGTTCAAAACTGAGCATGGAAAAAACACTTCATTCAGATGAATAATTCAAAGGCGCCCAAGTGCAGCCTGGTAAATGGAAACGTGAAAGGGAGTGGCGATCTATACGTCCAGCTGTTGTGTTCAGCTCTCAAAGAGAAAAGACAAAAACCAAGAACATGCAGATCCTTAGTGTCAAATAGTGAGGCTTTTCTGGAACAGAGCTGGTCTGCACCGGCCCCCCTACAGTGGGCTCTCACGCCAAGGTGGGTATTCTTGCTCTTTTCTCTTTGCTGCCCTGTAGCCCCTGGGAGGAGGTGGTGCCTGGAAAGAAACAGGTGCTGAGGAGCCAGGGGGCTTAAATATGAAGTAGCAGTGATCTCCAGTCTCAGTCCCTCACCTGTGCAGTGTAAGGAATAATAAATATCTCACAGGGGTTTGTGATACTCTTGTAAATTGCCCAGCACAGCGCCTGGCAGATGTAAGCACACACATGTTAGTTCTCCCACTTAGCCTGAGGTTCCCCCATCCTTTCTACTCAGCCCTTCTCTGCTTCCTCCCAGCCCTTCAATGCTAGCCTTTCTTCAAGTGTAGGCTTACTAAATTTAGCAAATAAAAATAGGGCACAACCAGCTAAAACAATGAAGAACTTTTCAGTGTAAGTAAGTATAACTTATACAATATTTGGGATATACTTACACTAAAAAAGTTTTCTTGCATGTCTGAAATTCAAATTCAACTGGGAATTCTGTAGTTTATCTGACAGCTGTATATCAAATTCCACTTTTTTTTGGTCAGCGTAGTAACAGGTCCACCCTCTGAGCTCCTCTAGCCCTTCATGACTTAATACTTGATTGACATCCGGGAAGCAGATTATTATTAATGGCGAGGACCACTGGATGAGCTTTACACAATCTGTCATATTTTTTCTTAAAGATTTATTTATTTTATGCATACAAGAACTGGGGTACAGGCCAGAGGTGTGTGTGGGGGAGGTGTGAGACAGAGACAGAGTGGGGAGCAGAACAGGCAGATAGACTGAAATACACTGCTGAGGGGAACAGCAGGCGAGTCAGGAGAGTCTGCTGCGCCATGCGGGAAGCTCCCTGGCTGGGGATCTAACTTGTACTGCAGTGGCTGCGGACAGCTTCACAGGTTGCGTCTTAACCCCTTGCGCCACCAGGGAGGCCCCCACAATCTGTCATATTAACCATCACAGTTACCCTACAAGGCTGGACTTAGTGTCCTCATGGAGGCCCAAGGAGGCTTGATGGCCACATGATGGTGTGGTGTTTCAAGCCCAAGTGTGCAGGACCGGACTCCAATCCTGGTCCTTGTCTCTGCCCACCTTAGGTCTCTGCTGGTGCCTGGTCCACAGCAGTGTCTGCCCATGTTTATCACCAGGTAGGCTTGATACATGTGACATTCCAAGGGAACAGCACCACTCTTAGGATTGATTTGGGGACCATGGGATTGTGATCTGTTTTCTTAAATGATATTATGGCAAAGGAATGGGTTTTCAAACAAAACAAAAAAGTTGCTAAATTTCTAGAAATTTCTAAAGCGTTGTTTGCATTGGTGTGTAGAAAACTCTAGTGTTGCACTGCTTGAACTATTGTGAAACTCACCCCTGAGCAAAGTCCTCCCTGACTTGCCCTGATAAGACATGGTGTGTACGTGGCGTGAGGCACAGAGCTGGCACCACCCAGGACACACAACATGGCTTTTTGGGTTAAAGTTTGGGAATCAACCTTGGGAAGCTGTGGTCCTTTCTGGAAAGGAAGTTAGGCATAACTAAGCAGCTGTTTCCGATATCTGATCTTTGTGGCTGCTCTTCACCCAAATGCTGAGCCTCTGGATGGGGGTGGGGAGTAGGTTTATGATCACCAAATGGAAATGTAGCTCCTTTTGTTGTTTGGGCCTCAATTATCATATTAATGTTACTTCCTGGCTGTCCTTCCAAGTTAGACAGTGGCGCTGAGGTCAGGCACATTTCATTCCTGAGGGAGAAAGAAATGACTGTGATGAGCAGGACAGGATAGAGCTGAGACACCCCGGAGCTAGGGGGTGGCCCTTTGCAACCAACAGACAGGCTGCATCTTTCCTTCTCAGTCCTTTTGTCTGTTTTTATTTCATTGTAATTTATATGTTCTTCAGGGAGTTAGTTTTATAAGTGGAGGAACTGGCCTATTTTCCCAATACCAAGGAGTAGGTGTGTAGGGTAAATGATTTTCAGGCTTTTCTGCCCTACCCCCATTAGGATTGCATGCCTGATGGTGGGCACCTGCATTTTGTTACATTGTTGTATTCAGTTGTATTGTTTACTTCTAAGGGCCATGGCTGCAGTAGTGATATATTTCCCAAGAGATTCAGAGGCAGGAGAGAACAAGAGAGAGAAGGCCAGAGAGCACAGCACTTGTGGGGGGCTGCAAGGCCTACTGGCCTCCTGTCCCCCCGCTCCCCTGCTGTGTACTGGCTGCTGCGCTACATGTAAAAGCTCAATAAACACCTGAAAAAGCCACCCATTGCTCCAGGATTCTCCTTTACCCGTCTGCAGGATCATAGAAAACCTACACTATGCCCTTCTTGGCACTACAAGGTGTCACCTCCATGCCAGAGTGGGCACTGAATTGGGGTGGAGAGTGTTACAAAATCAGTCTGTGGAGGAGCTAGGACTTGAACTCAGGTCTGTCTCTGTCTGACTTTGAATCCTCTGCTTTTTCCATAGTGACAATCCTGTCCTTCAGAAGAGTTGGGGAAACATGCATCTATTTCTCAAAAGCACATTACACTGACTGAATCATTTTATTATAGTAGTATAGCCCCCCCTCGCCATCATGGGAGAAGAGACCATATCACAGGAAGAGGGACAGCAGGTGAGTGAGAGTGGGCCTTGATCTTTTGGGGAGAAGGAAAAAGTTCTAATGTGGCTGCCTGCAGAGTGAAGTCTTGCTAGAAGTGTGGCACTGTTGGCTTACCAAGAACATAGGGAAGAATCAGGATTTGGGAAGACACAACGAGATGTGGCCCAGGACAGGAAATGGTGATAGAGATGGGGAAAGGGTGTCTAGGGCATTTAGGTCCTCAGGTCTTACCTGGAGGCTGAGAAAAACCCGCCCCATAGGAAACCTCTCCTCTGCCCTGAGTAGAATTCCCAAGAGAGCTCATCAGGCTCCTCTGTAAACACCACCTATATGCTGAGGACTCATCATTTCTGTCTAACCCTTACCTCACCCTAATTTTCTTTTTTTTTTTTTTTAAGAATTATTTATTTATGCATACAAGAGCTGGGGTCTTGTGTGGGTGTGTGTGAGAGGATTCACCAGAGACAGAGCAGGGAACAGAACAAGCAGACTGACTGAAATACACTGCTGAGGGGAGTAGTGGGTAAGACAGGTGAGGTCTGCCATGCCATGTGTGTCACCTCCCTGGTGGGCTGGGGGATGGAACTCATGCTGCAGTTGCTGCAGATAGCTTCAGAGTGCTGAGACTTAACCCCTTGCGCTACCAGGGAGGCCCTCACCCTAATTTTCTTTTCTTGTTTTTTTAAAGATTTATCTATTTATGCATATAAGAGCTGGGGTACAGGCCAGAAATGCAGAGGTGAGAGGATTCACCAGAGACAGAGTGGGGAACAGAACAGGTGGATCAACTGAAATACACTGCAGAGGGGAGCCGCAGGTGAGACAGGAGAGGTCTCTGCACCATGTGGGTCACCTCCCTGACCATCTGGGTAATCCAACTCGTGCTGCAGTGACTGGTGATAGTTTAATAGCGCTGTCTTTAACTCCTGCACCACCAGGGAGGCCCCTCACCCCAGTTTTCAAGCTTACAGATCCAGTGCTCACCAGACATCTCCACTGAGATATCTGATCCACACCCCACATTAACATGGCCCAGATGTACTATGAATTTCCACCTGCAAATCCATTCCTCCCCCTAAAAAAAAAAAAAACAAAAAAAAAAACAGTCATCCTTGACTGTCTTTTCTCCCTCTGTCATCCGTTCCTCAGCAAATCTTTTTTTTTTTTTTTAAGATTGATTGATTTATACATACAAGAACCAGGGTACAGGCCAGAGTTTTGGGAGGTGAGAGGATTCACCAGAGACAGAGTGGGGAACAGAACAGGCAGACCAACTGAAATACACTGCTGAGGGGAGCAGTGGGCAAGCCAGGAGAGGTCTGCTGTGCCATGTGAGTAGCTCCCTGGCCAGGGATCAAACTTGTGCCGCAGTGGCTGCGGTGAGCTTCATAGGTTACGTCTCAACCCCTTGCGCCACCAGGGAGGCCCCTCCTCAGCAAATCTTGCCCTATCTACCTTCCTAATACCCTGAGTCCTATATATCCTGAGTCCTATATATCCTTTCTATATATCCTGAGTCCCCAGCCCACCACCTCCACCAGGACCACCTGTCCTGAGCCACCATCACTTCTCACCTGGGTGGAGGTCATAGCTTCCACTCTGGTCTCCCAGCTTCTGCTTTCACTTTCACCCCTATAACCCTATACTTTACACAACAGCAGGGAGCAGCCCTTTTAAATGTAAATTTTATTCTGGGCTCCCCTGGTCAAAACCTCTAGTGACTCCAAGTCACACAGTGAAATTCAGGTGTTTACTGTGGTCCAAGCCTACATTATCTGCCTCCTGACTCCCTCTCCCACTTTATCTCAAACCATTTTTCTCCTTACTCACCATTCACTAGCTACACTGGCTTTCTTGATCCTTCTTGGCTACCCCAACTATCTTCCAGCCTCCAGGGAATTTGCACTTTGAACCTCAGGCTGGAAAACTCTTACTCAAGATAAGCATGGATTAAGATATCACCTCCATGCAGAGGTCTTTTCTGATTATTCCAGCATGCATGAGCTTGTATAAACATACCCTCACATGCACCCTTGTGCCTCTTATTTTGCTATACTTTTCCTCATAGAACTTGTCACGACTTGATATTTACATGTACATGTATAAATAATACATGCATATGTCTGTGCATACATGTGTATGTGTGCATGTGTGTGTTCTTTTGTATTTTGTATTTTTTTCCTCTAGTGGTTTGCAAGCTTCATGAGGCAGGGGACTTTGTCCCTACTATAGAGAACAATGCCAGACAGACAGTAGGATATGAAAAGATAAGAGGGGCATCACTAACCCAAATAGATAAAAGGAGCATATGGATAAAAATAACATTTGGGGGCCTCCCTGGTGGCACAAGGGGTTAAGCACCGCACTATGAAGCAGTTCGCAGCCTCTGCAGCACAAGCTCGATCCCCGGCGGCCAGGGAGCAACTCTCATGGTGCAGCAGACCTCTCCGATCTCGCCTGCTGCTCCCTTCAGCAGTGTATTTCAGTCAGTCTGCCTGTTCCATTCCCCACTCTGTCCCTGATGGGTTCTCTCACCTCCCATATCTCTGGCCTGTACTCCAGCTCTTGTATGCACAAATAAATCTTTAAAAAAATAATAACATTTGGAATGTTGAGATCCCTGCCCTTTCTCTACCTGCTTCCTGAAAGCCAGGGTTAATATTCTCAGGAATGAGATTAGAGAATTCTTCTGGGAAAATTCCCAGGGAATTGTCCCAAAGGAACAATCAACATTTAGAAAAAATGCAAAACTCATTTGATATCCTTTTCTTTCCTCCTTCATTCCTTCCTTTTATAAATATTTATTGAGCATCTGCTATGTGCCAAACAGTATTTTCAGTGCTTGACTGACATGGGTCTTGTCTGGAAAAGTTAACATTCTAGCAGATGCAAGCACAAACCCAGTTCATACACATAATTGCCCAACTGCTTTTTGTGGGTCTCATGCTGAAATATGAATGGATAGCCAAGGATAATTAGGCGATTGAGGAGACATTCAGTGGGAGAAAGACAGAGATCAAAGCACACTGACAGAGAAAAAGAAATCAAAAGAAAATTGGCATAATAGGTGTCTCACTGGTGGTGCAGGGGTTGCAGTCTCAATGTTATCAAGCTATCTGTTGCCAACTACTGTGGCATGAGTTCAATCCTGGCCAGGAGCTACCCACATAGTGCAGCAGACCTCTCCTGTCTCACCCGCTGCTCCCCTCAGCAGTGTATTTCAGTAGATCGGCCTGTTCTGCTCCCCACTCTGTCTCTGGTGAATCCTCTCACCCCCTGCACCTCTGGCCTACACTCCAGTTCTTGTATGCATAAATAAATAAAATAAATCTTTCTTTAAAAAAAAAAGGCATAATGTAGGCATAGAAGAAAACTTTAAAAAATGGTGATTTTTAGAGAGGCAGAGAGGATTCATGAAATAATAGGATTATTTTAAAACTATAATTAGAATTTAATTAATCAGAAATTAAATATAGGTTAATAAAAACAATCAAAAGAATAAAAAGTCTAGCTGAAGAAATCTCTAAGATAGCAGAATAAGTAACAGAGAGTTGGGGAATAGAGGAGAAAATGTGAAAATTAGAAACACCCCAGGAGACTGAACATCCAGCTAATAGGAGAAAGGAGATTCGGAGTTACCAAAGAAAGACTACAAGAAACTTTCTAAGAACTGAACTTTTAAAATGGGAATAATATGGCCTCCCTGGTGGCGCAAGGGTTGAGACCCATCCTATGAAGCTATCCGCAGCCACTGCAGAACGAGTTCTATCCCTGACCAGGGAGCTACCCACATGGCGCAGCAGACTCTCCTGTCTCACCCACTGTTCCCCTCAGCAGTGTCTTTCAGTCAGTCTGCCTGTTCTGTTCCCCACTCTGTCTCTGGTGAGTCCTCTCACCCCACCCCGCACTTCTGGCCTGAACCCCAGTTCTTGTATGCACACATAAATAAATCTTAAAAAAAAATAAAATAGGAATAAAAAAGTTTGCCATTTTTACAAAGGATCAGGAATCAGTTTCAGGATCATCTTTAGGATCAGGGCAAGGACCAGGAACTTATGGTTACCTGGTTATCAGACCCAGTGACAGCTCCCTCTGTCACTATCCTCCTCCTCCTTGTTTTTTTAAGATTTATTTATTTATGCATACAAGAGCTGGGGTACAGACCAGAGGTGCGGGGGTGTGTGTATGTGAGAGGATTCACCAGAGACAGAGTGGGGAACAGAACAGGCAGACTAACTGAAGTACACTGCTGAGGGGAGCAGCGGGAGAGACAAGAGAGGTCTGCTGTGCCATGTGGGTTGCTCCCTGGCAGGGATTGAACTCAGACTGTAGAGTTGATACCTGCTCCTCATTCTTGAGGGGACATGGGGGAGGTCCGTCTTCTGGAACTAGTTCCTTCTCAATAGGGGCAGAGATCTCAGAGATTCCACCTTTGGTTAGTTTCCTATGAATACTCCCAATATTTTATTTTTTTCACTTGTGATAAAGAAAACATGTCTCCCTGGTCATGCAGGGGTTAAGGTCTCAGTGCTATCAAGCTACCGCCAGCTACTTTGGCAAAAGTTTGATCTCCAGCCAAGGAGCTAACCCACATGGTGCAGCAGACCTCTCCTGTTTTGCACGCTGCTCCGCTCAGCAGTGTATTTCAGTGGATCTGCATGTTCTGTTCCCCACTCTCTCTGGTGAGTCTTCTCACCACCTCCACTTCCCTGTACCTCTGGCCTAGACCCCAGTTCTTGTATGCATAAATAAATAAATCTATAAAAATGATAAAAATAAAGAAAATATCTAACATAAAATTGATCATTGCAACCATTTTTTTTTGACAAGAGAAAAAAAAGAAGTTTAATAATGATAACATGTATACCTCCCGTATACATGGGAGAGATCCAGGAAGGCTAAGTAACTCCCATTATAGCCATGTTTAACTGCACAGTTCAGTGGTGTTAACTGTAGCCTCATTGTTGTGTTCCAGTATTTTTTTTATGAGGCAATACTGGTTTACAACGTTGTATAGGCTCCAAGATTACATTTTTCTCACCATGCAAGCCACCAAATGTCCACTCACCCTGTGACAGAGACTATATAGTTAAATTGGTTTCAGACCCTAAGAACACAAAAGGAAAAATAAAATAACTTATTTAACTTTCTTGTCAAGACTTGAGTTTACAGGGGTCTCCTTGGTGGCCAAGGGGTTAAGTCACAGCACTATGTAGCTATCCACAGCCACTGCAGCACGAGTTCGATCACTGGCAAGGAAGCTACCCACATGGAGCAGCAGACCGCTTCTGTCCTGCCCCCTGTTCTCCTCAGCAGTGTATTTCAGTCAGTCTGTCTGTTCTGTTCCCCACTCTGTCTCTGGTGAATCTTCTCACCCCCCACACCTATGTACCACAGTTCTTGTATGAATAAGTAAATAAATCTTAAAAAAAAAAAAAAAAAAGACTTGAGTTTACAGAGACGGAAAAGTTTGTTGACCACCTTTTGCTGAGCTCCCAGTACTGGGAAGTTTGAACGCAGAGAAAGAAGAGGCATCCTTAAGAACACTGAATCCTGACCCTGGACTCCTGTTATAAACAAATCTTTTCTAATGGGTTGGGATGGACGGGTCCCTTGTTAGTGTCTTGGTCACTGTTACTATGCTAGGCTTGCTTCTTTTGACCTTTGGCCCTTATCTCCTGAATTATTTAGTCCCCTTTGTCTTCAAAAGGCAGGAGACATGAAAACTTCCAAGTAATTGTTAACTCAAGGGTCTGAACAATTGGGGTGATAACCTGTCATATCTCAAGTTAACTGGAGATTCTGCTCCTCTCTGGCCCCCTTGGATCTCTGCCCCTATTGAATAGCAACTGTAAGCCATGCCTGAAGCCCAAAGACTGTTACTGGTGGTGCCCCCTGGAGGGGGGTGCTGGTAAGGATAGACAGCCCCTGAGAAAATGCTAAAAAGTATCACATTTTGGGGTGGGGTGACTGATAAAAAATATAAGTGATTACAGAAGGGAGTGTGATTTAGTGTCTGAGATTCAAGTTTTTGGATCTTCAGCATTTGAGGTCAGAAGATTCTGGCTCCCACCATGCCGATCTTCCAGAAGGTGGAGTCCTCCAGCAGCCAACATCAGAGAGGAAAAGTACAGAGTCTTTGCAGTTAGCTGAGCAACTGAAACTGTTCCTGGTTTTGCTGCGGTTATAGCCTGGCAGAGAAGGCGAAGACCTGGAGGAGGCACCTCATTGAGCTGTGCGAGTGGGGCGTTTGTTGGGTCATTCAGCCGCTGCAGCTGCTGTCTTGAGTGTCACTTGTCTGGTGCTGCACTGGGGCATCACGGCAGCTCCAGGAGCATCTCCTGTGGCGTTTTCTGTTATCTTTGTGAATAAGAACCTGGCCTAGAGTTTGGCTGCCATGTGCTCCAGGTCTACAGAGTCAGGGAGACACCATCTTGTACAGGTTGCGTATTGTTCAGGAGAGGAGCTCCATATCCTCAGTGGTGGGAAGACGCCATGTTAGCTGCTTCTGTTTAGGACTAAAAAACACTGGACACTGCTTTAGGTGAGGTAAAGGCCATTTTTGGCTACATTGCTTTTTGTTTTTTCCTGATTTGTTAAATAAACCTCATTGTTGTTGTTCCCTGAGCCTGAGTAATCTTGCAATTGTGTACATGGGGGAAGAACTCAGACAGTGACTCGTAAACTATTTGGGCAGTGTCTTTGGCCAGTTTCATTGTCCCCTGCTGCCCTGTATCAGAACTAGTTCCAGAAGACAGATCTCCACCCATCACCCTTCAAGATTGAGGAGCAGGACAGTGACAGAGGAGGGAGCTATCACTAGGCCCAATAACCAAGGTTCCTGGACTTTGCCCTGATGCTGAAGATGTAACTATAGAAAACCAGGCAAAACCAGCTGAAAACAAGATGGAGGAATTTTGTTGTGAACCACTAACCCTTGCCCATGAAGAATGACTCCAGTCTCATCACCCTTTGGCCATGAGTCAACATAACATCAAAATAGAATATGCTGACCCACACAGCCCTTATTCTTTAAAAACCTTTTGGATAACTTGAGTGCTCCAAAGTGGTCTTTGAGACCACAGCCTGCCACATCCTGAGTGTGCTGGTTCCTGACTAAACCTGATTTCCTTCCACCAACTCTTTGGACTTTTAAGCAGTGAATAGCCAGATCCTGGCTAGGGTAACAACCATCCGCCACCAACCAATCAGCCCCCTCTACCCATTCCCTCCTCCCCTTTCTCTTCTGGCAATTACCATTCTGTTGTGTCAGTGTTTTTCAATAAGGGACAAGTAAATATGAATATACTGTAATATCTTATTTTTCTTGCACTCTATATACATTGTTCTACACTTTGCTGTTTCTACTTTACATTACATCCAGGCACTTTTTCCATGAACAGCTTCCTCATTCTTTTATCTATTGGCTTCTTGTTCCAGTGTGTGGATGCACAGTAGTTTACTTGACCAGTTCTCTATAGAAAGACACTTGGGGGCCTCCCCGGTGGCGCAACGGTTGAGCGCTGGGTTGCAAAGCTGCCCGCAGCCTCTGCAGCGCTGGTTCGATCCCCGGCTGCTCCCCGGCCACCAGAGGAGGGTCCCACATGGCGCGCAGACCTCTCCTGCCGCCCGCTGCTCCCCTCAGCAGTGTACTTCGGTCCTTCTGCCTGCTCTGCTCCCCGCTCTGGCTCTGGTGAATTCTCTCACCCTCCAGCGCTTCTGACTGTACCCAGTGCATGTATAAACGAAACAAACGAACAAACAAATAAATAAATAAAACATGCCTCTATAAAAGAAAAAAAATCAATAAAAAAAAAAAGAAAGACACTTGGGTTTTCCCCCATACTTTATTATTATTTTTAAGATTTATTTATTTATTTATTTATACAAGCACTGGGTACAGTCAGAAGCGTGGAAGGGTGAGCGAATTCACCAGAGCCTGAGCGGGGAGCAGAGCAGGCAGAAGGACCGAAGTACACTGCTGAGGGGAGCAGCGGGCGGCAGGAGAGGTCTGTGCACCATGTGGGACCCTCCTCCGGTGTCCAGGGAGCAGCTGGGGATAGAACCAGTGCTGCAGAGGCTGCGGGCAGCTTCGCAACCCAGCGCTCAACCACTGCGCCACCGGGGAGGCCCCCATACTTTATTATTGTAAACACATGCCACAGTGAATAACTGTATACATAAGTCATTTCAAATGTGTGCAGATCTAGCTGCAGGACAAATTCCCAGAAGTGGCTTGCTGGGTTAAAGGGTAAATGCATTTGTAAATTTGCTTGATATTTCTGAATCGCCCTCCTTTTGAGTTGCACCATTTTGCTTTCCCACTGGCAATGTATGAAAATGCCTGTTCCCTGAAGCCTCATCAACAGACTGTGTTGTAAACTTTTGGATTTTTGCCAAGTTGATAAATGAGAAAAGCTATCTCAATGTAGTTTTAATTTTCATTTCTCTTATGTGTGAGATTGAGCATCTTTTTAAAAATTTAAAAGCCATTTGCATTTCTTTTCTGTGAGATGTTCATGTTCTTTGGTCATTTTTCTACTGGATTGTGGGTATTTCCAGATAATTATTAACTACAAGGACAACAAAAAGTTTTGGAAGAAAAGCAGTGAATCATAGTATAGTACATGGCTCAATTGTGAATATTTGTTACAGTTTCATAACAACCTAAACATTAATTGTTGATTTAGCTATAATTTTGGTTTTAACTACATTGGTTTTAACTACACTGTAGAGGTACAGTGTGCTTGGGTACTGAAAGGTAGCACATGCAGAACTAAATTCTCACCTTCCGTAAGAGGAAGTCTAAAATGGAAGGAAAAAAAGGTAGAAAACAGCGGTACCAGTTACGTAAGACTATTCAGAAATCTGAAGGTAAAGATCAGAAAAGACGATGGAAACATTTGAGGCTGGCTGCCTCTGGGCGCTGGAGCAGGGAGGTGAGCTGCCAATGGCAGTGGTGATCATGTTTCTTCAAAGCTATTTAGCCTTCCTTGACTTTTTAATCTCTGTAAGGTGTTACAGTGATAAAAATAAAATTAATTTCATAAAATTAAAAGGGATGGTATACACAATACAATATAAAGCCACTTCCTTTTCAATAGAAGGAAATGATGGTATGTTAGTTACAGCAGGGAGGAAGGGCTGAAAGACTGGAAAAGACCCAACAAGGTCATTTTTGAAACACAAACAAAGTCAAGTTTGGAGGAGCCTCTTCCAAAATCAGAGCCTGATTTTTGATGCTGCCAACGACTTACAGATACCATCCTCCACACTCCCGCATTTAACAACTCAAAACCAGACAGACTGTATATGAGGAAATGATATTCACACACTGGGAAAGACGCAGAACAGGCCAGTGACCCCTGAGAGAGAGGAAACAAAATGAGTCCTGGATTTCCCAAGCTTGCAGACTGAAGAGAACCTCCAGGCTGTGGCACAGACAGAGGCAAGCTGAAGCCCACCTATCTCCAGGAATTGAGGAGAGGGAGCTGGGAGTCTGGGCAGTTCTCAGGGCTAAGCACTAGAGAGGAGAAATTTGCACAGGAACTCTGTGCCTTCATAGAGGAGCCTCTATGGAGAGAGGAAGGGAGTAGGCATCCTCAGAGCTCAGACCAGGGTGTGAATGCTTCATATGCCCATCAGCCAGAGCAGAATGACCTCCTAACAGTTATTATCACCAATGTGCCAGTTATTAATTTATGGCCTCCCTATAAATGGCCAGCTCTAAATTGATTCTTTGTTGCCTGCTCTGCGAAAATGGATCTGAATTCTTGAAATATTTTTCCTTTGCCAGTGGGCATGATACTAAGTTTCAGTGATAGAAGGTGCTGGAGAGATAGTGCAGGAGAAAGGCATTTTCCTCTTAGATTCTGATGTCTTCTTTCTGTAGGCCAGGTCACTTCTCAGGTGTAGGGGGAGGGCTCTTCCATGGGGGCCCTGTCTCATACTAGGAGGCATCTGCTATCCCCACATGCTTTTCAGAGTTTGCTGGCCAAGCTCTGGCTACAGTCAGAAACTCCTTACATTAGACTTGCTCTGTGTTGTGCCCAGTAGGTTCATTGTCAGTTCTCATATTTGGAGCCTTCGGTGGCTTTTGCAGAACTTTAATACCAAAATGGAACCGTATACACAAGCCGCAGAATCAGACTGGGACAGAGTTCAACTTTGAGAGAGGCAGAACAGCAACTCCCCTGCCCAGCCCCCTTTGTACAGATAAGTCCCCATAGCCACACAGCTGATACATTGTTGCAAATGCAAGGCCCATCTGTTTGCTAGATGTGGAATGGTGGAAAACACAGCTTTTAAGGTATGGGCTGTCTGTTGTGTGGAAGGTGAAAATTAGCTTTATTTTAACTAATTTTCCTTACATCCTATCTAAATTACCATGCCCTTTTGTAACAGGGTGGTCCCCAAGAAAGGGGGAGGTTCCCTGCCCCACCTGGGGACCACCCTGTTACACTTTCAGTGTCCTCACTGGACACTGGCTGATACATAGACATCAAGTAGAGTCGACAAAAGGGTATTACTGCCTCAGTGGCCAGGCTAAATTTGCCTTAAGGGAAAAAAAGGCTGTTACATCTTCCCAAATAGCACTTAAAGGCAAGTCTTAGAAGGACCAATGTTTCCAAGTAACTTGTGTCCCCCCAAAAAATATTCAAGGCAATTTTTAAAAATCCAGCACCAAAAAGCAGTAAAATCCACAATGTGACATCCAATTGATAATTATTACACATGCAAAAAAATGGGAAAATAGGTCCCAAAATGGGGGGGGGGGACAATCAATCATGACAGATAGAAGTGACACAGTGTTAGTAGACAAAAGTTTTAAAGAAAATTTTTTTTAAGATTTTTAAAAATTATTTATGCATACAAGAGCTGGGGTGCAGGCCAGAGGTGCAAATGTGTGTGTATGTGAGGGGGGAGGGGAAGAGGGGGCAGGGGGGAGGGGGGAGGGGGGTAGGATTCACCAGAGACAGTGGGGAGCAGAGCAGGCAGATATCTACCGAAATACACTGCTGAGGGGAGCAGCTGGTGAGACAGGAGAGGTCTGCTGTGCCATGTGGATTAGCTGCCTCGCCGGGGATTGAATTCATGCCACAGTGGCTGGCAATAGTTGATAGCGCTGAGAGAGGCCCAAAAGCTTGAAATTGTTATAGTAAATGTTTATATTAAGTATATTTCATATGTTCAGGAAAGTAAAGAAGCACATGTATGTGATAAGGGCAGAGTGATGTGAAAGGTATAACATGAGACTCAAAGTGAACTTCTAGAGATAAAAATTACAATATCTGAGGTTAAAAAAAGAGAGTGAATGGAATTAAAAGCAGATTAGGCACTGCAAAATAAAGATGGTGAACCTGAAGATTTAGCATTAGAAACTGCAAAAGGACACATAAAGAGGAAAAAGGAGGAGAAATCCCACGGGCTTGGGATAATATCAAGAGCCTATCCACCTATTAGGAGACCCAGAAAAGTGGGAGAAGGGGTGACACAAAAATATTTGAAGAAATAATGACCAAAAGACTTTCCAGTTTTGATGAAAAATATAAATCCACAAATCCCTGAAGCTCAACAAACCCTAAACCCAAGAAATACTAAGGGAGACACATATAATCTGCCATAATCCCAGCTAAACATTAGTAATAAAGAGAAAACCTTAAGAGCAGCCAGAGGAGGGGCCTCCCCGGTGGCGCAGCGGTTGAGCGCTGGGTTGCGAAACTGCGCGCGGCCTCTGCGGCGCCGGTTCGATCCCCGGCTGCTCCCCGGCCACCAGAGGAGGGTCCCACATGGCGCGCAGACCTCTCCTGCCGCCCGCTGGTCCCCTCAGCAGTGTCCTTCGGTCCTTCTGCCTGCTCTGCTCCCCGCTCTGGCTCTGGTGAATTCTCTCACCCTCCCCCGCTTCTGACTGTACCCAGTGCATGTATAAACAAAACAAACAAACAAACCAGCAAACAAATAAATAAAGCATGCCTCTATAAAAAAAAAAAAGCAGCCAGAGGAAAAAACATATTGGTAAAGACAACAAGGAGAAGCTGACTTCTTCTGGGAAACAATGAAAGCCCTGGGGGGGTGGGGGGAGCAATGTTTTTAAAGGGAGATAAAGACAGTTGATCTAGAATCCAGTGGAGACAGTCAAAAATGAAGACACTCCAAAGCTGTAAGAATTTGCCCACAGACCTGTACAACAATAAATGTTTGAAAGTCCTTCAAGCAGAAAAAAAAAAAACCACCACCAGATGGAAGTCCCCAACCACACTAAGGAATGAAGAGCAACGGGAATGGTCAATGTGTGGTGAATATATATGACTTTTTTCCTTATTTAAAAATTTTCTTTAAGTGATAGTTGAGAGATCAGAGAAAAACATCATAATGTTGTTGTGGGATTCATAGACAAATAAAATGCGTGCCAGCAATAACCCAGGCTGGGAGGTGGAAAATAGAAGGTGTTTACACTCCAAGTAGTACATCACGTGAGGAAGAGAGACAATGAGTTAAAGATGCCTTCCGTATGCCGAGAGGAATCGTGAAGAAAATATTGTTAAGCATAGGCCAACAAGCTAATACAAGAGATAAAACGAAGTCAGGCGCACAGGCACCCACAGGGGCTGTCTGGTGCTCATGGTGCACACAGCATGGGGTTGGGTTCCCCTGTCCAAAGGGGTCCCACAGAGCCTCCAGGTGTTTGGGACACAATAAATACTGTCAGAAAAGAACTTCCTCTCCTGCCACCTTCTGGCAGTAAATCCGGCCTATTTTTAACTCAGGCTTCTGCTTAAGTGCTTTAGGCTAAAAGAGAACCTGCTGCTTCTGAGCCCCTGGGCGGCCACAGTCTCCCTGGCTTCCCTGCTCTCCCCCCTCACGCCCCCAAGACTCGCTCCCAGCTTCCCAGCCACCATTCTCAGGAGAAGAGCCCCACTCACGGTGGGGGCGCTCCGCGGGCCCCCAAGACGGAGAAACCCTCAGCCAGGCCCCCAATGCGTGAGGTAACCTCCAGGGGGCGCCACGCGCACGGATACCGTGGGAATGGCGCCCGCAAAGTTGCGCCAGGGCACCTGGGAAGAAACCGACCGCAAATTCGTGCTCTAGGACGGGGTGTGTGTGCGTGCATAAAGACGCACTGTGTGGAAAGGGCGTGCTCTGCTGTGAGAGGGAATGTTTTTGTGAGTACTTATGCTATAAACGTAAACATAACGACCTCGTCCCTTTTGTTCAGGCTGCCCCTCGGCCTGGCCTGTTTTCCCTTAGTGGGCTCCCTAGCCCGCACATTCTCACTGGCAATTTGCCAAGCATCCCTCAGGCCTCTCATCTCTCCTAAAGCCTTCCCTGACAACCCTGCCCACAGGCCCAGCCAAATGGTCCTTTTATTCTGCATGGAATATGTATAGTTTTGCACAGTGCCTGGGGTGTGCTTAGCTCTCAGAGTAAAGACCACTCCCGGGGCTCATTTTTGGGATGCCCTTCTGGGGTCCACTGAGAGCATTCCCTTTTCTCACAGGGCAGGGAAGCCCTGAAGGGCACCCAGGTGTCAGGCCTGGGGACCATCACCAGGGTGCCGTCACCAGACTCCACGTCCAGGCCTGGTCCTGGGGGCCTGTGCTGGGTGGGCAGGGCTGGTGCTCAGGTGGGTCGACATGGGCCCACATAGGGAGGCAGGCTTTGTTGTTCTTTCCCTGAGCCTCTCCCCCAGACTCAGGGACAGTGTCTGTGTGCACACGTGGGCGCATGTGCGCTGGAATGTCTGTGGCCGGAAAGAGATCCCTGATCCCAAGCTCAGGTCTTCCCATTGTTGCCTCCTCCTTCACCAGCGCTGTTGGGGGGGGAAGGGGAGGAATGTGGCAGGTGTCTATCTGAGGCTGCTGTGGGCTGGCGTCTGTGTTCATGATGGTTGTGAATGGAAGCCCCTGCTTCTCCCTGCATGTGAGTGAGACTGGGTGCATCGCTCAGGTCTTCTTAGGGGTTGTTTCTGTGTCCCGTGTGGCTGTTGATATCACCTGTGAGTTCCCAGAGAGTGTGAAATGGCCCGTCTAGTCTCCCTCCCCTCCCCCCTTCCCCCTTCCCCTCCTCCCCTTCCCCCTCCCTCTCCTCCCCTTCTTCCCCTCCCCTTCTTTCCCCTCCCCTCTCCCCCCTCCCCTCTACCCCTCCCCCCTCCCCTCTACCCCTCCCCCCTCCCCTCTACCCCTCTACCCCTCCCTCCTCCCCTCTCCTCCCCTCTCTCCCCTCCCTTCCCTTCTTTCTCCTCCCCTCCCCTTCCTCCCCTCTCTCCCCTCCCCTCCCCTCTCTTCCTTTCCCTCCCCTCCCTCCCCCTTTCTCTCCCCTCCCCTCTCCTCTCCCTTCCCCCTCTCCCCTTCTTCCCCCCTCCACCTTCTCTTGCCTCTCTTCCCTCCCCAAACCTCCTTCTTCTCCAGGACTTTCCCAGCTGCAGACTTTGTCCAGCCGCCTTGCCCTTCTGGTTGGGAAACACTTTTGGTTAGGAGCATCGCTGTGATCTGGCTTGGAGATTGTCATCTCTTGGATGCCAGTCCTCAAGTGTGTCACTCTGGTTGACCCTCTGCCCATGGTCCCTGTGAGCCCCTCCCCTGTGTGCTTGTGTTTGCATGTGTGATAGTGTGACATGGTGTGTGTGCCTGATGCCTGTGAAGGTGTGAGTGTGGCTTTGAAGTGTGTTGAACACGCACACCTGAGGTGTGTGAAGTGGCGAGGGAGTGTTTCCCTGTCACTACCTGTGGTGTTGGGGTGGCCGTGGTCTGTGTGCCCAGTCTCTCTGCTGGGGCCTGGCCTGGCCTGCCTGCTCTGGGCCTGGGAGGCCCCTTCCACCTCAGCTGTGTAAACAAAGCCCCTGCCTTCCTTTCTGAGGCCCTTTCAGGGTTGTCTTCCCTCCACCCCACTCCATGAACTAGTTTGATTGACTGTGTGGAGTCGAAAAGTTGTGACATGATGTGACTGGGTGTGAATTGAAGTGTGCAAAATGTGTGTGAACGTGAAAGTAGGTCTGAGCTCTCTGGCAACAGCCTCTGGGGGCAGGCTGAGGGACCCCAGGCCAGTAACCTAGCTCTCCCACGCCCCGGGCTGCTTCATCCAACTTTTTACAGCCAGGCTTGGCGACAGCCCTGTAATTACCAGGATCCAGACACTGTGCTGAAAGCCAAGAGCTGGTGCTGACCCTATTGGGTAGGGGCCATACATCCTCCCATCAGGGCCAGGTCAGAGGCCACATGTCGCCCACGTCAGATCCCACACCAGCCTCTCTGGGTTCTGCTTGAAGCGCCTTTTCCTGCTCAAGGCCCCAAATTGACTCGGCCCCAGCACATCTGAGCTATACCATATATGAGCCCCTCACTCCCCATTCTGACACCTGCCCTGAACTAGCCAGCCTCTGTGCCCTCACCACTCCCCACCTGTGCCAGCCTCATCCCCCTACCTAGCTGACATCCTCATCCTGGTCCACAACTCCTGGTCCTTGTTCATGTCCCTCCATTGCAGCCCTTATCCCTTCCCAGCCATCTCACCACAGTCAGCCCTTGTCCCCTGTCCCAGCCCAGGTAGATCATGCCCCAGGTTTGCCAGCTGGGCACACAAGGAGAAGGAGGGGGCTGAGTATCTCGAGAGAGGGCATGTGTCGGTTGGGTTCAGTCTTCTCTGGACCTCATAGCTTGTAAAACTGGAGGGAGAGAGAGAGGGGGTAGGAGCAAGAGAAATTCTGGAATGGAAAGTGAAATAGATGGACTAGTCCACTGGGGCACTCTTTTTGTGCCCCAGGCTCGAGAACTTGAAGGCCGAGCCCAGAACATCCTCTAATACAACCTCTTGTTCCCCTTAAAGGCCAACACTCACCCTTGCAGGCCCTAACCCAGGGGTCAAGGCTTCCAGCTCAGCCCACATCGCCTTTCTTCTGGCCCGCAGCAAGTCCAGAGAGACCTCTCACCCAAGGGAAGTCATGGCGGCTCCCAACCTCATTGCCCAAACTAAAATCTGTATTGGGGGCCTCCCTGGTGGTGCAAGGGATTAAGATACAATCTATGAAGCTATCCGCAGCCACTGCAGCACAAGTTCGATCCCCAGCCAGGGAGCTGACCCACATGGTGCAGCAGACCTCTCCTGTCTCGCCCTCTACTCCCCTCAGCAGTGTATTTCAGTCAGTCTGTCTGTTCTGTTCCCTGCTCTATCTCTGGTGAATCCTCTCCCCCCTCCCCCTGCACCTCTGGCCTGTACCCCAGTTCTTGTATGCATAAATAAATAAATCTTTTTAAAAATCCGCAAAATCTGTGTTGGGCTGTTTATTGCTGCTGTTATTTTTTAATTATTTTATTTTATTTTTTTATAGATTTTTTTAAAGATTTATTTATTTATAAATAAATTTATAAATACAAGCACTGGGTACAGTCAGAAGCGCGGGAGAGTGAGAGAATTCACCAGAGCCAGAGCGGGGAGCAGAGCAGGCAGACTGATGAAGTACACTGCTGAGGGGAGCAGCGGGCGGCAGGAGAGGTCTGCGCGCCATGTGGGACCCTCCTCCGGAGTTCCTGGAGCAGCCTGATCTAACCACAGCGCTCAACCACTGCGCCACCCACAGGGAGGCCCTGCTGCTGTTATTTTTACCCCTTGGGGAGGCAGGAGGGGAGGGAGCATAGAGAGCCTTTGTCTAGTGGTATCAAGGAGCGTCCCTTGTGAGGCCTGTCTAGGATTTCCAGGCGTGAGTTGTCAGGACCCCAGGTGACACCCGTGCACAAAGAGGGGAAGAAGACCCAGCCCCAGGTAGGTAAGCCGCCCATCTGGAATTGGCTTTGCCAGTGTGGAGCTGACACAGCTCACTGAATTGAACTTCCCTGCCTCAGACCCTTGTGCTCTGGGGTGGGGTCAGCACAGTTGCAGAATGTTCCCACTCTGGGCCACCATCTGGCAGCCAAGACACCCCAGGTTCTGGGTATGGGAGCAAGAAGGAGGTGGCTTCCCTTCCCCAGCTATGGTCCTGTGTCCCCTCCCCAGCATCTTGCTCAGTCCTATATCAGAAGTGCTCTATGTGGCGTGAGGCTCTCCTACCCTCCCCTGCCCCGTCTATCCACTGGTGGGTATTGGGTCTGGACTGTGGGTCCTCTCCCTTCCTCCAGTACCCTCTGGCCCTCCCACTTTCATCTCACTGAGCCTTGGCCAGGACACTCAGGGCTGTGCAGGCCTTGGTGCCACCAGATCACTGGTGTATGTCCATCGAGGTGCTGCCCCTGACCCCCACCCCATGCAGGCTCTGGGACTAAAGCCTTGCTTGAGGGGGTGGTCCCTGTGGGACCCAGTGCTTCTTGAAGTTCCAGCCTCGGGGAAAATGGAAAGGAATCTTTGAGATGAGGGGCCTCCTTCCTTAACCCCAGTCATTGCTGGTTTAAGAGGTTTCAAATGTCAGCCTTCAATTCCTGGGAAGATTCCCTTCCAGGGCATCACAGCATGGTAGGATAAAAGATGGGGTTCATTATAAAACTTATTTTCTCTTAGTGTCTCCAGTTTTCTACAGTAATGTGTGAGGACACTGAGACTAAACTTTCATCTTCCAGAGGCATTTTGAGGAACAACCATGTTTGAAAGATTTTTCTAACGTATCAGTGGAGAATGTTAGTACAGAATGCTTTACTAAGAATAATTAGAAAATAAAGATTGTGAATAAATGGATCATTCTTTAAAAATATGTGGGGACTCCAGAAACCTGCAGCCCAGTCCCGGCTGTTTCAGGGACAGCTGAGTGGCAAGTCATTTATTGTCTCCAGGCCTCATTTTTCCCATCTGTAAAATAGGGCGTTTGCCTTGGCTCACCCAATCCAGACTTGAGCTCCTTTGATGTCTTTCTCCAAAAACTCCGAGTGACTTTGGTGGAGGGGTGGTAGGAGGCCATCAGGACTCATGGGCGAGGGTTCCAGATGGTGGCGCTGGTTTGGGAGGTCAGAGGGCAGTGGCAGTCACCCACTTCGAATGCCAGCCCTGCCACTTCCCAGGCTGTGTGGTCTTTATCAGGGATACAGCCTCCTATACCCTCAGTATCCCCTTGCTGCTAGGAGCATGTGGCTCATGATATAGGCACATACCCGGCCTGGTGCCCAGCACAGGAGTGCTCAGGAAATAGAAGTGGTCTGTGCCAGTTCCTTAGCCCAAATACCTGGATTTTCAGTCTTCCCGTTCCTGGATTTGTTTGTTTGTTTTTGCATAGAAGAACAAGGGTGTAGCCCAGAGGTATGAGGAAGGGGGTGAGAAGATTCACCAGAGACAGAGTGGGGAGCACAACAGGCAGACTGACTGAAATACACTGCTGAGGGGAGCAGCATGTGAGACAGGAGAGATCTGCTGTGCCATGTGGGTTAGCTCCCTGGTAGGGGATCAAACTGAGGCCGTAGAGGTGATAGCGCTGAGACTTAATCGCTAGGCCACCAGGGAGACCCCCTATTCCTGGTTTTTTGAGCCCACTGGGGTCTCCCATCCCAATTGGCCCCTGTCCCATGAGGCCCTGGAATTAGAGGAGCCTGCAGTCTCTAAGGCCCACCAGTATAGCTCCTTCACAGGACAACCCTGAGAACCTCATTCTTCAAAGTCCTCAACACTCTTCATAGGAACCCACGTATGTGTGCTCCCTCCTCCAAGCAGTCCTCCCTATTTTCCCAGGCAAGAGTATCATTTTGCCTCCATGTTCCTAAGGTTTCCTGTCATTTAGCCTTGTAACACCTGGTTATATTGCTGTGTGTGTGTTTATGTATTACTGATCATCTTCAAACTTCAGACCAGGAAAAATTACGAGTTTATTTGAAGGTAGAGTGTCTTCTTGGTATCCCAAGTCCCCAGGAGAGAGCCTGGCACTCAGCAGGCATTCAGTACATGTTGGTGAACCCATGACACAGCTCATGGATGAATCGCCTTCTGACCTGCCTGGGTAGGGAGCCCCGTACTAGTGTGCTGGCAGCCCCTACTCCTCTCCTCCTGCCCTCCAGCCCCTCTTCCTCTGGTACCCACTCTCCAGAGGGCAGCTGAAATTCCATTTACCATGTTTTATGGGGGGTGGGGGAGCACAGTTCCTGCTGCCAAGGGCTCATTCTCACCATCGAGCAGGTACAGCCACAAGGCCACTGGGAGGAACACTCACCCAGGACCCAGCCTACCTATACAGCGAGCCCCAGTGGTGCACAGCTTGGCAATGAGAAAGAGCACCCCCTTACTGGGCCAGGGCACTTGGCCACGGAAAGTAAGCAGAGGTGGATTTTGGTCCCCATGCAGCCCCCTCGTGGTGGGGACAGCCTCTTGTGTACCCCTGACCTCATGGGCCCACACAGGGCCAGGGCTTCTGAGAAGAGCCTTTGACTGCTGTACCCACTCTGGCGTCCTTGGCCTTTGCCCCCTCCCTCTGCTTGCAGGCACAGGTGGGTGGTAGTTCTGTGCAGCCCAGCACCACACCCCTGCAGCCTTTCTACCACAAAGTTTTAACGAAATAAAATTACAAAGCATTATAAAGGCAACCAATTATATTGAAACACAGTTATCAAAACATTTACATTATTTTGGTATAGTAATATATATGCTTCTTTATTAACACATTAAAAACAAGGAGGTCTAACAACTACGGTCATTTCCATGTGTAATGAGCGTAAACGGTATTTTGAGATATCTTCAAAAACAATAATGCAGTCTGAAAACATCTGTGATTTCTGTTGGTTACAAAGTCACAGGCACTGTTCAAACTATTGTGGCTTGCTGCCCAAGTACATAAAAGCATGTTCAATTTCAGTTACAGGTGAGTGAAATTAAAGATGTAGTTTTTCCCTAGCTAGGTTCGCAACCCCCCTGAAACCCACAGACCCTAGTCAAGAAGCTCAGAATACAGAACGGGATGGGAAGGGAGAAAAATCACCACCGACTGAGCCTTCCTCACCGGCTGCCATTGAGGCCGTACACCAACCCTGAGAGATGGATTCTGGCCCAACTTTTCTGAGATACTCAAGGTTTGGAGAGTTTCGATGATTTGCCCAAAGTCAAGCAGACCCAGCTTGGGAGCCCCTGTGGCCCCTCCACACAGAGCTGCCTCCTTTAAGGAGACAAGTCACAGAACAAGGAGTTCAGTGGACACTTTGGCCCCAGGTTGCCCTTCCCACCCAGGCCCTGTGACCTGTGGGTTGTACAGAAGGTTGATGGCCCCTGGAAATCACACACACTCGGTTATTTTTATCTCCAGTTTATTTTTTTAGACTAAGAGCAGAGTATGAAAGTCACAGCCAAAGCACTTGAAAAAGGCCAGGAGGATGGGTGGGGACCACAGAGGGTGGGCAGGGTGAGGGCCTGGGAGCTGAGTCCCGGCCCAGGGCTGGAGGGGCGGGGCATTGTTGTCTCACGATCTCCAAAAGTGTCTGTGCGTTGCATAGGTCCTGTCTTCACAGAAGACAAAAGAGGGGCCAGCGGGTCCCCCAGTGGGGGCCTAGCCTGGTGGGGAAGGGGTCTGAAGCTGGAAGGGAAAGTCAAGGAAGGCCAGGGGATAGAGGAGGGGGAGGGACTCTGTCTGTCTGTACATTATATATAGATATAGAGTCTGTACATGCCTGCCTGGCACCCAATGCCCACCCCTTGTCACCCTTGTCCACTGCCCGCCCCCCCAGGGGTGTCTACTTGTAAACTTGGATTCAATCCAAACCACAATCCTGGGACTGGGAGTGGGGGGAGGAGGACGTGCTTATTGCTGTAAACCGGAGAAGGGGGCAGTGGGCGGTGCCACCCCCTTGCCCCTCCAGTCCCCTCCCCACGTTCTGCCCCTGGAAGAGAGAGATGGGGGTGCCTCCCACACTCCATATGCTCTCTCTGGCGTATCTGTCTCCTGGAGGGAGACAATGGGGGAGGGCGCCAGGGGTCAGAGAAAGGTACCAGGGGGCAGGGAGTCCTGAGTACTGCCCCTAATGGCCCCCGAGTTTGGTACCAAACATTACCAGAGCCACAAAGCCACTTGGGACCCATGGCTATCCCTGCGCCTGGTCCACTCTGTGCCCTACCTGGGGGGAGGGGGCAGAGGGGCGGGCACAGACGTATGGTGCAGACCCCACTTCCAGCCATCGGAGGAGGGGTCTAGGCCCCACGGCTAGGCTTCATGGGAGAGGCCAGAGGCTCCCTGCTGTTTCCCAGCCCCATCCCATCTCTCCCCGCCAAGGTGCGGCAGAGCTAGGAGGCCAAGAGCGTCATAAGGAAGAAGGCGATGCCCACCGCCAGGGGCAGATGCTCCCGCTTGGGGCTGGTCCCGCTGATGCTCTTCTCAAGCTTGGGCACCTGGCGGTTCTCTCCCTCAAAGTCTTCTGTGGACAGATAAATAGACACACTGGTGAGGCCTGGGCTGCGCGCTCAGGAGGGGGCACGCGGCAGCGGTAGCAGCAGAGGAGCCGGGGACGTGACCACCCGCGGGGGCAAGGAGGTTCGGTGCCCCCCGGGGGAGACATGCGAGGCGAACAGGCACCGGGGAGGGGGCTGCGGTTCCAGCAGTGGCCACCAGAGGGCGCTGCGCAGACTCACCCAGCACGTTGATCTTCACATTGGGGCCCATGGTGAACTGGGGGAGAGTGGGGACCGGCTTCTCCCCGGAGTGCGATGCTGCGGGGTGGGGTGCGGGTGGGGAGAGAGGAGGGGAGAGTCAGGGCCAGGATCCCCTCCCCCTGCTACAGCTGGGGAGCGAGTCCCCCTCGCCTGTGCCCTCCGCCCCCACCTCCAGGAAGCCAGGGGAGCCCCAAAGCAGGGGAGCCGAGGATGGGGTCGCGACTGGGAGCGATCATACTCACTGGAGGCGCAGCACACGAACACCTTCATCCTCAGACACTTCCAGTGCAAGTTGTGGGTGGGCGTGGCTGGGGAGGACACTGCGCTTGAGTTGCGGTCTCCCACCTCACACCCGCGCCCTCGCTCGAACTCTGCTCACCGCCCCCCAAGCTGCCCCAGCCGGGCAGGCGCCTTCGAGCAGCTGCTCTTCCCTTTGGCCACTGGCCGCGGTGACGCCGCCGTCTGCCTCAGCAGCCCCTCTGGTCGCGGCCGTCTAGGAACCTAACCCCACCTCCGCCATGTCGCTCAAGGAGCAGTGACTCAGTGACCCAACTTCGGCCTAACACTACCCCCGCTCCGGGCCTCGCGACCCGGCCATCACGCCTCTTCCCGGGCCCCGCTCGGGGCGCGCGGGCCGCCCCCCTCCGGACCCCGCCCGCCCGGCCCGGCCCGGCCCGGCCGCCACTCACAGATGTAGTAGTACTCGTGGCCGGCGTGGAACTCGTAGCCCAGCGAGAAGGCGCTGTAGCGCTGGAACTTCTCCGAGAACTTGATGGGGCTGTGGGGGGCGTGCGGCCGGTTGCACTCCCAGCGCTTGAAGCCCTGGCTGGCGTTGCAGGTGCGGTAGCCCGAGTGGCTCACCATGTACAGCACGTACTGCTCCGCCCCGCCCCCGGGCCCCGGCCCCGCCCCGGGGCCCACCCCGGAGCTGTTGTAGTGCGGGCAGTAGATGTCCAGGTAGTCGTTCACGTTCACCTGCACCGTGTAGCCCTCTCGCCGCAGGCTGTGGGGAAAGGAGGCGCGTGAGAGAAAAGGAACCCCTCAGCCGCCCCGCGCTCCACCTCGCCGCGCCGCGCCGCACACCTTCCCCCAGGGTCCGCGAAGCCTCCCGGCTTTCCTGAGCTTCGCCCTACGGGTCCCTGCCG
The DNA here is from genome assembly GCF_964194135.1 of Talpa europaea. Classification (NCBI taxonomy): domain Eukaryota; kingdom Metazoa; phylum Chordata; class Mammalia; order Eulipotyphla; family Talpidae; genus Talpa; species Talpa europaea. The sequence continues at coordinate 77,610,307 of NC_140076.1, forward strand.
GATCCCCGGGGCCCTCCCTGGCCCGCCAGTCCCGCGCTCGCCTCCCGCGCCCCCGCCCCGTTCTGCGCCGCGCCTGGTCACCACCAGGGGGCGGCAGAGGCGCAGGGAAGCCCGGCCTGCCTCCAAAGGAGAAGGGGCGGGGGAGCAGGGTGGAGGGAAGCAGGGAACGTGTGCTTTGGTTACCACAGAAACGGCGCAGGCCCCAGCGACTCCCAGACCCGGGCCCGGATTTCCTCCGTCCATCCCCCATAATTCACCAGCGGGGAGGACGGAAAGGCGGCTTGGATGCGAGAGACGGGGGAAAGTGGGAGGGATCCCTTCTGAGGGATGCGCACCCCCCATCGCCGCTCCCAGCGGGCTTCCCTGCCGCTTCCAGCCCACCCCCAGGGCCAGTCCCATAGGACCTGCTCTCACACACGCGTGTACGGAGGTTCCATGCAAATACACGCAAGATCCATGGCGCACACACAAATATGTCCACCGTCCCCTCACAGAAGGACATGCAGAAAAGCTAGGTTGTATGTGTGCAGGACTCGCATGCCAGCACGGGTTGACCCCAGCCATCCCAAGCACGCTCCTTGCCCTTCACACACACACACACAGACACACGCACACGTTGTCCAGTATCACTAGCCTCTACATTGAGTCCCACTGACCTCCATCCTCAGGCCACTGGTAATAAGGTCCCCAATAATGTGACACACAGATAAGGGAGCCGAGGAACTCAATACCAGAGCTCCCTGTGGTATTAATATAATGCCAGCCAGCCCACGTTTCCGTCTCTCTACACCTCCCTCCTCAACATGGGTACTACTGCCCCTTAAAGATGCGAGGCATAGTGGGCACAGTGCCGAGACAAGATGACTGTGCCTCTTACCTCCCTGATCCTTCTATGGGACAGACAGAGAACAGATGCTGGGTCCCTGTAATCCCCACCTGCCTACTTAGTCATCATCAAAGCGTTGGTCTTAACGCCCTCCGTGGTGGTACTGAGTGGTGCGGGAATGGGAGAAACATCTGAATGGAGGAAGAAATTCAGAGAAGGCAGGATTTCCCCTCATTTCCTTAGGGTTGGAATGCGCACATCTTGGCAGCAAGAGGGGAGTGTGGTGGACACAGGAGGACATGGGGGACTCTGGGAAAATGTCAAGCCACTGGGGTCCCAAGTCTCTGGGAACTCCCTGAGGGGAGGGACTGGCTCCCCATGTCGCCAAGTACCTTCTAGTTCCACAAACAATAATTAGATCCATTAGGGAGACAAGCTTGGAGGCCTCTGCATGGGGTGGGGCCTTGAGGGTCTGTCCCTCCCCACCTTACCCTACTTCCTTGGCCTTGCTTGTGCCACCCCCTCCCCAAGCACTCCCTTCCAAGCCTGGCAGTAAGGCAGCTGGGTGAGGGCTGGTGCTTGGGCATCCCAGTCAGAATGGGCACAGCCTCCTTGAGTCATCAGGAATGCCACCAGCCACACTAGGTTCCCACGAGAGTGATGGGTCACTCAGGCCCCTCCCTGGCCCTGGCACTCAGGTGGGCAGGAGTCTCGGCCTGGGGCACTGAGAGCAGGAAAACGGGTTAGACCAGGCCTGGCTCCCAGCAGGCTTGTGTCTCTATCCCCAACCCAAGTCTGCTGTTCCTCGCCCACAGGTTTTGGGGAGCAGGCCACCAGTGGGGTAGGGTGCTAGGCCTAAGGCAGCTGCACAGCCATACTGGGGCCTCTGTCCTTGAGCCTCACCCAGGTTTCCAGCCCCAATCTCAAGTGGCCCCTCCCTGGGGCACTGCCCAGTTCTCCCTACAACACACCCCATTCCAGCAGGGATTAAGTCAAAGACAGAGGTATTCCTACAGGTACCTCAGTTTCCTCAACCAGGTGGGGAATAGTTCACAAAGGTTGCTGGGTGACCACAAGTGAAGAGACGCCATCTCTTACCTATCTCTAGGCTGGGCAACAGGAACAACCCCAGAAATTCTCCCAAGGCTGGGCATGGGAGAGAAAGACCTGCTTGTGGAAGGCTGTGCCCAAGTGGTAGCTTGTGGGCAGGGGGCGGGGTGCCAAGATCTCCAGCCGCAATTCCTGGGAGACCTGAGGTGTCTGCTAGACTTGGGCGCTTTAATTGAATCTGTCATGCTCCCAGCCCGGGTGGAGAAGAGGGAGGTGCCGGCCAAGCTCCGCTGCTAATTCCTTCTCTCGGGCCCCACCTACCCAAGCTAGAGCCACACCCCCGTGGGGGGCGGGCTGGGATCTGGGGACTGGGTTCTGCCTGCCCCTTCAGGTAACTGTCTATTCTTTCTCAATTCGTCCCCTACTAGCCTCCCTCCCCGCTCTCCAAAAGGCGAGTGTCCACATACCCCATCTGGAGGGGGCGCCGCCTCACCCCATTATTGAGTCTCTTCGGGCTTCCCCCCCGCCCCCACCCCCGCCCTAGTGGGCATTCCGACCCTAGTCTTCCGCTCCCCCTGCAGCCCCACCTGCTGGAGCCTGGTGGGGTGGGCGGCAGGGGATCGGTGAGGGAGCAGAGCTCTCCCCCCGGGGCAATTAGGGGCAGGTAAACAGGGTGCCTAACAAGACCAGGGAGTAGGGATAGGATCCCAAGGGCCCCTTAACTTGTTAAGTCCCTGTCCCCACCCCGAGACGCCGGGATACGGAGCTAAGGAAGTGGAGAAGGGAGGTACAGATACCGGACCCCTGTCTCCTCCCCTTTAGGGCTCGTCCCCGAGGCTGCGCGCCGCTTGCTCCAGCAGGCGAGGCTGGACCACGTGTGCGCGGCGTGGGGTCCGCGCGCCCGGGCTGGGGGCGGGTGGGTGGCGGGAACGCTCCCCGGGCGGCGCGTACACGCAGGCACCCCCGCACCCCTCGGGCGCCCTCCCCTCGGGCGCCCCGCCGGGTCTTGCCAGGCCGGGCCTGGGCGCCCGGCCTCTCCGGCCGCGTCGGTGGGAGAGAATCCCCGCGCCCCGCGTCCCCGCCCCTCCTCCCTGCGACAGCGGCGGCGGCGAAGGTTTATTGATCTGCAGCGGCGAAGAAGAGCGAGAGACCCGCCGAAAGCGAGACACACACAAACGGGTTGAGAGGGAGACACACACCGAAAGGGAAGATGCCCAGAGACCGCATTCACTGAGGGGAAAGGGAGCGCGACGCAGGGCAGAGGGGTCCAGAATGGAGAGAGAGGGCAGAGACGGAGCCCAGGAGCGAGGGGAACGCGAGGGACGCGGAGGCCCCGCCAGAGGCCCACAGACAGCAGAGACGGAGGGAAAGACGCCCAGGAGAGGTGACGGGGACCCGCAGGGGTGCGGGCAGAGTCCGCGGCGGGAGAGGACAGCGAGAGGGACCAACAGGCACACAGTAGAGCCTCAATAAATATTCGGTGAATGAAGGTGTGAGGGTGCGGGGTCAGCAGCGCAAGCGTGTCAGAGACAGGAGACAGGGAGGGAGGCCAGAGAAAGCCGTTCCCGAGGCTTGAGACAGGCACGAGCACCGACATCCCCGCGCAGCTCTGCGAAGAAAGGAAGCACAGGCCGGGGCCTGAGGTGGTCACCAGCAGGCCCTCCCCCGACCCCTGGGTTCAGCTCCCGCTCAGGGGACCCTGCGGCCCACTCCCCGTGCTGCTGACCCGTGCAATCCCCCGCCCCAGCTTCTGGGCCAGGTGGGGACAGGTCTTGCCTCGTCCAGGGGACCAAACGGAGGCCAGAGCGGGGGGGCGGGATCGCGACTGCAGCGCAGGGCACTGCCCCCAGGGCTGTCAAAGGAGGCCGCCGCACGTGTCCCGCCAGCGCCCGCCCACGTGACCCCAGGAGGCGGGGTCGCAGGACCCCCTCCACGTGACCCCAAGGGGCCGAGACCCTCCGCACGTGACGGGGGGGTGGGCGCCGGAGGCTGGCTCACGTGACGGGGGGGAGGGGGCGCGGGAGCCTGTGGCTCGGCGGGCCCCGCCCCCAGCTCCCCGGCCCTCTCCACTCCCGGCTCCGGAGCACGTCGCTCTCACGATTTATGGGGCCGCGGCTGCCGCAGTGAGGGAGCCGGGGAGCCCGGGCGCAGCGGCAACAAAGGCCGAGGAAGCGAGGCGGGGGCGGCGGGGCCTCCCGGCCCGGTGCGCACCCCCTCCCACCTCTGCCGGTCCAGACCTGCGGGGGAGCGGGGGAGAGAGAAGGGAGGCTCCCGGAACCCCGGCTCCCGCACCCCCTCCCAGGGCTTTCACCTGTGCCCAGGTGCTTGCGGGGGAGGTAAACCTGATCAGCAGCAGCCCCTCCGCTCCAGGCCAGCCCCGCATCCCCCTCGCTCGGCTTTCCTTGAGAGCGCGGGGGTGCCCGGGGGGTTGATGGGGAACCCGGGCCCCCTCACCTGCGCCCCCCTCGACTCCCCGCCAGACTAGCGGGGCGGGGGGCGAGCTGCGAGTCTGGGGGAGGGGAGCGAGCTAGATGCAGCAGGGGAGTCAGCCCCCAAGGCCCCCCGGAGTTCTCCGAGTCCCACTCCGGGGGGGAGGGGCCGCATCCCCACCCCCGAGGTTTCCATGGGAAGCGAGAGGGGGGCGTCGTTGGCTCATCCCCACCCCCAGTCTGACACTCCGGGCGCGAGCAGGGAGAGAGGGGGAGGCGCGGAGCCCCAAACAACAAAGAACGGAGCGGCGAGCGGCAGCCCCTCCCCCGGGGGGTTGGGGGTCGCGGCCGCCCGGCCCTCACGGCCTCCTCCCCTGGGGGCTCGCCATTTGCTCTCAAGTCGCCCCCCGGGGGCTAAGCCAGGGGCTGGGCCGCCGCCGCCGCCGCCCGGGCAGGTGTGACAGTGACCCCCGCGTCCCCAGGGATCCCCCCGACACACGGACACACACGGAGGCGGCCGGGGTGCTACACACAGTGGCTCGGGGGGAGAAGACAAGGGCAGCGAGGGCCGAGCAGAGGAGGACCTGACCCCGCAGCCGGCACCCGGCCGCCGAGCCGCACACCCGGGAAACCACAGGGCCGCCCCGACACCCGCCCAGACCGCGGCGGCGCCAACAGCCACCCGGCCCAGACGCGGCCGGCCACGCGGACGGCGACCGCAGCCCCTCCCCGACCCGCCGCCCTCTCGCACCCCCAGACGATCGCCGATGCAGACGCACAAATCACACACTCAGACGCACACACACACTGACAGCCGCGCACGCCCGCTCACACTCGGGGCCACACGCCGTCCCCAGCCCGGGCGTGTGCGTGTGTGACACGCCGACGTCGCCCTGCCACCTTCCCTTTCCCGGTAACCCACGTTCCCGTCCTCGCCAAGCGTCACCCTCGGGGCCCCCCAACTCGGCGACCCCGCCGGCCCACCCCAGAGGGCTTACCCACGCGAGCAGGGCAACCCCTGCGCCTCCGCGCCGAGGAGGTGCTCGACCGGACTCCCTACCTCAGCTGTGGACCCCACTTTTAAAAGCAGCATCCTAGACAGAGCCCCAGGAAAGCCTCAAGGCTGAAAACAGGTCATCGCTGGGCCCCCCAAGTGCGGCGGCCTATGCCCAGCAAATTGATACTCCCAAGCCCCATCCCTGCCAAGGGGGTAAGGCGGGGAGGCGATGGGATGGGGGCACGCTATCCAGAAGCGGGGTGGGGGAGCCAAGGCGGGGTGGGGTGTCCCTGAGCAGCCTCCTCCGCACGGCCCGAGCCTTCCTTACTACACCTCGGCAGCCTCTTCCAGACACCCCCCGAGTTTTACCGACGCCCACGGAGTGCGCGCCCCTCTCCCGCGCCTCCCAGCCCCAGCTGCGGTCCCCCAGGACTCCCGCCCCGGGCTCCCCCAGGACTTCCCAGGCCCACCGGCTCCCCCTCGCCGGCGCGGGACGCAGGCTCCCCGGCCCCCGACTCACTGCTGGTTGGAGCTGTTCCAGTACACCGCATGCCGGTTCCCCAGCGCCCCCCCGGGCCCCTGGGCCAGCAGCGGCAGCAGCGGCACGGGCACGAGCAGCAGCAGCAGCAGCAGCGGAGCCGCCGCCATCCCCGGAGCCGCCGCCGCCGCCGCCCCCCGACTGAGCCCCGCGCTCCCGGCTTCTCGCTCCCCAGCTCCCCGCTGCTGCCGCCGCGCCGCCGCCGGCCCCCGAGCCGTAGGCCACGCCCCCGGCCCGTCCCCCCGCCCCCGGGCGCGCCCCCGACGCCCCGCCCCGGGCGCGCTCCCGCTAAGCCCCGCCCCGCTCGGAGACGCGGGGGGCGGGTGTTGCTCTGCCCCCTCGGGAACAACCCGAGCGCGCCTCTCCTCGCCCTCCTAGGTTTAATTTGCGATCGCGCGTCCTGGCCCTCTGCTCCCGTCTGGAGTTCCCAGGAGGAGAATTAGGGAGGCCAAGACAGGGATCTGCAGCTCGTGTGGGCACATTCGTCTCCGGTTTGGAGTGAAGGAGGCTCAGGACCTCTTAGACCCGCTCCCATGTATAAACAGTCTGGCCCCTGCCCCTTCCCTTCTCTCCTGTGTGTTCAAGGAGCTGGTGGGTTCTAGAAGGTTATGGAACGGCCCCTCAGCTGGCACCAAGGACCTGAGGGCTGGTCACCTGAAGCCCTTGGCTGAGCTTGAGGCTGGTTGAAGGGGGTTAGTGGAGTTCGGCCCCCAAGAATATCAATCCTGAGTGGTGGAAGGGCCTTTGGTAGTCCAGAGCCCAAGGCAGAGAAGGTACCAAGGAGAGAGTTAGCCAGAGCAAACCAGGCTTCCCTGGGACACTTACAGAGGATTCTTTATTGACACTCAAGGTGGGGTGGGTGAGGAGGCCTGGAGGCTGCTAGGGGTGTCCAGGCATTCTTACTCCTACCTCCACAGAGCTGAGCACATGGCAGAGAGCAGAGCACCTGTGTTCCAGCATTCACCAGTCATTGTCCTCACAGTGACACCCAAACACAGACATTATGCACACATCCAGGAAAAAAGGCACAGACAGCTAGAGGCAAAGAACACAGAGACACAGACCACTACAGATACATGGGGAAGGCTGCTTTACTCTCTCTTTTCCTAGGAAGTAGAAGTTGAGGGCAAGCATCTAGAATCCAGATGTAGGGTTGTCCACCCCTGCTTTCTTTTGGTGAGGCCTAGACTATCAGTGACAAGGAGGACCAGGTCTTAGAATCCTGTGCCAAGGGATACAGGTGTGATGCTCTTTTCTTCTTTACTTTGGAAGACAGGACATATAGGCACCCTTCCTCTGCTTGCCCCTGGCAGGACAGGAGCCCTGACCATATCAGTCTCAAGTGCTGGGTTTGGGGGAGGGCAGTGTTATCCAGAAGAAGACCGCTGCCTAGTTGCTGCCAGGCAAGAGCTGGCTCTGTCCTCCCTCAACTCCTTTCCATCCCAGGAGATCTCTTCTCCCTTCTCAGGAGTCAGGAAATAAATTAGGTCCCTTGGGGTGGGACTGGGGGACTTTGCAAACAGCTCTCTCTCCCCTCAGACTCCTCATCCCCAGGGAGATTTGTTTCACCCAAATGATGCTAACTGCCTACTCCAGGTGCCACAAGTCCCAGCCCCCTCCTTGCCTACCTATATCCCCTGCTTTGCCAAGAGAGGCTTCTCTTTATAGGGCCCTCCCACAGTTGGCAGAGAGGCTGCCTATGTTCATAGAGAGTGCAAGCGTGCTGGTTTGGTCTAGGACTTCAGGTTCCATTTGAGAATACTTAAGACCCAGTCTGTAGGATCTGGGTCCCCCTCTGGACTTGTAGGGCCCAGATATGCCTCTTAAGAATCTAGCACCCCTATGGCCCTACCAATAATTGAGTCCCCCTCTCTAACCGGAGCCCTCTCTATAGGATTTCAGTAGCTCTCTCTATGGAGTCAGAGCCTCTGAGATACTCTGTAGGGCCTAGGTCTCTAGCCATTGTATCTCTATCTATACGGGCCTCTCTCCAAATCACCTTCTGGCTCAATTAAAAAAAAAAACAAAACACCCCTCTACTACAGACCCAGTCCTTAGGTTGCATCTCTTGGCAAGAGGTGACTTTCTATAAAAACTAAGGTGTCCCTCCCATCAGTGGAAGGTGGCCCTATGTGTCTCCCCATCTTAGTGAGGGAGGTCAGAAGCCACTATTGTGCCCCAACCACAACCCTATGCAGTGGGATGGTACCTTGAGGTATGATGCCTAGGCCTGTCTGTAGACCTTTACTCAGGGAGTTTGGGATTTTCTAGTGATGGGGTCTCTATGCTTAAAATCTGGCCTACTGTCCACAGGCCTGAGACATGACCTGAAGCCTAGGCCTCTTTCTGGGGATCTGGGTCATGACAATCCTCGGCCTCTATCACTGGGTTCTAGGCCACTGTTCATATCTGTGACTCAAATCTTTCCTGTGACCCATAGTATGTGTAATACATTGAACTAACACACACTTATAACTGCAAAAATAAGATACATGAACCAATATCTTTCTGCAGAGGATACTCTCTGCTTTTTTCCTTCTCCTTTATGTTTAATATTTTTCAAAATAAAAGAAAAAGCTGATTGAGACCCATAAAATTGATTTCTTGATTTCACCACCCCTAATGAGTCATAACCTATAGCTTGAACAATGGTGTCTAAGACCTGGGTCCTGATAGACAAGTCTCTGTAGGGTGAGGGCCTCTGTGGAGGCTGGGGTTTCGCTCCATGGGGTTAGTCCTCTCACTTTAGGGTCTCAGGCCTCTTTTCTCCTCACCAGCACACCTGCCTTCATTTCCCTGTGACCCTTGGGCTTGCTAGTGCACTGCCAGCTGCCATGTTCTCCCCAGGGACACTGAGCTCAGGCTCCTGGGGCCTCTCTGAACATGGTACCTCAGCTCCCTGCCCCTGGGACTGAGGAAACAGGGAGATGAACAGGTTGGGTACAGAGGAGTGCTCAGGCTCTGGGGCCCACGGTGACAACCACAGAGCTGAGCTGTCTTCAATAAATCATGGAGGCTGGGGCCTGGGGGGAGGGGAAGGCCAGGAGGGAAGGGGGGCCACGGATAAATAATTCATTAAACAAATAAACAAGGAGTCTGTGAGAGGAGAATTGGACACCCGTGTGAGCGGGAGAGGCAGCCGCCAGCTCTGGACATGAAATATATACAGGTTTGGCACCTTGCACAGGCCCATGGGTGTGCCCAGCATGGGCAGGCTGTGGACATGGTCCTAACATGGAAACCTGGGTACCCACAGGGCCTGATGTGTATATGTGCCAGTCACTGGGTTCTCTAACATCCACGAGTTGATGTGGAACCACACACAGGATCGACAGGAAGGCACATTGTAAGCTGATATGGTCCAGGTTACAAGAAATTAGGATGCTAGGCTTGGTGGGTGGGGTCAGGGTGTACACCTCTGATTCTAGTCATGCCTTGATCTCTCTAATGAATGCAACAAGCTGAGAGACTCAAAGCAGGGAGGCTTCTCTGGGGTGTTGGACTGGAGGTGTGTGTGAATCCCTGGAGAGGGAGGCAGTGTGTCAGCAGTTAACAGGGTGGGCTTGGGTTTGAGTTTCAGCTCTATCAGTCCCTGGCTGTGCAGGTCACTTCTCTGAGACTGCTTCTCCATCTGTAAAATGGGGTTGGTAATCTCTGCCCAGAGGAGCACTGTGAGGACTAAGAGCCATGAGTGTGGGAAGCCCTGAGCACCGTGTCTAGGACCACAAGGCAATTAGTAGGACACCATCTGGCTCTGCCCACCTCCACTAGGCCCAAACGCCCCTTTTCATTTTTTCTCCCCCATGTCCAACCTTTAATAGCTGTCATGGTGGGAGAGGTGACCTAGGGCTTTGGGGAAGTAGGGGTAGGGCAGGAAAGGTTAGATGAAATCCGGGGAAGGGGAAATTAAGACTGAAAAAAGACGAGTCCATCCTTGACAGTGTGGATGGAGTGAGTCCCTGACCTTCTCCTCAGACCTCATAGCCTCTCCTTAGCCTCTAGAACTCTTCTTAGAACTAGGAAAAATTTAGTTTTCTAAGTCAGTGACTGCTTGGAGACAGAAGGAATTGGGGGAGTGGTCTCTGAGAGCATCACAACCATCTCCCCTCTCCAGTCCTGGATACCAGAGTTCTGGCCCCCACCCTCTCACCCTCTACCTAGTGTTCAGTGGAGGACGTCCCTGCAAACATGACTATGCCTGGGCAAAACGCAGAGAAGCGGCACCCAAGAGTGGGTGGGGAGAATCCAGACTGGAGTGAGCAGCAGAGGGCTAGGGCGGAGTACCTGGGGCCTCCCAGTAAGCCCCAGCATTCCCCAGCCCTCTCGTGTCCCCTGGAAAGGATCCGCTCCCTGGGGGAGAGAGCCAGCAGACAGGTCTGAGCCAGCCTGCTCCTCTGCAGACAGGAGAAGAACAAGCTGGGGGAGGGGGCTGATCTTGGTGGGGAGTGGTGACTGGAGTCCCCATGTCTCCTCTGGGGAGCCAGAGGCAGAGGGGACTATCCTGGGCACAGCCTACCATAGCCTGGGGCCCAGCCCTTTGTCTCCCTTGCCCAACTCACTGCTACTTGGGGAGCCAAGGGTCTGGGCCTCCAGGTGTGAAGATGGTACCTGCCCACCCCTTCCCAAAGAGCCAACATCAGTTCTCCACTTCCCCTCCCCTGGGCTGGGCAGGTTCAGGCTAATCTGTGCAAGAGCTTCACAGCAAACATTGATCTGTAATAAAACCACAATGTGTGTTCAGGAGAAGGGATTCCAGACACAGAGAGATCCAGACAACACACATACACACTCACACACAGACACACAGATGCCAAACATACAGCTCAGGGAGGGCAGACAGCAGTGTTCCTGAAAACGCAGCTAAATAAGAACCCACCCTGAATTAAACACATGAGCATTATTAGCTACATATCTCCTCCCTGCCATAAATGTTGTCCTTCAAAACCCAATCTTTCTCTGAACAGCCCAATTTCCCTGTGTCCCCATAGCACTTTGTGCGCAACTCTATAATAGCATTTGCACTTGGCATTATAATTATTTGTTGGCCAGTTTGTCTTCTCAAGTAATCTGAAGAGTCCTTAAGGGAAGGGATCTTGTCTTATGCAAGCGTGTATCCCCAGCATCTAGCATGCAGCCTGGTATTTAGTCAGTAGAAGCAGACAAGGTGCTTACTAAATAATTGTTCAATTGATGAACAGAAGAATAAATGCATTTTGACAGTGAGACACCCATGCCTAGAACCCCTCAGCAGCACAGGATAATCAGTGCCTGCTCCTCATGCTGCAGGCCCTGCCTTCTCGTGTGTCTCCTGATCCTCTGACCTTACAGCCTCTCAGCTTCCTCAGAGGCCCTCCCTTCTCCCTCTACCCTCAGTGTGAGACCATGAATTTGAGTTCCACCTGAGGGCTGGCCGGCAAGGTAAGGGTTAATGACACCTCATTAGTGTTTAATTGGAGGAAGGAAGCTGTGCTGGCACCAGACAGGTGGGCAGGCCTGCCCCTTGCTGGAAGCAGGCCTCCCTAGTTCCAGCACCCTGCCAGGCGTGTGGGTGATTTGGCCCTGGAGACCCTCAACCCAGCCCTGGTCACCTCCCCCTCCCATTTGCTTTGCCAATTTAGTCTCCAGGCTGTACAGACCAGCCCTCCCCATCTGTCACCAAACATCCAGAGGGAGAGACAGACTTATCTTCTCTCCTTTGGCCAGGCAGCGCCCCCAGGCCCCTAGAGACACTGGAAGTTGGGAAGAGGGGTGAGGTAAGGAACTGGACAACTGAGAGTTACAGAGCCACTAAGGGATGGAGTCTGGATACAGACAAGCGACAGGGCTGGGCATGTGGAGATGTCTGCCCAATTTGACCTTAAATGAAGAGAATGCAAATGAGATGCAGACGATATGCAGATGAGCACGAGAATCTCAGAATTAACATTCCAGGTGGAGGCAGCCCACACCCAGGACCTCAAGGCTGTCGCAAATACTCCCCTCCTCCTAGCCTTTTTGGGTGAAGAGGCACTGACCATTTGACTGAGAAATAGGGTATCAAGATGACAGCTTAGTTGGGCTAGGGCTGAAGGACTTGGGATGCTGAGCTCTTCCCCAGCCTCCCTGTCCCCATCCCAAGCACCACCAAGTTGCCATGAGAGCTCAAGCTGTGATCACTCTCCAGGTTACCCTTGGACGCACTGTCAGTTGCTATGGGGACCCCCTCCCCCACGTTCACACCTGAACCAATGGGCACCATCAATGATGACCTCATGCCCCAAGCCCCAGGATTCTATTGGCTCTTTGGAACTATGTCACCGCTGGGAATCCCCTGACGGACCCCAGCTGGTGTGGTCAAGTACAAGAAGGGTGCGCCTGGAGCTCACAGTTGCTGAATGAATGAATAAAGAAAAAAAATTGAGGAATTCATGAAAGGGGAGAAGGAAAAAGAGAGGGGCTACATAAAAAGATCCAAACTTTAGGGTTTAGCCTCTCGGAAAGGAGGGTTGCTATGCAGCCCATTAAAGTGTGGAGCAGGAGCTAGGATCAAAGACTGGGGCTCTCCTGGTGTCGCGACAGTGAGATCCAGTGAGCAAAATGAGGGAGAGTTTTCCTATCTGTTCCGAGGAGACTAAGGCAGGCCCAGCGAATTGAGGGCCGTGCCTAGCGCTGCTGAGTTTAGGGGAGATCGGTGACGCCCCAAAACTTGCAGGCCTGCTTAGCCTTTTGGAACCGCGTCCGGGAATAAGCCTCGAGGATTTCTCACGGGTAGGGCCAGTCCGGGAAGACAGCCCAGCGCCTTCGGTCGATCTCGGCCCCATGAGTGGACTTGGCCCTCGCTTTTCACCCCGACGCACCCCGGGACAGAATCACCTGTCTGCGCGGGGTCAAGGCCATGAGGAAGTGAGTGTAGAGAGCGCTGGCTTGGCTTGAGGCTTGCGGCCGACTGGGTCCAAGTTTTCGAGCCCCCTGCGCAAGTCTGCAGTTACTCAGGCGTCTGCCCTCGCACCTGCGGGGAGCTGGGTGGCAGGCGAGGGTGTGTGTCTGTGTCGAGCGTGCGCGTCTGACTGAGAGTGAGGGCGTGCGTCTGAGCGCCGAGAAGCCGACCGGCCCTGCGTTCTCTGGCACATGCGTTCTTATCAGCCGCGGATCCGCGCGCCAGCCCCAGACTCGGGAGCGAGCGCGGCGGCTGGGTCCGCTAGGATGGGGGTGTCCGGGGCCGCTGGGAGCAGGGCGGGACCCCCCACAGTCTTCAGTGTAGGGCAAGGTTCTAGCAACCAATCGTCCCTGCCTGCCCCGCCCATTGTTTCACTCAAGAGGGGCGGAGGTAGCAATACAATCGGTTTCCAAGGCGACATGCAGAACCCTCCAGGATGACAGTAGACTGGAACCCAGGACTAGAAGACCAAGCCCATATAGCTCATCCTTCAGCTCAGATTCCACCCCCTCCACATCCCAGCTGAGGATCGTGGTTTGGGGTGAGGGTGCTGACACATGAACACAGCACACCCACCTACAGATACCGTGTTTCTAGAAAGTGGCCTCGAATGGAGGACAGGGTCGGCTGGTGTCTGCTCCGCCCACGGTGCTGTCCTCCACCCGACTTCAGTCAGAGCCATGAATCAACCGAGAGGGATCAGGGTCTGACTTAGGTGTTGAAGGGGATGGGGGAGGGGTTTGCATCTCCACCATTTCGGTGTCTGTCAGTCTCTGGACCCCCGCGCCCTCCCCCATACCCCCCCCCCACCTCCCTGCCGCGTGTTCACACGCTGCCTCTCGCTGCCGCAGCCGGGCCGAGCTAATCAGCACAACATCCACCTATCGATCGCTGGACCCGAGCCAGACGGGCCGGCTCTGTGCCAGTGGAGGCTGCGGGGCACCGGGCTGGGTAGGGTGTAGCTTCGGGGGAAGGGGCACCCCTTACCCTGTCTCTACTTAGGACACCTTTCAGAAAGAGGGTCTCCGTAGGACATAGAGGAATCATAACCTAGCCTAAGAGGTGGGAGAGACTAAGTGTGGCTGGGAGCAAAGGGGGCCCTCCCTCCTCAGCCCCACCTCCTCCTCCTTATAAAAGCTAAGAACAAAGAGGCCGCTGGGGAAGGAGGCTTTGATCTGACCCCACCTCCCCAGTTCTAGGCCAGCCACCGCCCAGAGTGCCCTAGGGGAGGTGGAGGGAAGCCTAGCTCTCAGGGACCCAGGCATTCTGAAATCCAGGTGTTGTCTTCCTACTGCCCCTTGCTTATGCCCCAATGGCCAGCTTGGTGCTACCAGAGTGGGGGCAGTGCCCCAAGTGGGTAGACAGTCAGGAGCATCTGCCCCTCCTGGCTACAGGAAGCCAGCTAGGGAGGTGGGAGAGTGCCAAGCTCCACAGCTGTTGCTGGCACCACCCCACACTGCCTAGAGGGGTGCCCACTGAGGCCTGGCATGGATGGCCTGGGCACAGCTGGCATGGAGGTCAGGCCAAGTCCGGCTGTGAGCACAGGCTGTAGGGAGTGCTAGTGTCAGGGAAGGAGCCAGAGGGCAGTGGGTGGGGGAGATCAACAAAAAGATGGGTGGTTTATTGAGGGTTTGGTCCACACACTTATAAAAATACAAACTGACGTGAAATTCAAACTTATGGCGGATCCGTCTTCATAGAAGACAACAGAGTGACCTCCTGGGGAGGGAAAGGTGCTGCCCCAGGGAAGAGGGCCACAAGGCACTGGGCACAGATGGTTAGCCTGGCCCAGGTCTGGCAATCCACCTGTCCCAGGTCTTCAGCCTTGGGCCCCAGCAGGCTCAAGAGTGCGATCTCACAAATCACAGTCCTCCTGGGGGATGGGATGAGACCATCAAAGCAGCTGACAGAGACCCTATGTTGGTCTTGACTCGGCTCCAGGATGCCCAGGGCCATCTACAGCTTCCCTGTTCTCCTCTTCAGCCAGTGATGAGGGGTCTGGCACTTTAGAGTCACCTCAGACCCTCTGACCTCTCCCTCTCTTCCACCTTGTCTGTCTGGCTTTTTCTGGCACTCCCAGCTCAGGTGGCAGGGCCCCTGCTGCAGAGAGTCTTGGGAGGCTCTGGCTCCTGGGGGAGGCAGGGAGGGTCTGCTTGGCTCAGAGAACTCGCAGGAGACGCAGAATTGGGAGCAGCAGCAGCAGCAAGAGACAGAGGGGGCTAGGAGTGCCCCCCCCTTGCCACCCAGATGTGCCACTCTCTCCAGGGCTCCCGACAGGATGGGCGGACTCAGACCCTGTGAGGGGGAAGGGTAGTATGGATGGGTCCCCCCACTTCGGCAGCCTCCCCATTAGCTATTCACTCCCTTTCTCTACTGTTGCCCAATAGGGAACCAGCCACTCCCTTCCCACGGCCTACCACTTTGTCTTCTCTAAGCCCAAACTCCAGTATCCCCCAAAATTGTCACTAGAGACAACCAGGTCAGCTAAGACCTTGAAGGTTCCTGCCCCTGGAAGTGCCACTCCCTTGGGCCAGCATGAAAGGGTGTGGCAAAAGCTATCATACGCTAAATGAGGGAGGAGAGGCCACAGTTTGAAGCCCCCCAGATTCTTCCCCCCTCCTTCCCGCATGCCGCAGGGCCCTACAGGAGCCAGAGGGGCTGCTCCCTGTGCCCAAGCCCACTTACTGCTCTCCTTGCAGCAGACAAACACCTGGAGCCTCAAGCACTGGCCAGAACTTTCCGGACTTGGTACCGCTGGGTGGTGGGAAATTGGGAGGAAGAAGTTAGCACAGGCTAGTTTGCCCACCTCAGAATGTTTCAGACCCTCCTGCTGCTCTTCTCTCCCAGTTCTCCTTCCTTTTGGGCCACACCTAGGTGCCAGGCCCCATCACGCCCCTCCTTGCTTCCCCCTCCCCCCGCCCCCGTCATTCCCTTCCTAATGCCTTTTACAGTCTCTTTCTCTCAACAGACTCACTCTAGATGGCACCTGTCAGTGTCGCCTCCCCCAGTCCCCCAGGCCTGGCCTGCATTCCCAGCCTTCTCCTTCCCTCTCACCTCAGGCTCTCTGCCTTGGCAGCTGGCAATGGCAGGAAGCCTCATGCCTCTCCCCACCATCCCCAAGAGTCGATCAGTGTGCCCTTCCTCACTCACAGATGTAGTAGTAGGTTTCTCCAGGCAAGAACTCGAAGCCAAGGGAGAAGGGGGTGAAGCGCTGAATCTTCTCTGAGAACCGAATGGGGCCCAAAGGGGCGAAGGGAAGGGAGCACCTCCAGCGCTTGAAGGCACCTGGGCCCTGAGCCTGGCAGGTCTCATAGCCGCGCCGGTCCACCATGTATAAGGTAAATGTCTCAGGGCCCTCAGGGGGCCCTGGCCCTTCATAGTGCGGGCAGAAGATGTCTAGGTAATCGTTGAGGCCAAGCTCCACCACAGCGTCTCCTCGAAGCAGCCTGCAGGCGTGAAGCAGGTGTGGGTTGAAGGGTTATGGCACAGCACACTCCAGCATGAGGGTTGGAGATACCCTGTCCCATGGGGTCTTTGTGAGCCTTTCCCCCACCCCTGGTGAAGTGGTAGGTCAGCCTGACCCTGCTACACTGACATATTTTTTTTTTTTTTTTTTTTTTTGAGAAGCAAAGAGTGCAAGGAATGGAAAAGGTAACCAAGTTACAGATTTGGAGATTAAGGCACTGCATGCCCACAACCACGTGGCTCCAATGTGAGAAGGGTATACCCTACCTTTCAAGTGGGAGCCCCTAGCCCCAGCGCTTGACACAGGGCTTGGACTAGCACCTGTGTCTGATAAATGTTAGGTCAACAGTTGCTGAGAAGCAGCAGGAATGCAGAGTAAAGGGCCCATATCTGGGCCCACAGTGTAGTCACAGATGCAGAGTTGGAGACGTGGAATAGTATCCTCATTAGCAGATGCAGAAGGAAAAAAGCTGCCCTTTAGACCTCAAGCCAATGCTGAAAAGACCACCATGGGAAAGAAAAAAAACGAGGGGGTGCATGCTGGGTGTTCCCTTTTTTCCCCCCAGGACAAGGAAATGCCAGACCAGGAGAGAAGTCCCCTCCATATACCCTTTCCACCCACTCTGCAGTCTTCCCAGGATCTCCTTCCCCACGTTTTGGGTGCTGCTTGGGGGGTGGGGGGGACCTGACTGGGACAGGCTGCCTCCACAGCATCAAATACAGCCAGTACCGCTTTGCCCCTGCTCACCATACATGCAGCCCCGCCTGACTTATGAGAGGCCTCCAGCTATTCCTCAATGGGTGGTCCCAGGACCACCTGCTTCAGAAGTTCTGATTAGAAATGCAGATTCTGGGGCTCAGCTCAGAGCTCCTAGAACAGAAGCTGAGCCTTTGTATGTTATATGTGTTGTTCCAAGTCTCCCCAGTGCCTGGAAAAGTGTCTGTGCCGGGACAGCACTCAATAAATATTTGTGGATTGAATGAATGGAACAGAAACCTCAGGGTTGGTGGGTAGGAACCTGAATTTTTACACATCCCCCCAGTGATTCAGAGGCACTGGTCTGGAACAGAGAGAGGAATTCGGAGCTGGAGAATAACAATAGCTCTTATTACACAGCATTGGTATTGTAATGACCTGTCTTGACGCTTGCCCTCCCAGGGGGTCTTGAGCTCCCGGAGGGCAGAGTCTAGATTTCTATCTCTGGAATCCCCAGCACCCTAGCACAGGTCGAACATACAGCACACGCTTAATGAATGTGAGTGAGTGAACAAATGGACAGTCACAGATTGTCTCAAGGAGAAAATCAGAAAGGAAAACAGATGGAGAAAGCAAAGAGAGGCAGGGAGAACCGGGAAGGAAGATGGAAACAGTAAAAATACCAGGTTCAAAGGCAGGCAGCTGAAGGGAGGGAAATAATAGCTTGTATTTGTACAGCCTGCGCCTCTTTCACACACATGACCTCAGTCAGCCCGCCTGATTTCCCAGGGTACTGGGTATTATTAGCCCATTTTACAGATGAGATAACTGAGGTCAGGAAGGTCAAACGGCTTGCGCAAAGCAGCTAAGGAGGTCAGGGTTGAGACTGGACAGAAAAAGAAGGGCTGCTGATGACCGAGAAGAAAGCAGAGCTACCGAAGGAATTGGGAGACAGAGCTTGCGTCAGCGGGGGGCCCAGTAGGCAGAAGAGTAACCCACGCTTTCTCCACAGAGCAGCCCCCTCCTTCCTCTCAAGTCCACGGCCCCCTATCAGGCCGGAGGGGGGTCGGGGATCACCCGGGTAGAAGCGAGGGGGCGGGGCTCGAAGAGCCGGCCGAGGGCCCCCCGTTCCCGGCTCTGAGATCCCACCGACCGCCCTCGGGGCTGGGGCCCTCCGCCCGTCCCCCAACAAGTGCGGGCGGCGGGGGGGAGACCCAGGGCGTGCCTCGCCCCTCCCCCTCCCCCCTCCCCCGCCGACTCAAACAAAGGAGCCCCGGCGCGCGGTCGGGCCCAGGCGACGCCGCGCTCAGAGCGAGTGTCGGGCGCGCGCCCAGCCCAGGAGCGCGCAGGCCCCGCTGGCCCTCGCCGGGTTCGGCCCGGCTACCTGGGGTTACTGGAGTTCCAGTAGACGGGGTGGCGGAGGCCGGAGCCCCCTCGCAGAGGAGAGCCGAGGAGCGCGGCCCAGAGGACAGTCCGCAGCAGCGGCAGCAGCCGCATCGCCCCCGGGGTCCGGTCCGGTCTGGTCCGGCCGGTCCCGGCCCGCTTCGCAGTCGCCGCGAGAAAGGTACAAAGTGGAGGGGGTGGGGGTTGCGGGAAGGGGGTGGGGTGCGGAGCCCCAAGGTCACGCCTCCGAATAACTTTCCACCAATGGAAGCTCGTCCCCGCCTCTCCGCTCAGCACTAACTCTCGTTAACCCGCTGTGCGCCGCGGGGCGAGCGCGGGTCCAGCGCCTGAGGAGGCTCGGCCGCCCTGCGAGGCGGCGGGGAGGGGACGTGTCCCCCCACCTAGGTGCTATGTCCAGGGAGAGCCTGTCCTTAGTGTCTGCATTAGTGCCGGGTAGAGAGTCGTATTAGAAGTTTGGAAGATTTAAATTCGGACACATGCCCTTTACCCAGAAGTGAGGGTCTGGAGAGCATCAGCGAACACCGTCCAGCCTCCCTTTGTACCTCCAGGGAGAGCGAGGGGAAGGGACAGACCACCTCCTGCCTCCCGCCTGCCTCCCTTACGGCATTCTAGAGCCTTAAGTGGTGAGTTTGCTGCCCACCTTGGGGCACCTTTCCGCCCAGCACCTTCGTTCTGGGCTGGGGGCCCACACGGCCCCAATCTCTAAACGACATAATGAGGTGGTTGCGGCCTGTACAAAGCACCTTTGTTCCTGAGCCCTCAGGTGGGGGCGTACGAGGGGGAGGAGGCAGGTGCGCGGTCTTGGGATCTTGAGAGCCGCCGCCCCGCTCCGCCCTGGCTCCGTGGCTCTGAGAACACTAGCCAGATCTTTTCCCAGCCACTGGTCAGAGGGTGGGGACGGCGGGTCCATTGGCTTGGCCGGTTTGTCCAGAGCCGCCCCCAGAGGTCGCGCTGCATTGGATGAGGGCTTGGCGACTAAGGTGGTAGGGGCGTACAACCGCCTGTGGCACGCCGCGCGCCGTCCCAGACTGGGCAGGAGCCTCGAGCATCCCCGCGACACACGCCGACCCAGCCTGGGACGCTTGCCTTCCCTCTCCAGTCTACGTCTGAGGCAGCAGCGTCTCCTGGCGGCCAGACCTGGAACCGCAGTAGGGGCGACCCGACCTTCACAGAGCCAACTCGGAGGCGCTCCCCAGATAGCCAGTTTATTGCAACCGAGCAGAGACAGCTGTGCGCAACTCCCGCAGTCCCGTCTAAAACCCAGCTCCTCCCCAATCCCCGGCTGCAAATGAGTGGGCCGGTCCCCAGGGTGCCGCTCCACAGCACCCAGAGGTGCCTGTGTCTTCAGACGCCTGCACCGTCATGTCCATGCTCCAACTCCTTCAGTCTTTGAGGGGGATTCTAGGGGGCCGGTCGTCCTCTTTAAGTCCTAGGTCCGGTCTAGAGGCAGCGGAGCCTCAGGAGAGGTCAGAGGTAGAGCGAGGACGCAGCTGGGGGCGGTGGTGCAGGCCTGCGGTGTGGGAGACAGAGACAAAAGTCGAAGTCCAGCTTCCCAGGCCCTCTCACCTCACCCACCCATCCTCAGTGTCGGGTTCGCCTACCTAGAAGGTACCATGGGGGGAGGGATTCCAGCTCCTGTAATAGGCAGGTCACCCGAAGGGCGCCGGCCCTGGGGGTCAGCAGGCAGTGGCTTCTTCGGGAGTGGGGGCTTGGCAGGCCCCTGAGACAGAGAGAAGGCCAGTTTGAGAGGGGATGTCATGTTGCCCAAGCCCATCGCACTGGTGCTGGGGAACACCAGCGTGGGGGGCAGCACCAGAGACCAGCTTTGTATCCAAACAGACCTGTCACCATTAAAGAATCCACCTCAGGCACAGAGGACATCTTGCCACAACTGCTACAGGCCACACAGCCCTGGGTGGGGGAAGAGGCTGTGCCCTTTTCTACCCCCACTGTTACCTTTGGGTGCCTCACCACCGGGTCAGCGGGCAGAGGGCGGGTGGGGGGATTGGGTCGGTCAGCCAACTCAGCCTGAACAGAGAGAGGAGCAGTGGCTGGTGAGAGCACAGCCAGGGGTGGTGGGCATGCAGAGGTTCTCCCTAGGGGTTTAGGTCAACATGCAAAGTCAGCCAGGGGGCTGGAGAAAATGGGGACATGCACTAAAGTCTTGGATGCATGCCAGCAGATATCTGGGGGAGGAAGGCGTGTGACATTGTGATGTCCCTGGCCAGCTGCAGTCCTGCCACTGACCACCAGGTGGCGGCAGAAACCAAGGCAGGAGGCTCACCCTTCGCTGCTTCTGGGGTGAGTGTCTGAAGGCTCAGGAGCACCCTGGTCCCCTAATGAAGAGCACCACTGGCAGGGAACAGGGATGAGAGCTGCAGCTGGGCACCAAGCCTCCCACCTGCCCTGGGCAAGGGTGGGTCTGGCCCAGATTTACCTGGAGTCTCTTGGGCACAGGGTCAGGAGGCAGCGGCCTGGAGGGGGGAGCCGGAAAGCCGGAAAGAGCACTAGCCTGCTAAGAGAGCAGGAGAAGCAGACAGCACAGGGGAGGGGGGAGCAGAAAGACAGATGTGGGCAGAGAGGGGTTAGTGCCCAAGGAGGGGCAGCTAGGCCCAGGGGTGGGAGGGGGAGGCTATGCATGGTTATTCAGTTGCATGCAGAATGGTGAAAAGTGGTGGCGGGGGCACACACATCCTCCTGTCATCAGACCCAGTGGACTGGGGCAGCGGCACTCACCGGCCCTTCTACACATGGTCACCTGGGTGTCCTCGGGTCCTAGTACACTGAAGGCCATTCTGAGTACCACCACCCTTGCCCTGAGGATCCACTGCCCGGAGCACCGGTAGACCCACCTCTCAAAGCCACCAGCTTGGCCAGCTCAAAGAGCTCAGCAGACCCTCCTCTAGGTGACTGCCCCTCCCCACTCCGGGCTGGCTGTACTCTGCTTCTCTCCTGTAGCCAGGGGGAGGGAAGGCTGGCCCTGACTTCTTTGATTGACTTTTGGGCCTATTAATCTAAAGCTGTCAATACCCCACTCCAGCCCCCAGGGCCCAAGCTGGATGCCTGGCCAAGGAGGCCCCCTCTCTCCCCTGGCATCCTGGACTCACCTTGGCGCCTGGCATCAGCAGGGCCCTCTGCGGGGGTCCTGGACGTTCTGGGGGACCAGACTGGGCTGCTCTGAGAAAGGCAAGGAGGGAGAGGTTCAGCTTCAGACCCAGTTTTCCACCCACACACGACTCAAGTCAGGTTAACCGTTTGCAGCCCCTTGGGTGAGCCTGTGTGTTGTTTTGGTCAAATCAAGGGTAGGGAAGAAATAGCCTGAGGCTAGGAGACCTAGGCATCCTAGCTGCCCCACGTGGTCTACGTGAGGTGAGGTGTCACAGGGCATATAGGGGAGGGAGGCAAGTGGATTGTGCTGCAGAACCAGGTGGCGGGTGTTGTAGGAAATGGGGCTCAAGAACTGTCCTCCACAGAGCTGTGGAGGGAGCTGGTAGCAGGGAGACTGGTACCTGTATTGGCAGCTGGGTCCCTTGAGCTGGCAGAGTCGCTGGCGCAGGCGTGCACGGTGCCAGTAGCTGGCACCGAGCAGCACCAGGACCAGCAACAACAGGAGGCTGAGGAGCAGCCCTGTGGTCAGGGAGCCTGTCGCTGCAGGTAGAGGATGGGTTGAAGGTTAACAGGGATAAGTGCTACCCCCCGGGGAGGCCACGGGGAGAAAGTGAAGGGGTCAGGGGCCACAGAGAACCAGGAACTAACAGAGGAGGGATCAGAAAAAGAGGGGGAAAGGAAAAGGCTGGCCTTCTTGCATTCCCAGCAGCCCCGCCCTGCCCATGCTACCTCTGCTCTGCGTGGCGCAGTCAGGGGGTGCCCAGCCTGCCTCGCAGTGGCAGTGCCTGTTGCTGTCACAGACCTAGGAAGTGGGGGATGAGCAATGAGGGGCCCTGCACTCTAGGGCCACATTTCCCTGTCCCTAGCTTTTCCAGATCTCAGAGGTGCGCAACTGGAAGATGTGCGGGGATGATGAGTGGAGAGAGCCAGAGCCATGGAGAGTGGGACTCTCTCTGGAGGGAATTAGACTGCACTAAATGCTGAGTACCTCCGTTGTGCAGCCCCTTTGTTGGATGCTTACGCTCATCCCCCAGGAAGTGGGGACTAGTATCATGCCCATTGGACAGATGAGGAAACTGAGCGCTGAGAGATTAGTGACCTGCCGTGTCACACTGCTAGGCAGAGCTAGGATTAGAAGCCAGGTATGACTGTTTCTAAAGCTCATCGTCCTTTCCCTCCCTGGAGGCTCCTTGCTCCCCATCCATTTCCCCCATGCCAGCTTACCCCATGCCCATGGCATCTGCTTCGACATTCCTGTGCTCCCAGGAGGTCCACTGGTTGGCACTGATGGTCTATGCACACCTGCCCAATAGGGACGGAAGAACAAAACCACATTTTCGCAGAGCTTTACTGGCACTGGGAGGCCAACTGGGCTGAGGTGACATCACGTCTTCACAGATGGGGAAACCAAGGCTCCAAGGATGACAGGACTTGGATCAATCTGATAGAAAACTCTGAGCTCGCCTCAGAGTCTGCGCCTTCTCACTGGTAGATGGCAAGGCCTGGGCACTGCCTGCCAGGACTCAGATTAACTTTCCCACCCAGTCTGGCCCACCCAGGCTGCTCACCAGGCCAGGGCCACAGGCTGTGCCAGGCAGCGCCAGGAGTGGCTGGGCCACATCATCGCCCAGGTCCAGGTGTACCAGGCTGCAATTCTGCTGGGTCCTGTTGGCTTCCAGTGTCTCCCAGAGTAGATCCCGGGCTGAGCCCAGCAGAGGCTGGGCCCTGCCCCCTTGGCACTGCAGCTGCCCACAAATGACATCTCTGGGGTGAGTTAGGAGGCACAGGGTGAGTGGGAGGGGGACTGAGGCTCCCACAGACCCAAAGGAGGAGTTAGGATTCCTCACTTACCTAGGGGCACAGGACACGTAGCTGCCATTAGGGCTACGCCCACAGTTCCCAAAGACATCCCCCCGGGTATTGGCAGTGTGGAGGCAAAGTGGTGTGGCGGGCTGGGCCCCAGGGCCCCAAAGAGCCTGGCACTGCTGGGCATAGGAGGTGCAACGCCCTTGCATGCACACAGACTGCCCGTCACCACATGGCTCGCCGTCCCCCAGACTGACATCGGGAGGGCACTGGGAGCTGTCCCCTAGGCAGAATTCGGGCAAGTCACAGTCACCTCTGGTGGGGCGGCATTGCCATCCAGCTGGACGCAGCTGTGGAGGGTGGATGAGCATCAGTGTGGGTGCCAGGCAAACCCAGCTAGACCCTGGAAGTCACAGTGATCCTTCCCACCCAGGCTCCTGGCAGGTAAGCTCTGGGTGGTCATTCTGGTCTGTGCCCACCTGGCAATTTTGACAACAGGGCCCATCAGATGCACACTGGGCCCCAGGCCTTAGCTGGCAGGTGAAGTAATCACAGCAGGGATCAGTGCAGTCCTGAGGGTAGTGGCACAGAGAGAGGAGGTCAGAGCAGATGGGGGCTCAAAGCCTCCCACCCTCTTCCCAGAGCCTAAGCTCCAAGATGCCCACAGCCACACAAGTAGCAGCTATAGCTCAACAACCCACTGCTGTCCCGACTGCAGAGAAGTCAGGAAAGGCCAAGAGGACCTTACAACGAGAGGGCTCAGGAGGCTTAGAGAGGGCTAGTGGGGGCACAGAAATGAATGTGGCAAAGCTTGGGTTGAGGGGCTCACATCTGGGAAGCCACAGTCACACTGCTCGCCCGGGTCCACAAACATATTTCCGCAGATGCTGGCCATAGAGGGCAGGCTGGACAGCCGTTCAAAGAGGCAGCTGCCCATCCCATCCAGGAGGGCTTTCTCCAGGGCCTGTCGACTGCAGTTGCTGAAATTCAGCCCTGGCAAGAAGCTGGGGAGGGCAGCAGAGAAGGTTGGGGCTAAGACCACACCTTACCTGCTGCTTCATTCCCCCTGCACATCTGCAGACACTCACTCTGTGGAGGCCTCCATGATGCAGCTCTTGGCTGGGGCTGGACCTGGACAGGGGCAACTGTTCCCAGGGGAGTCATGGTCCAGCCCCAGGCTGTGGCCCAACTCGTGGGCTATGGAAGAGGCGACTCCCAGGATGCTGGTGGAGTGGTCCTGTTATTGGGGAGAGGATACCTCAGGTCCAGCACCAACCTAATGGCTGTTCTCTCCTCATCTGGCCTCCTGGGCAGGTATTGCCTCCCTCCTCAATTGCTTCTGCAGTAGGAATAGAGCCCAGGCCTGAGTGGCAGGAAACCTGGGTTCTAGCTCAGCAATGGCCCTCTTCCCAAGCCCCAGTCCCCCAGCATAGCCCTGGGAGATTACCTCTGTTCTTTGGGCCTCAGGTGCCCACCCCTCCCCCAAGAAATGGAATGACTTCAGAGGTGAAGACTGTACACTTGGTGCCCAGCCCTGGTGAGGGGACCCGGATGGTAGGGCCTTATCACCAAATAGCCTCCCAGCTTTAGGACTGGGTAACTTTGTAGGAGGTTCAGTGAATAAATGACACCACAGTTGGGAGGAACTGAATTGGAATGGGGAAAAGACCTGGAAATAGCTTACCATGTTTACACCTCCCGAGAAGTCAGGAGAACAGATGGAGTTCTGAATGGCCATTCCCACCACAGGCCCGGAGAAAGCAGTAGCACTGTAGGATCCAGAGGTGAAAGGTCAAGGCCAAAGGCTTAGGTGGCCAAGGCTTCAGGGCCTCTGGCAGGGAGGTGTAGGGTATGGAATTTGCCAGGAAGGAATGGAGCAGGGTTGCTGGCTGAACCTGGGGCCTTACGTCACCAGCTGTGCACTGTCATGAGGCAGTCGAGGCAGCAAGTCTGTTCGGCGCCAGCGGAGAAAGTTGTCTAGCGTGACACCTGGGTCCAGGCTTATCTCCACCAGGTCGCGCTGGGTCCAGGCCTCCAGGCCCACTAGTGCCACCCGTACATTCAGGGGCTGGAAGAACTGAATACAAACTAGGGCTCAGGAGAGGGGTTCCCATCAACGGGGGACTATAAAGGGGCTGTCCCATCCAATACCGTGTCCAGGAGGACAGCCACTTCCAGTGTACGGTTCAGCAGGCGCTGGAAATCTGGGTACCTCTGGACCTGTGTATCAAAAGAGGGGGACCATAAAAGGCAGCAGGGCAGGCAGGGTTGGGGGAGCACACACAGGGGTCAGCAAGTTTACCTCAGAATGATCAGCCACAATCACCAGTTCAACGATCTTGGTCTCTGACACCACATCCCGCCTCCACTGTGGACAAGAAGGAGCGTTAGGCGCCCTGCCATTTCCTGCCAGCAGCCAGATAGGGCTGACCATGCTGTGTCCACTCCCACCCTGCTGGCCCAACAGGGAGTGAAGAACCCATTTTACAGATGAACCACTGAGAGCCTGAGAGGCCAGGGACTTGTCCACGCTGGACCAAGAAGTATTAACAAAACTGGGAATTGAGCTCTGCTTTTCTGGCTCCAAATTCGGTGCTTTTCCCAAAATTTAAAAGAAATAATATAGTCAACACCTTCAAACACTTACCATATATCAGATGCAGATATAAGTACTTTACATACACACTGATTCATTTAACCTTCACAGCCATGTATAAGGTCAGTAGTTGTATTTTTTTTTTAAAGATTTATTTATGCATATAAGGACTGGCCAGAGGTGGGGGGATGGGGGGGTGAGAGGATTCACCAGAGACAGAGTGGGGAGAACAGGCGGACTGACTGAAATATACTGCTGAGGGGAGCAGTGGGCGAGACAGGAGAGGTCTGCTGTGCCATGTGGGTAGCTCCCTGGCCGGCTGGGGATTGAAATCATGCTGCAGAGGCTATAAACAGCTTCATTGTGCTGTACTTAACCCTTTGTACCACCAGGGAGGCCCAAGGTCAGTAGTTTTATTATCCCCATTTTATAAATTAGGCTTTTGTGCCTTTATGATCAGTAACTATTTTTATACCTAAGTGAGAGCTCTCTGCATCTGCGATCATAGACATGAGGAGTTTGGGTCAAGCATCTGCATTTAAATTCTGGATATACCTTTAGTAGCTGAATGACTTAGGGCAAGTTATTTAACTTCTCTAAGCCAGTTTTCTCACTTAAAAACAGCTATTGATAGCACCTACATCCTGGGTGCTAGGAAGAGTAAAGGAGACAGTGTTTAGCTGCCTTTGGAGTGGCAGAGTGATAGGCTGAGGCCTGGGGGGTGGTGGAGGGGTGTCTGTGATAAGGCCACACCCCAACCTTCCTGCTTCCAGAGGCAGTTAAGCATAGTGCTCAAGCTGCAAACCTCCAGGTTATCTGGGTTCCATCTGGTCTATACTACACACTAGCTGTGTGACTGTGGGCAAGCATGTCCATGGAAACGCTCCATGAGCAGGAGCTGTGATTCTGTGAACAAACAGCTCTGAGGGTCCGAAGGGTGGCCTGCCAGACAACCAAAGCCCAGCTGTCCTGCCATCTATCCTTACCCGGTGCACAAGGTGCTGTCCCAGGGGCCGAGCTGGTGGGGCCTGAGCAGGCACACGGGCATGCCTGCTCAGGGCACAAGTGTGATGTGGCAGGAGGTCTTGGATCCGGGAGATCATGGGATGGCCCTGAAGGTCCCCAGGCCCCAGCTCGAGGGTATAGCTTCTCTCTGGGGACAGTATCACCAAGCCCCTAGGAAAGATGCAGAAAGTCAAAACCTTCTTCAGCTCATGCACCCTCACTCTCTTCATTTTGACAGAATCTGCCCCTGTACCTGAGCCCAGAGCAGGTACAGATGGAGGCCCAGGAATCTGCATGGCCCTGCACCCCTCCCTGGTAGCAGCAGTTCTCCTATAGCAGAGAAACGTCAGTGCTGACTTAAAGGATAGATCAGGATTTGAACCCAGGGGGCTAGCCTGACAGGAAAGAGATGCATTGCCCTCCCACATTTTCCAGGGATGGCACCCTCCAGTTGCTCCCTCCCTGCTTCCCTCAGGCCAGCAGCTCAGCACAGCAGGGCCTGACTCACCAGAGTGTGTCCTTCACTGACCACTCTGGTGCCATCAGGCTGGTACCATACCAGGGTTGGGCGGCCTGGGACTAGCTCCCTGCGGGATGAAGAACGAGTAGGGCAGCATCAGCTGCCTCCAGGGTGGCAGAGTGATGGGCTGAGGCCTGGGGGTGATGGAGGGATGTCTGGGATCAGGCCACACCCCAACCTTCCTGCTTCCAGAGGCAGCTAAGCATAGTGCTCAAAAGCCGCAAACCTCCGGGTTATCTGAGTCCATCTGGTTTTTACCACTCACAAGCTCTGTGACCGTGGGCGAGCTTTTTAACCTCTCTGTGTCTTGATGCCTTCATAAAGATAAGGACAGTAATAATATATAATAGTATCTATCTTGTAGGGTAGTTGTTAGGATTAAGTGAATTCAAGTACCTGGCAAGGAGCAAATGTTATATAAGTTGTTAGCCATGTTATTATTATCACCACCACTATCATTATTACCTATTCAGTAGCAGCTCCAGGATATGACTCTCACCATCCAATTCCAATTTGATCCGAAAGGCCTCAGGCAGACTGGTCTGTGGGCACCAGAGGGTACGTCACCTCCCTGGCCCTGTCAGAAACTCCTATCCTCTCTAACACAAAACCTCAGGCTCTTAGGAGAGCGCCAGTGATTAGATCACTGGTGGGAGGATCCCAAGAGAGGGGCCAGGAAGCCCTGCCTGGCCTGGGGCATTGTTCTAGGGGTTTGTGTGGGGAGGTCAAGGAAGGTATCTGAGCCTCCCCTTCTCAGCTTCCTGTCCAGAGAGGAAGCTCATGGAGGACCTAGTGAGGCCCCAGCCCTTCCTCTGACTCAGCTTTAGAATTGGGCAAGGGGTGGGGGGGCATTTGGTCAAGCATTGACCCTCTCCAGGTCCACCCACTGAGAAAACCTGAGACCAAGAAAGCAGTTGACCTCAGAATTTCCCCAGTGGCAGTAGATGCATTAGGTGGGGCTGAAGCACACAGATGTGTGTGTAGAGAGGGGAGAGGGAGATAAGTGAAGCCAGGTGTTGGGCTGTGCTGTCTCTCAGCCAGGCTTTGCCTTGGGACACCTGATTATATGGCATTAGGATGGTGGGTGGTGTATTTCTTTACCAGAGGGCAGAGGGAGGCTCACCTGAAGCACCTCCACTAGGCTGAGAGCAAAGTTGTCCTGAAGAGTCTGGGGATCCAAGAACCCACTCAGGCCCCCCTCTGGTCTTGTCTGTGCCTCCTCGGTGCCATCTGCAGGGTACCCAGGACACCCCAAGTGAATACCGAGAGAATCAACACCAGGACTAGGGATGGCTGGTGCCTTCTGACCCACTGCTCCCAGCACATCAAGGCCCTTTCACCTGACAGACTCCTTCATTGCATCTGGGACTTAGAGGAGAATACTGGGGTGTGTGTGTGTGTGTGTGTGTGTGTGTGTGTGTGTGTGTCTCCAATTTAGTGCTTTCATCCCACCAGCCTATCCACAAATACCAGGAGAAAGAAATTCAGCTTGCCCAGTCTGTGGTACCTCCCTGTCCCCCCTCAGGCCAACGATAGGTTCTTTCAGGAACCCTCCCCCTGGTCCACTCCCTCGCAGTCAGCCCCCCCAGAAACGCCCCCCCCCTTCTCTGGACTTGGCCCAGTCCTGTGGCCTTGTGCCCACTCACCCTCCCCTTCCCTCACTTCGGTGATGGCGGGAACGCCCATTTCTGGGTGAGCAGTGCAAACACACTCCTCCCTAAACACCCCTCAGGCCCGGCCAGGCACACCCGCTACCCACAGTCCCTGCTTCCTCTCGGAGCCCCCCCCCCCCACAAATGCCCTTCTCCGGACACTCCACCCCCTCCTCCCGCCTGCCCTCTCGGCCCAGCCCAAGACAGCGGCGGGAAGTGAAAGTTCCAAGGAGGAGTTGGTGTCCCAGCCTCTCCCGGTCAGTTCTCTCCTCTCCCGGCTCCTCCCGCTCAGCCTGGTTCTGGCGGCATCCGCACGGGGTGAGCGGTGCCCGGCCGCTCAGGCCTGGGGTGAGCGCCCAGGAAGAATCGTCTTCGCCGAACCCCACGAGTCGTGCCCACTCGGGCCCTGGCACCGGGTGGAGCGTCAGCTAGGCCCCAGCGGCGGAGGCGCCGTGCTCAGGAGCAGCGGCCCGCGCCCACGGTCGTGAGGGGCGCCGGGCCGGGCCCGCGGGCGCCTGGTACCCGAGTCCCAAAGCGTCTGTGCCGGGAACGTTCGCGCGAGCGCGCCGGCATCCCCCTCCCGCGCCCGCCTCGCCGGCGTCCAGCCGCCTGGCCTCCGGCCCGGGGCAGCGGGCCAGTGCGGGCCGCGTCCTGACTGGGGTCTCCCAGGGTCTCCGGACCCGGCGCCCCCAGCGCCTCCCGACTCCCCGCACCCCCTCCGTCCCCGGCCCCCCACCCCCGCCCGGCACTCACCTCTGTTCGGGAGCGGCCGGGAGGGCAGAGGGCTGCCCGCGCCCAGGAGCCCCAGGGCCCAGAGCAGCGCCAGCCGCATGGCCGCGGAGCCCGGGGCTGGGCTGGGCGAGGGCAGCAGGTGCCGGGCGGTGCTGGGAGAAGTCGCGGCGGCCGGTCTGTTCCGCTCACCCCGGCGCGCGGCGCCGCCGCCAGGCCCCGCCCCGCCCCCCACCCGCCGGAGTCAGCCCCGCCCCCGCCCCCGCCGCGCCCCGCCCGCGCCGGCCGCCGGGTCCCGAGGAGGCGGGGACCCGGCCCGCGACCCCGGCTCCGCGGGCGCTGCTGGGCCCCGCCGCGTTCCGGCCGCCGCGCGAGGTGGCAGCCCAGAACCAGTCTGACCCGCTCGGGCTCTCTGGGTCCGTACCCCTCGCTGACAGCTTTGCTCACGGCCGCGGCCCCCCCTGCAGAGGCGGGCGAGCCGGGCCCCGGCTGCGGGGCCGGCAGCTCGGAGCCCCCCCTCCCGCGGACCCCTGCACGTCGCGGCGGCAGGGATGCACCACGCTTTTATTAGCCAGGAGGGCGCGGGCTGCGAGGCGAGCCGTGTGCCCTTCACTCCGCGTAGGTAGCGTCTTCGTCGCTGTCGCCGTAGGCGGGGGAGGACAGCTCCGGGGGCGTGCACACCGGACACCGCTGCCGCATGTCGGCCCAGCACGTCGGGCAGTACACGGTCTCGCAGCCCGGGGTCGGGCACACGTAGGACTTCGGCGTCTCGGCGGCATCGCACACCACGCAGCGCCGGCCCAGCCAGCGGCGCAGGAGCGGGCAGCGGCCGTGCAGGGTTTCGACCAGGTGGTGGCGCTGTTGGGAAGCGAGGAGGGTTTAGAGCCCGTTAGGGAGCGAGTGGGGAATGGAGGGGTTCAGGGCAACTGTACAGCACTTTTTTTTTTTTTTTTTTTTGGTGGGACCCTCGCCGGTGGCCGGGGATCGAACTGGCGCTACAGAGGCTGCGGGCAGCCTCGCAACCCAGCGCTCAACCGCTGTGCCACCAGGGGAGGCCCAACTGTACAGCACTTCTAATCCAGTATATCTAGGCCTGACAATGTCACCTGTTTGGAGGAAGCTGGATTGGGCAGAGATGACCCCTGAAGGACAAGGGTACTATGGAAGTGGGTTCTAGAGAGCCTCTGATCCCCACTTCCACGATGGAGAGGGGAGGATGCAGCTGGACTCAGCCCCACTAGTAACAGCAACAACCATCATTTGCACTTTCCCATAAATCAGTCTTATGTTGTTCTCATTTAAGATGGGGCTGAGAAGTGATTAGGGTAAATAAGATATCACTATTGTGTCCCCCACTTTGCAAATGAGAAAGATGAAGCTCATAAAAGTTAAGTGACTTTCCCATAGGCACACAGATAATAAACAAACCTGGCTGGACCCAGGTACCCTGATTCCAAATCCCAAGCCTGGTTCCTTATGCTCCCCACTACATGCACAATTGCCAGGAATGTTTCTCCACAAGCCGCTTTACCTGGTCACTCTTTGTTCAAGAAATTTCACCCCACTGCCTGCCAAAAGTCTAAACTCGTAGACTTGGTCTTCAGGGCCTTCCATAATCTGGTCCTTTTCTGGCCTCTGCTCTCACCCCTTCCTGAATGTTGCATCCTCTCTGCCAGTTGCTTCTTAAACTAGCCGTGGCGTTTGGTATTATTCCCTTTGGACTCTTGAGTCTTTGCACATCCTATTCCCTCTACTTGGAAAGAATACCCTTCACATATCCATCCATCTGCCCATCAAAATTCAGTTATTTCAGAACCAGACCATGGGTATTTTCATTAGACATTCACTCAGCCCCTATTGTGCATCGGGGGGGGGGGGGGGTAAGGAATCGATGCGGGGGGGGGGGAAGTTAAGCAAGCACAGTCTCTTGTTTTTATGAGTTTGGTTAAGGTTGATTAAATGAAAATTGGATGCCACTCTAAAATATATATATATATATATATATATATATATAAAATGCTGGGCTATGACCTAGGAAACTAGGTAAACTTACTCAATTTCTACACTAACCACATAAGGAAGATATTGTTATTATCATCTCTTTCTCAAGTGAGAAAACCAAAGCTTGCTGAGGTGGTCACTTGCCTAGGGTCACACAATAACTACTAATGCAAGTAGAGAACTTACTGCATGCCTGCAACATGAGAATGAAACTCATTCAGCCCTCACAACAACCAGTGGGAGTCATTCATTCCACTTTACAGAAGGGAAAAATCAAGGCACAGCATTTTAGTAGTGCTCAAGATCACACACTTGTCAGACAATAAGGGGAGGAGCCAGGACTCAAACACAGGCCCTCTGGCTCCAGAGCCCCACACCAGACCCATCTACACCATTCTCTAGAGAGCAGGCCTTCCAGATCTGTCCAACTCCCCTATTTGTCGGAGGAAGTAACTGGTGTGGTGATGACCATGGCTAAGGTCACACTGCAGCTTAATGTGGTAGTGTGGACTGGAACTTGGCTCTTCTGACTCCATGCTCTTTCCGTATAATTCCTGCCCCCCAGGCTGCCTGTCCTGCTCCTCTGAATTGTACTGAGTTTCTGATCCGCAGCCCTCCAGTAGAACTTGTGGCTTCGCCTTGGGCTCTGTATTCCTGATAAATCCCTCTTATTTTCCTTTGAGCAGGCTGTCAAATCTGCCAGCATCTCCATGATCCACTAGGCTGGGCTGAATCTTGGATACAGAGATGGCCACGGTCCTAATCTCCAAATGTGGGACCATAGGTGACCTTAACATGCAGGGGCTCGCTGAGCCCCTGTAAGCCTGGGACCTTGGTGGATGCTAGATAGACTGGAGGGAGATGCCTCTCCCCCAGTTGCTGGGTCAGTTCTTGGACCCAGCAAGCGTGGGCCTGGACTCACTTGAGCGCTCCGCTTTCGTGCCCGCCTTATGATGGCAGCTGTCCTCACTTGGGTGAAGGCTGCTCTCTTCCTTAGCAGCTCATTGTAGAGGAACAGAATCCGCTTCTTTTCTCTCTGGGGCCAGGGAGAGGGGGCCAGTGATAGTCACAATGCTGAGGAAGCAGGTCTCCCCTAAAGATGGGGTTGGGGTAGGGAGTGGGGTGAGGATGGGCCTGCGTATGCATGTGTAGGGGTGGAGAGGTCTGGGGAGGGGCGCACCTTGGGGAAGAAGAAGGCTGAGATAACCCTCCGGAGCCGGTAGCCGAAAGCCTGCAACAGGCAGAGACACAGCAGCAGGCCAATGGGTAGCGCAGCCCTGAAATAGGCCTTGGTGTCCAGGCGCACGGGCTGGGGCAGGCAGACTGAGGGCAGGGGCAGGCAGGTGAGGATCCTGGCCAGGACCAGAGGAAGGCCAGTGCTGCCTGGTAGAACTCCCCATCCCAGCGGGGTGGCCCTGGTCTGCCTGCCTCTTGCCCTGTAGAGCTGCACCATCAGTACTGTGTCCCTTAGACCTGGGACTGCTCAACCTGGCACTGAGACAGAAAATGTCTGTTATGACAGAAAGTTCTGTTGGACAGCGCTGCTCCTGAGGGCTGGGACACTCTCTAGGCTCCTGTGACCCAGACTGTCGCTCTCCTGCTCCACAAGCCTGACTGCTGTTTCTTGCTCTGCTCTCCTTAAGCAGAGCAATCTGACTCGCAGCTCTCTACACTCAAGGCCAGCCCCCAACTCTTTGCTTTGGAAAGACCCTTGCCCCCAGCCCTCAATTTCTCCAATCCAGATTTCCAGCACCACTCACGTGTGTTACTCATTTCCATTTGTGTCTCGGAGGAGGAGTTCAGGGCCCCAATAGTCTTCCGAAGAATCCGGGCAAGCATGGAGTCTCCCCCGACCTTCACCTCCAATTTATGACTGCCTGAGGCCAGGATAGATATGGTGGGGTCAGGAAAGAGAGGGAGGGAAGGGGATGAGACAAGAGAGGCTCTGGATGTGGGGGAGAAGCTCAGGCATAGAAATATTCCTGAGCTGAGCAGGACTCTCTGGGATTCACTAAACACTACCCCCACTATTGGAGATGAAAAGGTTGGGGGAGGTCCCCACTGACAGCTGTCAGGTTACAGGATTGCGATTAGACCCTGAAAGACAGGGAGGACCTGAGACACAGAAGGAGGTGACAAAATGGAAAGAGTTGGGGTGGGAGTTCTGGGAGGGGTGGGGAGTCTCCTAGGCATGGGGCCTGGGGTGAGGGGAGTGTGGGCTCACTTTGGAAGGAATACTGCAGGAAGGAGTGCTGGCGGATGGTGTCAAAGATGGAGAAGAGCGCCCAGTCCAGGACGCAAAGCAGCAGCAGCAGCAGCAGGACAGGCACCGTCTCTAATAGCTCCCTGCCCTGCCCAGGAGCGGCAGGATGGAACTAGGGGTGCAGGGCCTGGTGTGGGGCCACCAACACCTCTGCCCTCCACCCCTCAGGTCTCTGTCTATAGTGGGTTCCTGGGGGCTTGCCCCATGCCATCCTCACCATATTTTTCATTTCCGTGGCCTGGATAGCAGGTTTGAGGGGGAAAATGACGGTTTTCTCCTCCACTTTGCGGAGTGGTAGCAGAGTCTCTTTGCCCTGGAAAAATAGCCACACCTTGAGGAAAGCAAGGGGCCCCTCCTCTTTCCCTTTCCCCAACTAGAGCGTGAGGGTGCACAGCAGGCATTTAGGTTAGGGCTGGGCTCACACACCAGCTTTTTCCTGCGTTCATCAATCTGACAGAAGTAGGTGCTGATATAGATGTTGTCGAAGCGAATGTCCTCATTATAGCTGTCCATATAGGTGAAGCACCTGTGGACATAACCGGCCCCACCTCAATCATACGCTTTCTAGAGCACGTCATCCAGCCCAACAGTCGATTGCTCTTGCACCAGTTATGTCCTAGGAGAAGACCCCACCCTGTCCTCCGGCAGCCCAGGGTCCTTTGAAAGACAGACCTGCGACAGATGAGACCCGGCAGAGGTGCTGGAGGGAGGGTCATGCAAGTGCATGTGTGTGTGAGGCGCCTCTTGCAGAGTACAGAGCAAGCAGAGGAGACAGCAGGAGCGAATGCACAGAGACAAAAGCCTCTTAAGGCCGGAGTCACCTGACCTTGTTCTGACCCCCACATCTACCTCTCAGTTCCTGCCTCTCTGGTGAGCCCACATACATCTCCTGGAGGTCACCTCAAGCAAAACCCATGCCCGACCCCCCTTCCCCTTTCCCCTGATGCACTCTGAGTGTACCAGTGCTTTCTGTGTGTGCGCGCACGCGCACGTGCATGCCAGTATGAGTGAGCCTAAATCGCTCTCTGTGTATTTCCCGAAGTCTCATTTTCCTGGGGGAAAATGTTAATTGTTGGAAATGTGTTTAAAACTGTAACATTACATTAAATAAGCTCTGTAAACTGTGAAAGTTAAGTTCCAATGCTGTTGGTTCTGGGACCCTGTAAAAATCCACATCTTTGCCTGTAAGAGAGAGATAACTACAAGTAGAAAGGCTGCGAGCGCCCCCTTGTGGAGAGACCTACAGCTGCTGTGTCTGGTCTCCTGAGTCTGGGTCCTGCCCTCTTGCCAGCTTTGCCCCTTCAGCGAGTGACCTCAACCAGGTTGAAAGCCCGGAAGTGGCTTTGACTCTGTGCCTCCTTCCTTCCCTCCCCAGGCTGGCTCTGAGACCTGCTACCCTTTTCCCCTTCCTCCATGCATCTCGGTCCAACTTCCTGCCACGCCCCACTCTGACTTACCCTGGCCTGCAGCCCCTGTCCATCCTGTAATCATCAGGGCTTTCCAGACTGTTCTGGCCATGCTAACTTCAGCCCAGTCCTCCACCCCAACCTCTGCCATCCACATCCCACAGATGCTGGGGTCCTCCTCCAAGAGAACAGCCTCCTTCTCCTTGACCACAGCTCCCTATCCGTAGCCCTTACAGCCCAGTTGTGGCCCTTCCAGGGGCGCTGCCTCAGCTCCCACACCTGTCATGAGAGCCAATCCTTAGTACAGCCCCTGAACCACCTCTGTTTTATGCCTCCCCTACACCAAGAGCTTCCTGCGGACAAGAATATGCCCCTTCCACCTCTGTCCTCCCACGGGACCCTGGGGACACACGTAACCACTCACTTGCAGTCATTCTAGGTCCCACAAATTTGCAGACTGAGTGAGAGCCCCTGCAGCTGCCCTTGCCCATCCCCTGCCCATCTCAGGCATGTGGGGGTGGAGACAGGAAATGGAGGGTCCAGAGGTCAGCAGGGAAACAGAGTGAGGCCGGGACAGCCCAGCTGGACGCCAGGCTGGGTGGGGTTAGGGACTTTGGTCCAAATGGAGGGAAAGTAGCTGCCAACGCAGCAGGCGGGAGAAAATGAAAGCAGAATTGAACGATAAAAATGGCACAAAGTCAGAGCCAAGGGGAATATGAAGGGCAAGAAAAAAAATCAAAAGTCAAAGCAAAAAGTAAAAAAGTCAACGTTGGGATAAAGGCTGGAAGAAGGTAGATAAATGAAGACAGTTGCCCTTTTAAGGTGTTGGGGACATGGGTAGCATTTCTCCTGACAAAACGTCCCCGTTTCCTTTACTTTGCGTAAGCAAGGAGCTCAACTTGATAAAAAGGCAGAGTTACAGACACAAGAAGATTCATGTTCAGGTTTGGAAGGGGGAGGGGCTGTGCTTCTGTCTCCTGGTGCCCCCCTCACCCCCACCCTGGGCAGGGCTCAACCCCAAAGCAGCAGGGGCGGGGTGGGGTGGGGCGGGGCGGGGGGGGGGGTGCGGGTGGCTCACGCTCGCAGGACCAGCAGGAAGGTGCAGGAGAGCAGTGCGCGCAGCAGCCCCAGGGACCACTCCAGCTGGGCCTCCTGGCGTCTCACGTAGTCGCCCACCTCGGTGCTCACATCTTCCCAGTTTGGGCTGGTGCCCACCAGCACAGCCTGCTTCTCTTCCTGGTGGGGGGTTCAGTGTCCTGTTGCCTCCTCCCACCCCGGACCCAGAGTCTCCGTGCAGGCTCCTCCCGGGGCCCCCTGACTCTCTCAGCAGTTACTGCTTTGGGCTGGGCTCCACCCTCCTTGACATAGCACCCCTGTGCCTAGTATCACCCCCGATTTTCCATTCTGTCCCAAGGAAAGATCGATAGGCTCCCTGCTCTCTCACCCCCAAGCCCCCTCCCCCCATTGTCACCCGGTGTCAACCCCTCCTTGACCCTGCCCTCACTACTTGGCCAGGCCCTCTCACCTGCCCTTCCTCATGCCCTCCCCACCACCCAAGCCCCTGCCTCCTACCTTGATGTCAATAGTGGCTGAAAATTCCTCATCCAGGCCATGAATCGACCGGTTGAGGGAGTCATAGGTCTGCCCAAAGTTGCCTTCTACTGGGATGCGACTGCGGCACCAAATCTCCATCACTGTGGGCAGTGGGGCCAGGTCAGGGGCCCCCCACAACCTCCTGCCAGCCTCCCCAACCTTGATCTTCTTTGTTCTGTTTTTATCTCTCTGCCCATGACTTTCTACCATGGTGGGTCTTCCCACACCCACTTTCCTTACATGCCTGTTCCCAGAACAGAGCCTGCTCGTCCCCAGTCCCCATCATTTCACATGTCTACGACCAGAATAATAATAACCAACATTTAGCAATTTATAGTGCCAGTTCTGTTACCTGCTTCACATTATTATCTCCCTAAATCCTCAAAAACTCCTAATGAGATAAGCACTATTATGCCGTCATTGTGTTGACTCAAACTCAGAGCTGGGGTCACAGAACAGTCAGTGGAGGGGCCAGGCTTAGAGGGTGCCGAGTTCTACACTCTCCTGCCCCCACACCTACCAGTGGTCCCCAAGGATTCACTCTCTACCCTCGGTGCACCCCACCCTTCTGCTGCTGTGCTGACCCTTGGCAATGTCACAGAAGAACTTGAACTTCATGGGAAGGCAGAGCAGGAAGTTGAAGAGCGGGACCCCGATGCGCTGCATGCACTGTTTATGCTTTTGGTTAAACCAATTATGGCAGCTGGAGATGGCCTTGCTCACCACATCTGCGGGAAGGGGCAAAGGGCCTGAGCTCCCCACGTCTGGCCCTGGAGCCCCACCCCCCCCACTCCCGCCCTGCCCCCGGACACTCCTCACAGGAGCAGCGCAGCTTGGTTTTGAGCTCGTACATCTTCTGAGTGGAGAGGCGGGCTCGGAGGGGCTGTGCCCTGTGGCCTGTCTCCTGTGAGCCCACGGCGTCCTCTGACCTGTAGCCCACCTCACCTTTCACCTGGACATCCAGGTTCTCAAAGGACTTGAGGATGTCCTGAGTCTCGGCTTTCAGTGATTCTTTGTTGCTCTGAAGGTGGAGAGGATGGAGGGGGCATGGGGCACACAAGTCAAGAATGGGACTTCAGAGCATCTGAGGGCCTGTCTGTCTCCCCCATTAGCTAAGCTTTGGGCTGTTACCCAGGCCTACAGAGATCCCTGGTCTAATTCCAGAAGCTTCAAGAAGTCTTTCCTCTACTGCCTCACACCTCTGCTCGCTCACCTCCCAGGCTCCCAGCTCCCACTCAGGCCCCCACCCCAGATCCTTGCTAGTCAAAGATCGCCCCAGTCCTTGGACTTCACGCCTCATGCTGCTCTCTCCCACTCTGTCATCTCCATGTCACTGACTTCTCAGTCCCTCTCCCCCCAGCTCATCAACTTCCTCCATCCTCCCAACCTCCAGTCTTTAGCCCTCCAATACCCAGTTCCCTCATCCCCCCTCTCTCAAATCTTCCAAACTCCTCAAGACCCAGGCCCCCAATCTGATATTTTTGGTGCTCGGGTGGAGCCTATCCCAGTGCTGGGGGCAGGGGCCCTCCAACACGTGGTGCCCAAGGACCAGGACTCATCCTACAGTAAAGGCCAGGAGTGCCCCCATCATGACACTGCAAACCCAGGGTCACAGCTCCCACATCAAGTCCATGGGAAAGGGAGCCCTAGCTCTTGCCCTGCAGGGTCCTGACCATCAGGTCCTTGAAGATTGCCCTCAAGGGGGCCGTGGAGACACGCCAGGCCGCACGGGTATTGTTGATCTGCAGCTCCACGACACAGCCCAGAGACTCTATCACCTCGTTGAGGTTGTACCTCAGGTTGCTCAGTGGTCCTGGGGGAAGAGGCCCTTGTAAGATCAGCTCCCGTTAAAGCTAATTCACTTTCTGGAGCCCACCTCGAGCTCCTAATCTTCATGCCGTTCTAGAATGGTACAATGATGGGACCCAGAGCCTGGGAGAGATCATCTCATTCAAAGTCTAATATTTTCTTTTTAAAGATTTTATTTATTTATTTTTGTGTAGAAGAACCCGGGTGTAGGCCAGAGGGGAGGGGTTTGAGAAGATTCATCAGAGACAGAGTGGGGAGCAGAACAGGCAGATCTACTGAACTACACTGCTGAGGGGAGCAGCCGGTGAGACAGGAGAGGTCTGTTGTGCCTTGTGAGTTAGCTGGCAGGGATCGAACTCAGGCCTCTGCGGAGGGCCCTAGACTTAACCCTGAGGCCACCAGGGAGGCCGTCAACCTCTGATTTTTTTCACCTGTTAAAAACTAAGGAAGCCCAGAGATGTGTAGGAATTCTTCTAGGGACACACAGCAAGATGGGCAGCTGGGAGTAGCTCCCACCCCTTATTTATCCTTCACCAAGCCTCGCTGCCCCAGGATGGCCTCCTACCCAGGCCTCAATACCCAGGACACACACTCACCCTCGTAGATGGCAGCCAAGGCATATCCCAGCACAAAGACCCTGCCCTCTTTGCCCAGCATCTTGGGCACTAGCAAGAGACTGGCACAGCGGATATGAGGTGAAGTGCCCCAGCCCACGGCCCCCAAGCCTGTCAAGAGAGCCACAGGGTGGTGAGGCAGAGTGAGTTTCAGTTTTACCAGAGAACCCACCCCCAACAACTCCTTGCTAGAACCACTACCATGCAGCCCTGGGTCCCATTTATCCTGACTCTGAGAGGCCATCCAGGCTGCTCATTCATTCGTTTGTTCATTCAACAGCCATTTATAGAGTTCATCCGTGTGCCAACTCTGCACGGGCCTGTAGAGCTGGGTAGAGGCCGAACAGTTGTGGTTGGTGATCAATCTTGTGTGTGTGTCTATGTGTGCACCTTTGTGTTAGGGAAGGGGACCAGTGCTCCTGCCTCCTGGCTGGATTCACACATACCCCACGTGCTGAGAGAATAAGAGAAAAATTCTGGAGCCAGGCAGTGGTGCTCTGAGGAGTGGGCAGAGGTGCAGAGCCACCCCAACATTCCCTGCATGCTGACACCTACAGCACACACCTGATTATAGCCCTTAATTGTGTGCCTCCTGGTATATTTTAGCAGTTTCACATGTGTCTCCCTGTGGTCTCTTCATGGAGACAGCGAGCTCCTGGAAGCTCATAATCCAGGGAGAGAGACAGACGAATAAACAAATGACTACAGCCAGCAGCGCACCAGGGAGGCGCTTAGGAAGCGCTGTGGGAGCCGAGCAGGGAGCGGGGATTTCTGCAGGGAGGGGTGGGGCTGGGAAGGCTGGACAAAGGAGATGATGTGTCAGCTGGGACTGGAGGATGAGTAAGCGTTGTTAGGAGGTGCAGACAGCGTTCCAGGCCAGAGGGACAGCAGAAGCTGGTCAGGGAACCTAGAAGATTCCTGTGTTGACAGAGCATTTTTTTGCCAAAACAAACCCCAAGTGCTAACACTTCCTTCCAGCTCTACTGCCCTCACAGAGTCTCCATCATTTTCCCTGAGACTAATGAGTCTCCTGCTTCCTCTCTTGCTAACCTAGTCTTCAGTTTTCACCAGGAAGCCAGAGTGATCTTGTGAAGACCTACTTCGGATCATGTCCCGTCCCTGCTTCAAATCATCCAATCACTTGCCACCACGCTTGGGATAAAGGCCTAAATCCTTTGACTCTAGCAATGGCCCCTGCACTCTGGCCCCTGCCTGCCCGCTGACGTGACCTCATGCAATGCAGCCCTGCACCCACCAGGTCTGCCCACACAGCCTGTTGCTGTTCCTGGAACAAGCCAAGCTCACTCTCATCTCAGGTCTTTGCCCTAGCTGCTCCCCCTGCCAGGAGCGCTCCTCCCCCCTGCCTCACCTGGCTGGTGCCACCTCGTCATACAGGTTTGCTGCAAACCCTATCAGGTGCCACCCAACAGTTTGTTCTGCCTTCTCCCTTGCTAACGCAACTTGGGTTTTGTTCAAGGGTACTGGGCTGTCCGTGCCCAGCCCCTGCAGGTAAATCTGGATCTATTCAACACAGTCATGGTGTAACTGGACATTGAAAGGGGCTTGTTCTGTGGTCTTGGCCTTGTGGCCAAAGGCTCCAACTAGGGATGACCACTGACCAACAGTTACCCTACATTCCAAAGAGTGATTTAGGGCTGCAGGTATTCTCCCTGGGCTTACCAAAGATCAAAACTTGTCTCATCCCTCTACCCCAATCAGTCTATATAAAGACAAGATCAGAAATCGGAATTTTCTGGAAGTAGAGAGAAGTGGTTGGAGAGGGCAGATAGAGGGGGTGCATTTATGGCAAGAATGGGAGTTTACTTCCCCCTGCCAAGTGAGAGAACCCTTCAGAGACTGGGGCTGGGAGAAGAGGAACCTGCCATTCCACCCAGACTGGACTTCTGCCCAGGTGAGGAACCTCGTAGGGCCACTCCAGGGCGCCCACCAGAGCAGCAGGCCTCAAGTCATTGGTGAGGCTGCCCAGCCACAAGCCTGCTTAGGGAAGAGGCCGTGGATGGCCTGCAGGGGTCCTGGGGAGCTACATTCCAAGTCATCCAAAAGAACTGCCCTCAGCAGAAACTTAAGCACTGTGAGGGTGCAAAGAGGCTCAAGGGGATTGTGAGTAGCCTGAGACAAGCAGGCTGTGAGTGCCTGCCACAGAGCGACTGGCAGTCACATTAGAATGGTATCAGCAGCTTCACATTTTTGAACCTTTTCCTCTAATTATTCTAATCCCCTTTCTAACATCAGAAGAACCAGAAGGGGAAGGAAGTGGAAAAAAAAAAGGAAGGAGCAGGCCACTCCCCCATCTCCACTGTCGGGGAGCAGGCCTGCTAGGGGCCTGAAGAGGTAAGGAGGGAAGATGCTTGAGAATGATCTTGAAGTTGGAGTTTTGATGTAGACTGCATCGGCCCTTTTAAGTCCTAACAGTAGTCATAACTACTAAAGCAGCATTAGGACTTCTAAATAGTAATAACCAGAAAGTTAAGAGTCTGCTCAAAAGGTCTTAACCTGGGAGAACAGACTTGAATACGGTGGTCAGAGAGCAAGTAGTTTCCTGTTGGTTTCCTGCAGAGGTTTATTCAGTCAATAAACTGCTGCTGTTGCCAGTTCCGTCAGCACCTGGGATGGGTTTGGGAATGAGCATGTGCTCCTGGGCTGACCCACGATGTGTGAGGGGGAGTTGGCTGGGCAAGAGGGAAGTTTTCCTTGTTCTTAAGAGACATGAGGAAGGAATATTCGGTCTTTGACATTGTTGTATGAAGAGGTGATGCTAGGAACTGCTGCAGCCATTTCATGACCTGAAGAGCAGTGGTTGAAAGGCCAAAAATGGCAGAGGGATAAAAGACTGAAAAGAACCTGGGTCCTTGATGGGTGTACTGAGCTGAATTATCCAAAATCCACTCTGCCTTGACACTTATTCCATGGGATAAGAAACTTCCTCTAGGGTTAAACTAGTTTTGGGTGAGTTTTCTGTTCTTTCAGCCCAACACCTCTGATATAAGGTCATCATTCAAAGGCCACCTTCTCTGAGAAGCATCCTCTGACTACTCAAGCTAAGGCAGCTCCCAAGCCCCTTTCCATCGCAACCCTCTGGTTTAATTTTTTCATACCACCTGTCACCATCTGAAATGCTATTTATTTCTTGCTCATTTATTGTCTAACTCCACTAGAATGTAAACTCCAAAAGAGTGGGGAGCTTGTCAGTCTTGGTCACTGCTGAATCCTCAGCAGGTGCTCAGTCCATACTGAATGAATGAACGAATTTAACGTATCAAGAGGGGCAACAAACAGAAGCTAGACAGGTCAGGAGAGAGAGGATTATGAAGGGCTTGGATTTGAACTATATTATGCAAGTAATAGGGAGTCCCTCAAATTGGGGAGACTTCTTGAGGGCAAGGACTGTGGCTTTTTCCAAGGGCTGGGGTCTGTCTCCTTTCCATCTCCCCTCAAAGCCCAATACAAGGCTTTGGGACAGGAGAAACTAGCTCACACTCCCTGGGCATTCTGGACTGGGCCATGCTCCATGGGACTTACCCAGCACTAACCTGCCAAGCCGTACAACAGCATTATCTTCTGTTCCTCATAGATGTTCATTGGATTCACCAAGAGCTGAAAGAGACCTTAGGGCACAGAGTTAAGTCAAGGGTCCAAAGAGGGTCCCACCCTGGGCCTCTGCTCCACACTCACCTATAGCCAGGAGACCTCCAGTGCCTGCCCCCAGCAAGATAGCAGCTACCGGAAACTCTCCTGGCTGTCGCCACAGGAATCTTTTACAGGAGCTGGGCAGCCCCCAGCTCAGGAACCTGTGTATCGCTTGGGGGGGTGGGGGGGGACAGAAGAGTTTAACCAGCAGGGCCAACACCCCACTCTTCTGCCTGGGAAGTGGTTTTTTAGGATTTGGGGGTGGGCAGGGGATAAAGTTCCGGGGAACCTGGATGAGGGTGGCGGGAACTTGGCGAATCTGGAAAGAGGATGAGGATGTGGGAGGCAGGCATGATGGAGAGGAGAAAAGGCTAGCTACGTTGGCCTAGGCACTGGGTATAGGGATGGAGGCTGGGGCATCCCAAAAGTCGGGGAAGGGGTAGATTCCTGAGGGCAGACTAGATGAGAAGCATGGGGCCTGGGAGATGTTGTGAAGGGGCCAGGTCTCTGGGGACTGACTCACTGGTGTGGGGTAGCTTGCTTTGTCCTTTTGCTCCATTCTGGTGAAGTCTCGTGTTCACAGGTCTGGAGAGCCATCTCATCCCAGCAGTCCCCTCAAGGACATCCTTGGATGTGAGGTTCTGCTTCTGTCTCTTCACCCATAGCCTGTCTGAGGTCTGTGTCTTAATCCCTCTGCTCTGAGGCATGAGGAAGGAGATAAGCGACTCCCTCTTCCTCCCCCCAGTCTTTGGAACTGAGCAAGGAGTTCTAAGATATGTCCAATAAAAGCCTCCCAGAATCTTAGAATATGGTGAGGAATTCTAGGACCCTTTAAGAGTCACAGATCACTTAGAGACAGTAAACATTTGGTCCTAGCAGCCATGCCCGAGGCCATGAAGGCTGCTGTGCACCCCGTGGTGACGGAGGAGCCGAGCCCTGCTCGAGCTGTGGTTCGAAGCACAGGGGCCTTTATCCTAGGCTTGTCCCTGGCCACAGTCTATGGACTCCTGGAACTGCTGGTGGAAAGACACAGCCCCTGGGGCTGCCTGGTGGGCACCCTCACTTTGGGCACCTTCCTTAGCCTGGGCATGGCATTCTCCAACCAAGTCCGAGTCACTGTCTTCCTGTTGCTGCCCCAGGCCTTCTCCAGTAAGCCTGGCACCCAGTGGGAGGGGCAGGGCCCGGGGCGGTGGGTGGGGGCATGTTTTTTTTTTTAATTTCTAACTACTTGGACTTTATTTTTATTTATTTATTTATTTTAAAGATTTATTCATTTATTTATGCATACAAGAACTGGGGTATAGGCCAGAGGTATGGGGGTGAAAGGATTCACCAGAGAAAGTGGGGAGCAGAACAGACAGATCTATGAAATACACTGCTGAGGTCTGCAGCGCCTTGTGGGTTGCTCCCTGGCCAGCTGGGGATCAGATTGAACTCAGGCTTGCAGTGGCTGGTGACAGCTTGATAGTGCTGTCTTTAACCCCTGCACCACCAGGGAGGCCCCAGAGGGAGCATGTTGAAGGAAATAGCCTAAAGGCTTCGGTCAAGGACTTGCTTAGGCTGCCGGGTGTGAGGCTGGGGCCCTGGTTTTGAAGGAGTTGTCTCCTGCAGCACAGGGCCGGACATTGCTCTTGGTGGCTGCTTTTGGGTTGGTGCTGCAAGGCCCTTGTGCCAACACCCTGCGCAACTTCACCCGGGCCAGTGAGGCCGTGGCCTGTGGGACCGAGCTGGCCTTGAACCAGACGGCTGAAATGCTGGAGCGGGCCAAGCAGCCCCTCATCAGTAAGGCTATCGTGACTCCTCGCCCTTCATTTTTCACAGTCCTCTGGCTTTGTCTCTCTCTCTCTGCTAGTGCCGGGCCCTAAGCTCAAATCACCCAGTTAGACACCCTCTTCACCTTGCTTT
Source organism: Talpa europaea (assembly GCF_964194135.1). Classification (NCBI taxonomy): domain Eukaryota; kingdom Metazoa; phylum Chordata; class Mammalia; order Eulipotyphla; family Talpidae; genus Talpa; species Talpa europaea. The sequence goes on from NC_140076.1 coordinate 77,655,284, forward strand.
CTGGCCAGTTTCACTACAGGCTTGCCCCCACCATGGCAGCCCTCCTTCCACTCCCTACCCAGAGGCAATGGCCCCCAGAGGAGGAGACCTCACAGTGCCGCTGCCTTCCACCTCTCAGGTGCGCTGAACAAGATTAAAGCCATTGTCCAGAGGGCCAAAGAGGTGGCTGACCGGGTACGCAAGTTCTTTCGGTCAATCATGGATGGTGTGAAGCATGTAGGTCAGCACATTATTGTGTCTGGTTTGTTTCTTTTCTTTTTTTGGGGGGGGGGGCGGTGGTGGCTCAAAATTCCCCAGTCTCTTTACCCTTACCCTTGTCCAGGACTTTTTGGGCGGCAACTTGGTGCTGACTAATTCCCATTGATATAATCTGGCGAGGCCCTGACCACAAGCCTCTCCAGCTCTGGGTTCTGTCTTGGTTTTTCCCAACCCCCCAAAGAGATGTTGCAGGCCCCTGGCCTGGATTCTGGCCCAGATGCCAGGCGGCCCCGGGTGCCAACCCTGCAGTCTCCCCAGCCAGGGCTCTGCGGAACGTCTGGTACTGGCTCCTGCACATTGGCGACGTGTGCAACTCCGAGCTGGGCAGCCCCCACTCTAAGTGTACACGGGTCTTTGACGAAGGCAAGGACAACTGCATGAAGATCATGGCGCATAGCAGCTCCATGTGCTTTATTCTCGTACCCTTCAAGGTGGTGCTCTGTGGACTTGCTGGTGGTGAGAGAGCCAGGGGCTTACTGGCAGCACTGGCGCCCAGACCCATGTAGTGGGCAGTGAGGGAGGGAGGCCCAGAGGACCCATGGGGGCAATAAATATGGGACAATAAGGCTACTGGGCACAGTATAGGGAAGGGAGCTAAGGATGGGATCAACATGAGGGGCAGAGTAGTATAGGGAAGTTTTTAGGAACCCATGTGGAGGCCTATAGGAAAGGTGAAAAGTCAAAAGAGGCCTGCAAGGACATCCCTGGAGGCAAACGGCATCTCAACCCCTCCTGACACTTGGTCTCTGGTTCTCAGTGGCCCAGGTGTTCTGTGTCATCCCCAAGCACATTCAGTCCTTCTTGAAGAAGACCGTCCGCACCCGTAAGTGACCCCTCCTAACCCTGATATGTAGTGCCCCCATCCATGGAGCACTCCCAGTGCATGGAGTAATCCCAGCCTGTGGAGTGCTCCCTGTCCAAGGACGGGAGTCAAGAGCAGCAAAGGACCCCCAAGGTTACCCCTTGGTACACTGGTACAGTCAATGTCCGTGCTGTACACATTAGGAAACTGAAGCCCAGAGAGGCAGAGGCTTTGAAGGCATGGGATACAGCCAGGGCCTCCTGCCCCGCTGAGATCATCTTGCAGAGGCATGATGGCGGCATGAAGTTTGCAGGCTGTGGCGGTGTCATCCCCTCTTCGGGCTCCCACAGATCGCAGCACTAGGGGTTCCTGGCTGGTCTATAGGCTGTGCCAGGCTCCTCCCCTGAGTGCAGCTCTGTCCCTCCTGTTTTTGCTCCCATCTCCCTGGACCCGCTGCCCCAGCTGTGATGTGGTTGATTAATCGGGTGCGTAGAGAGTTCGAGTTCAACGTGACAGCCAACCACCACTTCTCCGTGGATTTCAATGCCTCTCGGAGCCTGTCCCAGGTAGCGCTGGACCTCCACGAGGCCGTCAGCACGAAGCTGCACCACTTCCGGGAGGCCCTGGCTCTGATGGGCTATACCACACCGCTACTGCTCACCATTCTCTACCTCCAGTGAGGGCCTGGGGCGTGGGGCTGGGCAGGGGTGGGGGCTCAGGCTCTGGGGCAGTCCATCCCATGAACCCTGGGAAGCTGCAGTCTTGAATGGTGGAAGGTAGGGAGGGTGTTGTCTTGTGGGTCTGGTCCAGGTCCCCAGGGGCCTCATTGTGCTCTACTAGAGCCCTACATTATCGGTATTGCTACCTGAGCTGGGATCATTTCGACAATGTCTACATCACCAGCCGCTTCTTGCGTATGGAGGTGGTGCGCACCAAGGCGGGACTACCCACCGTGATGCCACTCAGTGCCCAGGAGGCCACACACTACATCCAGCCAGGTGAGGGCCCAGAGGACTGCTGGCATAGGCAGGGCCAGAGGGAGGAGAGCCCATACGGCTGCTAGGCCTCTACCTCCAGCCATGGAGCTGCTTCCCACCCTTCCCCAAGGATCCTCCCAGCTTCTGCAAATGAGACCAGCTGGAACAGCTGCAGGAACCCCCTCCTCCGGGAAGGAGAGCTCTCCAGGAATTGGCTACTGGTGGGTAGGACAATTGGGAAGCATCTTCCTGATTATCCCTCCCCCAACCAGGCTCCATCTTCTTGTCCCAGCGGGAGCAAGTTTTTTACTTCCTGGCGACCTTTAACCTGATCCGGCACCTCCTCCTTGTGCTGCTCCTGGTCTTCCTGGACTACTCTGTCTTCTGGGTGCTGGATCTGGCCCGGCATCAGCTGCAAGGGGAGGTCGTGGCCCGCAGTGAGCCTGCAACACCTCCCTCCCCTACCAGTGTCTCTCCCACCCTAAATCCTGGGGGCTGGCCTGAGTGTCCCAAAGCACTGTCAGTCACAAGTCCCTGACTTTGCTCCTATTCCATCTCCAGCCTCTGTCTAGTCATGCCTGTGTTCAAGGCTCTACCACAACAGAGTAGGTAAAAACACAAGTTCTAGAGTTAGGCTGGCTGAGTTCAAATTCCGGCTCTGCCCATTACCAGGTGGTAACCTTGAGCAAGTTGCCTAACCTTGAAAGGCTTTAGCTTCCTCGTCTGAATGGGATAATAGTGGTAGACAATGGGATAATAATGGTAGATACCTCTCCAAGTTGCCCTAAGGAGTGAGACCAGGGGTGTTGAACGCCTGGTAGGTTGTTGAGAGAGAGCATTGCACGAACCATAGAATATCATTCATCTAATCTTGTGCACCATGGGCCCAAAGAAAAATCAACAAAACGCCCTGAACAATCAGGAAAGCACTGATTCCAGTGCCTGCTACATTGCTTAGCAAACGCTGTTATTAAAGGCTGTCAGGCAATTATGGAGGCAGGAAGTGGACTCCCTGACACTAAGGTCATCTCAGATCTGGTGGCTTGGATAGGCAGGCCAGGCACCAATGCCAGGCAGCTATGCCTGGTTCCATGGCTGAGGTTATGTCTCAGGCACCTTGAAGGGACTGGGGCAGCCACAGCCCTAGTTGAGGGTCTGACCCTGCCCCCCCCCCCCATGACTGGCATTGCTCCACTGTCCGCCCTCCAGAAGGTGGGGGCTTTTTGGCATGGTCAAGTGGGCACTGCCATGAGTATCCCTCACAGTGTGTCTTGTGCCAGGCCCTGTATTAGTTTCCATAACTGTGGAAGGTGTCGGCTATACCGGGAGGATTTACCAGGATCTGGTGTCGGCGTTTGATGTCCTGCAGCAAGGCAACATCAGCATCTTGTCGCAGCGCTGTGCCCTGCATCCCTCTGAGCCTGACAGCTCCAGTTACCTCGCCATTGGTATCAACCGCAGCCCTGAGGGCACTGAGGGGGCACAGGCCATTTGGGATGCCAGGGGCAGACTGCTGGGAGGGGGAGAGGGATGCAGTGGCTTACTGTGCCCACTGTGCTCCAGGCATCATGTACGGCCTGTGCTTCTTCGTCTCTTTGTTTGGCAACTATGTGAGTCGGCTACGACGGGTCATCTGTGCCTGTTACTACCCTTCTCGGGAGCAGGTGAGGGTCCCAGAGCCAGTCTGCAACTCCCTCTTCACAGTGCTATAAGCTCTAGGAAGTCCCGGGTACTTAAGAGTCCTTCAGCAGTGTCAGCTCTCTCCCCTCTGGTTGAACCCAAAATCCAGCTGCTTGAATAATAGGCCTCTGGACCCCAGATGGGGCTGAGAGAAATGGTGCCTCTTGTGGGCAGGGATTCCTGGGACAGAGCCTGCCTCCAAAGTTTCGTTAAAACCATGGCGGGGATGGGGGCCACATGGGCCTGGCAGCATGTTGAGGTGTAGCTAGAAACTGGCTATTTGTTTTCTTTTCTTTTTTTTTTAATTAATTAATTTATTTATACAAGCACTGGGTACAGTCAGACGCATGGGAGGGTGAGAGAATTCACCAGAGCCAGAGCGGAGAGTAGAACAGGCAGAAGGACCGAAGTACACTGCTGAGGGGAGCAGCGGGCGGCAGGAGAGGTCTGCGTGCCATGTGGGACCCTCGCCCAGCGGCGGGGATCGAACCGGTGCTGCAGAGGCTGTGGGCAGCTTTGCAACCCAGTGCTCAACCGCTGCGCCACCAGGGAGGCCCTGTTTTCTTGTTTATGAACCCTTTATTGAGCAGTCACTATATGCCAGTCCCCATGTGGCCTGCCAAGGATGCCAAGGTGAAGCAGACAGGCTGGACCTTATAGTCTTGGATGAGAAAGGCCTTTAACAAGTCATTACAAGGCCATTAACCAGTGTTTCTATTATGGAAAGAATAAATGCATGGGCATGGGGGAAGGATGGGCACCTCTGCCTAGGGAGGTCGGGAGGCTCCTCAGGGGAAGGGGCATTTGAGTCAAGTCTGGAGGCTTCATAAGAGTTGCTCAGAGAGATGGGCCTCCCCGGTGGCGCAGCGGTTGAGCGCTGGGTTGCGAAGCTGCCCGCGGACTCTGCGGCGCCGGTTCGATCCCCGGCTGCTCCCTGGCCACCGGAGGAGGGTCCCACATGGCGCCCAGACCTCTCCTGCCGCCCGCTGCTCCCCTCAGCAGTGTACTTCGGTCCCTCTGCCTGCTCTGCTCCCCGCTCTGGCTCTGGTGAATTCTCTCACCCTCCCGCGCTTCTGACTGTACCCAGTGCATGTATAAACGAACAAATAAATAAATAAAATAAAACATGCCTCTATTAAAAAAAATTAAAAAAAAAAAAAAAGAGTTGCTCAGAGAGAAAGGGAGGGATTAAGGGTGGGTGCAGACAGGCGAAACAGGAACAAGGGGGGACTCCATCCCTGATCTACCCGCCACCAGGAGAGGATCTCCTACCTCTACAACGAACTACTGAGTCACAGAACCAACCAGTCGGCTGCCCTGCACCGAACAGTGCTGCGGCGGGCAGCTGACCTGGGCCACACGAGTGTCCTCCAGGTGCTGACCAAGTGGTGAGCCCGCTGTCCTTCCTTACAGGTGGGGGTGAGAGGGAGAGTAAAAGAGCCAGAGGTCAGTGGATCACTGTTCTCCTTGAGTGTCAACAGGCTTGCTTGAGTAGGGTGCCCATCCCAGGCCTTTTATGCACTGAGAAGATAGAATTAGGAATGAAGATTGTTAGGGGTGGGGAGTGAAGGGAGGAGGAGGACAGGCGGCTGCTTCAATGAGAGGGATGGAGGTCAGACTTCAGGAAGGACTAGCTGACATTTGGAGGTTGGTGCTGGAGCGGGGAAAAGGGTGGGCTGCGGGGCTGGTCTGCTGAGTCTGGGACCCATCTCCTCAGGTGCCCCGGCCTGGTTCCCTTTATTAAGCAGTCTTGGCTGCACCAGACCTACTGCCTGGGCTGCGGGCAGCCACAGGACGAGCGTGACATAGAGAAGTTTGTGTCCTGCAGTACCCCAGGCTGCAAAGGTAAGACTCCTGGGAGGGTGCTTCTCTGCTGGAACTCAGCACATTTGCCTGTGACAATCCATGTAGTCCTGTCTTTGTGGACACGTCCTGTACCTCACCTTTGCACCCTTGCCTTCATTCCTATGCACATCCTCATTTACATGGAACCCTCCGGAAGCTCATTTTTTTCCCCATGTGAAAAGAATTGATATGCAGGTGGCATTGCCTCAAGTCCCTAGTACACTGCTGGACAAGGTTATCTCCCCCACCCCCAGTGGTGTAGGTGAGGGCTGGAAGCCAGGAACCCGGTAGGTTAGCTCAATGTCACTGCTTCCCTCCTGGCCTCCCCCAGGTCTCTTCTGTGCCACCTGCTTCCGCCTCCTAGACAACACCTGCTCTGTGTGTGCATCCCCTCTTACCCACCAGGGGCAGCTGGACCTGGAGCTGTGAGTCTCCAGCACGATGTGGTCGCTGGATTTGGGGGGGCACTGGGACCAGCCACCCCCCTAGTCCCTGGGACCTCTGTGGGCCACTGAAATGGGAGGCTTCCCCAGGGACTCCAGTGACGAAGAGGGCCCCCGGCTATGGCTGGCTGCAGCTCGAAGGAAAGACCCTCAGCAGGCACAGGTACTGCGAAGACGACTCCAAGAGGCACTGGGCAGGAGCCTCTCATCAGAGTCCAGTTCGGAGCTCAGGTGAGTTGGGAGTAGGAGCTGGGGCCTGAGCATGCCCTGTTATACTTACAAGGGGCTTCTTGAGGGCCTTGACCCCCCCAGGCACTGGGAACAGAGATGAAAGGAGGAAATGAAAGGTGGGTGCCTGCTCAGCACCCTTGACTGGAGGAGCCCATTGAACTGTGGGGAAGAGCAATAGCAAATAGAAAAGTGACACCGAGTGAAGGGAGAACACCCAACTCAAGCAGAGAAGCAAACTGTGGGCAGCACAGAGGACAGAACAACCAATTTGGGGTGGGTTGTATTAAAGAAGGCTTCAAAGAGGAGGTGAAAGAAAGAAGTGGGTTGGGGGCAACCTGATAATTTGTTAGACTGAGGAGAGGAGAAAAGCATTCCAGGGGGAGGCAGGAGAATGTGAGACATTCAGGAGAGGGGAGCCTGAGGGAAGGGTGGGTGTCTGGGCAGAGACTTCAGAGAATGTGGGAGATAAGGCTGGAAGGCAAAGGTGGGGAGGGCCTTGCTTGCCATCTGAAGACCTCAGGTTGGAAAGTGACTTGTACATATTTGTACTTTTAACAATAAACTAAGAAGGCAGAGCAGAGCCAGGCAGGAGCAGGAGACAAGAGAGGAGGCCCTCTTAGTTCAGAAAGAGCTGTGATGGCCACAGGGTGGGGTGTGTGTGCAAAGGACTGGAATTTCTGAGCTTACATTGGGCAGTGTCGGTGTGAAAGCAGGAAAAGGTTCTGGGGAAAGAGGATTGGCCCATTTGGAGAACTGAGGTCTTAGGGGGTCCAGCTAGAGACGTACAGGGGACATGCAGGGGACACCTAGAAAGGGGCAGGGCTCTAGTGGGAGGTGTAGTAGTGGTATCTTGTGAGACAAGAAGGGGAATGAGCTAGATCATTCTGGTGAAGGGCATGACAGGAAAGAATGGGACAGAAACAGAACCCTGAGGGTCCTAGTCACAAACCAGGAGGGGTGAGATTGGAGAATGTGAGAGATCCAAGCATATCTATGGCATGAGGTGATCAGGAAGGGTGAGGAGTGGAGAGTGGCCACTGAGCATGGAGCCCCAGGGGTCAGTGGAGCGGCTGGTGGGTCGACTTTCCAGGCATTGCTTGAGGTTGGCTGGTAGAGAAGACTCAGAAACAGAAATGTGGTAGGCGGCTCCATATCACTGTCGCAAGAAATTCAACAATTCCTTTTTTAAATATAACTGCTGTCGTTTAAAAAAGGAATCTTAATGGTGAAGAGGAGGGAGTTAGCTTCACACCCCAAGGGAGCTGCTTGAGGGGACCCAGCACTAAGTCTTTATCCAAAGTGAGGGAGAGTTGGGCATGTAGCAGGTGAAAGAGAGCACTGGGGAGAGAGGGATGCAGATGAGAGGGGGCCCAGGGGCACTGGACAGTGTGACCTTGGAGAGGAGCAGACTTGCTCAAGACAGGAGGGGAGAGGGCATGCTCCTCTGAGCAGAGTTGAGCTTGCTCCAGGCTGGTGGCCTGGCTTTTCTCGGGGGAGTAGGAGGCCAAGGTGCCTGCTGAGAGCAAAGGAGGGGGTTGGGAGTGGAATAAAGGTTTCAGGGAGTGGGTGGTGGAGGTTGAAATACCTGCCTTGGGGATTGTGCAGAGAAGCTGACTGGGGAGGTGAAGGGATTTCCAGGTGGCAATGAAGGCCCAGATGATGTTGAAAATAGCCCTGTAGTTAGGGGGCTTGAATATGTAGTTCCTCTGTCAAACGAGTGAAGAGGATTTGAGGGTCAAGGGCTTTCTCTGGGCAGGTCAGAGGTAGGATAAGGTGGGCAGAGAATTAGGGTGTCTTCAGTAAGTGTCCGAGATGACAGACCTTGGGGAAGAGAAGGGACCGAAACCCTTCTCTTGGAGTGGCAGGGGTGGTCCAGGGTCTATGCTCAATGAGGTGTCTGAGCAGAGGCAAGGGCCAGGAGGGACACAGGGAATGGGGCCTGGTCAGGGAAGAATTCGTAAATCCAGTGAGTGGCCATGGTTGAGGAGGGTTTTGTGAGTAGAGATAAAGGAGTTCACGATTGAAGGGCCAGGGAGTGGAATGAATTCTCCAGTGAGAACGCTGGGCTGCACAACCGTCAAAGGCTGGCACCAGCCTTAGCAAGAGTGAATGTGGCTGGGTGTCTGGCGGGCCTGGAGGCAGCTGCAGCCAGCATGGTGCAGCTACTGGGGTAGCCAGGGACTCTGCGAAGCCCATGGGCCAGATTCTAGCTGCCTCAGCTTGGGAAGGCTGCAGCGCACACTGTCCAGTGAATGGGATAAGGGGAGGAGTAAGGAATGGGGAAGCTGTAAGGGAAGCAAAGCTTTATTTTTAGAGGTTTTGGAGGGCTCAGGGGAGTTAAAAGCTGGGTTGCCAGATTGGTGGCTTAAGCCTAGAGCAAGTTTTATCACCAAGGTCACTACATTCTACCCTTACTATGCCTGTGACCTTGGGCAAGTCATTGCCCACTTGTGTCTCAGTGTCAGGCTAAAAATCATTAGGTATCTTCAGCCTCCCCCATCCCTGGGCTCTGTGAGAGTAGCCACAGCTGGTGAATAAGAGGAGCCACATCTGCACAGCTGGGGCGGGGGCAGGGTTGCACCTGTGAAAACCATGCTGTGGTCAGACCACTCCCCCTTCCTCTCCCCACTAGTGACCAGGATGAGAAGAGGCCCCTGCAGAGGCAGAGGAGGCACAGGAAGCTGCACCCACCTAAGACAGAGTCTGTCAGCATTCCCATGCCTCCTCAGCACCCCTGACACTTCAGTAATCCTCTGTCCCCAAAGCAGCCCCTCCCCAGCTGCAGAATCCCCAGGCCCTGTGTCCCATCTCCGGCTCCTCTTCATCTCTCCCACCAACTCCACAATAAAAGAACCAAAGGTAGACACAAATGTGAATCTTAAATTATTATTATTTCTTCCTGTCGCTTACACCAAGGTGGGGAGCAGGGGAAGGGGTACAGGAGAGGGGGGATTGCTTCCCCCTCTAAGGCACTGAGTGGAGAAGCCGCAGGGGGGATGGGGGAGGCCACACTGTCCTCACTCCCTGGAGCTAGGCTCCAGGTCTCCCCAGCCCTGGGCTCCCCCATCACCTGAAATGCTAAGATGAGGCCCAGGGCAATCGACATCCCCCTACCCCAATATATTACATCATCACTTTTTTAAATAGATACAGGGACTGGTCCCGCTACCCCTCCCTGTGACCCCCCCCACGATTGGGGGTACCTGGGCAGCTGTGCAAATGGGCATGGGGGCGCATGGGAGGGAGAGCACCGGGCCCCTGAACCTGCCCCTGTTAAGGAGGGGTAGGGGCCGCCAGGCCAGGAGGGAAATAGTGCAAGGCAGAGCCCAGGCCGCAAGGGGGTCCAGCACCCAGCGAGGAGGGGAGGGGGCATATACCCCCACCCCTAGCAGAATTGGGTAGTTAAAAATCTGAAACTAGATTTCGACAAGACCGACAGAAGAGGCTATGTACAGAAGGGGGTGGGGTCAACCCTAAGGAAGAGTGAGGGGATTGTACTCCCCGCCCCAACAGGAAGCCGGGCTGGCAAGGGTCTGGGGAAGGGATTCCTGTCCAAGCATCCCTGCGGCCAAGCAAGAAGTTATTTGCCCACTGCCTTGGCAAGGGGACGCTGCTCCCCAGCTGGGGCGGCTGAACGAGGGAGGCGCGCGCGCTGGAAGTGGCCGCCGGGGGCGCGCGCCCGCACGGGGCATGGCCGCCAGGTGGCGCCGACTCGCCCGCTCTCCGCAAGGCTCCTCCAACCCCTCACCCTGTCCCACACCCAGGCCTGCGCCAGCCTGGGGGCGGCGTGAGTCAGGGGCAGCAGCGGTGGCGCGGCTCCGGCTCGCACCTGGGCGGGGAGGAGGTGGGGAGGAGACGAGGGTAGGACGCCGGCCCGCCCTGCCCTCTGGCCCCGGGGAGGGAGCGGCGGGAACAAGACATTCCCTGCCCGGGGACTCGGGATGGGAGGGAGGAGAAGAGAGCCGAGCGGCTCCCCTAGCTGGGCGGGGCCCTCCCGCTGCCCCCAGGGGCGGGCGAGCCAATCAGGCCACCCCGCCCCCTTCTCCAGGACCCCATGACTCAGCGCTGGGAGCAGGGCGGAGGGGGACTAGGATGGCTCCTTCCTTACAGGCCCAGTCCCCCAATCTTTCAAGCTTCTACCTTGCTTGCTCTCACCTACCCTTCCTAGGCCGCCCCCCCTTTGCATAATTCACTGCCAGGAAAAGGGAACAGAAACCAGGAAGGAGGGGTCTCGGAAGGGAGGGGCAGTTCTTCACCACCCCCCCACAACCAAAACCCCATGGGGCATGGGGGCGGGGCAAGGCTTTGGTCCCAACCCCCCACAGCCCCTTGAAACCCGCATAGCCGAAAAGGGACCCCACAAATCAGAAATACATTATTGCGTCTACTCCCCAGGAGCAGCTGAAGACAGGGACCCCACCTTTACAAATAGAGCTGTAAATATATACATAATATCTTATGTATCACTCCTTGGGAGATCACCCCAATCTGGGGAGCATCTGCCCCCAAACTTTCTCAGCTTGGAACTGGAATGAGGGCTTGGGGGGGGAGCAGGGTTTGATTACTGAGGCCATAAAGCCTCAGTGACCCTGACCCAACTCAGTCCTGTGTGCTCCCACTGCTTGGCATGGGTGTCTCTGGCCTTGCTGCTCCAGCCCATCCCTCTTTAAGAGGACTCCATGGCACCTTCAGCCTGAGGCGTAGTGGGTGCCCCCTCCTCCTCCTCATCATCAGGGGGCCCCGGGGTGGAGACTGGAGGCCCAGTTGGGGCTGACTGCTCCCAGAACCGAGCCAGAGAGAGACGGAAGGTGTCCAAGTGGCCATTGGAGAGGTCGAGGCCAGCAGGGGATGGGGTTGTGGCTGAGGGTGGTGGGTAGTGGGGTGGAGCATCGTCCTTGCGGCGCCGCCGGGTGCGCACCTCCAGGCAGTTCTGGCCCTTGAGGTGGCGCTGCAGGTGGTCCTCCTTGGCGAAAGCCTTGTGGCACAGGTGGCACTCATAGGGCCGGTCCCCTGTGTGCAGGTGCATGTGGTTCTTGAGGTCGTAGCTGTGCAGGAAGCGGGCTGGGCAGTGTGGGCACGAGTAGGGGCGCTCTCCCGTATGCTTCCGCATGTGGATCTTCAGCTTGTCATTCCTAGCACAGGCAGGGATGAGAGGAGCAAGGGAGATGTTGAGGATGGGGTGCCAGGTAGCTAATCCTGGCCTGGTTCCCAGATCTTGTCCTCCTGACCCTCACCATGTCTCCCCATTTCTGTCCCAAGACCCTTGCTGACTTGTTCCCAGCTTAACTGGGCTCAGCTGCCACCCACTCCTCTGCCCCCCTCTTCCTCTTCCCCACCCCAACTTTCTCCTCACTGACTACCACTGCTGTCAGTACCTCTCCCTCCAGGATCACCTTACTCCTTTACCTCAAGTTCCATAACTCCTTTTTCTGACCCCCCTGGCATGGCCTGCTGAGCCCCTGCCCCACTGGTGCTCACCGGGTAAAACGGACGCCACAGACCTCACAGGCAAAAGGCTTCTCGCCCGTGTGGGTCCTCATATGACGTGGCAGTTTGCCAGCCCCGTGGATGATCTTGTGGCAGACTGGGCACTCCTGGGGCATCTGGGAACGGCGTTTGCGCACCAGCTTGTCCTGGCCATCCAGGCCTGGGGCCAAGGTGTCCTGGTGCAGGGAACTTAGGTAGGCCATCAAGTCAGGATCGATGGCATCCTCATCTGAGCCCAGCTCCTCTGGCGACAGCGGGGGTCCGCCACCTTGCACCAGCCCATAGGCACCAGGATAGACCAACTCTTCCTCCTCTTCCTCACCCTCATAGGGCTCGTAGCTCAGGGGCCCCTCAGAGGGTGAGGCAGTTCCAGGGGGAGGGCTGTAGCTGTCCCCTAGCCCACTGCCCCCACTGCTGCCTACTCTGCCTGCCACCATCTCCTCCTCCTCATAGGCTGAGGGATGGATGGGCACTGTGGGCACCTCGGGTACTAGGTGGTTTGCCCGGGCTCCCTTCGTCTGCAAGAAAGCTTTTCGGGGCTTGCGGCTTCGACGGGCGACGGGTCGAGGCGGTGGCGGTGGTGGTGGTGGTGGGAGGGGTGCCTGTGGAGGGCTCTCTTCTCCGTTAGGAACTCCTGAGGCCGTGGCTGTGGCGAAGGCCTCCAGGTACTGGCGGGCTCGCTCACAGTCATCCTCGTCGGGGCTGGGGGCTTCTAGCCCACTGCCCTGCAGGATCTCCATGCAGGCGGCGATGACGCATGGGATCTCCAGCAACCGGGCAGCCTGCAGCACCGCTGGCATGTTGGCGCTGCTGGTGGTCAGCGTGGCTGTGTAGGCAAACTCGAGAAGGGCTCCCAGCGCCTCAGGCCCCACAAAGTCCAGCTCACACACGCCAGCGCCTGCTCCCCCAGTGGCGGCGCTGCTGCCCCCTGTGCCCATGACAGCCCCACCGCCACCCTCTGTGAAGAGTTTCTTGAAGTAGTGACTGCAGGCGGCCAGCACAGCCCGGTGGGTGCGGTACTCCAGGCCCTGCGTCCGGATGGTGAGGTCGCACAGGTGGCCCAGCTGGCGCTGCTCATTGAGACAGCTCAAGAGCTCGCTGCTGTGGTCTGGGAATGGAATCCCAATCAGGTCATCCTCAGGGCTCCCCATCTTCTCCTGCAGAGTCAAGGACAGGGTGGGTCAAAGGAGCTCACTCAGCCTTATGGGGTGCTAGGGGAGCAGACCCATGTTGACCAACCCTTATTGACAGGTGACTCTATGCTAGATGTTCTTCAAAGTACTTTGCATCCAGCAAATCTTCCAGAACCCTGTTAAGTAATGATTTTCAACTATTTTAGACAAGGAACCTGAGGTGCAGACAAGTAAGGTGCTTTCCAACTTAAGTACAGAATGGGGTTCAAACCTAGGCAGTGAGTACAGGACCTGGTTCCTGACCACTGTGTGCTATTCCGCCTTTATGAGAGCAGGAGCCCTGATTTTCTGGACCTTTCCTGGGGACCCCTCTGTGCCATGGCCCCACTCTGCATGCCTCTGGAAGAAGCACTAGACTGAGATGATGCCTGTTTCCTGGTTCAGGCTTCCTGAAGAATTGGCTGAAGGACTTGGGGTGGCTCTGGTAGCTGGCTTCAGTCATCTGCAAAGTGGGGTAACAGTCTGCCACAGCCTCACAGCCCAAGAAAGGCCAATGGGAGAGTCGAGGTTCCCACTGGACCTAGGAGGATGCTCCAGGCCAGGTATAGTCAGGTGCTTTAACTCAAGTTATCTCCCTAAAGCATTCGGTGCATAATACAACGCAAACAAAACAAGAGGGCGCTTCCACCACTGTCCTCCTCCCGCCCCTCCCCCCCACATTGAAAGTTCATCTCCCCTTCTAGATCCCCCTTCTAGAAAGGGAAACACAGCTCCCAGCATCCCTCCCCCCACATCCTCCCCTCCCCCATGGGGGCCAAGGAGCAGCCACCCTTTGCTGGGGTGTCGCTGGCGCCGGTGCTTCCTGCCCCGAAAAGATAAGCATCGCCCCCGCCCCCTCCCCCACTGCCAATAGACCAAGTTCCAGTCCCACTGTCCCCCCCTCCCCACTACCACCATCTCTCCCTCTCCATTGCTGCCCAGTGAGGGCAGCCCCCCTCTCTCCTAGGGCCACCTTCCACCTTCTGTGCTTTTCCCCCAAGGCATAGTCAGTCACAGAAGGGACAGAGCTGCCGGCCAGCAATCCCAAGGCTGGAGGAGATGGGGGAGGGGTGCTGAGCGTCTGGTCTGGAAGTGGGGAGGTCGGCTTTGGGTCCTGGCTGGGCTGCTATCTGGCTGAATGATCTTGGACAAGTCACTTCTCTCAGTGCTTCAATATCCTCGGCTATTTGAGGAGGGGGCGGGAATGGAGCCCCAAGGGCTCAGCCACCCTTCAGCCCTGACATTTGGTGGGTCTGCAGCAACTGCAGGCAGAGTTGGGGCCAAAAAGAGCTAGGCCATGGAGTGAGCCAGACTTGAGCTGGAATCCTCTCAGGGTGAATAGCACTGTGACCTTAAGGAAATGATTTAATCTCTGCACCTTTCCTCATCTATAATATGGAATAATCCCACCTAACTCCCAGGGTTGTAGTAAATGAGCCCCAGTGTGGCACAGGCCTGACACACAGTAGGGGCTCAAATCAGTCTGTCCTGGGAGCACATTCACTATTCAGCCACCTCTGCTGAGAAAACTGCTGGGAACAGGTGTGTCTCCCGTCCTCAGGTCACCCCCCGCTGGAGCTATATGACCTTGGACAAGTCACTTCCTTTCCTGAGGAGGCCTGTTTCCTCATCTGTGATATGAAAGGCTGACCCAGATGATCCTTAGGGCCAAGTCCTATGGACATTCTGTTTTCTCTACCACTCCCAACAGCTGCCCAGCCTGGCCTTGATGGGAAAAGGGGTTCTTGGGGAAGGGGTTGGGTGAATAAAGGGCCACAGATTTCCTCTTTGGGGCATACAAAGTGCACTGTTGCTGCCTCCCTGCCTGTCACCTTCATAGCAAGGCCAGGACTCCTGAACAGAAGCTGAGAGTGAACAGCCTCCACCTTCCTCCACCTCCCCCCACCCCGACTTTGCTTATAGACCTCATACCCCATCGGCACCCTCAGGTAGTCTGACTGTTCGTAAGTCCCAAACCACTTCTTTTCCTGGGGGCCAAGCAGTCTGGGAGCTCTCCCAGTTCCCTTTGGTTCTCCAGCCTGTACTTTACAAACAGTACAAATGGCCCCAGGACTTAGGAACAAACAAAAACCGGTGGGCAGCAGCAGCAGTGGCCACTTAAGCAGCAGTGGGCACCTTCCTGGGCCCAAGCCGATCCTGCCCCTCCTGAGGGGGATGGGTGGGGCTGTCCTCGCTGTCCATTGGCCCGGAGCTGGCACCCGCAGGCACGTGGCTCACCCCATCCCTCTCCCTCTGTCCCTCCCCACCCCACCCATTCCCGCTGCTAAGCCCGCCTCCTTTCTCCCACCCCAGGGCCAGTCTCCGTGGCAACTTGGTGTGGCGGGGGCGCTGATTGGCTGACCCTGCTGTCAGGTCACAGGCTCAGGCTGGTTCACCACGCAACTCACACAGGGCTAGTCCGCTCAGTGGTGGGTGTTTAACCCCTTAGGCCTACCTCCAATGCCCACAGCCACGCGGCAGTAAGGAAGGAGGGAGAGGCAGAGAACACGTGGGATGGGGAGTGTGTTCAATGGGTTCTCTAGCTTCTGGGAAACTCCCCCAGCCCTTATCCAGGGCACTGGCACCCATGCCAACTTAGGTGCCACCTGGAACTATGCTGGTGCCAAACAGGCCAAGGGGGCACTCCTAGCCCCATCATCTAGGAGGAGCAGTTGAGGTGGAAGCCTCTTTCTGCCAGGGTGGGGCACTGGTGCCAGGATGCCCACCCCACCTTGGGCACCCTTCCCACCACTGCATCCTGGAGGGCCCAGCCCCCCAACGCCCCATGAGGGCGGCTCATCCCCACCCAACCTGGCATGCCCCCTCTTGCTAAGACCTTGTGGGCATGGGCGTGTGTGGTGGTTGGGGGGGCAGCTGTGCCAGGGAACCAGGCGAGGTCTGTTTGGTCTGTTTGCCTGGTAGGGGGAAGAACTGGGGGCCCCGCCCCACTTCTCCCCCCTTTCCCGCCACCCCCCCAGGCTCCCCTCACTGTCAGGCCTGCTAGACCGGCCAAGCCGGTGGGCAGCTCTCTTGAAACTGGGCCCTGAGTCAAGCCTGCACCATCTTTGGTGGGGGAAGACCTTGGGGTGAGAAACATGGGAGGGGGCAGGCAGGAACCCCTATCACCTACCCCTCAGTGCCCAAGGGCACCTGCTAGGGTGTGTCCACCACCAAGAAACCAAAAGGTAAAGGGCACTGGCCCAGGCTTGGGGAAAAAAAAAAAACGGAGCTGGAACGCTTTCCAGGTGCTGACCTCAGGCAGTGTCCAGTGCAGGGATGGGGGCACCAGGGCCAGCACTGCTGGCTGGAGCCAGCTGTAGAGCAGAGAGATGAGGCCCTGGATAGGCAGCTGAGTAAAGCTGGCCCCCCTTTCCCACACCCTGGGGATTAGGGGAGTGAGGCTTAGTGTGGGGGGCAGCAGGCGGAACCAGGATTAGCGGCAGAGAAAATAGATATGGGCCTGAGACACAGGCACACAGAACCCCCACCTCCCCGTGCGCTAAGGCCCCCACCTCCAGGCTCTTTCACGGAGCCTGAGAGAGGCCCGACTGGGCTTTTCCAGGTTCAGCAGCTTGGGGTGAGGGAGAATGAGGACCGGGCTGTGACATCTTCCTGCCAAGGGTGATGGAGACTTGAGGCTTTTCCCGCTGCCCCACACCTGGGCCAGCTACCCCTCCCCCTAACTTCTTTCTCCTTTCTACCCCCCACCCCAACTCCAGCCTCAGGTTCTCTTCCTGTTTTTTTGGAGCTAAGTTTGCACGAAGCCAGGGCTTTGTCCTGTAGCTGGACCAAGGGGGTGGGGAAATAGGACAGCCAGTCCAAAGTCCTCAGGGACCCAGGAATCCTGATTCCCCAGCTTTTCCCACCCCTTCCCAGGGCCTCTGGGGCCCAGGGGCTGAAGCCATTTGGACTGCCCAGTTGAGAAGGCAAGGTGACAGGGCTGAGGTGAGTCTCCTGGAGGGTTGGCATAGCTTTGGAGAGGCTCTCTGCCCAGGGATGCCTGAGGCACTCCAGGAGCCCTTCTCTCCCCACCCCAGCCCCTCCAAGCAAATGCATGCCTTCCCCATCCCCCATATGACGCTTCCCCCCTCCTAACCTCACCACCCCCAGCACTCACACTTCCTGGGGGCCGAGTTGGGGAAGAGAGACCGCAAGCCACGAAGGGGGAAGGAGGCAAGGGGAGTTGGCTGCTTCCCGGTGCTGTCGGGGTTAAGCCTGTCCTCCCTGAAAATCCCCCATTCCTGGTGCTGACTGTAAGATGAGGGAGACCTCCATGTTCCCCCATATTTTCTTTCCACAACACTAATCCTAGCTCACAACCCCTCAGGGAAAATAGGAGGGAGATGAAAGATGGGGGTGGGGGAGGAATGGGGGCAACTCTCTCCTCCCCCAGGCTCCCCTCCCCATCTTTGAAGACCCTCTGCCCACTGGTCACACTCTACTCTTCCTCTTAGCCCTTTGGCTTCACCTCCTCTTTCTGAACGCTGACTACCTTCTCCGACCCTGTCTTCCCTCTCCGCGCCTCATCTTCTGCTTCCCTTCCTTCAGCCCAGGCTCCTCGCTGCCTCTCCCTCCTCCCCGGCACATCTGTGCCTCCTCTCTACCACATCTGTGTCCAGAGGCCTCCTAGCAACCATCCCTACTGCTCTTTTCTTTCTTTTCCCTTTCTTTCACTCCCCCCAGCCTCTCCCACTTCCTACATTTCCCCCTGCTCCAAAGCACCCCTTCTCTTCTCGCCAGGCAGGAGCGGTATAGACAGAGGCAGAGGAATTAAATCCATGCGCCAGGCCCACACTCCAAGACCTGGTCTTGCCAGGGATGACAGTTTTTATGGCACCCATACCCCACTTCTGGATGAAGCACGGGATGAAAATTTGGGGACCAGCTGGAGAGGATAGGTGGGTGGGTGGGTGCAGTGAGAGCGGATGTGGGGTGGGGTGAGGGGACAGCCTAGGCCTCTATGCCCGTCAGAGTTTCCAGCCCTGGAGCTCCTGGATTTCCCCCCAGAACAACGGTGCCCACCCTGGGCCAGGCAACCGTGCTCCTGGACAAACCCTGACCATCAGGGTTCCCAGCAGGGTCTGCCTGGGTAGCGCCAGCTCTTCTTAGAGCCTGACGAAACGTACAAGGTGCCAGGGTCTGCCCTGTGCCCACCCCCTCCCCCAAGCCTAGCGTCTCCGGCTGGGTAACCGAGCCGGCTGGTAATGGTAACCCCACACCCGCCAAGCCACCGGCAGAAACCTGAGCCCCCCAGCCCCAGAGGACACCCCAGCCCGATCCCCGGAGCCCGGCTTCCTGCCAGCCTGTCCAACCTCCTGTCCTGGCCCAGCAATCCCTCGGCTCCTCTAGGCCCCTTCTGCTCTCCTGGCCTCCCGGGTCCCCTAGATGTTGAAGCTCACCCACACTTCAGCTCCGCAGACCCTCAGTTCCCTAAAGCCCTCCAGTGAAGTTTGGACACCCTCTTCCTAGCCTGTTTTTCAGTCGTCTCTGACCCTTGGCCAATTCAAGGCTTCCGAGCCTCCCCTGGGGCCTGATCTCCCAAGCCAGAGCGGGCCTACTCACCTGAACGCTGAGGGGCCTAGCCGGCAACTCTTCTTGGCCCCTGGGGGGGAGTAGGTCGGGAGGGGTGGGGGAGGGCCAGGCTGGGGGGAGGTAGGGTGGCTGTTCCCCGCTCCTGCTCCCTCCTTCAAAGGGGCCGCCCACGACCTGGCCCAGCCCCTCCCCCCTACAGCCTTAACCCTCTGGGTGCTGTCCCCCCCCCTTTGAAGGGAGGGGTTACCAGAGGGCTGGCAGCGTGGGAGAGGGCCTAGAGTCTCTGCCTGTGGTGCCCGAAGCCCAGATGTACCCACCCCCGCCTATCCTCACTCAGTCCTAAAGGGGAAAAAGGTGAGCGGTAGGAAAGGTAGGCGCTGGGACAGTCCAGGAGGACAGAGGTGAGGAGGAGCAATGGGAGAGGCTGAGGGAGGTGGGACCAGGAGAAGGAAGAAGGGAGGGGAAGGGACAGGAGGCGGCAGTGGCCAGACCGGGGAGGAGGGGAACCCTGGACAGTCAATGCCAGGGGTGACAGGTGCCCAGGTCCCAGGCCCTCAGGGCATACGGTATGATATGGGACCACAAAGAGGCCATCCAGACCCCAATAGGCTCTCCACCCCCCTGGGAGCTGGCCGAATACTCCTCACCCTATACTGGGCTGGGGCCCTCAGGGGCTGGGCAAGGCAGCACCCCGCCCTCCCCATGCCTCACCCCAAACCCACTCACATACCACAGTTCCTTGCCTAGGCACCAGCCCCTGCCAACCAGGCCAGGGGGCAGCACTTGTGCCAGCCCCCAAAGACCAGGGGGATCAGGGGGACAGAGTTGGCCTAAGGGGGTGGACAGATGGGGGGGGAGCTGTGGGCACCGAAAGAGGAAGGAGTTGGGAGGGGGCATCTTGCTGGGAAGCGCCTAGCCCCACCCCTTGCGCAAGCTGCTGCCACCCTGGCCGGTTGGGTGGGACCCGCCTGGGCCTGAGGGGCAACTCAGGAGGGCTCTGAGCCCAGAGATGGGTGGGCCACAAAGTTCCGCTTAAAATACTCCTGGGGTCTCTTATTCCTGGAACAAGGGGCACCCTAGTATCTTCTAGACACTAGGCCATTCCAAGTCCTACTAGACTAAGGGGGACCACAGAAATGCCCCCTAAAGTATCCCCTCCCCTTTCCCCCCAACAGCTGCTGGCTCAGTGCCGCTGGCCTGCTGCCCCTCACCAGCTCCCGGCCCGGTTGGCACCTACCCACCAGGATGCTGGCAGTCCTGCCCTCCTCTCTCTCCTACCCCCCTGCTCCCAGCACCCCATGCCAACTGTGGGCCTGGGGTGGGGGAGGGTCACCCCTTGGTGCCTTGGTGCCAGCCAGGCGGGCCCAGGCCCCGACGCCCTACAGATAAGGCCCAAGACCCTGTTCTCAAGCCATCCCCTCAAGAGGCAGCATACCAGTCAGGGACTACACCAAGAAGGCCCAGGAGGGTTTGGGTTGTCCGATGAGCAGTTACTGAAGGCTCCACTCGTTGAGGTGGGGTCAGTGTCTCTCCCTGCCACCAGGCGCCAGCCTCCCGGCATTCCTCCTGCCTAAGCATTTGCTTGGGCACCAAAGTCCCTGCAATTCCTGAGAGCCCTAATGCCCGCAGCCTGCAAGGGAGTGGGGTGGGGCTGCTCTCTGCCCTTTGATCCCCATAAAGGGAGGGAACCAGCCTAGGGGGCAGGGGGCAGGGAGGGAGTTCATGGGGCCCCTCCATTTCACCCCTGCCAGGGCAGCAGGGCAGGGTGTGGGCATCTCTTGGGTGGGGCCCTAAGGTGAAAATGGGTAGCATGTCTCAGCAGGGGAGATGGATGTCAGTCAGAGTACATGGTGTCATGTGTGAACAGGATGGCAAGAACAAGGTGGGAGATGCAGAAGGTACCCATGCTCCATCCCATCCCAGTTTTTATTCTCATCCAGACACATTTCCAGACTTAGCCAAATTGAGAGATCAAGGAGAACTACAACTCCCAGTGTGCACCACAATAGCTTTTCATGTACCTTGGGAGTTGTAGTTCCCTTGAGCAACTCTGTGCTCTCTTCTTCCCCAGAGCCCTGCTGATGGGCTGGGGAGGGCAGAACTGACGACTTGGTCAGAAGTCTCTAAGGGCACTGTGTTTAGAAGAGGCAAAAAGCTAGGAGGTTAATGGTGGGTGGAGAGGACCCCTGCTCCCAAGCAAAGGGGGAGGAAAGGAGGAAGGAAGGAGGAGAGGATGTCTGTTGAAAGGGGCATATGGGTGGGGAGGAGTTGGGGGGGAGGTGGAAACAGGAAGGAAACTGAAGCCAGAGACATGAGGTCGAAAGCAAGGGCCTGGGGGAGCCCCACTCCGAGGCCTGGCAAGGACTGGGAAGGCATTTCCCCTGCTATTCTGGTGGTGAACGGAGACATAATAGGAGTCAGTGATGTGAAGTGATAGCAAATTGGGACTTGTGGGGGTTGCTGGATCCATTGTCCTGCCACTAGCCCTTTTTCGCTTGGGGCATCCTCAACCCCTGGATCTGGCGCAGGTTTTTGCTGGGTGGGGAACTCTGAAGGTTGACTGGGTTCTGGGGATGCTGGCAAGAACAGGAAGGCATTGGGGGAGGTCGGGGTCACGCCTGATGGGGAATATGGTGGAAGGAGGCATGTGTGAGGTTAGGACCAGGTGTGAGGTCAAGACAGCCTGCTGGTAAATAAGAATGTTATCCTCCAGGGCGGAGGCCACAAGCAGCTGGGGAAGAGAGGGCTAAGTGCCAAGACCACCGGTCTCCCCACCTACCCCACGCTATGGGACAAAGTGAAGAGGCCTGAGTCCCTGGAAAATTTGCTAAAGGTAGATTTTCCCATGTGCCAGGCAGCCTGTGAATATTAAAGGTGGCAACTCGGGGGACCAGATGGCAGCTGGGTGCCTTTCCCTAGTGGGGATAGAGGTCAGAAGTGGGCAGAGGCTCTGCTTGGAGGCCATTTCCCCTGGACTCCCCAAGGCTCTGGGACAGATGCTTATAGGCCCCAGCCAACACTCTTGCCAAGACCTGGGTCAGCCTGGGTTGGGGGGTCATTCTTGCCCCTCTGAAGCCCTTGATGGTAGACGACAGAGGCTCTATCCCCTTCCCCCCAGTCCCCCAGGCCCGCCTTGGCGCCTAGCCGCCTGTGTGTTGGCAGGACTGGGGGGGCGGCGAGGCAGCTTCAAACTGTCCGGGCAAAACGTCAAGTTTACTCACGAGTTTACTCAGCAGAAGGAGGGGGAAGAGGCCAGGGCGGGCACACCCCATGCCAGGGTCCTATCCGTCTGCCTGTCCCCACCTTCCTCCCCCACCCTCTTCAGCCTTAGGCCAAAACAGGCATAGGCCCCAAGGCCTGGTGGCGGAGCAGTCTTAACCCTCAGAAGGTCAGGGAGCCATGCAGGCTGGAGGCAGGAAGCCCCGAAGCAGGCCCAGAGGCTGCTATCAGAGGGTAGTGCCCTGCTGCGAGCCCATTCACTAAGCTTCTTGGGGTCTCAGCCATGGGCCAGAACTAGGTCTTTCAGCCACCATGAGGGGGGCAGTACTAGGTCAGACCTCTGCCATCTGAACAGTCCTCTGGGCAGTGACTTCTGACCCAAAATGCCCAGTCCTTGGCTAGCCTCAGGCCCCATGATGCCACTGGGGCAGCCATAGGGTCAGGGCTGGTTCTCACAGCCTTGGCCTAAAACAAGGAGTAGCACTCTATTTGACTTCTCTTCCCTCCCGACCTGCTTTCATCCTCTGCTTCTCTTCCCCCAGCCTTCACTGTCCCCACCCCAGAGGTGCTCCGCCCCCCATGCCCGCTGGGTCCCCTCCCCCACCCTTCCCCAGGGTGCCAAGTGCAAGCACACAAAGGGCCCGATGGTGCATTGTTAGCCCAGCCCCCGCTGCCCGCCTCGCCCTCCCGGGGCGGGCACAAGGCCAAGGAGGAGCTGAGGGCCTTGGGTGCCAGGGGGCACCACAAGGAAGGGGGACAAGGTCAGCAGCACCTGTCTCCCCAGCACTGGGGTCCTCTGCGGGCAGAGCTGAGCAGTGATGAGAACATGCTATCAGAGCAGGCCTCTCTCCTTGACACCTGAGCCTAGTGGGCACTGCTTTCTTTCTTCCCCAGAGCCCCTTTCCTGTGGTATTAACCCTTTCCTGACCCCTGTGTTAAGGCTGGGGGGTGTGGTACCCAAGGGAGGGGACAGTGTCTGGGGGTGCCAGCAGGTTGCATCGTGCCCACAGCAACCATGTAACAGAGGCACGCTGGGGGAGCTGGGGTCCCGGGGGCCAGGGACAGGAGGCACTGACAGAGATTTCTTCTTGTTTCATCAGCTGCTCCAGGGGGAGCCCCCTGCCCTTCTCCCCAGTCACCACTGAGGAGGAACACTAACCACTACCCAAACTCAATCACAAATATGACCCTCTCTGGCCTTCTTATGCCCATTCTCCCCTTCCAACCTGATGCCCACCCCATGCCAGCTCTCCCAGCAGTGCCAGGCAGGTATAGGGGTGACCAAACCAGTTGGTGTGTGGGGGGGAGCAGAAGTCAACCCCATAATCCTCCAGGCCTCACCCCCCCACACACATACACCCTCAGGGAACACAGTTCCCATCCTGGTTTAACCCCTCACTAACCAGTCTATCGCCCCTTGCCCCTGGTAAGATGACTCCCTTCTCCAGGAATAAGTTGGGGGAAGGGGGAATAGCCGCGCTGACTCATTCCCATTCTCGGCTGCACCTAGGGGTCTCCAAGGCATTCCGGTGGGGGTCAATTCAAGAACACCCTCCACCTGGCCCGGAAGCCAGGACAGCTTGCTGGTCTCCCCCTCTCCCCAGCACCCACTTCCGGTGTCCCAAACTAGGTCAGCAGCGCTCGTTTCCTGTGGGTCAGCTAGCACCGGCGCCTCTGCCCCTCCCCTGCTCTGGACCCAGGCTCCCGCCCCCCCCAGGGCGCCCCGAGGTCTCACCACGTCTCAGCCGCCCTTTGATACGTGGGGGTTGTGCGGGGCGGGGGGCAGGGGACCCGCCCTCTCTCCAAACACCAGCAGGGCCGGGGCGCCTGGGCAGGCACGTGTCCGGGCACAACCCGCTGCCCACGCCGCCCCCCCACTTCTGCCCCCCCCCCCGCCGGGACACGTCGCTCTCTACTTGGGGTGGGGTGGAAGGAGACAGAAAGCTGGAAACTGAAAGCAGCGCCCCCCACCCCTTTGAATGGCAGCCCTCTGCCAGCGGCGGTCATAGTAGGTTCTCCAACAACACATTAGCGACCCCCATTCTGGGTAGGGGCAGGTGCGCCGGCGCGGGTGGGGCGGCGGGTGTAGGTGAGATTCTTCCCGGTCACCCACCCTCTTTCGCTCGGGTGCTGGGGGCCAGAGCGGGTTTTGAAAAGGTGGCGGCGGGACCAGAGGCTGAAGGGAGGGAGTGGGTTTGAGGGGCGGCGGGGAGACGGGTCCTTCTAGTGTCGTTCGAGGTTGCCCGGGGTTGTCGCGAAGCCCCACTACCCGAGGGAGAGCGCGGCTCTGGAAGCGCAAGAAACCGAATAGTCCAGCCGGTAACTTTCCCCCAAGCCGCGACTCCTCCAGTGCTCCCCCCACCCCCCCGCCGCTGGCCCGGGGCCAACCCACCGCGCCAGGGGGCGCGCGGGGGGGGAGCGCGTTGTCCTAGTTAGAGTCCGTCAGCGTTTCCATTCCCTCAGCTCGGCCGGGTCGAGGGTCTTCCCCCAAGTCGCGGAGGAGACCGGCGGAGCGCTCAGCGCTGCCTCACCCTTTCTCCATCCCGGAGCCGCCAGTCTGTCTGATCCCAGAAGCGCAGAGAAAGTTTCTGGGGACCCTCCGCCCGGGGCTGGGGGGCGGCCGTAGTTTCTTCCCTGTCTCTCCTCCCAGTAAAAACCCATTCCAAAGACCGCGGGTGCTGGAAAGGCGCAGGCAGGACGAGCGGTGGAGCTGGTCTGCGTGCGTGTGTGTGGGGGGTCCCGCTCACAGGACGGACGAAGGACACTGCAGTCGTCTCGAGTCTCGGGGACCCCGAGCGGGGAGACAAAAGTGGGGTACACTCACCTCTCCGCCGTAGGGTCCGCTGGTTGGAGTTGCTGGGACGCAGGGTGTGGGGAGAAGCGCGTCCCCCGCCAGGCCCGGGGGCTTGGGGCCCTGCTCCGGTCCTGGTCAGAAGGCCGCGGTCAGTCGCTCGCTGCTCTCTGCTGGGGGGCTCCTCCTCCGCAGCCCTCTGCCTCCTCCTGCCGCCCGGCCCCCCCTCGGCCGCCGAGAGCCGTACATTCACCTGGCTCCCACCCGCCCCCCCCTCAGGGCCCGCCTCACCTGTCCTGCTGTCTCACCTGTCCTCCTGCTTGCTTTCCCCCCATCCCTCCCCTCCCTCCCCCCGCCCCCTGCCACCCCCTAAACTCCCCCCCCAACCCTTAGCAACACCCTCTGTCACTTCCTGGTTTTTCACCCGCCCCCCCAGGCCCCCCTCCCTCCGCCCAATAAGGACATAAACTTCAACCCCTCGGTCCAGCCAGTCCCTGCAGGGCACAGATGGGTCCCTCCCTCCTTTTTCGCTCCCTTCCTCCAAGCTCTTATTTTGCTCTCCGAGCTTTTCCCACCCTCCTCTTTGCCCTCCTGTCCTCCTCTCTCTCGCTCCCTCTCTCCCTCTCTCCCTCTCTCTTCACCTGCCGCGGTCTCCCGCTCCCCCTCCCTTTCTCCTCGAGCCCCTATCTCACCAGTCCACCTTAACGCGAGCCCCGCCCCCGCCCCGCCGGCCCTCCGCCGCTGCCTTGCTCCGCCCCCTACTCTCCACCGCCCTGTCCTCCCATTGGCCTGCGTGCCCGCCCATCCTAAGAGGGTCCCACCTCGCGTTTGGTCAAGGAGGGGCGGGGCAGAGGGGCTGGCCCGAAACCTGGAGGAGGGGAAAAGGGAGGGGGCAGTGTCCGCAGCGGGCAGGGAACCGAGCACCCCCATCTAGGGCTCCCACTCCTCCAGGAGGGGCTTCTGTGGGGTCTGCAACTCGGGAGGGAAGGCCGTGGAGTTGAAGATAGGTTCTGTAGGGCTGAGGCGCGGACTTAGGGTATTGACGCAGGGGGGTTCCAAGAGGGCCTGTAATCAGGTCAGGGTCCCGGGAGGTCGGGGGAGGGGAGCCCCCGGGCCGTCGGCTCGGCCTCCTGCCCCCTGCCCCCACACGCGCCGGGACGGGGGAGCTGCTGCTGCGGGCGCCCTGCGTCCCGCCCCACGCGTGACGGCGCCCCGCGGGGAGGGAACGGCGCCCTGGGCAAGCAGCCTCGGCGCTCCAGCCGGTGCCCGCTGCGGCCTTGGCATTGCCAGAGGGGAGGAACCGAGTCCGCGAAGGGAGAGGGGGAGGCGCGCTCACGCCCGGCCCCCGGCCTCCATCCCGCCGGTTCCCGAGGTGGAGACACTGAATCTCCGAGGAGAGCGGTCTTGACTTGGATTCATTCAGAGACTGAGGTGGCGAGAGGGGGCTGGATGTTTTAGGGCGTGTGTGAGGGTTTGTGGGGTGGGGAACCAGGATAGGACTTCGGTGCCCCCCAGCTAAGGAACGTCGTCTACCAGGGCCACTTCCAGCTGGGCCTTCTGTGCTACGTGCCCCCAAAGAGCCCCTCCCACTCGTGTAAAACGGAATCAAATCCGGCCACCTCTGGCCGCGTTCCGTTCTCCCGTGGCCCGCCAGGCCGAACCGGGTCGGACTCGCTTTCTCCTCCCAACCCCCTCCGCAGGGGGCCTCCCTCCCTTTCCAGCAGGTGGCTCCGCGGGACACCAGCTCAACCTGTTGGACCACAATGGGCGGCGCCAGGGGGGCCCTGGCCCTCACCCGGGCTGACCCGGGATCCCCGCGCAAAGGGAGGGGCGGAGTCCCGGCCCCTCCCTCCTTCTCTCTTCGGCCGTGACTCAGCCTCGGGGCCGCTGCCCTGCGCCCCAGCCAGGGGCGGAAAGTGTGAGGCACCCCGGAGAGTCCAGGCCAAACCAAACAGCCCCCCACCCCAGACATTATCTCACTGGAGAATTAGGGGGGCTATAGGACGGAGAGGGTAGCAGCAGGCATGGGGCGCTCCCACTTGGGTAATCCGCTCCGGGTTTTCCGATCGTCCCTATCCCCCTTGGGTCCCGAGGTTGGTCGCAGCTCCGGGTTTTCTAATCGGCCCCGCCGGACAGATTCTGGTCTGTGAAGGCCGGGAGCTGGTGGGGTCCAGGCCAGAGTTTTTCCCTCCTTCCTCGGGCCTTCGTGGTCGTCCTAGCCTGGGGAAGGGACGTGCCAGGGGCCCGACGGCAGTGCTAGACTTATAAGTGGAGTGGAGAGGGGGCTTCTATAATCTGGAGGGGGCAGCTGAAGGAAGGGGCGCTCTGGGAAAGTAGCTCTGGGAGGGCAGAGCCAGGGCCCCCAGAGGCAATTGAAGGGCTGGCGCCTTGGCACCAGTCCATTGCCTCAGGCGCGCTACTTGCTACTTCCCCGTCTCTGGAGGTCGCTTTCTGCGTCTTGTTGGACCCAACCTTGATCTCACAGTGGCCGCATTGCCCCACTTGAGTTTCCACAGTCCTGGAACTTCCTGTTAGTTCCTCAGTTACCCCCTCCCAGGTTTGTCTTTTCTTGTCCACACAGCTCCCCTCAGACCTCAGAAGTCGGAGGGGGAACCCCGACTTAAAATTCCCGCCTACCCCCCTCCAACTCTGGGCCCTTCCTGCGCCAAACCACGGCGACAGCCATGGCCAAGAAACGCTGACTGGGGGGCCCGCCCCCTCCCACGAAACTCTGGTCGGGCCCCTGGGGCCTGCCTCCGCCTCCGCCCAGCCACCGAGCCCGGGCTGGAACTGGAGGGCAGGTGTAAGGCCTGCTGGGGCCTCCTGGGGATAGGGGAGTGTCCCAGTCCCTCACGCTCATAGTTAGATATTCAGGTGACCAGTTGAATCCTAATTTGGGGAGAAAAATTAGCAGGAGGTGGGGAAAAGTCCGGAGAGTAGGGCGTCTGACCAGAGCAATGAGAGCCCCGATGGGAGTCAACCTCCCCTAGGAAGGACTCTACACCTGGGGCTGGGGCAGCGATGTGACGGCCAGGTGCGCCAACTGGCTGGGCCACGTGCGCCGAGAGGCAGCTGCAGAAGACTTAGATGCAGAAGTAGGAGAGGGCTTCTGGCAGGAAGGGAAGCTAGGCTCTGTCTGGGCGGGGTCCCGAGTCGAGGGGTCTGGGGGCCTGTTTTGGAACATGGGGGGGATGAGCTGGAAGCGGAGCGCAGCCTGCACCGGGCGCCCACCTCTTCCCCACACCCCTCTTCTACAGGCTGCCTCCGCTTCCCTCGAAAAACCCGCCGCCCAGGAAACCGCTGGGGGCGCTCAGACCGCAGTAACCTCCCCCCCTCCCCGCAGCCGCCCGCCGCCCCCCGGCGCCCCCACCGCGACCGCCCAACCCACCTGAAGGGGCCGTGGCTGCCAGGGTTGCCCCCCTCCCGCCGACTCCCCCCACACCTGCGGGTTACACTATTTATAACTCGGCGCCTATTCCGGGCGTCTGGGTGGGAGCCTGCCGCCGCACAGCGCTAATCGTCGCCGGGATCTCTGCGCCCCCCAGGGCCGGCGGAGATAAATTTAGCCTCAGGAAGCTCGGGGGAACATTTTCCAAAACTCCACGTCCCGGAGAAGGCGAAGCAGAACCCCTCTGCCCTCAGCCTCCTCCGTCCAGCCACCAGGCGGCGCAGATAGCCGGCTCCTCGAACCCATCTAGGAGCTCGGGTCGCCGCTTTGAAGCTGGGTTAGGGAAAGAGCTAAGGGCGAAAGGTGGAGAGTACCGGGGGGGTGGAGGTCAGGGGCGGGGGGTGGGGGGGTGGGGACCTAGAATGGGTACGCCCCAAAGTTAGCAAAGGCTCTGGAATAAAAGTCTCCTCTGGGAGTAACTGAGAGAGGGGGTGGAGATTGCTTGTCTGGAAGGGGAAATAACTTTAGTCCCAACGAGATGCAAATCAGAACGCAAATAAGAACCTAAGCCCTTGGGGGTCTGCACCCCGGGCTAATCGTGAAACTACTGAGACACCTTCCTTTCCACCAATCTCTGTGTTACTGGGAAAACCTAGGACCCTCCCAAGATCATTACTATGCTATCCAGTTTATTTTGCGACTCTTCGGACCGCTTTTCCTTGACCCCTCTCCACTTTTGCTTAATATTAAGGGTCTCTCGCCCGCTGCTCCCCTCAGCAGAGCTTTCGGTCCGTCTGTTCTGCTCCCCGCTCTGTCTCTGGTGAATCCTATCACCGTGCCGCGCCTCTGGCCTGTACCCCAGCTATTGTATAAATAAAAAATAAATCTTTAAAAAAATATATTGACGGCCTTAGATGTGGTGTAGCCCACTAGAAAGCCTGAACATCAGGCCGCCCCTCTTCACCCCGGGGCACTTAGGGGTTACTTCAGCTCTGCTTGGACTCTTCCCCCATTTTACCTTGCTCATTCCCTTACCTCCTAACCACCACTAGGGGGTCCCAGCACGCCAAATGATAGATGAGTTCGTACCCATTCCTTCCTAACTTGGCATTCTGCTCCCCTTTAATTTCCCCCATCCCATTGAGTTCCCCTGAGGTCTCTGAGAGAGTAGTTTGGACACTTACAACCCAAACTTACTTTTTTTTTGGTGGAACCCCCAACTGCGGCCGGGGACCGAACGGGCGCTGCAGAGGCTGCGGGCAGCCTTGCAGCCCAGCGCTCAACCGCTGCGCCACCAAGGGAGGCTCCCAAACTTACTTTTTATCTAGTTGGGAAGAGAAACTTGAAGGAAAGCTGCTGCATCTCTTTCCCCTTACAGAGCAGTGGGCGTTGCGGCCCTGCCATCTCCTGGCTTGTATTAAGTGAAAAAGAGGTAGCTGAGACCCCCACCCTCCAAAGTAAGCAGGACAACCAAGAACAAGGGAAGCTTAGGTAGAACTGAGGCAGAAGTGGGAGAGCTTGGACTAGGTGCAGATGGGGGTGGTAATGTTATAGAGCAACCCCGTATTAAACGGGTTCCTGGCTGTGGGTCCTCACCCGCGCGCTTTAAAGGGACTTATGAATACTCTACTACAGACACACGCAAAAGGTTAATAAAAGGTTTATTTACAAGAGAAAAAGAAATAAGGAAAATGTACAACTCAGGGAGAAAATAGGGAAATAAAGTCTTTAATGCGTCCTACCCGATCGGACGACCTGGAAACCCAAAGGCACTCTCAGAGCTGGCCGGTCGCTCCGAGCTGGCCGAGAGCCAAAAATGGAGAGCCCCCAAAGCCCACGTGTCTGCCTTTTGTATCCACCTGGCTGCTTAACCCCACCCTCAGGTCCCAGCCACCTTCCCTTTGGTGGTGATGGGATTTGGAGTTCCCAGTGTCTTTGGCTTTGACCTGGGGTGGGGGTGGAGTCCACAAAGCCTATATGGAAATAGCTTTGGGACATCCTTTTCCCCCTAACAAATCCCCCCTTTCACTTGTTGCCACCATTTCCATGGTGATGAAGATCGAATATATGGAGGTTGGGATGCAGTCTCAGATGAACATTTTGTCAGGTTCCAGTGTGAAAGAAAACGGGGGAAAAGGATGTCCCAAAGCAAATTCCATATAGGCTTTGTGGACTCCACCCCCTAACAGTAACACCTACTGGCCACACTTTTGCTTGCTTGGCCCTGCCTCACAGGCCATTTAGGCCACCACCCCCACCAGCACCAGCTCAGAAGAGGAAGGCAGGCTAACCGGGAGAAGTACTGAATTGAGACTCTGAAATCTGGCTTCACTAAATTATTTTTCTCCTCCAGGGGCTTCTGGGTGGTGCAGCGGATTGAGCGCAGTGCTGTGAAGCTGTCAGCAGCCTTTGCAACACTGGTTTGATTCCCGGCTGGCCAGGGAGCTACCACCACATGGCACGGCAGTCCTCTCCTGTTTTGCCTGCTGCTCCCCTCAGCAGTGCTTTCTGTAGGTTTGCCTGTTCTGCTCCCTGCTCTGTCTCTGGTGAATCCTTTCACCCTCCTGCGCCTCTGACCTGTACCCCAGCTCTTGTGTGCATAAATAAATAAATCTTTAAAAAAAATTATTGCTCTCCTGGAGTGTGCTGGGGATATGACAAGTCACTTTACATCCCTGGGCCTGTTTCTTTCACAGTAACATGGAGTAATTATCCTTGTCCTACCTACTTTTGAGTTAGCCTTTGTAAGGCTCAGTGGCCTTTGTAGTGTGCAAAGGGCTCTCAGATTGGCATGTGAAGTTTGTTTCTTTCCCCATCCCTCTCCTCAGTTTCTTCAATTGCAGGGCTCTCTTTGTAGCTATGACTTTCTACTTGGGTCTCTGGCTGTCTCTCCCCTCTCCCTCCTTCAGTTCCCCACCACCCTCCTACCACAGGCCACAGCCTGAGGCTCTGCCTCTCTCCGCCAACCACTTCCCCAGCAGTCTTTGCCAGACAGCCCCTCCCCTGGCAAAGGCACTTATACCCAGAATTCACACTCAAGGAGGCACCTCTAGGCAATGCCCCTGATTTTTAAAAAAATTTATTTATGCATACAAGAACTGGGGTACAGAGGTGAAGGGGGTGAGAGGATTCACCAGGGACAGAGTGGGGAGCAGAACAGGCAGACTGACTGAAAGGAGCAGCTGAAGGGAGCAGTGGGCAAGGCAGGAGAGGTCTGCTGTGCCATGTGGGTAGCTCCCTGGCTGGCCGGGTGTCAAATTTGTGCTGCAGAGGCTGCGGATAGCTGTGGATAGGGCTGTGCATAACCCCTTGTTCTACCAGGGAGGTGCCACCAATTTTTTAAAAAGATTTGTTTATCCATATAAGAACTGGGGTACAGGCCAGAGGTGGCGGGGGTGTGTGTGTGAGAGGATTCACCAGAGACAGAGTGGGGGAACAGAACAGGCAGACTGTCTGAAATAACACTGCTGGGGGGGGCAGTGGGCAAGGTAGGAGAGGTCTGCTGTGCCACGTGGGTAGCTCCCTTGCAACCTGGGGATCAAGGATTGGACTGCAGGGGCTGAGGATAGTTTCATAGTGCCGTGCTTAACCCCTGTGCCTCCAGGGAGGCCCTGTTTTTCCTTTCCTAAGAAAGGAAAAAGAAGGCAGAGGGTAAGCGCTTGAGTAGGGGAAGTACTGGAACTGGCCAAGAGGGTACAAACTGTGGGAAGGCAGGAGCCCCAGATACACATGGGAAGTTAGTGCTGCGTCCACCATTACCACTAACCTCTCTCTGGCTGCACTCAGGACCTGACTCCTCACTGCTTTGTCCTGGGGCAGGGATGGGGCCCTGAAGGAACCAGACTGGAGCACTGGCCGGCATTTTGTGGATGCCAGAGATAAGAAATAACCTGGAGTTGGAGTACCATGCTGCTGTGAGAAAGATAGTCAGGCTCTAAATGTACTGGTGTGGAGCCTGTATACGACATGGAAAGGAACAGAGCAAAGCATTAAGCAGAGGATAACTGCTTCTCACCACTGCTATTCTTTTTTTTTTTTTTTAAAGATTTATTTACTTAATTCATACAAGAACTGGGGTACAGGCCAGAGGTGGGGGGGGGAGTGAAGATTCACCAGAGACAGAGTGGGGAACAGAACAGGCAGACCGACTGAAATACACTGCTGAGGGGAGCAGTGGGCTAGCCAGGAGAAGTCTGCTGCGCCATGTGGGCAGCTCCCTGGCCAGGGATCGAACTCATGCTGCAGTGGCTGCAGAGAGCTTCAGAGGTTGTGTCTTAACCCCTTGCACCACCAGGGAGACCCACCACTGCTATTCTTTAGGCCTGCTCTGAGCCACCAACATGTCTGGCTTGGATTGTACCCATAACCTCCTAATAATTCTCCTACATCTACCCCTGATTCTCTAGAGTTTGTTCTCACACAGCAGCCAGTGAGCCTTCTAAATAAAAAATCTGTTCATGCTCAACACCTTGCAGTAGCTCCTCATTTCACTCAGCATAAAAGCTCAAGTTTTCACCATGGTTTATAGGTGCTCCATGACCCGCCCCCTCCCATCCCCAGCTTATTATCTTTTTTTCCATAGCACCCATGGGCTAATAACATCGATAAGCTGACTGAAGATTATAATTCATTTTCTAGCTTTACCTACTAGAATGTCCATTTGGTGACTACAGGTATCTGTTCAGTTTGCTGCTGGATTCAAAGCACCCAGATTGACATGTAGACGTTCCGTATTTGCTCAACGAATGAAGATGCAGACTATGCCTAGACTATCTGGAAGGTGTGCCAACAAATTGGTCACCATGGTTACCTGCAGGGAGGTGAGCTGGGGTTTGGAGGGTAGGCTTGAGAGTAAGGGAGGCTTACTTTTTACTACAGGAATTCTTTACCAATGTGAAGCTAGTTTATTATCTTTACAAAAACAAAGAAAAGAAGTCCAGAGAGAAAGGAGTTAACTCAGAAGAAGGCTGAGGAAGTGCCAGTCCCTGGGCGTGGGAGGCGGGCCCTAAACTCCATCTCCAGGCCAGTTCCCCAGGAGAGAAAGAAGAGGGCAATAAGTGGGTCCCAAGAGGAGCCAGGGTGTGCTGAGTGAGATCCCAGGGCCACTTGGAACAAGTATTCTTGCTGGCTCTGAGATTTTGGGGGGCTGTGTAGAGGCACATTGGTGAGCAAGAGCAAGGGGATGAAATGGCTGGATGTGCCTACCACTGGGAGCATGTGCTGTTGGTAGCTGTGAGTGAAAGCGAAGAGTCCATTCTACGCTGGCTGCTTGCATCCTGGTGGAGCTGCACTGTGAAAAACCCTGGAGACACTGTGGCCACACAGCAGCCTTGCTCTTGCCACTTTGTGTGCCGACTGGAGGACTGGCGGGCTGGGGACGAGCACAGGCAGGCCCAGTGCTTTCAAGACCCTCAGACGCAGGAGAGCTGCGTAGAGCAAGTCTTCCATTCAGATTCCCATTCTAACAAGGGTCTCACAGAAGACCCTACCCAAGCCGGTCCTCCACTCCCTGCACGTTGGGAGGAAGCTGGCCTTCCCATCCTCTATGCTCCCACCCAGGCATAGTGAGTCAGGAAAAGTGGCTTTCCTTTCAGTTCTATCCAAGATGTGCTCCTTCCCTCCCTGGTCTGCAGCCTGCCTAAGACCCTTCAGGGTTGACTTTTTCTGATTCCTTTTTAGACATTTAGATCTTTTAGCCTCAAGGCCTATTTATTATACAGTTCAGTGATTCTCAAACACAGATCTTAGGAGGCAGCCCATTCCTGGCACTAAGAGCCGATGGTAAGATCAACCATCTGGGCTGGTGGGCTTGCTGTTCTCTGGTGTGGCAGAGTGCCAGATCCTGCCTGCCAGGTCTTAGTGGGATCCTAACCAGCAGGCCAAGCCTCTCCTTCCCAGAGGTCCACCAGATTGGGGGCAAAGGAAGCCCAGTGGTGAGGCAGTCCTAACAGATGGCACAATCTCAAAGCTTTACTCGTTCTCATGCCCCATCCTTGGTCAAGCACAGCTGGCCCAGGAGTCTTGATGGGGTGTTGGGTGATTGCTAAAGAAGAGATTGGGAAGCTGAGAGGCAAGTTTTGCCACAGAAGCTGCAGCCATGTCTACTGTTTGCCCTCCCCTGCCCACCTGAGTAATGCCAGCCATGGTGTCAGCAGGGAGCAGGCAGTCCATGCTGCCTTTAATCCAGCAGCTCTTTAATACACCAGCAGCATAGGCGGATGTAGGCGACATCCTACAGGGTCTGAGGCAGGCCCTCCCACTCTATGCCCATCTTCATGACAGGCACCTGGAAACCAGCTTCTTGCAGGGCCCCTCCGAGGGAAAAGGGCAGGGCCTGAGTTAGGGGTTGCGTCCTGGACTGCATGTGGGCAGCAGTTCTGAGGAAGGGTGTGGGAGCCACCTCCAATGTCTTTTATCAATTGTCCCTCTCCTCCTCAGATCTCATGACTATGTCACAGAGGTCCCTGAATCTATCCAGGGTTCTTGATAGGAAGGTTCTGGGCCCCAGAATGGGCTGAGTCAGCCCCTACGAACAGATATTGAAGGGTGGGGTTAGGAAGAGGGCCTGGCCACTCCAACTTTCATTCTCCACAGCCAGGCCAGCCCAGCTCACTTCTTCCCCAGGGCCTCCAACCTTGGATGTTCTGCCTGGTTGCCCCTGTCTCCAGCAGCTGGATTAGCTCCCTTCTCCTATACCCTGGTATGCTCCTGCTGAGGCTGGCCTTGAGAATCAGCTGAGAGCTCCTTTCCAGCCTATTCTGCCCCACCCCAGATCCCTTAGAGTAGGGCCAGCTCAGAGCTGGCAAGCGTGGCCTCCTACTTCTGCTTCTCCCATCCCCTGGAACAGGAAGACACAGCCAGAGCAACAGGCACCGGAGAGACAGTTTATTGACAGGTTACAGCCCAGGACAGCTTCCCCCCTCCTGGAGTGGATAGGAGTAGGGGGGTCACATGCGGGAGTTGCGCTCCTCATCTTCATTTTCAAGTAGATAGGCTGGCCGGTAAGTGGGCCGTCCCCCGGGGCTCAAGCACTTCAGGGCCGGGTTCTGCACTGTGTTCTCCCGGCTTCCCAGGGACGTGTACCTGGAGCCGAGAGAATGGAGGTGGGGAGACTGAAGGGCAAGTGTGTGGTGGGGTGGGCTCTCCCAATCTCAGCATCCTCGTGTCTCCCCCTCACCATTCTCTGCCCTGCAGCACCCTTACCCTCGGTCATACAGGATACAGTATGGGACAAAGAGTTGGCGCAGAAAGTCCCAGATGTCTCTGTAGGTCCAGTCCTGGAAGGTCAAAGTCACAGAAGTGTCACAAGTATTCCCTCTCCCACACCTACCCCCTGCTGCCTGGGAAGGGCCTATCCAGGGCTCTTCTGCCCCTGGGCCTCTGAGAGATGGCCTGCTGTCCAATTCTTTGGTACATCTTGCTCTGCACAGGCCAAGCAATGAGACAGGGAAAGACTTCACCCTGTCCTCTTCCTCCCAGCCCACCCTCCGCTACAGTGTGAGCTGTGTGTGCAAGCCAGAGCTGTCTAGTGATGATGGAAATAGTCTCCGTCTGTGCTGCCTCGCACAGTGGTCACTTGAGATGTGGTGAATGCAAGTGAAGAACTGAATCTTAACTGTATTAAATTAAAAAAACTGAGATATAATTCACATACCATAATGTTCAATTTTTAAAGTATACAATTCAGTGGTTTTTAGTAATTTGCAGCCAGTGGCCACTATGAACGAATGTACAAATAGCATGGGCTTCCTTGAAAGATGGGGCACTTTCATACAAGCCCCAGGTTCCAAACTCCCCTATCCCCAAGCCAGGATGCAGTGACTGACAGGGGCCATGAGACTAAAGGCAATAAATCCTCTTGGCCATTACCAGCAGCGGGTTGATGCGCATGAAAGATGGCCAGCCGGGGTCAGTGGGGCTGAATGGACAGAGGCTACAGGAGTAGGGGTCGGTGCGCCGGGTACCCATGAGGACGGCCTCCAGCTGGGGATGCTGTATCTGCAGCTCACTCAGGGCCTGCTTCATGTCACCTTCTGCCTCCAGTACCTGCAGATTATATCTGAGGAGGAAGCCAGGAGAGGGTCAGGAGTAGGCCCAGCGAAACCCCTTTTGAAGTCCACATCTCCAGGTCCTGGGTACCTCTTGATGGTATCCTTCAAGAACTGCTCCAGCTCAGGGAAAGGTGAAATGCTGCGGATATGCAGGATCTGAAGAGGGTCTCGGGCATCACGGTATTTCCTAGGGAGGGGGAAGAATCCACAGGCTCGCTAGTTCTGGCAGAGAAATGCTCTCTGAGAACTTGCACTGTTCTCAGGGATGCAGCCCCCTCTCCCCTTTCCTTGGCTTCCTCATCCATTAGAACTTACTTCCTATGGGAAACCTGCTCTGATCTGTCGCCTCTAGTCTGCAGCATACACCTCTGTTCCAACACGTAAATCCCGCCAACCCAGCAGGACTGTGCCCTCCCTGCGGTCAGGAAGGGAGGCTGGCACATCTACATCCAGGGCCGGGCATGTGTTGGATGCTCAATAAACGCGGTGACGGGTCACTGCAGCTGCCTCCCCCCCTCCGCCCACCAGACACCCCCCTTCCTTCCTTCACAGGAGGAGCAACTACAGAGGGAAATCCCTGGGCCTTGCCTCTGGGGGTGGGGGGCTCACCTCTGCACAGCTGCATGGAAGAGGTGCAGGAGGGCAGTGCAGTCCTTGCCCCCGTTGAAGCCCACACAGAGTTGGGTGAGCTTGTACCGAGCAAGGGCAGTCTCAATGGTCTGCAGGGCGCCGGCCACCTTGCGTCCCAGAGAAGAACCTGCCAGGAGGGCATGGAAGAGCATTGGACAGAGACACGTGACCATCACGGCAGCAGGGCCACGGTGCCATTGCTGACTGACCTTCAAGGTAGCTTCCTAATGTTCCTGTCTTCCTCCTATGAGCTCTTCCTGGGATAAAGGCCAGACTGTTTCGTGCCACCTGCTGGGCTCTGCAGATTGCCCCTGCCTGCCACTTAGCACACCTTGCCTCCCTCTTCCTCCGGGGCTCTGGTTCCTTTCCATTCCCCTAAGTCTCATTCTGCTTCCTTCCAGGCTCACACACTCTTGTGTACTTGCCTACTTCCTGGTCTGGCCAAGTTCTCCTTATCACTCAGCTTATATATCCCTTGCCCAGAGAAGCCACTTCTGACCCCAGATCCCTGCCTTGGTGTTTGCTTTGTCACTGACATCTCCTGCATGATTACTTGTTTAATGCCTCGTTTTCCTGTTAAGCTGCTGGTCCATCAGAGTAGGAGAGACATCTGGCCTGTCAGGCTCTATCCCTGTCACCCAGCAGAGCTGGTGAAAGGAGGCATGCAATCAGTGTTTTTAGAAAGAATGAATGAATCAGCTGTAGCTATCTTCTACCTTCTCCTGCATTTTCAAGAAGGCTCCAACAGCGCCTGTGTTCCTGGGACCTGGGGTGGCACTAATGGTCTGGTGTGTCCTGCCCCTTGGCAGGGCATCCCTACCTGTTTCGGTGAGTCTGTATACGGCTTCACTGGCAAGCTCCACGGCATTGGATACATAGGGGACCAGTGATCCCTGGGGCAGACGGGTGGTCAGGTAGGCCAGGCACTCCTCCACAGGTCCTTCTTCTTCTGAGTCTAGTGTCAGCTTCACCTTATAGTAGTTGCTGCCCCAGTCGGGGTAGGAACCCAGACCAAGCCTGCGTCCAAAGTGGGCCTGGGCCTCAGCCAGAATGGGGGCAATAGAGGCCTCGTCAGCTGCCACATATAGCTCTCGCAAGTGGAACTGAACATCTTTGTTTTGAAACAGGCCCTTCAGGCCCTCTAGCACCCGCTGCAGCAGCTCTGGGATACCTGGGAAGAGGTAGACGTTTCGGACAGAGACCAGTGGGAATCTGAAGATGTGGCCAGTGTGAGGATCTGTGCCATAATGCAGGCGGGCAGAGGATGGCACCAGTGACATCTTCTCCCAGCCCTTCCCTCCGAGGGTTTTGATGGCTGCTTCCAGTTCAGGGTGTGGCTTGAGCTCTTCTCCAAAGGCCTGTGCTACTGCCTCAAAGGTTACATCATCATGAGTGGGGCCAATGCCCCCTGCTGTGAGGACATGAGTGAAGCGGCTGGAGAAAGAGTTGACCTCAGCTGCAATGGTGGCTACCTCATCGGGTACAACAGAGACTCGGCACACCTGGACCCCCAAAGAGCGTAGTGTCCGACACAGAAAGTAGGTGTTGGTGTCCTGAGTGTGTCCCTGGGGGGTTGGGGATGAGGAAGGCGAGACTTTCAATGCTGTGGGGACGAAGGGCATGATTTGCATGATGGCGGGGTACTCTGCTTTATGGGGGGCTCCAGCCCAGGCTGCCAAGAAGTCTGGACTGGGCACAAGAGTGGGAAAGACCATTTGAATGGAGTCAGGGATAGTGATTCACCTTGGCTTTCTCTACACTTTGACCTTGAGCTCATCTGTGCTTATGGATTCAATTATCAATTCAATTCAATTATCAATTCGATGT
This sequence comes from Talpa europaea, assembly GCF_964194135.1. Taxonomy (NCBI): domain Eukaryota; kingdom Metazoa; phylum Chordata; class Mammalia; order Eulipotyphla; family Talpidae; genus Talpa; species Talpa europaea. Next base: position 77,693,617 of record NC_140076.1, read on the forward strand.
AGACAACTCATCCACTTCACCAACCCTGAGAATTTTGTCCCAAGTCTCCAAGTGCTTACGGGGCATCTTCACTGTATCCCTGGCTGTTGTCACTTTGGTCAATGGCATGCCCAGATACTGTCCACAGTTAGTCAGGCCCTTCAGCCTGTCAACTCTACTCCTGAAATGTCTCTTGTCTCTGTCCTTACTGCTACCAAGCAGATCCTTGGCACCTTTCACCTGGACAGTGGTGACAGCCCCTTGGCCAGGCTCCCAGCCTCAAGCTCCTGAATAACCTTCCTAATGTTTCACTGTGATTGCATCACTATTGGGCTTAAAAGCTATTTGTTTTTTCCAACTAGATACAGTATAAAGTTCAAATTCCTTTGCAGAATATGTGAAGCCATCTATTAGACTATGGTGAGTATCCAATCTTCTTTTCCATCTCCATCTCCTTCTACATCTCTATAGAGGATTTAGTGGTTAAGGGTTAGTCTGGAGTACGAATGTAGTTGGAATCCCACCTCTACCCTTCCTAGCTGTGTAACCATGGGCAATTTTCTTAACCTCTCTTAGTCTCAGTCCATAATCTATTAACTGAGATTTATTACATAAGTACCAACCTCTTGGGGTTGTTGTGAGAACTAGTAAAGTCACACCTGTGATAAAAAAGCACACTGCCAGGCCCTAATAAGCACTCAAAAAGAGAGGTCAATATTACTATGATAGGGCTTCCCCTCGTGGCACGGCGGTTAGTCAGTGCTATCAAGCCATCGCCAGCCACTGTAGCAACAGTTAGATCCCTGGTCAGGTAGCTGACCCACATGGTGCAGCAGATCTTTTCTGTCTGCTCTCCCGCTTCTCCCCTCAGCAGTGTATATCAGTAGATCCACCTGTTCTGCTCCCCACTCTGTCTCCAGTGAATCCTCTCACCCTCCACACATCTGGCCTACACCCCCCAGTTCTTGTATACATAAATAAAATAAATCTAAAAAAAATTTACTATGATGAACCCAATGCCTACCACGTCCTCTGGTAAGTCCTTCCTGGTCATGAAGAAGGATTTCTCTCTACTAGCACTTTCTTTCTATCTCACTTATCCATTCTGTTGAGTGCCTTGAGTCATTTTCCAAATAGATTGGAATGAACTCTTAAAGCAATATTCTCATCTATATCTCCTTTACAGCTAGACACTTTGTCATTTCTGTAAAGCCCCTCCTCCCCCTACCATACTGCTACGAGTTTTTCAACATAGTTGAAAAAATGAGAGTCATTCTCCTCTATTATATTGGACTCACTCCAGGACTACTTCTGGAAGGTGGCTCCCACCCTGGTCACCCTCCCTGAACAGAACTAGGACAAGAGAATGCCACACCCTCCTCCCTCCTCTGTCCCAGACACACCTTTAGGATCTCATCTCCAACAATGATGATGCCCGCCGTCACGCTGCGCCTTGGGAGAGGCTCAGAGGCCCTAGATGCCATGGTCCTGCTTTCTCTGCCCCTCTGCAAGGCCCTCCAGTAGCCACCTAGACCCCCAAATAGGGGTCGAAACCATTGAGATCCCGCCAGGTCTACAGGACGCTGGGGACCATAGCCTGGGAACAGGGGGTTCGGAATCCAAGGAACCTGAATTCAGAAAGGACAATGGGGAAGAGCAGGGGTGGATGTTTTTCCTATCCAAGCCCTTGACAAGCAACTCCTTTAATAAATGTGTTCTCAAACACCAGCCCACGCCTTTTACAACGTCTTCATAGTTTGGCTCTAGTCTCCTTAAAATCTCCAGCTCCCCCGTGCACCTACCACTTGAGTTATAATCTGTCGGCCAACCTCGGTTCCTCTAATGTCTACTCTACCTTGGGCATCTGCTCCTTTAAACGTCTCTTTGGGGCACCTGTCCCTTTAAATATCTCTTATCCAAGGTCTTGGCCCTTTGAAAGACGTTCCTTCCCTCCACCCCCGACCAGAATTCAGCGTCTTTATTTGCAGACTTCCTCACCCTTTCTATCCCGGAATCCTATCGTCCCACCACGCTTCAGGCTACTGAGCTCTTCAAGATTCTCACCTGCCTCTTTTGCCCCTTCACCGAGTCTTTCCCTCTCCTTTCCTCATGTCCCGGGGCAGCTTCCGTACTTAGAGTCCCGCCTTAGAATTACACTTACCTCATATTAATTGGTCATCTTGGCTGTCGCTCAAACTCCCTCTAAGGCTCTATTGGAGTTGTCCACTGTCGCTCGAAAGCTTCAGCCAGAGGGCGGGAGCAGCGCTGGGTTGTTATTGGAGACAACCACGTGGCCACCCTTCACCCGGAAACGTGGGGGCCGGCCCTTAGCTCGCAGGGGCGGGGCTGCTCGCCCCTGGGTTGGATCGCGTAGGTCGGGGGCGCGGAAGGAGCCGTGTTTGATGGTGTGCATCTCCGCCGTCTTCAGCCTCTGCCGCTGGAAGTGACTCGATTCTAATTTCCGTTCTGTATTAAATGCTTGTATGCATTTGCTATCTGTTCTAGTTAAACATGACTCATACTTGGCTAAGGCTCGGGGCAGGGACTGGCGTCAGAAGGGATTTTAGATGGTAGCTATAAATTGAGGGAAACACCGAGAATAACTGCAGCATCGCCTGTTAGGTAGGAAGATCTTTTAGGTGAGCATTGCGTGTTTGGAACTTTGATTTTTCTCTACTATAAAAGATAGAGCTAATTACTTTGACAAAGTGTCTTGTCCCCTATGGTGCCTATTTTTGTATTATTTTTGTATTTTTTTTAAATATTTATTTATGCATACAACAACTGGGGTATAGGCCAGAGGCAGCGCGAGGCAGGGGGGGGGCGATTCACCGGAGACAGAGTGGGGAGCAGAGCAGGCAGATCTACTGAAATACACTGCTGAGGGGAGCAGCGGGGGAGACAGGAGGGGTCTGCTGCGCCATGTGGGCAGCTCCCTAGCCAGGGATGGACCTCATACTGCAGTGGCTGCGGATAGCTTATTAGATTGCCTCTTAACCCCTTGGTCCACCAGGAAGGCCCTATGGTGCTTATTTTATTTATTTACTTATTTTTAAAAAGATTATTTATTTATTTATCTATTTATTTATTTATACAAGCACTGGGTACAGTCAGAAGCGCAGGAGGGTGAGAGAATTCATCAGAGCCAGAGCGGGGAGCAGAACAGGCAGAAGGACCGAGGTACACTGCTGAGGGGAGCAGCGGGCGGCAGGAGAGGTCTGTGCGCCATGTGGGACCCTCCTCCAGTGGCCGGGGAGCAGCCGGGGATCGAACCTGCGCCGCAGAGGCCGCGGGCAGATTTGCAACCCAGCGCTCAACCGCTGTGCCACCGGGGAGGCCCTGGTGCTTATTTTAAACACCACTTTCCTGATTAGTTTTGCACAAGTTAAGGGATAGACTAGAGAGCACTATGTATGCACTTTGGATTCTCACATCATCCTCGCTTACAAGGTTCCCTTTCAGTTGCCTTTGGTTCATACTAATCATCTGGGACCTTCTTCATATCCTCATTAAATCTAACCTATTCAGGACGTTTGTGTGGGTCCTAAGATTTGCCTTTAATAAGCTCATGTCATGCTGATGTGATTTGTCTATTGTTTTCTGTAGTAAAGGTCCAACATTCTTCATTTGGAAGACTGCTGAACCACAGTGGGCTTCATTTTACTCATAAAACGCCTTTAAGATGATAGATACAATGCCAGTCTTAAAGATAGGCAACAGGGGCCTCCCTGGTGGTGCAAGGGGTTAAGCACCACACTATGAAGCAATCCGAAGCCTCTGCAGCAGCAGTTCCATCCCTGGCCAGCCAGGGAGCAACCCATGTGACGCAGCAGACCTCTCCTGTCTCACCTGCTGCTCCCCTCAGCAGGGTATTTCAGTCAGTCTGCCTGTTCTGTTCCCCACTCTTTCTCTGGTGAATCGTCTCCCGCTCTGCATCTCTGGCCTGTACCCCAGCTCTTGCATGCATACATAAATCTAAAAAAAAAAAAAAGATAGGCAACAGGCCCAGAAAGGTTGAAGGGATACCAAGCAACCACAAAGCAAAGTGAATGGTAGAGCTAGGCTTCTAGATAATTTTTTTCCAGTGATAAGTCCTGTGTTTGTTAAAAGAACCTCAGCTCATAAAAAAAAAGGGGGGGGGGGCAAAACAAAAGTTCCCTTTGCCTAATGAAATAAGCCATATGCTCTATTATTTTTTATTAGTAATATTTGACCCCCCACCTGCACCCCAAATAAACCCAAAACATGTGCTGTGGCAGTTTCAAAGTGGATTCTTAAGCTTGAGTGTGCACCAGGACCACCTGGATAACATTAAAATGTAGACAGAGGGCCTCCCCGGTGGCGCAGCGGTTGAGCGCTGGGTTGCAACGCTGCCCACGGCCTCTGCGGCGCCGGTTCGATCGCCAGTTGCTCCCCAGCCACCTGAGGAGGGTCCCACATGGCCCGCAGACCTCTCCTGCTGCCCGCTGCTCCCCTCAGCAGTGTACTTTGGTCCTTCTGCCTGCTCTGCTCCCCGCTCTGGCTCTGGTGAATTCTCTCACCCTCCCGCGCTTCTGACTGTACCCAGTGCATGTATAAACACACACACACACACAAAAAAAACAAACAAGCAAACAAATAAATATATGCCACTTAAAAAAAAAATAAAATGTAGACAGACCCACCCCTCAGCTTCAGACTCCATAGGGGTAGGTGGAGCCCAAGAAATTGAGTTTCCAGGTAATGCTGATGCTTCGGGTCCAGGGTCCAGAGCCCACGCTTAAAGAACTACTGCTCTCAGAATAAATGCATGAAGACAGGGAGAAGAGGGGAGATTCAGTTCCCCCAATATTACTGTGTAGAGGGTATGCTACTCTTTTTTTTTTAAAGATTTATTTATACAAGAACCGGGGTACAGGCCAGATGCGCGGGAGGATGAGCGGATTCACCGGAGGCAGAGCGGGGAACAGAACAGGCAGACTGATGAAATATACTGCTGAGGGGAGCAGCGGGTGTGACAGGAGAGGTCTGCTGCGCCATGTGGGTGTCTCCCCGGCCAGCTGGGATCGAACTTGCACTGCAGAGGCTGAGGACAGCTCCACAGCGCTGCGTACAACCACCTGCACCACCAGGGATGCCCGGGTGTGCTACTCTTAAGAGTGTTCTCTCAAACAGCTACAGTTTACACCTGTTTTCTCAAAGGTTAATTGTGTAACTACCTGCGTAACAGTACTTTTATGTATAGCATAGTAAGTATAGTATAGTATAGTATACTTCTAGACCACACCTCTGATCAGTTAAGTCAGCTTTTTTAGGAATAATTTAGACATTTGTACTTTCAAAGCTACCAGGTAATTCCAATGCTTAGGTTGAAGACTATTGAAAATATCTCCAACCAATGTGCACAGTGAACAGGTGTGCTTGAATCTTAGGCCGGGCAGGAAGTGGGGCACATCAGTAGTCTCCAGCTGACAATCTTTACTCTTTATCCTCAACACCCTTCAAATATCAAGACCATATTAAAGCACCACCTCTGACTATAGGAAATAGTTCATTTGTTTTGATGAGATGATTTTGTGCCTATATAACCTCTCTCTCAGGCTAATGGAGTAAAATGTATTTCAGTAGATGTCTGCTTTAAGTAGATTAAAAACCAATTACCTGACTATTGAAATATTACCCAAGTATTGCCTCATTATCAGTAGAAGCTGAGCGTCATTATCTAACCAAAGGGTATATAATTTGACCATGATATGGAATGTGATGCTCACTGGAGAGGGGGAAATCGTTACAATTAGAGCCTTTGATTATAAAAACTTCCTCTTTAATCAAGACTTTTAACATGGAAAAGATTTCTTGAATAAAATGGAATTTCCAACACATGAAACACAAATCACCATACTTACAACACCTGGCAGGAAAAAAACAAAATAGCAAGTTTACACAATCCCTGTAACAGCATGGTTTTGGTCTCAGATGCTTCCTCACCATGGCTTATGGGGTCACACTCAGCCGAGGCTGCAGTCCAGAACACTCATCTAGCTGGGTCGTGGTGCTGTTGGCTCTGCTCAAGCAGTAAAGCATTCACCAGCACATTCAGTGTATTGAACATCCTTTAAATATCAAAGTGAGAAACAACAAGGCACAGTAATAATGTAAAGATGTTAGTGAGGACAGCTGTGTAAAGCTTGAGGCTGAAAAATGGCTCCCCAACTTCATTTCTTTGGCTTCTTGGGCAGAGGCCGCCGGAACAGCAAGATGTGTGGTTCTGAAAAAGTGAGTGAAATCTGAGAGGCAAACTCACACCATTCCATTCTATGTACAATCTATAGTGTATCCCACCTCCACCTCCCAGCTCTCACCCACTCAGATGTTTATAACTAAATCAAGATCTAAGCATATGCCCTTAGAATCAGACCCAGAAGTCTTTTGCTATGTTGGTACAGTCCCTGGGTGCCCTTTATTAGTTCTGCCTGGGAACTTGGTGTCTGGTGTCTTATCAAGAGATATATTTTCGTTGGCTTATTTGGAACACATCCAATAATTTGTTTTCTAATGGAGAATGAAGTAGGGGCAAAAACCACTACCAAAAAAAAAAGGAAAACTGACTGACCTATAGAACAAAGGAGGTTTCCCAGTGTGGGATAGAGGCAGCTGGGGATAAAGGCTAATTTATGTAAATCTTCACAAAATATATGAAAAAGTACAAATTAATAGCTCAAGCACCAGCACTTAAAATTCCAGGCACTGTTGTATTCTTTTTTGCTCACTGCATTTCTTTAGATGATTGGTCATATGAGAAACCAGTAAACTACTACCACTTCCCCTTATTTTTTCATTCCCTCAGTGAAGCAGTCCTACACCGCTGCCTTCCACCATTGCACTGACCTGGTTCATGAATCATATAATGGACCCATCCCTGACTCTGCTGAACACCAAGATTCCTCCATTCAGATTCAGACATCAAATGGGTTTTAGGGACCAGCTTGGCTATGTCCTTGGGCAACATGACATGCCTGTAACAAAAACAGGAGAAGGTAGGAAATATGGGTCAGTACTGGATAGAGTGTTAGACAAGTGCCTGTATAAGAAGCTAGAGAAAAACCAGTTTCTGATGTCAAGAAGTTTATATAATCTTATTGTGGGATAGAGGCAGCTGGGAATAAAGGCTAACTTATGTAAATCCTCACAAAAATATATGAAAAAGTACAAATTAATAACTCAGGAACCAGCACTTAAATTCCAGGCATTATTGATACATTGCCTCGGTCTTCCTGGAGCTTAGTTTTCTGGTTGATTACCCTAAAACAACATAATGGAAGCCTCACAGCACACACAGTTAATAACTAAAGGATTGGTTAGGAAGGGAGAGAAGCAATTTTTCTTTTTTTTTGAAGAGAAGTAATTTTGTGGAAGAGGGCCTATTATGAAGTACTATGTGGAAGAGCTACCACAAAGGATGAAATGTAAATGTGTTATCCTTTAAGACCTACTCTGGGGGCCTCCCTGGTGACGCAAGGGGTTAAGACCCAACCTATGAAGCTGTCCCCAGCCTCTCCAGCATAAGTTCGATCCCCCGCCAGGGAGCAACCCACATGGTGCAGCAGACCTCTCCTTACTTGCCCGCTGCTCCCCTCAGCAGTGTAATTTGGTCCATCTGCCTGTTCTTTTCCCCACTCTGTCTCTGGTGAATCCTCTCACCCCCCACACCTCTGGCCTGTACCCCAGCTCTTGTGTGCATAAATAAATAAATCTTAAAAAAAAAAAAACCTATTCTGAATCTCATTTTCCTACCTCTGAAAGGCTGTACTGAGATTCCTTTGGGAAACTTCACGTTTTCTTAACCAAAGTTATGTCTCCTTTCATGGCAAAGAGATTACTCTGACTTGAATCAAGCTAACTCAGATAGACTTCATCAGGTACAAAGAAAATGTACTACGTGTAGCCCCACTCTGTGCCGGTAACAGGATTTTCCCAAAGAGGTTCTTGTCTAATTGTCTGAAAATAGACTACAATCCAACAAGCCCCTAACACACAGTTTGGTTTTAATACTTAGACAAAACAACCTTTCTTAAACCAAAATACCATTACCAAGACTTACACCTTCCAGGGAATGAAAGCAGTGACTTCTCTCTGTCCTCACAAAGATGTTATAAGCATATTGTTTTAGTTTGCTTAGTTCAGATGTAGAGGAAAACAGGTGGGGAAGAAAGTTAATTGGGTCCAAGCCTGGGGTCTTTTCTCAAGAGCCTGGCTTAAAGATGCTTATATACTTATCAGCACACACCGAATTCTCTAGAGCCTTGCATCAGACTGGAGAAGAAACACAAGAAATCAAGTTTCCATTTTATTTTCTCCAACTGAAAAAACAAGATACAAACTTGGGAGTTGCTTTTAAGTATTACAGTTGATACAGACTGGTGGAATGCCAGCATTTGTATAATTCTTTGTGTTTCTAATTTTCCAGTCTAGAATTATGGATTGAGGATTTATCGAATGCAAACTCAGAATTCCTTCCTTCACCATCCTTGGCAAGTCCTATGTGCCTATCTCTATTATGCTATTTACCACTTTCTTAAGTCTGTCATTATTTCCCACATATTGTCGGATTTGTTGAAAGCACAGACCATGGCTTATCCCCGTATTTTAGCAGAACACCTGAAACCTATGCATACTCTCTAATTGTTTCCTAACTAGGAACATATTAGGTTGATGTTAAGTCTCTTCTCAAAGTTCCTGGCTAATTTCACTCTACTCCAATTCTTCGAACCCACTTCCTAAAACAAGCCGGACACCACGCCTCTTTCCCACGAATTAATAAGCAACATAGGCTCTTAGAACTCTTCTTTCATTGAGAACGCGCAGAAAATTCCAGCGCCGCCACTGTCTTCTTTACCTAGTAGGATCGACGGTTCTACGGTGCTGCTGTGACATAAGCAGTCTCAAGAAGGCAAGTCCAACTTGCTCAATAAAGTTGGGAGAATGATTTACCAGCCCGCTAGGGTGAAGGTGGGCGACACGCAAACACTGTAGCCACGCCTACCTACCCCTCCCCAGTTTTACTCCAAATTCACTTCTTTCGTCTTTTGCAATCACGGCCCACCCTTCGCGCGTGCGCCTTACGCCCTCCACGGCACACCCGGCCCGTTTATCCCGCGCGCATGCGCCGATTCTGTGGGTTCAGCCCTACTTAGTAACTCCTCGTGCCCTCACTTGTCAAAACTCGCGAACTCGCTATGACCCCCGCGCCGGCACTAACCGGTACTCGAACTCCTCGTCGTCGTACTTGTCCGAATAGTAAATTTGTTTGTGCGACATGATCACTCTGTCTTAGGACCGTCGACCGCTCACGGCCAACCTCCAAGCAACTCCCAGAAGCACGCGCTCCCACCCTCCTTGGCCTCGCTTTCAAACACACCGCCCGCGTTTCCTATTGGTTCCTTTGGCTTAAGGCGGGACATCTTCTCCTTCAAGCCTTCTATTGGTTAAGATTTGCGAAAACTCGAGCCCTCATTGGAGGACAGGTCTTACATTTCTCAAGAAGAAGCGTAGATAGAAACTAGGCCTCTAATTGGCTAGCTCTGCTCCCCTGCGCGTTCTCGCGCTGCCACTGGCTGATTAGGAAAAGTGGGCTGGGGGAAGGAGGGACTGTGAGGTAGAGGGTCAGGGGTTAGTGAGGCCGGAAGTGAGTGCAATAAAGTTTCTCCAGGGAGGCTGGGCCCGAGGAGAAAGTTGGAGAGGCGACCAAAGGAGGCAGTAACGTGATCTGGAACCAAATCGTCCCGCGGTGCGGTGCGGAGACTCCATGAGGCCCTGGTGAGTTGGTCTTTTTTTTCCCTTAGGTGATCCACTCCTTCACCCCGGAACCCCTCTCCCGGGACCCTACTTCCGGTCCTCGCTTAAAAGTCCCGCCCCCTGAGACCCCTCTCCGGAAGTCCCACCTCCCAACTTCAGGGGCTCCCCGAACCCCCACTTGTTTTTTATTTATGGTCCTCGACCCCACCCTGTCGCCTAGCTTTCCTGGAAGTCCCACCCCCAGACACGCTTCCAGCCCTACTACTGGAAATCCTGTGTTAGTTCTTCCAGTGCTCCGAAAGCCCGCCTCCTCGCGACAACACTCCGCTAACTTTCGACTATGAAAAAGCCTGTGTCCCAGGCAGGGAAAGCCCTGCCCCTCAAAGATCTATTCGAATTTGTGAAGCCACGCCTCCACGGGCCCCGCCCCTATAGAAGCCCCGCCCCTTCCTTAATCCACGTCTGATTGTCCAGGAGCCTGGGCCACCTAGAAGCCTCTGACGCACTTGTCCTAGGGGACCACCCCCCCAACCCCCCGGGAGCTTTATCCCTCGCGGGCTCAGGTCTTCGCCTTGGAAATTTTGTCTTCAATCCCGTAAACTGCACCTGCTTACGTTATTCTATTCTTATTTCTCTTTTGGGTCCTGGGCCCAATTTTCCTTGCCTCTTATGCTTCAGGGGTTGGGAAGTCGAAGTCCCAGCTCTGGCCCTGAGGAATGAGAGATTAGAGGCAGCCCCTTTCTTCTCCTTTATCCTTTACCCCAGAAGAACTGGGATACAGGCCAGAGGTGGGGTGAGTGTGTGTGTGAGAGAGGATTCACCAGAGATAGAGTGGGGAACAGAACAGGCGGATTGACTGAAATACACTGCTGAGGGGAGCAGTGGGCGAGACAGGAGAGGTCTGGTGTGCCATGTGCGTCAGCCCTGCCGTGGTTGAAGATTGCTTCATAGTGCTGTAACTTAACCCCTTATGTCACCAGGGAGGGCCCCCCTTTATCCTTTTCTAAGGGAGGACTTACCAGAAGTGGGCTGGATTTGGGATTTGGCACGAAAGTGGGAGAAAGACTTGCTCATAGATTCCCAGCCGCACTCCCAGAGGTTACTTTTCCAGGACTGACTATACCCCAGAAACAACTGTCTCATACCTGCCCCTTGAGCGGTGGTAAGGCCATGGATTTGTTACTGTGTGACATGTGGGTGCCATGTGACCCACCAGAAAATGGTGTCTTGGAATGGGTAGTGCCTTTCTGTTGTTTCATTTTTTAATGGACTTTTCAGCCCCCCCCTCCCCTGGCTCTTCCCCTCCCCCTAACCAGACTTTTCCTCTGGGCATTCCTCCTGCTTCCACTTGCCCAGCTTTCCCTTTTGGAAACATTCCTGAGGCTTTTACCATTTCCTGCTACTTCCCGCTGTTCTTGCCTCCTCCCTGCATGGCTGAGAAGCCACATGCAGCCTCCCCTCAACACCCCGTCACCTGTAGGCAATGTCCTTTCTTTCTGTGCAGTTCTACTTCCTCTTGCTTCCAGCGTCCACACCTGTTGGCCATTCCCTGCCTCTGGATTCTGCAGGCTCCCACTGAAGGCCCATCTCTAAAGATGACATCTGGTGTGTGTCAGGGATGTGAAGCTGCTGCAAGAGCCTCTCATTCTTTGTGCCTGAGAGCTAAGGTCTTAGGAAGCAGTGATAGAATGCCTTATTTGTAGTGCTGTATGGAGGGAATGACAAAGCTCTCTTGGGATGAAGATTAAGAAGAGATGAAAGAATGTTTTTAGTATAGTATGTAACAGGTTTTAAGTGCTTTTTTTTTTTTTTTAAAGATTTATTTATTTATTCATACAAGCACTGGGTGCAGTCAGAAGCGCGGGAGGGTGAGAGAATTCACCAGAGCCAGAGCAGAAAGCAGAACAGGCAGAATGACGGAGTACACTGCTGAGGGGAGCAGCGGGCGGCAGGAGAGGTCTGCGCACCATGTGGGACCCTCGCCCATGGTCTGGTGGGGGATCGAACTGGTGCTGCAGAGGATGCGGGCAGCTTCGCAGCCCAGTGCTCAATCACTGCACCACCAGGGGAGGCCCTTGTTTTTTTTTTTTTAAAGATTTATTTTATTTATGCATACAAGATTGGGGTGTAGGACAGAGGTGTATGGGGGGCATGGTGAGAGGATTCACCAGAGACAGAGTGGGGAGCAGAACAGGTAGACTGAAATACACTGCTGAGGGGAGCAGCAGGTGAGACAGGAGAGGTCTGCTGTGCCATGTGGGTTAGCTCCTAGCTCACTGGCTGCTGAGACTTAACCCCTTGCCATCACCAGGGAGGCCCCAAGTGCTTGTTGTTTGTTAGTCATTGTAGTCATGGTTATTTGCGTCTCTTAATCTCTGAAGAGTAGGGTAAATCTAAGGATAGGGTAATTCCTAGGTGTGTGTGGGGATGTATGTATGTATTTTACAACTTCTTTGTGGTCACTTTCTTATATCTTCTATGGCTTTATCAAGGAGAACTGTGGCAGGAAGCTGTGGGTAGAAGGAATGGGTTTGGAACTGTACCCTATGTCCAGCCTCATTCCATCTTCTGGCACCCCTTTTTCCTGTACTTCACATGGATTTGTCTCCTACCTCCTCTAGTTTTTCATGGCCTGTATCCTTCACTTTTCTGGGAAAACTATTTCACTCTCCCCCCTCCTCTAGCCACATTCCACCCCTTGTGTGCTCTGTGGTGGCCACTGCACCCTCTTCAGTCACTCAGCAAGAGGAGGGGTATGAGCATACTTGGCAGAGCCAAAGAACTGATTTAGTATTAGCATCCTGACTCCATTTCCACCCCTGACAGCTTACTTTGCTAACTAGGCCCATGGACAGGGGGACAGACAGTGCTTGGCCATATCCATTGTTCCTTGGTATGGCTGATGCCATGTGTAGAGATAAGGCTTCTGCAGCTTCAGCTTCTGCCTGAGGGCTCCCTGAGGCGCCACCCAGGTTGGACTGTATCCCCCTTACTTCACCAGCTTTTTCTTTGGCTTTTCTCTGCATCCACTGGGACCACTTCCTTTACCCATTTCTTTAGCTCTAGTCCACAGCTGTTGTAGCTGAGGATGCTAATGGCCCAGGCTCCCTGGGGCCACCACCCCACCGTTTGGTAGTGGGGGTGTGGTGGCTGGGCCGGAGATTGGGGGAATTTGAGTATTCAACTCAGACTGGAAGGGAAATGCAGAGCTCAGGGATCCTCCTCCCTTTTCCATCCCCAGCTGCCTCTGTTTCCTCCCTTATTCCCCCCTACCCTCCTTCAGCTTCCTGCTCCCTTTGGCCTGCCCATATCCGGTTTGGATTGATCCAGTCCTTCTCTTATCACCCTCCTTTCCTTCCCATTTCTGTCCCTCCCTCCCACCCCCACTTTACTCCTTCCTGGATCACTAGCTGTTTATTTTGGGGTGGGGGGCATGGATTGGCTCCACCCCTGCTAGAGTTCTGTGTTGGGGCAGAGGGGGAGGCTCAGCCCCTCAGAGCCTGTGAGTCAGCACTGTCCTCACCATTGGTCTCTGCCTTTCGCTCCCCGCCCCTGGGGAGGAGCCAGGCAGCTCTAGTCCTGCCTGTTCTCCTCTCAGCCAGAGAAGAGGCTCCACGCTGGGCTGGGCGGGGATGGGTCCTGAAACTGTCTGGGCCTGAGCTGAGGGAGTGGGAACCACTTGTCCCGCTCCCTCCCCAGAACCCCTGAGATTCCTGGGCCTTGGCGGTCAGATTAGGCTAAGGGCCTGGGGATGCCCCCTGCCTGGCCCCCTTGCCCTCACGCTGGCAGGGGGGCCAGGCTGGGCAGCAACCTCCTTCTCACTCCAGCCATGGATCTCCTGCCCCCCAAGCCCAAGTACAACCCACTCCGGAATGAGTCTCTGTCTTCGCTGGAGGAGGGGGCTTCAGGGTCTACTCCACCGGAGGAGCTACCTTCCCCCTCAGCCTCATCCCTGGGGCCCATCCTACCACCTCTGCCTGGGGACGACAGTCCCACCACTTTGTGCTCCTTCTTCCCCCGGATGAGCAACCTGAAGCTAGCCAACCCTGCTGGGGGGCGCCCAGGCCCGAAAGGGGAGCCAGGAAGGGCAGCCGAGGATGGGGAGGGGATCCTGGGAGCAGCCATGCCGGACTCAGGCCCCCTGCCCCTCCTCCAGGACATGAACAAGCTGAGTGGAGGCGGCGGGCGCAGGACTCGGGTGGAAGGGGGCCAACTGGGGGGCGAGGAGTGGACCCGCCACGGGAGCTTTGTCAATAAGCCCACGCGGGGCTGGCTGCATCCCAACGACAAAGTCATGGGACCTGGGGTTTCCTACTTGGTTCGGGTGAGTGAACATCTTCCCCCCTGCTCTCTCCCAGATCCCCTAGCGCCTCTGCTGCTCCAGAGATGCTGGGTTCTTCTCTCCTGCTCTTCCCCAGCAGCTCACTTGGTTTCAGCAGCTTGTTTCTTAAACCTTTCCTTGCCCCTGGGTCTGTGGCCCCTTCCTTTGGAGCTCTTCCTGGGGCCCTTCCCTCCTTGTGGCTCCCTGCCCCCACCCTGCCTTGCTTAGTAGCACAATGCCCAGCACAGCAGCCCTTAGGAAATGTGGGAATGAGTGACTCTTCACACGCACACACGCGCGCGCGCACACACACACACACACACACGGGAATGAGTGACTCTTCACACACACACATGCACACACGCGCACATGCACACGCGCAGGCTCCCGCAAGTCTCCGTCTCCTGCCCCTTTCTGGGGATGTCACTTTATGCCACTCCATGCCTTTCAATCCCCTCTGCCTTCTCCCTAGTGCATGAGGTCCTCCTCCTTGCTTGCCCTTTCCTTCTCTCCTGTTCCCTATTGTACTTTGTGGGAGGTAGCACGGGCAGTGGGGAGAGCTTTCTTCTTATTTCCCTTAGGGACCATGCAGGGGGAACTCCAGGGGCCCTTTGAGAAGGGGCTGTGGGAAGGCAGCTGACTGGTTACCCTTCCATTTGTCCCCACAGTACATGGGCTGTGTGGAGGTCCTGCAGTCAATGCGTGCCCTGGACTTCAACACCCGGACACAGGTCACCAGGTTAGTGGGGGGCGGAGGGTGGCAGCCCTGGCATTAATGAGTGGAGGCAGGGCAGCTGGATGGTGGTAGTGCTAGTGAGAGCTTATCTTTGGATGGTGAAGGGGACTGAAAGAAAGTTTGGGGAGAAGGTCTAAGTCTGAATGAAAAGAAGCAGCTCTGACCTGGAGCCTCCTTACTTATCCAGCCTTGAGAGCTGTGGGGGAGGTGGCAGAGGCAGCTGGTGGCTAGAGCTTGAGTAGAAAATGGGGTAGATGGGAGGTTGCTGCTGCCTTTGGGAAGGGAATGGGACATTTGGTAGTTAGAAGGGGGTGGGGCCATACCCATTGAGGCTCTAACCCAATCAGCCAGGAAGCGGCCTCTCAGTGTCATCAAATATTAAAGGCCCTTAATTCAATCCACCATGACAAAGAGCATGGAGTACCCCGCGTGTCTGGGCCTGGCCTTCCCCTCCCCCAGCTGAGTGGGAAGTAGGCTATGGGCCTGAATACTCCTCTTTCCTCAGGGAGGCCATCAGCCTGGTGTGTGAGGCTGTGCCGGGTGCTAAGGGGGCGACAAGGAGGAGAAAGGTACCCGGGGTCCATGGGGCCAGGGCTGCTGCTGGGAGATGTGGAGGAGCAGGGGGAAGGCAAGCCTGGGGCATGTGGGAAGAAGGCCAGAAGTCAGGAGTGTGGTGGGTGCCCAGTGTTGGGAACCCAGCTTCTGAGACCCTTGGGCTCTTCCCTAGCCCTGTAGCCGTCCACTCAGCTCCATTCTGGGGAGGAGTAACCTGAAATTTGCTGGAATGCCAATCACTCTCACTGTCTCCACCAGCAGCCTCAACCTCATGGCCGCAGACTGCAAACAGGTTGGTGGGGCTGGGCAGGGGGACCAGAAACACTGATGGGAGGGCCAAGTGGGCACAAGGTTGAGGACAATAAACTAGCAGAGAGGACTTGGGTGCAGCAGGACAGGAGGGAAGGAGGAAATCAGGAGGACATGGGGGACAAAGCCAAAAGGATAAGACTGGGGCTCTGCTGCCCTGGGCTAGGGGTGGGGGGCACTCAGATGGCACCCTCAGGCTGCCCGACACATGTTTAATTCCCTCCCTTCTCTGACCCATTTCACCCTCAGATCATCGCCAACCACCACATGCAATCTATCTCCTTTGCGTCTGGCGGGGACCCGGTGAGTTGGGGAACAGAGCAGAGATAGTGGGAAGGGAGAGTAAGGGGCTAGAGGATTGGAAAGTCACTAGCTAGAGAAGTGGGTGTGCTAGGATTGAGATGATATCTGAAAAGGTTTTAGGGGCAGGGCTATAAAATTGAGCTAATTAGCCTCTTCTGACTCTGTCCATCCCAGGACACAGCTGAGTATGTCGCCTATGTTGCCAAAGACCCGGTGAATCAGAGAGGTGAGGCATGGTGGGGAGCACGGGGTGGGGCCGACTGTCTGTGAGGCAGGTGAGCCAGGACTCGGGGAGCTAAGCAGGGGCTCCTGCTGCGGAGGACGAGGGCCCCTGTTCACACCGCCCCCCAGCAAGCCCCACTCAGAGATCACTGACATCCTCTGCTGTGCCCCAGCCTGCCACATCCTGGAGTGTCCCGAAGGGCTTGCCCAGGACGTCATCAGCACCATTGGCCAGGCCTTCGAGTTGCGTTTCAAACAATACCTCAGGAACCCGCCCAAGCTGGTCACCCCCCATGACAGGTGAGTGGCTGAGGAGAGTGTGAGCAGCTCTTGGGCCCTGGACAGGAATTGGGAAAGTAGCTCTGTTCTTCCCACACTTGAACTCAGAGAAGTTGAGAGAAGAAAATGACCTGTGTGCCCCTGCTTCCTGCTTCCTGCTATTCTTAAATTTCCTGTGACCATTACAAAGTTGTTTGAGGCCCTGCCTGTTTCAGAGCCCACTCTTCCTCTTGTTTGTGCAGGACCTATCGTTCTGGTCCCCCATTCCTCAGCTCTTCCCTGACTGGCTGCATTTCTTGTTCCTCGCCATCTCTTTTTTTTAGCCTATTCCACTTTTTTTCCTAGCCTATTCCAATTTCTCCATCCTTTGCTCTTCATTTTCCTGCCCCTGCAAGCCATCACGAACTTGGGTGAGGGAGGATGTCTTTCCTTAGATGCCTACTTTTCCCACCTCAGACCAGTAGGTACTGAGCATTTACAGGAGGTTCAGATATCCCAGAGCACCATCTTCCCAGTCACTTAGTGCTTTCCCTCTCTCTTAGGGTACAGTTTAGTGATGGAGGGCATCAACTTTAAAGTCAAATCTCAATTTACATGTCAGCTCCACCTCCTTTTTACTGTGAAATCTTGGGCCAGTCTTTTCATCTCTGACTCCCATCTATAAGATTGGGGAAGGGGGCCTCCCTGGTGGTGCAAAGGGTTAAGATGCAACCTATGAAGCAATCCATAGCCACTGAAGCATGAGTTTGATCCCCAGCCAGGGAGCTACCTACATGGCACAGCAGACCTCTCCTGACTCACCCGCTGCTCCCCTCATCAGTGTATTTTGGTCAGTCTGCCTGTTCTGCTCCCCACTCTGTCTCTGGTGAATCCTCTCACCCCCAACCCACACCTCTGGCCTGTACCCCAGTTCTTGTATGCATAAATAAATAAATTAAAAAAAAAAAAAAGATTGGGCAAGGAGTGGATACCTACCTGACAGGCTTGCCAGGATGAAGTGATTTGTGTATATAAAACACCAGCCTCAGCTTCGCCTGTAGGAAACCCTCAATACACGACCACTGTTCTGTGCCCCTCCCCCCCACCTCTTTCCTCACTCTCCTGTCCCTCTCAGGATGGCTGGCTTTGATGGCTCAGCTTGGGATGAGGAGGAGGAAGAGCCACCTGACCACCAGTACTATAATGACTTCCCGGGGAAGGAACCCCCTCTTGGCGGGGTGGTGGACATGAGGCTTCGGGAAGGGACCCCCCTGGGGGCTGCTCGACCCACTCCGCCCAATGCCCAGACAGCCAACCACCTAGGAGCCACGTTGGTAAGTTGTTGGGATGGAGTAGGCTGGGCCCGGGTTGGTAATGTCTGGTTAGGGTTTCTGGTTTCACCTTGTTTTTGTCCCTGCAGCCTGTGGGGCAGCCTGTTGGGGGAGACCCAGAAGTTCGCAAACAGGTGCCACCTCCGCTACCCTGCCCAGGTATGAAGGGAACTGAAAAGGGGGAGTCCAGTCCAGGAAGCAGGCCTGGGGTCACTGTAAAGCTTCCCTTTCCTCAGCAGGCAGAGAGCTCTTTGATGACCCCTCCTATGTCAACGTCCAGAACCTAGACAAGGCCCGGCAAGCTGGGGCTGGGCACGCCAATCCTGCCATCAATGGTAGTGCACCCCGAGACCTCTTTGACATGAGTGAGTGTTCCTCTCTCCTTCCTGCATCTGTCTTCCCCTTGGCTTCTCTTGTCCTGCCTTCCTGTTCTTTCCTTGTTGGCCTCCCCTCCCTGAAGGCCTGGGTCTTGGGCATGTGTTGTGCCAGCTGCCTCTCCTAGCCCCCTCTCTGTACCCCTAGAGCCCTTTGAAGATGCCCTTCGGGTACCTCCACCTGCACAGTCGGTGGCCATGGCTGAGCAGCTCCGAGGTGAGCCCTGGTTCCATGGGAAGCTGAGCCGGCGAGAGGCGGAGGCCCTGCTGCAGCTCAATGGGGACTTCCTGGTGCGGGAAAGCACGACCACGCCCTGCCAGTACGTGCTCACCGGCTTGCAGAGTGGGCAGCCCAAGCACCTGCTCCTGGTGGACCCTGAGGGTGTGGTGAGTGTGGCAGGGTTTTGGGTAGGAGTGGCAGAGAGGAAGTGCAGCATCCCTCTTCCCTCATTGCTCACTAGATCTTCTCGCCAGGCACTGCCGTTGAAGCCTTTCCTTCTCTGCATCCCTCTCCAGTGATGTGGGGTGCGTCTTACACCCCTGAGCCTGAGCTGTGTTCTCTTCAGTTCTGTCTAGTCCTCAAATCCCCAGATCTTAATTTCCAGCAGAGCAAGAGGTGTTCAGAAGTGATGGCAGTGGAGGAAATGGTTTTGGAGAGAGGTAATGCTCAGTGTGAGTCAGATGCTTGAACAGAGTCTAGAAACTCCACATCTCTCCTAGAGGAGCAACCTAGGCTCCCCAGCCCCTCTAGACACAGCACTCAGCACTGTGGCCTTTCTCCTCTGTACTGCCTCACTGTCTCTCATCACTTTGGGCTCTTCTCTGCAGCAGTCTCAGCTTCCCTTCCAAATCTTTTTTGCACTTTGTGACCCCCTCCGAGACATGCTGCCTCCTTCCAAGTCAAGGGAGTAGAGGTTCCTGAGCGTCATGATTTGTGGGGTGAATCCTCTGCTTTTTCCCAGCTCACTTACCTGCCCATCCCCATGGCAACTCTGACTTCTCAGAGTAGGGAAGCCTGGGTTAGGACACATAGCCTTCTACTCTGATGTCTTTTCCTCCTTCTTCAACCATTCTGAGTGGTCCAGGTTTTTCGACCTTGGGGGCAGAGGTCTTATTTGACTCTTCACCTGAATGTCCCTCTCTCTTCTTACTTTCTAGGTTCGGACTAAGGATCATCGCTTTGAGAGTGTCAGTCACCTCATCAGCTACCACATGGACAATCACTTGCCCATCATCTCTGCGGGCAGCGAACTATGTCTACAGCAACCTGTGGAGCGGAAACTGTGACCTCTCCCAGAAGATGCCCTTCCACCTCTCTGCCTGTTTCTTACTCAGGACCTCCCTGGGGTGGGGGGTGTTGTGGCGTGGTCTTGTGTAGTTGCTGGGGGAGTAGTGTGGACACAGTGTTTTCACCATCCAGCTGAGAGGGTTTGAATCAGGTGTCTGGGGTAGGAGTCTGCGTCTCCCCAAACCTCACCAAAGTATTAATGTAGAGAGTGGCCCCCTTCCCTGGGACTTTCCTGTGCCAACATGATACCTCCTTCCCCCAGAAGGTGGGTGCTTAAGGCCTGGGCAGGGTGCCTTCTTGCAGTGGAAAATGTCCTGTGATGATAGACCCAGTGGAACAGTTGTCCTTCCAGGGGAGGGGGAACGAATTATACCATGGGTCGACCCCAGGGCTCAGGGTACCCCAGACTCCTCTCAACAATCCTCCCTCCCAGTGTTTAAACTTTGTGCCTTTGACCATCTCCTAGGTCTGAAGATATTTTATGCAAAGAGTTCTCAGGCCCCTGAGGTCAAGGATCGGGGTGCTGATGCCTTCTTGGCTTCTGGGCCCCTGTCCTCTCCTTGTTCAGCACCCCCTCCAGTTTAGGTTGGAAGAACAAAGGCAGGAGTGGCAGCTGTTCCTTCTCTCTAGGGATATGCAATCTTTAGAGACTGCCTTGGAGCCCCCCTTCCGGCCAGGGGGGAGATGGACCCCCTTTCTTGCTCAGTGCCTCCTGGCCGGGACCCCTCACCCAAGGGGTCTGTATATACATTTCATAAACCCTACCCCTCCCACGTTGCATGCATGTTATACTCTACAGCCAAAGTGCAGCCCTTTGTAGCTCCATCCTGCCTCCCCCTGCTGGGGTGCTGGGGGGGTGTGTGTGACTACACTGGGGGCCTCCTGAACTGTTAATCCCCAGGTGGATTTTGTGGTGGCTGGAACGGGGCCTTGAGACTCTGCAGCAGTAGACAATCCCCAGATACCATCAGTAGATTTGGAATTGCATTTATTGTTTTATATGTGTATGTTTTAGGGCTATAGATTGACTTTCCTAATTTGTTTTCCATGGCTTATTCTTGAGCACAAAATGGTAATAGTTGATTTCATTTATACATCACCTTTTTGATTTTTCAAAGCCATTTTACAACTCCTGGCATTTTCCTCACTCCAGCCTTTGAGGCATTTGGGTCTGGCAGCATTATCTTCTACAAGAGACCTGAGGTCAAGAGAAGCTGATTATGAGCTAGGCTAGAAAACCTTGGGCCTGATGTTGGGGAGACAGTTTTGCTGAATGCTTGTTAGTTTCACTCGGGGGAAGCAAGAGACCTGCAGTTGCTGAATACTTTGTTTGGGGCAAGACCTGTGCTAGGTCTGAGGTGGCCACAGCGACAGAGGAGCCGGCCCTACTCTGTCCTTAGGCCTTATGGATAAGGGAGAGTTGACTGTCTTAATCCTTGTCTGCCCTTTTTTTTTTTTTTTTTTTTTGTTTCAATGTTTTCACGGGTCTCACTTATACCAAAGGGAAATAATCTTCATTAAAGTTCATATTTCTTCTACCTCGGCCTCTTAGTCCTGGTCGCTGCCTATTGTTCCCCGCGGGCCCTCCGTCTAGGGCGGCCGGACGCACCTGGCCTCGCTCAGGTCTGGTTCGGGCGGGCGGCAGCCCGGGGGGGGGGGGGGGGGGGGCGGGCGGGGGCAGCTGGGGCATTGGCGGGGGCCGCGAGGCCGGGTGGGGCGCTCGGGCCATCTTCCTGTTGGGATGACCGTATCTACAGAGGGGGCCGGGCGGGGTCCAGGCCCAGCCGTCCGCTACCGAACCCCGGGCTCCCGGCCTCGCGGGCGCGCGCCCCATTCCGCGCGCGCCCCTCCACGTCTGTCCCTGGGCGGGGATGGTACGGTCCGGGGTCGGGGCTCCCGCCGCCCTACGAGGGCTGGTACCAGCAGCTCTCCCGCACGAAGGGCCTTCTGCCCCAGGGCGGGGCGGCGGTCCGGCTCGCCCCGCACGCCCAGGGCCAGGGCGGCTGCGACCCCTCCAGTCCTCGCTCCCCTCCGCGTCGCGCTCAGTGGAGCGGCCGGGCCGAGTTCCGGTTCCGGTCGCTGCCGCCCCGGGCGGGCTGGCGGGCGCTGAGGCTGGCGCGAGCGCGCTGTTGGTGCTCGGCTCGGCACCTCCCTCTCGCCGCACCCTGGGGCTGCTGCAGCGCGGGGGCCTGCGCCGCCCCCGATCCCCCTGCCTGGCGATGGTGCAACCCGAGGGAGCGCCCGTCCCCCGCCGCCGCTGACCCGGGTCCTCCACTCCATGGCCGCTTCGGCGCCGCCCCCACCGGACAAGCTGGAGGGAGGTGGCGGCCCCGCACCGCCCCCTGCGCCGCCCAGCACCGGGAGGAAGCAGGGCAAGGCCGGTGAGCGCACTGCGAGGGCTGGGGGCCGGAGAGGCCCAGGACTGGGGGACCTCGGAGAGACGGTTGGCGGGTGGGGCGAGCGGGCGGGGATCCTTAGGCTGAGGGGCCTGTTGGGAGGTTGGGAGGTTCAGGTGAAAAGGATGGCGGGGTGAAGCCCCCCCAGGGGTCGGGGGCAGGTGTCACAGGTTGAGGACGCTAGGGTTTGCAGGCACCTGGGGCTCTGGAGTCGCTTGGGAGCCTGAGGGTGCCAGGAGAAGGGTGTCTCTCGTTTAAAGGAAGAGGTAGCTGCACTTTGGTCGTGCACTTTATTTGTCACCTTACATCTTCGTTAGTATTCGTTAAGCAACTGCATGTTGAAGTTAGAAGTAAGCAAATGCATATTGAAGTTAGAAAAATGCCTTAGAGACCATGGCTGGGAGAAAGGCAGTTGGGGAATCCTCAGGGAAATCTGTCTGTGTCTGCCTTTTGCTGCTCTTCCAGGTCTGCAAATGAAGAGCCCAGAAAAGAAGCGAAGGAAGTCAAATACTCAGGTGAGTGGTGGTGGTAGTGGTGGTGGCGGGATCCCTAGCAGCCCCTGGGCGCTCCCCACTCTTGCCACCCCATGAGATGCTGGGAGGAGAGGAAGCTAATTGTCTGCAAGGCTGTTTCTGGTCTTTGCCTTCAGCCTCACAACTAATTGTGGGATGGGGAGGAGGGGATGAGAGGACTTGACCAAAAATCTTGTTCCCTTTCCCCCCTAGTTTATTTTGGACTTTGACGAACGATCTTATCAGTCAAATTTATAATCTTCCTTATTTTTCTTCCCTGGGTGCCTCATAATGATAACACTGATCATTTAGTCTTTTCTGAGTGCCAGGGATTGTGCTAAAGTGCTTTAAGGGTGTCGGGAGATAGGTGTTGTCCCTGTTTTACTGCTGAGAAAACAGGTGTAAAATCAACAAAATCTCTACTGTGGGGGTTTGAGGTTATTCATTGTTACTGTAGTTCTGCCTATTTTCAAAATGCTGCAGAATTAGTGCACTCTGCTGGTTCTCTGAATTTTTTTTTTTTTTTTAAGATTTATTTATTCATGGGCCTCCCCGGTGGCCGCTGGGTTGCGAAGCTGCCTGCAGCCTCTGCAGTGCCAGTTCGATTCCTGGCTGCTGGGCAAGGGTCCCACATGGCGCGCAGACCTCTTCTGCCGCCCGCTGCTCCCCTCAGCAGTGTACTTCGTCAGTCTGCCTGCTCTGCTCTCCCCTCTGGCTTGGTGAATTCTTTTACCCTTCTGTGCTTCTGACTGTACCCAGTGCTTGTATAAATAAATAAATAAATAAATCTTTTTTTTTTTAAAAGATCATGTATACAAGAATGTGGTACAGGCCAGATGTGTGGGAGGGTGAGAGGATTCACTAGAGACAGAGTGGGGAGCAGAACAGGCAGATTGACTGAAATACACTGCTGAGGGGAGCAGCGGGCGAGACAGGAGAGGTCTGCTGTGCCATATAGGATTCTCTCCCGTCTGCTGGGATTGAACCGGTGCTGCAGAGGCTGTGCACAGCTTCACAGCGCTGCGCTCAACCGCCTGCACCACCAGGGGAGGCCCTCTCCATCTTCTTGATTGCTTTCTAAAGGCCATCTGGATTTAGTTCTGAGCCAGCCAGTACCAGCCTTTAAAATGTGTGTTATGTCTCTGGTGCTCTCTTGGGTTAGCTCTGCTCCCCCTCCATGATCCATTCTCTCTCATCTGTCCCTCACTAGGGCCCTGCGTACTCACATCTGACGGAGTTTGCGCCACCCCCAACTCCCATGGTGGATCACCTGGTAGCATCCAATCCTTTTGAGGATGACTTCGGAGCACCTAAGGTGGGGGGCGCAACCCCTCCATTTCTTGGCAGTCCTGTACCCTTTGGAGGCTTCCGTGTACAAGGGGGCATGGCAGGCCAGGTACCCCCAGGCTATGGCACTGGGGGTGGCGGGGGCCCCCAGCCTCTTCGTCGGCAACCCCCTCCTTTCCCTCCTAACCCTATGGGCCCTGCTTTCAACATGCCCCCCCAGGGTCCTGGCTACCCACCACCAGGCAACATGAACTTTCCCAGCCAACCCTTTAACCAGCCTCTGGGTCAAAACTTTAGTCCTCCTGGTGGGCAGATGATGCCTGGCCCGGTGGGGGGATTTGGCCCCATAATTTCACCCACCATGGGACAACCTCCCAGAGGGGAGCTGGGCCCACCTACTCTCCCCCAACGCTTTGCTCAGCCAGGGGCGCCTTTTGGACCTTCTCCTCTCCAGAGACCTGGGCAGGGGCTCCCCAGCCTGCCCCCCAACACCAGTCCCTTCCCTGGTCCTGACCCTGGCTTCCCTGGACCTGGTGGTGAGGATGGAGGGAAGCCCTTGAATCCACCTGCGCCCACTGCTTTTCCCCAGGAGCCCCACTCAGGCTCCCCGGCTGCTGCTGTTAATGGGAATCAGCCCAGTTTTCCTCCGAACAGCAGTGGGCGGGGTGGGGGCACTCCAGATGGCAATAGCCTGGCGCCTCCTGGCAAAGCAGGTGGGGGCTCAGGGCCCCAGCCCCCACCAGGCCTGGTGTACCCATGTGGTGCCTGTCGGAGTGAGGTGAACGATGACCAGGACGCCATTCTGTGCGAGGCCTCTTGCCAGAAGTGGTTCCACCGCGAGTGCACGGGCATGACCGAGAGCGCCTACGGACTGCTGACCACCGAGGCTTCTGCCGTCTGGGCCTGCGACCTGTGCCTCAAGACCAAGGAGATCCAGTCCGTCTATATCCGAGAGGGCATGGGGCAGCTGGTGGCTGCTAACGATGGGTGATACTGGGGAAGTGGCCCAGGGAAGTGCACATGTCCCTCCCTGCTCTTCCAGGGTGATTGTTTCCATGTCTGGCTCTTGGTCCTTGTTTCCACTGGCTTCCCATCCCCAAGGGGATAGAAACATGAGGACTCTTGGGGACAAAAGGAGGTGGGCAGGCAGAAGAGCCTGGATTGCTCACTTTTCTGGAAACTTACCTGTTGAGATCTCCAGAGATCCAGGAAACCAAAGTCCTGCCGAGTAGAGCCATTTTTTTTTGTGGCTCTCTGGAGGCCTAGGGGGCATGACTGCAAATGAAAGAGGCTGGAGGAAGATGTGGCTAGCCAGAGGTGTCTCCTCTGCAGATGCCCAATGCCCCACTACCTGTGCCTAAAGCTCCTACCTAGCCCCACAGCTCCAGCCTTAGTTTTTGGAGTCAAGTGTTAAAATTTCTAGTCGGAGGAGTTGGGGTCTCTTCCCATCCTTCCAGTAGCCCTTCCTGGGCTCTGGGAGACTGCTTTAGGGAATAATTGGGGATATTTCCCTTTGCCAATGTTCTCCTTGCCTCCTCCAAGACCTACCTAACTCTCCCCTCTCAGAGAACCAAATAGCTTGAAGCAGGAGAGTTCTTGGCTATGGCAGTTTCTTGGTGATTTGGGGCTTCAAGACAGTAGGTTAAAGGTGCTGTCAGGACATATCTCCCTCATACCAAAGTCACTGGTCTGTTCTCAGCCTCTCTTGTGCTTGTCTCCCGATGACCATGTTTTTGCCAAAAATTGGGATATGTGGTCTGACAGACCAGAATCTTTGAAGATTGGCCTGTGGTGGAAGCCTGGACTCTGGCTGTGTTACCTGCCCCCATCTTTCCCATCTGTTGCACATTATTCTCAGCACTGGTCTTCAACTTTTGGTGCACCCTTATTCCCCTGCCTTTCTGGCTTGATGGGAGGAAAGCTTGAGAAGGGGCAAAGCCCTTATACCTCGTTTTTTCTCCTGATAAAAGGATCCCAGTGAGGTCCTGTCACAGGCTGGGGGCGGGGAGGGGTGGGGTGGGCCCCTGGTACTAACACGCAATCTCAATCCAGAGCAGGAGACTCTGCTCCTCTGTGCTGTTACGTACTCTTGGTCTGGTGATCTAGCATTTCTTCCTCAGCCAGTGCCCAGGCATTTTATTTTTATGCACTGTCTGCCAGAGATAGGCCTGACGAGGAGCCTCTGGTATGGAGGCTGCTGTCTGCTCATGCACACATTCCTCAGTGGGGTGGGGGACCTTGCCAGGCTGGTGGTCTGAGAGGAGCTGGTGGTCCCCTGCCCCCACCTCCCCAGACCCTGTGTGAGGAGAAGATAGGTGTACTGCAGAACTCCTTTACCTGCCCAGGTGGAGCCAGCAGCCCTGAGGCCATGTGAAAGAAAGGAGTGGGCCTTGGGGTTTCTCTTCCAGTGCCCCACAGAAAAATAGCATAGCGGAGACAGCACTGCCCCGCTCAACCTTGTGTTGTGTTTGTGGTTTTGTTTGCCCTTCTTTTATCTGTTGCTATTATTGTGTGTTTCCCCCTCCAAGTTTTGTAAAATGGCTGATGGGGAAGTGTCCGCTCAATCCCTCTCTACTACTTTTTGGAAGAAAACAAGGGCCACAGAAAGGTGGTGTGGGGGGGTCTTTTTGTACGGTTGGATTAATAAAATTACTTGAAAATACAAACAAGGACTCCTTGCTCTTCATATACATAACATTTGGAATGAACCTGTCACCCTGGGAAGATACTTGGGCTTGCTGGTGGTGGGAATATGTATACACCCCCAGGATCTGTAAGTTGAAGGGCAGATTTGGAGTAGATTCTGAAGGGAGCCGCTGAGCCCTGGGAGTCACTGTGCTCCAGCTACCCTGCTACCCTGTGTCCCAGCTGTAAGAAAGTTTTCTTACCTGCCAAGTGGGAGCTTTGGCTCCAAGGCCTCAGGGAGACAAGTTGCCAGAGTGGTTATGGGTTTAGCAGTGGCCCCCTCCCCTGTTGGGTGGAGGTTGGTTTGGGTTAGGGGTCTCAGCAGCCCCTAGGGTGGGGAGGGCCTGCCCCTTTAGTTGACTTCCTCTCAGACGCCGTGCAGAGCCCCTGTCCCCTTTCTTTTTTTTTTTTTTTTTTTTTTAAAGATTTATTTATTTATTTATACAAGCACTGGGCACAGTCAGAAGCGTGGGAGGGTGAGAGAATTCACCAGAGCCAGAGCTGGGAGCAGAGCAGGCAGAAGGACCGAAGTACACTGCTGAGGGGAGCAGCGGGCGGCAGGAGAGGTCTGCGCGCCATGTGGGACCCTCCTCCGGTGGCCGGGGAGCAGCTGGGGATCGAACCGGCGCTGCAGAGGCTGCGGGCAGCTTCGCAACCCAGCGCTCAACCGCTGCGCCACCGGGGAGGCCCTGTCCCCTTTCTTTTTAAAGTGACAGTGGCATCTACAACTGCGCTGGTGTGGGGTGGAGAGTGGCACACAATTTGCCACTCGTCCTCCCCTCCCCCCTTCTGCAGCTGTCTCTGTCTGTCCAAGGGCCGACCTGGTCCCATGTCCCCGTCTCTGGAGATTCCACTCTTGGCCTTCAGTTTCGGGTTTTCTCTCTAAAACCTGCAGACGTTGGGAAAGGAGGGCAGGTCACCCAAAATTCGGTTTGCTGGAACCCTAGCCTCCCAGGGGGAGGTAAGCCGGGGCTGGGGCTTGAGGAGGTCCCCTCGCCCTCCCGGGCGCGCAATGTCAGCTCTTATTGGCCAAAAGTTTCCGCCCCCTCAGGAAACTTGACTTTTCATTGGCCAATATCCGGTCACATGACTCTCCTCCTTTTCTTGGGCTGCTGACCAGCGGAGGCAGCAACAAGTTCAGCTGAAGACTGAAGCGAGAGCTGGGTCAGGTAATGCTCTAGCTGGGAGAGGGCCCGGAGCTCCCGCGTGAGAGGGAGGATGAAGGAGAGGAAGGCTCGAACTCGCGGGGTTGGGCTCCAGCCGGAATCTACAGACCTGCAGGCCACTGTCGGGTACGGGGAAGGGGCGCCCCGCGAAAGGCGGCCTTCTCCAAAGGCCAAAACAGGAACTTGCTGTGGGTCCCCAGCCAAGGTCTTGTGGCCCTAGGTCCTGCAGCTTTTAAACGTTTGGGGGAGCAACTGTTAGAGGAGTTGAAATGAGCAAGATGAGGCTTCCTAGCTTTGTACATAGTGGGAGAGCTCCCTCTTTGGCTGTCTTTTAGAAATAGCAGAAGTCCCTGCCAATCCTTAAAGGATGTTTTTGTTGAATCCTGCCAGAGTGAAAAGAGAGGGGGTAGTGGGGAGGGGGTGGAGGTGCATTTTCTTTCAAGAGGTCGATGAGAAGGAGGAGATCTGAAAACACAGCGTGGGGTAAAGGGTGGAGATTAGACAGTAGAAGGAACTTCCTAATAAGGCAGCAAGATGCTGGCTTGGGAGAACTGGGATATCTTTTTGTAATCTTGGATGACCCCAGCCAAGAGAGAGGGATCAGGGCTTGGGACCTGCGGGGATTCCAGACTGTCTCCTGTTTGGGTCTCAGAAGTGTTTGTCTTGTTGACCCAAATACCGTTGCTGGGTTTCCATGGAGACAGTGGGTCTGACATCACCCTGGTTGCCATGGTGCCTGGTGCTGGAGGACCTGAGCAGGCTGTACACAGCCAGGGATAAACAGGGACTTCAGCTCAAGCTGCCACCACTTCCTTCCTGCCACCACCTGTTAACAGTCACACGCAGCAACTGGGGATGGAGGGATGATGACAACGTGGGGGAGGGGACTGAGAACAGATGGGCAGTGCATCATGATGGCTCTATGGATGCCTCTAGTAGCCACAAGGGGTGTCCCTGTTGTACTTGGTGTGGAAAGTCACTGCAGCCAGCCTACTGTCTCCCTGTGGAATGTGGGCCTGAGTCTGGGGGCATGGCATTTGGAAAGACACCAGGGGATGTCCTTCATCTGTTTAGGGCTTGGGTCTTGATTGGCAAGGGCCACAGGAGGTCATTAGGGCTCTGTGCAGGCCTCCTACCAACCAAACAGAAGGAGGCAGCGTGGTGGCTTCCCGGGGTAGGGCTGCTACATTTGTTCCCTTTAGAGTTTCCATATCAATGCCTTTTCCACACGATCACCCAAGAGCTGTCTCTCCCTCCACTTTAAGCCAGATCTCAAGTGACCCGCCTAAGGAAACTGTCTTGGCCTTGAAATGAAGGGGCAAGTGCCTCTCTTTCTACCTTGCTGTCAGGATTTGGAAGCTGAGTGACTTCCCAGGTCACCCTGCCAGGCCAGAGCAGATTAGCGGGGGCCAGGACCACTGCTGGGATTTATGTGCTGGATTTACAGACTGTAAAGTGATTTTTATTCATGCTTTGAAAACTGCTTTATACACGATAGTTGCCAGAAGTCTTTTCCCTAGTCACCTCCAAGTTTCCTAGATGAAACGCCTGAGACCACTGAGAGGGGAAATGGATTTAGAATGGAGAATGCGAGTGAGCAGGAGATCTAAGGGTTTATTCAGAAGACCTGTCTAAGCTGTGTCGGTGGATCCCTACACTGGCTAGACATGAGACTCATGGGTAGGTTTTAAAGAGCATCTATGCCACAGCTGGGCCCCGAAGGGTCCACTGCACAGCCAGTGTTTAGAATGCTGACCTGGACTGTCACCGAGGCCTTACAGCTGGGGGGGATGGCTGTTGCATCTTCTCTTCCATGCCTGGAGGAAAGAGGTGGACATTGTGGGAGGGCATTGCATGGGATGGTGAAGGGAGAGCTGCGTTGTTTTCCTCACTCTTTCTAGCTGTTAATCTTTGGCAAGTCAAATCAGCCAACCTTCCAGAGCTTTATTTTCCCTGGCTATAACATGACAGAGTGAGAGTTGGACTGGATTTTTCCCAAATCCTTTTAAGTCCTACACTTCTTTGACCTTTCAAGGTCAGTTCTGTTTCCCAAGGCCCTGTTGGTCCCTGGGAGAGGCAAGTTTCTTTTTGGCGGTTGGCAGCTTGTGATTTGCAAGGCCAATACTGCCCAAAATAGTTGAAGTGTTAGGGTCAATAGGACTGGCACCAGGCTGGTTCTGGGGGCTGCTGCTGATCTCTTAAAGCCTTGGAACATAGCCAAGGCTGCTCTCTGCATCCTGCCTCTCCTGGGGGAGTAGGAGCCTTACAAGAGCTTTTTTCTCTGCAGGTGGTAGCCACAGCAGCCACAGTGACCTCGGCAACCATGGCCTCCTGCCCAGACTCGGACAATAGCTGGGTGCTTGCTGGCTCTGAGGTAGGAAAAGTGGGCCTGGGAAACACATGTGAAGGCTGGGCTGCTTTTTTGGGTCTGTCCCTTCCTCGGTACTGATGATGACCTGCATTGCCTGCTGGCTGTGGAAGAACTCTAGCAGCAGAGCATGAGGCCCTTGGAGTCAGGTGTTTGGGTTTGGGTCATACCTTGAAAGAAGTACCACTGGGATAAGCAGTGGGAATTAGGGAAGACTTTCTGGTAGGGCATGAGAAAAAGTCCTGAGGCTACAATTGAAAAATCATTTTTGGGGCCTACCTGGTGGCACAGGCGGTTGAGTGCCGCACTGTGAAGCTGTCTGCAGCCTCTGCAGCGCGGGTTTGATCTCGGCCAGCCGGCGAGAATCCCACATGGTGAGGCAGACCTCTCCTGTCTCGCCCGCTGCTCCCCTCAGCAGTGTATTTCTTCAATCTGTCTGTTCTGTTTCCTGCTCTGTCTCCGGTGAATCCTTTCACTTTCTCGCGCATCTGGCCTGTACCCCTGTTCTTGTATAAATAAATAAATCTTTAAAAAAATACAAAAATAAAATTAAAAAAAAAAGAAAAATCATTTTTGGGGAGACAGACAGGAGATCCATTAGAGATATGTGTCAGAGCCTGGGAACCCCTAGAAGAGGCCTAGAAGGGACTGGCCCATGCATTCAGGTCTCATCCTGATGGGAAATTACTGAAGGGCTTTGCTGGAGGGAGTCAGGATAATCGTTGCCTTGGGCAGAAGCCCCTTTGGACTGAATGAAATAGGGTGTAGATTTCAAAGATCTTGCCCGGCAGGTGGCAGTTATTGGGACAGGAGCCAGTGGGCTTCTGTGCCCCTGAGCCACTGACTAAGTAGAAGGGAGCCAGCAGGATGGGGGATGAGTGTCTGGAGAAAGTTTTTCATGGGATCCCAGTCCAGTGACTTGTATATTAGAATTGCCAGGAGGAGGGAGACCAGGAATTGGGTAAGAGTGCCCTTGAGGAACTCAGTTG
Source organism: Talpa europaea (assembly GCF_964194135.1). Taxonomy (NCBI): domain Eukaryota; kingdom Metazoa; phylum Chordata; class Mammalia; order Eulipotyphla; family Talpidae; genus Talpa; species Talpa europaea. The sequence continues at coordinate 77,724,470 of NC_140076.1, forward strand.
AAGAACTCAGAGGGAGCTGACTTCAGGGATGACACTGGAGCAGGAAACAGGCCTGGGGCTCGCTGGCAGAGAAGGGACACCATGTTATCAGACAGAGCCCATCCCTCCTCTTGGTGTACCTTTCCCTAGGCATTTTACCTTTCTGTCTTCCCCTGTGAAGGGGGTTTGTGATTCTTGCCTTGTAGGGGTGACCATGAGAAAAAAGTCATTTGAAAATTGCAAAGGAACATACTGGGGCCAAGAATTATTTGAGTAGGGGTGGTGAGAGCCATGGCTGGGGAGAGCAGCCTGCGCCTGCCAAGGGGAGTGTGCAGAAATGCGAGATCAGGGAGGACACCAGGCTGAGGGCACTGTAGCAGGCAGACTGACTGTGGCCGGGGCACTGGGCTTCTTTGAGCAGCCCCTGGGAGGGGTGTGTGGGGGAGTGGGAAGCTGGGAAGATGTAAGTAAAGGGGGTGGCTGGCCGGCAGGACCGCTGCAGAAAGCCTTTGGGGACCATGGCCTGAACCCTGTGCATCCAGGGCCCTTTGCTTTTTTTTTTTTGCCATCCACCCAGCACACAACCAGTAACCAGTCATTTGTGAGGAAGAAGGGAGAGATGTGCTGGTGATCCTGGATGCCAGGGGGACCCAGACTCTGGGCTCCCTGGAGGGGCCAGTGCCAGGTTTTCTGGGGCCCAGGGCCTTGATCCAGTGGTGCTGCTTCCTTTAACAAAAACCTGGCCTCTGAAAGTTACTTGTGGCAGCGAGTGGGCTTAAGGAAAGGCCAAGCACTACTCAGGGCTGTGATGCTGACCCATGAGCTTCATGCCCCCACCCCACATACCCATCTCCCCCACTTTGGATCCGTTCACTACTGAATGTGTCTTTTTTTTTTTAACTTCTACATTATGTATTTATTTATTTATTCATTAATTCATTCATTCATTTTATGGGGGTGTGATATGACTCTGTTTCTGGGAATGTATCATATTTTGTGAGGTCTTGGTTGGGCTCACTGAGCAGTGTGGCTGGCCCCAGGGTCTCCAGCCGAATACCCCCTGCTCCTGGTTTCATCTTGCTGACTCTCCTCTGGACTGCTATTTGTGTGCCCTCCCCCAGAACCTGCCTGTGGAGACCCTGGGTCCAGAATCCAGGATGGACCCAGAATCTGAGAAAGGGCCCCCTTGCAGCCCCTCTAAGAAGGATGATGAAGAGTTAGCAGGGGCCTTAGTTGGAGAAGGTAACGGTTCTGCTGGTGTGGGGTGTCACTACCTCTTCTCCAACTCCTGGGGTTTCCCACTTTCCTTAAGGGAAGTCTTATTTCCACAGTTAATCGTAGTTTAAAACTTTCTTTCCTTATTCCATCCTGGATTTTTCCTGCCTCTGCCCACCTGGTCGGGGCCTGTGGGAGCCAGAGGGCTGTGTGGGAGGTTCAGTAGGGGGTGTTTTCCTGGGCCTTTTTCCCCACCACAGAGACCATCTTGCAGACTGACAGCTCACAGACAGGCCCCATTCCACTGGAGGAGAGTGGGGCCAAGGTAAGGCCCTGCCCTGCGGAAGGGGGAGCAGTGTGGGGGAGGGAGGGGATTTTAGAGGGGAGCCAGGAGCTGCTAACAGCTGTGTCTGTGTCAGGGTATCCTGGAAAGTGATGGCTGTGCTATGGAACCCCCTCACCCTGGAGACACAGTGGCCCAGGGAGACTTGGAGGAGACCCACGTGGCGGCAGACTTGGACACACAGGACCTAGAGGACCACAGCCACCCGCGGAGCCGGCCCTCATCCCCCAAAGCAGGTAAGTATCCTCCTTGTCTCCCTCTGTCACTATCCTTCTAGAAGGAATGGTAGTAGGCGCAGTGATCTCACCTCTGTGAGTCCTTACCACCACCAAGGAGGACAGTAAGGTTTAGAGAGGTTAAGTGACTTGACTAAGGTCACATAACTGGTAAGTGGCAGGGCCCAGGTCTGGTCGACATCCCTCTCTGTCTTGGGGCCTCGTCTTCTCTTCTCCCTAGATTTAAACTCATTCTCCGAGTCCGTTTGAGGGGCAGTCTGGATCCAGGGGAAGGGGGTGGTTGTCACGGCCTGTGTAAGAGGCAGACTAGGCTGAGCGAAGATGCAAATCAGACCTCTGAGGAGTGCAAAAGAAGGCATAATGAAGGTGCCTCCAAAGGGGTGGATGTGGTTCAGTCGGGATATGTTGAGGGGAAGGGATAGTCAGGGACGATTGGCGAGGGGTTCACATTGGAGGTGACATTGAGTGGGGCCTTGAAGAAAGAGCAGGCTTTTGGTAGTAGGGTAGGAGGAAGAGAACATTCCAGGCCGAGACCATAGGATCAGCAAAGGGACAGGTGCTACCTGTCCTGTGCTAAGGAGGCCACATCCAAGGCTGGTGGCAGAGAAGTGTATGACTCTCCCCACTGAAGGGTGATGGGGTGGAGGCAGAGATGGGGGCCTGGGACCACTCAGGAGGCAGCTGCAATGGTCAGAACAAACTGATGAAGACCTGAACTGAGGCGGACATGGGGGGCATGCTGTGGGGATGCTGACATGTTAAACTCCGGCTGTGAGTGAAGAGGGAGGCTGGATGGTAGCAGTGGTGCCTTTCCCTGATTTGGGGGCACCAGCAAAGAACCAGATGCAGGGCGGTGTGTTGAATGTTGAGTCCCTGGGGGACATCCACATGGGAGTGGCTGGTAGGGAGGCTAGGTCAGGAGTTACAGATCAGGGACTCTGCTCTAGGGGGGCTCTGAGGTGTGGGTGAGATGGTGGGTGACACGAGCAGAACTAGAAGTGGTGCCAGGAACACATACCACTGCCTTCACCATCAGGAGGCTCCCGAGCAAGACCAGGGTGGGGCAGGAACTGGGAGGGTACAGTAGTGGCAGGAGCTTGAGGCACTCTAAGAAGAAGGAGATGAAAACTGGTTTGGAGCCTGGGCAGGGGTGGTCATGGACCCCAGGCAGTCGGGGCAGGTTCTCCATGTGCCCATCTGCGCTCAGGGCGGTGGCCTGTGTGTGCCTTTCTCTCTCCCGATGTCCCATCTCTCTGTCACCTCACTGCCCAGTCCTCATCCCTTCTCCAGAGTGGATCAGGGCGGACGTCCAGTGCTCTAGTAGTGAGGATGACACTGACGTGGATGTGGAGGGTCTACGCAGACGGCGGGGCCGGGGGCCCAGTGCTCCTCAGCCCAGGGCATCCCTGGATGTGGAGGACCAGACCGGGAATGAGGGTGCGGATGGAGAACTGGGAATCTCCCTCAACATGTGCCTCCTTGGGGCCCTGGTTCTGCTGGGCCTGGGGATGCTCCTCTTTTCTGGTGAGTGCTTCCTCCCCTGCGGGGACCCTCCTGCCATGTTTTTAACCCCACCACCTCTTCTGAAGGGCTCATCCGACTCCTCTGCCTTCTTCCTCAGGTGGCCTCTCAGAGTCTGAGGGTGGTGAGTGGGGAGAACCCTGCTTGCATGTCTGCCCCTCCCAGCCCTGAGGAGGGTGTTGACTGCTGGCTGGGTCAGGAGGAGGAATGCTGGGAGCTGTGGCTTTATTGCTTCATTATTGGCCTTGTCAGCTGCTCAGGGTGACCCTTGGCCCTTTACCTGGCTGGACTTCTCAGCCATTGGGTGGGTCCAGGGCAGGGCGTGACTTTGTGGACAGCTGGGGGAGGAGTGGGCTCTGTGTTCCTTGGGATGGTTGTCAGACTCTACTTTCCTCAGGGCCCATGGAGGAAGTGGAACTGCAGGTCTTTCCAGATACAGGGGCAGATGCTGAGATGCCGGGTGCCGAGGGGGATGGGCAGGTACCTGTGACTGTTTCCAGAGTGAGGGTATCCTCGGGGGAGGGAGATTCAGGGCTGTGGGGCAGGGTGGGGTAACTGATGCCTTTGCCCTCAGGATGGGCTAAGGCAGCAGCTGCAGGCCTCCGCACCCCCTGACGGTGTCCCCAGCCTGCAGAACATGGCCCTTCTTCTGGACAAGCTGGCCAAGGAGAACCAGGACATCCGGCTGCTGCAGGCCCAGCTGCAGGTGGGCACGAGCATGAGGGGCTTTCTAGGCCAGCCTTCCTTGTGTCAGATATCTGTTCCAGTGTCTTCCCATGAAAGAAGTTCTTCACAGTTTTTTTTTTTTTTAAAGATTTATTTATTTATGCATATAAGAACTGGGGTATAGACCAGAGGTGTAGGGGGTGAGAGGATTCACCAGAGAAAGTGGGGAGCAGAACAGGAAGATCTACTGAAATACACTGCTGAGGGGAGCAGCAGGCGAGACCGGAGAGGTCTGCTGCGCCACGTGGGTCACCTCCCTGGCTGGCCAGAGAGCAAACTTGTGCTGCAATGGCTGGCAATAGCTTGATAGCACTGTGTCTTTAACCCCTGCGCCACCAGGGAGGCCCTACACATACAGTTTTATCTTTTCCGCTTTCCATTAAAGTCAGGTCACCTTAGTTGTTCTCTATCTACTTTTCATACTGATCCCTATTTGTGACAGCTGGTTCTCTCATCTCCTTAATATCCCTCGTGCTAAGGTTTAGGCCAGGGCTGGCATACCTGCTTCATGTGGCATGCCACCAGTCAGCTTGGAGCAGTATGTGGAAAGGATTTGGAGAACTCGCCAAGGCTCAATGGGAAAGGAGTGCTGTGATCAATTAATGTCTGTTCCGGGTATGGGAGGATCAATTAATGTCTGTCCAGGTTTTGTGACAACAAGACCCACATATTGATTATCCTTAGATGAACTTAAGAATGTGCTTATGTAAAGATGTGGAAACTGAAACTTGTGATGGAATTTGGGAACCCCAGAGCGTGATGCAGGGTATGGATGGGGAGGAAAACAGAACCAAATCCTGAGTGTTCCAGACCATAAAAAGGGCCTGGACCATCTGCTGACTTTTATGGAATGGAACTGGGCTAGGAGGCACTGAGTGTGTACTCACAAGGACACCCTCTTGTGGTCTCCTTCATCTCTACCCTCATTCCAGGCCCAGAAGGAAGAGCTTCAGAGCCTGATGCACCAGCCCAAAGGCCTAGAAGAGGAAAATGCTCGGCTCCGAGGGGCCCTCCAGCAGGGCGAGGCCTCCCAGCAGGCTCTGGAGTCAGAGCTGCAGCAGCTGCGGGCCCGACTCCAGGGGCTGGAGGCTGGCTGTGTCCGGGGCACAGATGGGGTGTGCCTCAACTGGGGCACAGGCCCACAGGGGGGCCAGGTCAGCAAGGAGCAACACCCCAGGGGACAGCAGCCAGGCCCTGACTTCGTGGAGCAGAAGGAACGACTAGAGGCTGAGGCCCAAACATTAAGGCAGGAGCTGGAGAGGCAGCGGCGGCTGCTAGGGTCTGTGCAGAAGGACCTAGTGCAGAGTTTGAAGCGTGCGGGCCGAGGGGACCTGGCCCATGCTGGCCTGGCTGAGCTGGGCCACAGATTGGCCCGGAAGCTGGAGGGCCTGCAAAGCTGGGACCAGGGCATCCTGACCAATGCTTCAGAAGCCTGGCATCAGGAGTCCCGCTTCCAGAGTCCCAGAGAGCGTAGTGGAAAGGACAAGAGGCGGGAAGAGCAGGGGGACCGGAAGGTTGAGCATTGGAAGTACAAGAAAGAGGAATCTGGTGGGGAAAGAACGAAGAGCTGGGGGGGTGAGGATAGGGAGCTGGCAGGGAGGTGGAAGGAGGGCAAGCCAAGAGTAGAAGAGTGGGGCAGCAAGAAGGATGGCAAGCGACAAGTCCCCCAGGCGCCCCCCAGGAAAAATGGGAGCCCCCACTTCTCTGGGGAAAGGCAGAAGCAGCCTTGGTGGAAGGAAGGGTCTAAAGATAGGCACGACACCCTGCCACCCTGGGCAGAGCTGTCGAGGCACAAGTACCGGGCACCCCAGGGCTGCTCAGGTGTGCATGAATGTGCACGGCAGGAGGGCCTGGCCTTATTTGGCATGGAGCTAGCCCCAGTGCGGCAACAGGAGTTGGCCTCTCTACTGAGGACATACCTGGCACGGCTGCCCTGGGCAGGGCAGCTGACCGAGGAGCTCCCCCTCTCTCCTGCTTACTTTGGTGAGGATGGCATTTTTCGCCATGACCGCCTTCGTTTCCGGGACTTTGTGGATGCCTTGGAGGACAGCCTGGAGGAGGTGGCTGTGAGACAGACAGGTGATGACGATGAAGTGGATGACTTTGAGGAGTTTATCTTTAGCCACTTCTTTGGAGACAAAGCATTGAAGAAGAGGTGGGTAGCCGTGGGGGAGCTTTGGAAGTATGTCCTGGGTGGGCCAGAGGAGGAGCTGGTGGGGGGTGGGGGGGGCGCGTAGCAAGGGCCTTGTGAAGTAGCAAGGGCCCTGGATGGCTTTACTGTGAGGTCTTATTTCCATTTTAGCCGGACATCCCCCACCTCCCCCTCCACACATCCCCTCTCCCCCCAGGGCAAGTGCCTTTGTGGACTGAGGGGAATTTTCCTCCAGAGTTGTCTTTCTGCCTCTGCCTGCATGGCCGATGGGGCAGGGTTGCTCTCTACCTTTCTGCTTTCCCAACTGCAGCCTTCATCCCAGGAGACAAGATCTGGGCCCCATGGGATTGGGGATGACTGCTTGTGTTGGCTGCCTTAGGAGGAACAGGGTGCGCTCTCCTAAAGGGAGAGTGCCCCATTTTTCATGTGGCATTGTCCTCTAAAGGCCTTCTCCTGTCCCCCACTTGTCTCTCACAGGTCAGGAAAGAAGGATAAACACTTGTGGAGCCCCAGAGTGGTGGGGCCCAGGGAGGAGCACAGCCAGCACCACCGGGGCTAAGGCCTCGTGTTGTCTAATGCCTGGGGGCTGGCCTCCCAGTTAAACTGCCCTCTTCTTGGGATGGTTCGTGTCTTTGGCTTGCCCACACAGAGGAGATCACCCAGCCTTGCACTGAAGCTACTTGCGCTAGAAAAAGGTCACAGCCAGACCAGCCTAGCTGTCTGTGCAAATGTATGCAAATGCTCAGGGCCTTGGGCGCCCCGACCTAGGCTGCCAGACTTGTGTCCTTGTGAAGGGGGGAGGGGAGGGGAGCCTGGAGGGTTTGGTGTGTGGTGGAGGGCTGGTGTTCTGAGTTTGAAGCCAAAGAGTTTTCATCCTCTAGTGTGTGTTTGTGTATGTACCCCCAGAGTGGGCCCCTTGGCTCCACAGCTGCCTGTACCCCTGGGACTTGGCTAGAGTCCTGGCTGGAGGCCCAGCCTGAGGGCTTTCCCTGGGGTTTTGTTGGACTTGGCAGCCACTGTCCCCAGGGGTGATGTTCCCTTTTTACCTCTGCTTCTCACAAGGCCTCACCTCCTGTGTGAACTGTAGACTTAGACCCCTGTACAGTGCTGTTGGGGTTGTGACACTGAATGGGGGTGTCACTTAGGTGGTTTCTAAGCACAGGGACGCCCCACACCCACCACCGTCCTAGGCACTGCTACTTACCTCCTCCCACATTCATGCTCCCAACAAACCCCAGGTCCTCTGCACTGGAACTCCCCATTTTGCTCATAGCTGCCTTGGCTACACCCCTGGGAGAGTAGATTTTGGAGTCTGACTCTTGGGCTCCAATCCAGGCTGTGTGATCTGGAACAAGTTAATCTCTGGGAACCTTGGGTTTCTTAGTTTCAGAAAAGGGATTGACAGGTGGGGTGGGGGTGTGGGGGGGAAATGAAATAAAACTAAAAAAAAATGTGTCCTGTATTTGTCACGCAAAAGTTAATTCACACCCTTGAGGGCATGGAGTGGGAGGAGGACTCCCTCAATCAGGTTTCTGGCTTGGGGCGGTGAGGGAGCCGCTAGGTGGCACCCTGGCTCCACATTTGCTCTAGATCTCGCCTCCCCCACTTCTTGGTGCCCCCAAACCTCTCACCCCACCGACCTGGTGCCTGCTCTACTGACATGCTCTCCCAAGCAGGCCCACATTCTGCAGTCTGTTTAGGAAGCCCTTCCTGACCGGGTTTCACAGCCCTGGAAATCCCCCAGCCAGTGAAAGGGCAGAACAGCCGGGTGGCTTCAGGCTGAGTGACACGAGTGATTTTAGTGAAGGGGGTAGGGCTGGCAGCCTCCGGGAGAGGGCTGTGATTGATTTCTGAATTCTGTAATAAGTGCTCATGTACGACTTGCCACTAAGGATCCAGGCACTGTTAAAGGTTGTTGAGAGTATTAGCTCATTTAATTCAGGCGTGGGGTGGGGTGATGCAGGGTGTGAGCAGGCAGCGGATGAAACAAGGACCACTCATTCAACAAACATCTGTAAAGTCTACCACATACCGGAAACGGTAAGGCCCTTGAAATACAGTGGTGCCTGAAGGAGCTTAGATCCAGTGGAGCCTGTTTTCTGCAGCAGGAGAGACTGTAGTTAGACCTAAGGAAGAAATTCCTCCAGGCAGAGTGATGGGGTGGGGCTATGGGAATCTTCTATTTCTGGGGAGGGGTTGGGAGGAGCAAGTACAGGTTGGTGCCTGTGCTGCCAGGAGTTGGTGGTAGACTGGTTCCCTAGGCAAGAAGGTAGGCAGCATTCAAGGCCTGGGAGTGGGGAGCTGGCTTCAGAGAGGGGACACAAATTGGCCTCCCTAGGTTCCCAGAGAGTGTGGGCTGCTGGGTGCCTCTCGGTTTCATTTCTGGGGCCCATTTCCTTCGTTTGCATAACGAACTCTCTGGGAGGCTGGGAAGTTCCCCCCACGCCCCCTCTTCTTTACCCACTCAGGAAGTAGACATGCTGAGTTGGAGGTTTCTGAAACTGCCGATTCAGGGAGAAAAAGACCCTGGAACCCAGGGGGTAAGTTGAGGAAGGCAGGGTGCAGGATCATTGGCCACTTAGGGGTGCCCTTGGCAGGTGAGTCTCGTCCATCAGAGGTCACCAGGCCCCTCCAACACACACATGCACCCACAGCAGTGTGGGTAGAGAGGGGGACCCTAGAATGCAGCCTTGGTCACCGCCAGTGTGTAGAGACGAGCAAGGGAGCTGGAGCTGAGGGACATTCTCCCTCCTTCTCACAGGGATTGGGAGCTGCTATCCACTGGGTGGGGGCCTGCTTGGGTCTAGTCTGGGCCCTTCTATTGATAGTTGAAGCCCTTGGTATTTCCAACACCTGCCTTTTCTGTTGTTGCCTCTGGGGCTCCCCTTGCTAAGAGCTCAGCTCTAGGGTAACTTGGGGGAACTGCTTGGAGATGGGGGTGGCCCTTTTGGGTCTCTCTTGCTCAAATGGAAAAATTCTCAGTCTCCAAATTTCCCAGCTGTCCCCAATCTGCTTTAGTCCCTCCTGTCCTTACAAACCGCTGGCCCCCACCCCCATTCTTTAGCTTCACATTTTTTCCCAGGTTTTGCTCTGCCCTTTCCACATGGCCCGCATCTCAGCCTTTTCTCACCAATGCCCCTTTAATTATTACCTGCCCCAAGATCTCCCCCAGCTTTCCCTGCCTCCCCAGGTCCTCCAGGCCTTCCATGCCTGCCATTCTGGGCCGACGGGCTGGGGTGGTAACCAGCGTGGTGGAAGGAGATCTTCAGGCCTCATAAGCTCCTTGAGGGTCAGAGGCATGTGTTCCTTTTGTGATCTGCTTCCAGCCCCCTCTGCTGGCCTAAGGAGAGATGCTGGCCTGCTGGCTGTTGCCATGCTCCCAACAAACCCCAGGTCCTCTGCACTGGAACTCCCCATTTTGCTGGAAACCTAGGGCCGTTCAAATGCAGGGACATCTCAACCTGTCTTGTTCTGGGCCAGATGCTCCAGTTCCCTTCACACTTCACGTGTTCACAGTGGGTCTAGTAGGGCAATGGGGGGAAGGGACTGTTACCCTAAACCCACAGAACAGGTCTCTCCCCACCCCCTTCACCACTCAGCTGCCTGGGCCATAGAAGTCACTTGTCACGAATCTCGTGGAGTTGTCTGGGTTCCCGATCCTTCTCCTGATAGGCCTTTTCTTCCTTTCCTTAAGGTTGCGGCCCATTTTGTTGGTGGAAGCCCCGGGCTTCCAGTGTGTTGTTGCCTCTGCAGAACAAAAGCAGTTCCCTTCCCACTCACCTGTTCTTCATCTGGGCCTGATGGCGGCCTAGCCCAGGTCCCTTCTGATTAGAGCTTTGGGCAAGCTGTGGGATCAAAAACCAGTTTGAGGTATCCACCAGTGTCCACCTGTGGGCCTTGGGCAAGGTGGCCCCCCTCCCTTTGGGCTCAGCCTTCTTGTCATTAAGGGGAGACTGTAATACCTGCCTCATAAGTCGTCACAAGGAAGGCAAGTCACTATAAGATAAATGCAAAGACTTATCAAGCTGTAGAATACTGTCAAAAAAAAGAGTTATTTTAATTTTACTTAACCTGTAAGGGGGAAGCTAGAGCCTCTGGGGGCCACTGATCTGGAAGTAGAGGGCTTTGATTCCCAGACCTCGTAGCTGAGCTGGCAGGGAGAAGACGCTGAGGAGCGTTCAAGTGCCAATACTGCAAGGCCCCCATCCTTGCTCCGGAGGCTAACTGGACTCACTGAACACAAAGCCGATTAAATAAATTCTAATTTATTGATTTGTCATTTGTTTACAAAACTGTGGAATTGGAGTACAGCTGCACACCAGCACTTGCACACGCGGCAGTCACCCTCCGGTAGAGCTCCCGTGCCACCATCTTGCCCCCACTGTCCCCTCCCTGCTCCTCGTATTTCTCACCACCATATTTCTCAGAGTCTAGAGTTATTTTTGTTGTGTTTGTTTTCTTTAGTTATTTATATTTCACAAGCAAGTGAAACCATCAGGTAATGGTCTTTCACTCTCGGAATGACTTCACTTATCATCGCCTCAAGCTGCATCTCTATTGTCCCAAAAGGCACGATTTCAGTTTTTGTTTTTGAGAGCTGAATAGTATTCTATTGAGTATATAGATTTTCCTTTTTCTTTTTTTTAGAGTATGGAACACTTTAGGCTCCAGCAGATCACTCTCTGCCTCCTCCCCGCACCCCCCCACCCCCCATGGTCCTGTCCCATCATCCTGTCCTGTGTGCGTGTTCCTACCCTCCTGATTCCCATCCAGGGCCAGGCCCCTTTGGGGAAATTTTTACTGGACACTTACCTTTACTGAGCCTGAGTGGAGACACCCAGCAGAAAGGACTCCAGGGAGGGAGTCCCTGAAAACTTTTCCAAATCTAAGGGACAGGTCATCAGGCTGGAGCAGGACAGGTGGAGACCTGAAGCCACATGCTGTGGAGAAGAAAGGTGTGAGCAGGCTTCCTTTGGAAGGTCAGTTCCTCAGGGGTCAAGCAGACCCTCCTAAGTAAGTGTTTTTCTGGAATTTCGCCTTGGGCCCTCATTGAGGCAGATTTGTGGGGGGAACCAGAGCAGAAACTGTAGCGTGGGGCCTGCAAAGAAAAGGGCCACCCCTTGTAACTACTCTGACTTCTCAAAGGTTTTCTATATTTTTTGTATCACTGAGAAGTAGGCATTGAAGAAAGTAAGATCTTAAATGTCTATTAACAGAGATAGAAACTTTACAGATGAAGACATTTTACAAATGAAGAAATGAGAGGTGATGTGACTTGCTTAAGGTTACCTCATAGCTGGATAGTGACAGTGGGTGAGAACCAGCTCCTAGGTAGCCCGTAATACACTGTTGGGCATTGGAAATGTGACTGAGGATTATCACCCATATCTGCACTCCCATATGTGTGTCACTTTTGCCTGTTCTGCCTCGTGGGGCCTGTACATCCCCCACACCAACTACCTGGGCACCTGGCCCTGTGGCTTGTGGGTAGGAGAGGCCAGCCCTGGAAGCATCCTTCATGAGCATCAGTTCTACTTCTTTTATTGTTCTGAGGTGGAAACTGAGGCCTAGAGAAGAAAATGTCTCAGATCATGGAGAATACTAGGGACAGAGTGGACCAGAACCCAGGGCTGCTAATCCCTGCCTAAGATTCCCCCTGTTTCTCCTTTCCCCACTTCTCATCTCTCTGGCTCTTCAAACTTGAAATTTAGGCTCTGAGGCCTGATCTGGAGGAGTTGCTTGCTATATGACAGGTTCCTCATCCTGAGCCTGGGCAGTGACTTCACTCAATGTTCCTCAGCAGAGATGCTGGCACTGGCCACAGGGGGGCAGCAGCAGAAGGGGACAGGAAGCTGTGACTAGGCTGGGAAGGAGGGGTCTCCAGGACCTGCCCTGGAACCAAATTGACTGAATAGGGGGATGGGAGGTCTTAGGTTGACGGTACCCACAAACGTTCCCTTCTAGCTTACATGTGAAGTCCTGACCTCCCAACTCCCTCAAAGAACCCCATTCACTTGTCCATTCATTTGTTCACAAATCAGTGGGGAGCCTCACCCAGAGACTGGGCCTGGGTTGGTACCTCGTGATATGCTGTCTAGCTGCTTAGCGAAGCACAGTGCTTAGTGAAGACAGGGAAGGGGACACTCTGAATAGGGAGTGTCACTGAGACCCTTTCCAAAGTCCAAGGGACAGGTCACTGGGCTGGGGCCAGACCGGCAGAAAGCTGGAGCCACGAGCTGTGGAAAGGAAGTGTTGGCCAGCCCCGTTTGGAAGGTCATTCACCCATAGAGCAAATGGACCTGCCATAAGTGTTCAAAAAGGCCCTGGCCAGGCAAATGGCAGCTTCTGCACTGCAGGAACCTGGCTCAACCACTTACAGCTCTGACCTTGAGGTGAGTCTCTTAACCTTTGAAAATAAACATCAACCTTTATTGCTAAGATTGTTAAAGGACAATAAAAGGAAATTAATAAAGCACTCATTAATAATACTAAAGTTGAGTTGGTACCCCAACTCAGACTTTACATTCACTACAGAGCAATTGCACAGAGATGCAGAAATGTTTCTCTAAATCATGAATCTTTGTTTGAAAAAAACCTTTCCAATTCTCTCATATTCCAGATTTAGATATAGCCACCATCCTTGGGTACACTGATTTTGGGGGGCCTGTTTCTTTTGAAAATGTGAGGATCCTTGCTTTGCCCACATTATGGATGTGAAAAAAAAAGTGAGAAGTTGAAATACATACAGCCTAGTAAACACTGAATGATGGAGACATGCATTTATCTAGGTCGATATTAATGTATAGATTGCCCAAACTTTATCCTGGCAGCACAGTGCTCATTGAACTGTGTGTTAATTTCCTCAGCCATAAAATGAAGGTCAGACATTTACCTCACAATGATGCAATTAATTTGTAGGTCAAGGACTGCCCAGGAGAATATAACTTTCCAAATTGGTCTGCTGGAGCGGGCACACTGTCCAGGGAGAGGTTGGATGCCACCCCAGCACCATCATCCAGGGAGCAGCCGCTCACCTCCAAGGACATTCTTTCATTTTTTTCTTCTTTTTTTAAAGTTTTATTTATTTATTTATACGTACAAGAGTTGGGGTGTAGGCCAGAGGTGCGGGAGGGTGAGACGATTCACCAGAGACAGAGTGGGGAGCAGAACAGGAAGATCTACTGAAATACACTGCTGTCCATGGCCTGTGATGGAACTCCTGTTGCAGTAGTTGCAGATTGCTTCATAGTGCTGACGTTTAACCCCTTGTACCACCAGGGAGGCCCTGGGGACATTATTTCTTTTTTTTTCTTTCTTTTTTTTTAAAAGATTAATTTTTAAAATTTATTTATACAAGCACTGGGTACAGTCAGAAGCGCAGGAGGGTGAGAGAATTCACCAGAGCCAGAGCGGGGAGCAGAGCAGGCAGGACTGAAGTACACTGCTGAGGGGAGCAGCGGGCGGCAGGAGAGGTCTGCGCGCCATGTGGGACCCTCCACAGGTGGCCAGGAGCAGCCAGGGATTGAACTGGCGCTGCAGAGGCTGTGGGCAGCTTCGCAACCCAGCGCTCAACTGCTGCGCCACCAGGGAGGCCCAGGGACATTATTTCTTAAAGCTTGAGAACAATGTCAGAATTGGTCAGTGCCTTATTTTTCTCTTAAAGAATTTGCGGGGGGAGTGCTTCATGAGAGGCGTAGGATCCAAAGTCTCTGACTCTTCATCTATTTGTTTGGGAATTTTGGGCCCTTATCTCTGGAATGGGGTGCCAGGGTAACATATGAATGATAATTGATTTGACAAATGCTTGGGCAAATCTCTTAATTATAATGAGCCTCAGTTTTTTCCATCTTTAAATAGGGATAATAGTGTTTAATGGTTGAGCAAATGTCTGACACATAGTAAATGTTTAATAAATATTGTCTCTTAGCTATCTGGGGGAGAGAAGTGAATAAAATTGGTAACCGTGGTGTAAGATGCTATGATGTGGGTGAGTGCAAGTGTATCAGGAGCATAGGAAATAGATATCTGAGTTAGGTGGGGGGCAGGTCAGGGAAGGCTTGATGGAGGAGGAAGACACTAAGCATTGAAGTACAAGTAGGAGTTTGTTAAAAAAAAAAATAGGAAGGAAGGGTGTTCCAGGCAAAGGGAGCACTCCTCCATGACAGCTTATCTCAAGCAAGTGTTTGTTTTATGTCAATTTTTCTTCTCTGAATTTGGGGTGTAGTCTCTTATGCTCCATTTTTTAAAAAGATTTATTTATTTATTTATACAAGCACTGGGTACAGTCAGAAACGCAGGAGGGTGAGAGAATTCACCCGAGCCAGAGCGGGGAGCAGAGCAGGCAGAAGGACCGAAGTACACTGCTGAGGGGAGCAGCGGGCGGCAGGAGAGGTCTGCGCGCCATGTGGGACCCTCCTCCAGTGGCCAGGGAGCAGCCGGGGATCGAACCAGCACCGCAGAGGCTGCGGGCAGCTTCGCAACCCAGCGCTCAACCGCTGGGCCACCCGGGGAGGCCCTATGCTCCATTTTTTAAAAAAAGATTTATTTATTAATGCATACAAGAACCAGGGCACAGGCCAGATGTGTGGGAGGGTCAGAGGACTCACCAGAGACAGAGAGGGGGACAGAACAGGCAGATAGACTGAAGCACACTGTTGAGGGGAGTAGTGGGCGAGACAGGAGAGGTCTGCTGCGCCATGTGGGTATCTCCCCAGCCGGCTGGGATCTAACTGGCGCTGCAGAGGCTGCGACAGCCTCACAGCACCGCGCTCAACCGCCTGTGTCATTAGGGAGGCCCTCATGCTCCATTTTTAAGCTATCTCCTGATTACCTGTCTCCCATGAGAATGGATGCTCCCTAGAACAGGCTCTGTTTGGCTTACTCTCATGTTTTTTGTAGACATCTAGTATTTGTTGAATAAATGCATGGTCGAATGCTTGTATTTCTCTCTCATAAGTTTTCCCAAAATTTAGACTCCCCTCAGTTATCCTTCTCTGTTTTCCTTCCTGTAACCCCCACACTATTCTATCCTTCACCTGCCAGTTCCCATGGCCCTCAGACATGTAAGGACTGCTTCGCAAGTCACACGTACAGGCACCAGCAGAGGGGAGCACTTGGGTTAGTGGGACAGCAACCATGGAGGATGAACTGGAAGCAAAAGCACGCTGTCGAAGCAGAGGCAGCTGTGGCATTGCTGAGCAGGGAGGCATCTGGTTATACAAGGGACAGGCTTGCTTTTCAGGGGCAAAACTTGGTACTTCTGGTTCAGGACTTCCTTGCCGTGGGCAGGAATAGAGGAGCATTGACAAAGCCTAGAACCTTCCTCTTCTAGGTTCTGTAGAGTTGTAGGAGCTGGTTCCCTGAAGGCCCAAACTTTTTGGCTGTGTCAGTGAGCAGGCTTCCGTCAAAAAACTTGTACTTGAGTTCCATACTGTCCTTTATGTCATTAAGGCAAACCTCTCTTCAGATGATCTGCTTCTTTAGTCAGGGGGTGACTCTCAGGAAAAATTGTGGTCTTGTGTTCTCAGGGCCCCTCTCTGTTGTGTGAGGCAGCACTGTCTTCCTGAAGCATCATCATCTGGGCCCTTGAAGGTATTGATGTCTGCATTCTTGGCTTCCAATCTCAGTCCCCAAGAACTCTGGCCACTCCCTTCCCGAGCTCTCTCTGATCCTGTCAGACAATCCTATTCTCCCCTGCCCTGTAGCATCCCAGTCTCAGGCCAGTCATTCTACCTTGAAAATAGTGCTTTACATTTGTGTGACTTACAGAGGCTTTCCACACGTTACCTTATGCGCTGTTCCCTTTGATTGTGGTTGGAGGGAAGAGCAGATATTACATAATACAAAGAATTTCAGGGGCTAGTGATTGCCCTGGGAGGCAAGCACTGCTCCGGGCACTATTTGAGTGACATGGGGGGCAAGGTGGCTGTGTATTTGCAGGCTGAATACCCTCTGGTGATGACAAGGCCCAGGGGTGTGCAGGGGAGCTGGTGTCTGAGGAGGAAAGAGCCTTTGGACATCTGAGGTCATGGCAAAGAGTGTTCAGCATGTTAGATGGCTGACCATGTAGACAGTAAAGTCTCTGGGAATGATGACAGGAAGTGGATGGGAAAGAAGGCTGGAGGCCAGTGGCTAATCCTCAGTAAAGGAGAATGACCACCAGAGTTGGTGGTTGTCAACCCTGAGGAGGAGGGTTGCTCAGTCAGGTGGTGTGAGCCTTAGAGAAGCCAGAATTCCCCAAGAGGCAGGGGAGTATGGCGGGCAAGTTGAAATGGGGAGCTCTGAGATCTGAGGGCTGGGTGAGAATAGGAAACTTCTACTTGAGGAGAGTAGGGTTCAGGTGAGGCGGGGAACAGGAGGAAACTTTAGAGAGGCTAGGATGTGGGGAAGTTTTCTGGTCATCAACTGGGAATTCCTGAGTGCTCCATTCCAGCTGGGAGAGGGAGAGCAGGAATATGGTTTGGGTCTGGTGAGGGAAGGGACACTGGGAGGAAGTTCTGACTCTTTCTTAGCAGTGGCTGAAGAAACAGCAGTGTGAATGTAATTAATTCCTTTCATCTCTGCTGGCAGAGTGGCACTTGGGCTTTCAGTGAAGTCCCAAATAAATGCTTCTTGAAGGTGAGCTGGAAAAACCAATTGTGTGTTGAGTTATAAATTCTAAAATGTCAAAATGTCAAGAATAAAAATTTTCATATTTGGATAATACTTTAGGTTCTTTGGGCCTCCCTGGTGGTGCAAGGGGTTAAGTCTCAGCATTGTCAAGCTATCTGCAATCACTGCAGCACGAGTTCCATCCCCAGCCAGGAAGCTACATGGTGCAACAGACCTCTGCTGTCTTGCCTGCTGCTCCCCTCAGCAGTGTATTTCAGTCATCCTTCCTGTTCTGCTTCCTACTCTGTCACTGGTGAATCCTTTCACCCTCCTGCGCCTCTGGCCTACACTCCAGTTCTTGTATGCATAACTAAATAAAAATAAATCTTAAAAAATACTTTAGGTTTATAAAATACATAGAAGGAAATATAGGTGAAACACTACGTGATATGCACATTAAAGACATCTTTACAGACACATCACCCAAAGCAGTGATAGTGAAGGCAAAGATAAACAGCTGGGACTACATCAAATTAAAGAGCTTCTGCACAGCAAAAGAGACAATAACAAAAACCAAGAGAAACCCCACCGACTGGGAGAACATTTTTGCACCCAACACTAATGATAAAGGACTGATCACAAAAATCTGCAAAGAGCTGATGAGACTCAACAGCAACAAAGAAAACAATCCAGTCAAAAAAATGGGCAGAAGAGCTAAAAAGAAACTTCTTTGAAGAGGAAATGCAAATGGCCAACAGGCATATGAAAAAATGTTCAACATCACTTGTAATCAGGGAAATGCAAATCAAAACTACCATGAGATACCATCTCACACCAGTGAGAATGGCACATATTAAAAAAACTAGCAACAACAAATGTTGGCGAGGTTGTAGAGAAAAAGGAACTCTCCTGCACTGTTGCTGGGAGTGCAAACTGGTCCAACCACTGTGGAAAGCTGTGTGGAGATTTCTGGACCTACTAAACATAGAGCTTCCATATGATCCAGCAATTCCACTCCTAGGTATTTACCCAAAGGACACAGAAACATCAATTCCAAAGAGCACCTGCACCCCTATGTTTATAGCTGCACTATTTACAATAGCTAAGCTTTGGAAACAACCCAAATGCCCAAATATAGATGACCGGATCAAGAAGATGTGGTGCATACACACCATGGAATATTACTCAGCATTCAAAATAGATAAACACATGCAATTTGCAGCAACATGGATGGCGCTAGAAGGGATCATGCTCAGTGAAATAAGCCAGAAAGAAAAAGAAAAATACGGATGGTCTCACTCATAGCAGGAATCTAGAAAACTTAAATAAGGGACCAGGAAAATGAATAACTATAAGAAAATGAAAATCAAAATCAACAAAAAACTATGAACCAGAGACACTCAATGGGGGTTGAGGGGCGGGGAGGGGAGGGATTGGGGTCAAAATAAGGGGGTTGCAATTGTATGGGGAATATAAAAATAAAATTTATTTAAAAAATAAAAAAAACAAAAAAACAAAAACATAAAAAAATACTTTAGGTTTTACAAAGTTCTTTTATTATACTTTATCATTTATTTTCCTAATTTCCTTCTCATTGCAACCCTGTAAGGGGGGCATTATCAATGATGAACTCTAGAGTGACTTACTGAAAGTTAGTTCCTGCCAAGCATCAAAGCTGAGATTAAAACTGCCTTCTGTTTTGGCAAGATGATGGCAGAGTGATGACACCTGGCTTGCTGCCTCCAGATCCTCACAATTAAATTGCAGCAGGAAAAAGTCAACAAATCCCTGAAAAATAAACAGATGATTATAGTTCACAGCAGGAGCAACGGTATGGCAGAAAGGGGTAGGAAAAACTTTAATTGCACTGTGTTCACAGCAATACCAGGACAGTACAACCTTTTAGAGGGTGGGGTGTCTGCTGTACAGTTGTTGACTCAGGCACATACCCACATAGAGGGCTTTGGAGACCTAGCCCTGTGCTGGATAAGGGATTACACAGAGATGGTTTCCAGGACAGAGAGTGCACTGTTGGAGAACTATGGAAGCAGAGGTGCAGAGTGACAATTTGAACCCAAAAGTCCCCAAAGTTGGTGTCTGAATCTGCAGGGAAAACCAGTTTGGATCAATGTGTGTCCTCATAGAGGAGGCTACAACTTGCAGCCTAAGGCTGGGATAATCAAAACACTGGGGATACCCCTCCTACCCCAGAACTAAACTTGAGACCACAACTGAATAATGCCACTATCCAGAGCATCTGTTAACAAGAAGAGCAAACAAGGCCTCCCCGGTGGCGCAGCGGTTGAGCGCCTGGTTGCAAAGCTGCTTGCAGCCTCTGCAGCGCCAGTTTGATCCCAGGCCTCCAGGTGAGGGTCCCACATGGCGTGCAAACCTCTCCTGCTGCCCGCTGCTCCCTTCAGCAGTGTACTTCATCAGTCTGCCTGCTCTGCTCTCCCCTCTGGCTCTGGTGAATTCTCTCACCCTCCCACGCTTCTGACTGTACTCAGTGCTTGTATAAATAAATAAATAAATCGTTAAAAAAAAATTAGGGCCTTCCTGGTGACACAAGGGGTTAAGATGCAACCTATGAAGCTGTCTGCAGCCACTGCAGCATGAGTTCGATCCCTGGCCAGGGAGCTACCCACATGGCACAGCAGACCTCTCCTGCCTCGCCTGTTGCTCCCCTCAGCAGTATATTTCGGTCACTCTGCCTGTTCTGTTCCCCCCTCTGTCTCTGTGAATCCTCTCACCCCCTGCACCTCTGGCCTGTACCCAAGTTCTTGCACGCATAAATAAATCAATCTAAAAAAAAAAAAAAAAAAAAAAAAAAAAAAAAAAAGAAGAGCAAACACCCCAGAATAAGGCTCAGTATTTGAAAAGAAAAAAGAACAACTCCAGGCTCGTGACAATGTCCCAACTAAAATCCATGCCCAGGACTGCAATCAGTGCTCAAACATAGCCTAGAGGTGGAAACTGACACGAGACATTTAGACCAAGGAGCTGGCTGAGAGGAGGGTGTCATTGTGGAGCCCCATCACACAACTTTGGTACCTAGAGCACAGTAAGAAGCTTGAATCCCTGACACTCACTTAGGTGATTCTTTAGTGCCTTACTGCCCAAGTTCCTTTCTACCTGGTACCTTAGAGGTACCAATTTTCAGATCACTTCAAAGGTTCAAAGATAATATTCTATAAACCTATCCCTATTATCACCCACAAAAACTAAAAATGAAGAGACAGAAGGACATATTATAAATACAAGAGCAAAAACCCTGAGAGAAGTTTTGATCCAAGAGAAGTGCAGAATATGCTAAAAGAAGAGTTGGCGCTAACAGTTATAACAATGCTCATGAAATAAACCAAAAACAATAAACAAGCAAACAAACATGAAATCAAAACAAAATACAAAACAACAACAAAAAATCCAATGGATGGATGATATAAAACAGAAACTGAATAAAGACTGCGAAACCATGAGAGAGTTACAACCAGAACTAATGTATCTAACACATACTATAACCAGGGGCCTCCCTGGTGGCGCAAGGGGTTAAGCACTGCATTATGAAGCAATCCACAGCCTCTGCAGCATGAGTTACATCCCTGGTTGGCCAGGGAGAAACCCACATGGTGAGGCAGACCTCTCCTGTCTTGCCCGCTGCTCCTCATAGCAGTGTATTTCAGTCAGTCTGCCTGTTCTCTTCCCCACCCTGTCTCTGGTGGATCCTCTCACCCCCCACATCTCTGGCCTGTACCCCAGCTCTTGTATGCATAAATAAATAAATCTTTAAAAAATACTATAACCAAATTAAAAAACATAATAGAGGGTCTAATAGTAAGCAAATGCAAGCAATGAAATTACTGAGTTCAAAAGCACAATGTCAGAGCACATACAAATGGAACAACAAAAGGAAAAAGAAAAATGAAAATAGTGTAAAAGCCCTTTGGGATCACCTAAAGAGAAATAACATCCATATCATGGGGGTCTTAGAAAGAGAAGAGAAAGAGGATGGCATATAACATTTATTTAAAGAAATAATTGCTTAAAAACGTAATCCAGGAAATGAAGCAGACTTTGTGATCCAAGAGGCCCAAAGTGTTCCCAACAAAATAATAGCAGACACACACACCAAAACACATTATATTAAAACTGTTGAAAGCCAGTAGCTCTCCTGCCTGCCTGTGAGCCAGTAGCTCTCTGCCTGCCTGTGACTATGTAGAAATTTCTTTTCACAAAACTTTTCCCTTTGCAAAGCATCAGCAGCAGCTCTCTCTCCTCCCAAGATTGACCATCTGTCTCTATGCAGGTGTCTCTCTTTTTAATTCCTCCTTTTTCTAATAAATCTGTCCTTTTAAAATGTAAAAATAAAATAAAATAAAAATGTCAAAAGCCAGTAACAAAAACAGAATACTAAGAATACCAAGAGGAAAAAGAAAAAGGGTATATCATAAGGGAATATCAACTAGACTATCAATAGACTTTTCAGTAAAAACACTACAATCAAGAAGGGGATGCCCCCAGCACTAGGAGGAGGGAGAGAGCAGAGGCTGAGGGCACAGGCCCGACTGCCGCCCTGCTGGCCCGAAAGCACTTACCAGCCCCCACCTTTCTGGGGATGGAGCCCTCCTCCAGACTATCTTAAGGGAAGGAAAAGCCAGACTTCGGTTTTGTTTTTGGGGGGAATTATTGTTTTCCTTTTTTTTTTTGTTTCTTTTAGAATTTTGTTTGTTGGCAAATTCTGTGTGATTTTTCATAAAAAAAGAAAAGAAAAGAAAAAGTTATAATTGGAAAAGCAAAAAAAAAAAAAAAAAAAAAAAGAAGGGGATGGCAGGAGATATTTAAAGCACTTAGAGAAAAAAATTCCAGCTTAGAATCCTTTACAAGATTAACATTCAAGAGAGAAGGGAAGGTAAAGAGCTTTACTGAGCAGAAAAACCGAAAAGAATTCAAGCATACATGAATGATGTGTTAAAGGAATTATTATAAAGAAACAGATATCAAACAGATATCAACAAATATCATGGGAACAGACATTTAACTTATAAAAACTGGAGGAGGAGGAGTAGGAGAGAAACAGTGTGGCCCATCAGAATGAATTTGGGACTAGACTGTCTAATGGGTCACACAAATAGCCCATCATATATTAACCTCAGCAGGACCTTCAAGTGACTATCAAGTAACACATAAGATAATAGAAATAGGGGCCTCCCTTGCGGCATAGGGGGTTAAGACGTGACCTATGAAGCTATCTGCAGCCTCTGCAGCATGAATTCAAACCCCGGCCAGGGAGCTACCCACATGGCACAGCAGACCTTTCCTGACTTGCCCGCTGCTCCCCTCAGAGTGTATTTCAGTCGATCTTTCTGTTCTATTCCCTACTCTCTCTCAGGTGAATCCTCTCACCCCCATACCTCTGGCCTGAATCCCAGTTCTTGTATGCATAAATAAATAAATCTTTAAAAAAATAGAAATAGAACATAAATGAAACATAGAAGGAAGATTAAAAAAAAAAGACAAGCTAAAACCAAACAAAACAGCAGCAAACACTTACACCTCAATAATCACCTTAAACGTAAATGACTTGAATTCAGTAGTCAAAAAGCATAGAGTGGCTAAATGGATTTCAAAACAAAGTTCATCCTTCTACTGCTTATAAAAAACCCATCTTTCCAACAAAGACAAGCAGAGACTTAGAGTTAAAGATGGAAGATGGTCAGATAAGCAAATGGTAATAATAAAAAAAAACACAACAGGAATAGCTACACTTACATCAGATAAAAAAAGACTTCAAACTAAAAAAGGTAATATGAAATGGATGAGCATTACATTATGATTAAGTGCCTAATACAACAAACATAAATGGTACTCACATAAGCACTAAATGACAGCACAAAGATACACAAGATAATCACTAACAGAGCTCAAGAGAGATATTGACACCACAATAACACTGCACTATATATAGAAAACCCTATGGAGTCCTCCAACAAGTTGTTAGAAACAATACAGGAAAGTTGCAGTTTACAAAAGCAACATACAATAATCTGCAGCATATTTATATACAACAAATGAGTAGAAAATAAATCAAGATAATAACTTAATTTTTAAAAAAGATTTATTTATTCATACATACAAGAACTGGGCACAGGTCAGACTTACGGGAGGGTAGAGGATTCACCAGAGACAGAGTGGAGAGCAGAACAGGCAGACTGACAAAATACACTGTAGAGGAGAGCAGCGGGTGAGACAGGAAAGGTCTGCTGTGCCATGTGGGATTCTTGCTGGCCGGCTGGGATCAAATTCACACTGCAGAGGCTGCAGACAGCTTCACAGTGCTGTGCCCAACCACCTGTGCCACCAGGGGAGGCCCAAGATAATAACTTAGTTTACAATGGCCTCAAAAAGAATCAGATGCCTCATAATTAACCTAAGGAGATGAAGGATCTATAAAATGAAAACGACAAGATGTTATTAAAGTGTTAGGGAGAAAGGATGTCCTGAGCAATCTCCATACAGGCTTTGTGGATGCCACCCCCACTCCGTCAAGACACTGGGAACTACAAATCCCATGATCCCCTAGATAGTGACATAAAGAGATGGAAGGAAGGGCATCTAATGCTCATGGATGGGGAAAATTAGTCTAATCAAAGTAAGTATCCTGCCTAAAGTGATATATAAATTTAATATAATTCCCAGAACAATACCAACAATATTTTTCAAAGAAATTGAGCAAAAAATATTGAAATTTATATGGAGCTAAAAAAGGCCTGGAGTAGTAAAAGCAATCCTGATAAAAGGAGAGACTCAGAGGCATCATAGTACATGACTTCAGACAGTACTAAAAACAGTGTAGTTTGGCACAAAAATAGACATGTGGATCAATGGAACAGAATTGAAAGCCCAGAAATAAATACATGTACCTAATGATATGATAAAGCAGCCACCACCATACAATGGGAACAGGAGAGTCTCTTTAATAAATGATGCTAGAAAGTCAGTAGCCTTCCTATACACAAACAATAAATCTGAAGAAGAAGAAATCAAAAAGACCATCCCTTTTGTTATTGAAACAAAAAAAAAATCAAATATTTGGGAATAAATCTAACAAAAGAGGTAAAGGACCTATACAAAGAAAACTATAAAACACTGTTAAAAGAAATAGAAGAAGACACAAAGAAATGGAGAGACATCCCCTGCTCATGGATTGGAAGAATAAACATTATTAAAATGGCCATCCTTCCAAAAGCAATATACAGATTCAATGCTATTCCAATCAAAATTTCAATGTCATTCTTCAAAGAAATAGAACAATTATTGATGAAATTCATATGGAATCACAAAAAACCCCGAATAGCCAAAGCTCTCCTGAAAAAAAAAAGAAGGGAATGGAGGCATCAGACTCCCAGACTTCAAACTATACTACAAAGCCATAATCATCAAAACTGCATGGTATTGGAACAAGAACAGACATACAGACCAATGGAATCGAATAGAAAATCCAGAAATAAACCCACAGATTTATGGTCAACTAATCTTTGACAAAGGAGCAAAGAATATGCATTGGAGCAAAGAAAGTTTGTTCAATAAATGGTGCTGGGAAAACTGGGTCGCTACATGCAAAAGAATGAAGCTTGACCACCACCTCACACCATACACAAAAATCAACTCAAAATGGATTAAAGAACTAGACATAAGACCTGAAACCATAAAATATATAGAAGGAAATATAGGCAAAACACTACGTGATTTGCACATCAAAGACATCTTTACAGACACATCACCCAAAGCAGTGATAGTGAAGGCAAAGATAAACAGCTGGGACTACATCAAATTAAAGAGCTTTTGCACAGCAAAAGAGACAATAACAAAAACAAAGAGAAACCCCACCAACTGGGAGAACATTTTTGCACCCAACACTAATGATAAAGGACTGATCACAAAAATCTGCAAAGAGCTGATGAGACTCAACAACAACAAAGAAAATAATCCAGTCAAAAAATGGGCAGAAGAGCTTAAAAGAAACTTCTCTGAAGAGGAAATGCAAATGGCCAACAGGCATATGAAAAAAAGTTCAACATCACTTGTCATCAGGGAAATGCAAATCAAAACTACCATGAGATACCATCTTACACCAGTGAGAATGGCACATATTAAAAAAACTAGCAACAACAAATGTTGGCGAGGGTGTGGAGAAAAAGGAACTCTTCTGCACTGTTGGTGGGAGTGCAAACTGGTCCAACCACTGTGGAAAGCTGTGTGGAGATTTCTGGACCTACTAAACATAGAGCTTCCATATGATCCAGCAATTCCACTCCTAGGTATTTACCCAAAGGACACAGAAACATCAATTCCAAAGAACACCTGCACCCCTATGTTTATAGCAGCACTGTTTACAATAGCTAAGCTTTGGAAACAACCCAAATGCCCAAAAATAGATGACTGGATCAAGAAGATGTGATACATATATACCATGGAATATTACTCAGCATTCAAAAAAGATAAACACATGCAATTTGCTGCAACATGGATGGTGCTGGAAGGGATCATGCTCAGCGAAATAAGCCAAAAAGAAAAAGAAAAATACCGGATGGTCTCACTCTTAGCAGGAATCTAGAAAACTTAAATAAGGGACCAGGAAAATGAATAACTATAAGAAAGTGAAAATCAAAATCAACAAAAAACTATGAACCAGAGACACTTTTAGGGGGGCGGGGGCGGGAGGGGAGGGATTGGGGTCATAATGGGGGGCTGCAATTGTATGGGGAATATAACAATAAAATTTATAAAAAAAAAATAAAACTAAATATTAAACAACAACAAAAAAAAATAAATGATGCTAGGAAAATTGGAGTCCACACATAAAAGAATGAAACTGGATCACTTTATAATTCCATACACAAAAATTAATTCCCAATGGAATAAAGATTTAGATACAGGACCTAAAACAATAAAATAGAAAAAGAAATACATAGAAAAAGAAATAAATGCTATGTTCCATGGCATCAACAAGGGCCTCCCTGGTGGTATAGAGGTTAATTCTCAGCGCTATCATACTATCGTTATCACAGCTGTGGCATGAAGGCCTGAGTTCAATCCTTAGCCACAGAGCTAACCTACATGGCACAGCAGACCTCTCCTGTCTTGCCCGCTGTTCCCCTTAGTAATGTATTTCAGTAGATCTGCCTATTCTGCTCCCCACTCTGTCTCTGGTAAATCCTCTCACCCCACCCCACTCCTGCCCAACCCCACATCTCTGGCCTATACCCCAGTTCTTCTATGCATAAATAAAGGAATAAATCTCAAAAAAAACCCCCACATGAGTGCAAACTGGTCCAACCACTGTGGAAAGCTGTGTGGAGATTTCTGGACCTACTAAACATAGAGCTTCCATATGATCCAGCAATTCCACTCCTAGGTATTTACCCAAAGGACACAGAAACATCAATTCCAAAGAGCACCTGCACCCCTATGTTTATAGCAGCACTGTTTACAATAGCTAAGCTTTGGAATCAACCCAAATACCTAAAAATAGATGACTGGATCAAGAAGGTGAAGAAGATGTGGTACATACACACCATGGAATATTACTCAGCATTCAGAAAAGATAAACGCATGCAATTTGCAGCAACATGGATGGCGCTGGAAGGGATCATGCTCAGCGAAATAAGCCAAAAAGAAAAAGAAAAATACCGGATGGTCTCACTCATAGCAGGAATCTAGAAAACTTAAATAAGGGACCAGGAAAATGAATATAAGAAAGTGAAAATCAAAATCAACAAAAAACTATGATCCAGAGACACTTTTAGGGGGGCGGGGGTGGGAGGGGAGGGACTGGGGTCAGAATGGGGGGGCTGCAATTGTATGGGGAATATAACAATAAAATTTATAAAAAAAATAAAATGATAGGGGGGGAAATTGCCATCAATTCCTTAGGTTTGGGGTTACCTATAATGATAACAGTTAATGGTCACATAAAAATTTTCAGAATAAAAAAAAAAAACCCACACTATCACCATGACATCAACGATAAAGATGGTTTTGGAGACTTGACCCCTATGGCAAAAGAAATAAAAGCAAATATAAACAATTGGGATCACCTCATGTGAAAAGCTTTTACATAGCTATTTATATATACACACGTATATATATATATATATATTTATACATATATATGATTATATACAGAAAACATTCACATAATATATAACCAAAAAGGGGTTACTATCCAAGATATATAAACAAGTATACAATTTAACAATGGAAAAACAAACAATCCAATTAATCAGGCAGCAGAAATGAACAATTCACCAAGGAGGATATCCAGAAGGCAAAAATGTTCATTAACACTTTCAGTAAGAGATGCAGGTTAAATTCACAATGAGTTACCATTTCATACCTGTGAGAATGGTGCACATGAAAAAGAGAGGAACCTTATTACACTGTTGTTAAGAATGTAAACTGCTGCTACCATTATAGAAAGTAATCTGAATTCATCTTAAAAAACAAAAATGGAAATACCATAAGAACCAGTAATTCCACTCTTAGGCATCTACAGAAGGAATATGAAACAATGCAAAAAACTATAAGCTCTAGCTAGGATATGCACGCAGCCTAATGTCTCCAACAGACAACTGGAGGTAGTACATCTACACCATGGAATACTATTCAGCCATAAGGAAAGATAAAATGCAGTCATTTACAGCAAAATGGTGGGAGTTTGAGGAATTATGTGCAGTAAAGCAAGTCAGAAAGACAAAAACATTCTGGGTATTTACATAATGGACAATTTGACAAAGTAAAATATGTATAGAAACTACTGGACATTAATAAACACAGTGAAGGCTCTGAGTTAAGAGAGAGAGGGGGAGGGAAAAAGGAATAAGGGAATGGTGGTGGTAAAAATAAATAAATAGGGCCTCCCTGGTAGAATAGGGGTTAAGTCTCAGCCTATCACCACTATGGCCTGAGTTCGATCCCCAATCAGGGAGTTAAAACTTGGTTCAGCAGACCTCTCCTGTCTCACCCGCTGCTCCCCGCAGCAGTGTATTTCAGTCAATCCGTCTTTTCTGCTCCCAACTTTGTGCTGGTGAATCCTCTCACCTCTTGTACCTCTGGCCTACTCCTGAGTTCTTCTATGCAAAATAAATAAATAAATTGAATGAATAAAAATATAAATAAATAAATGCATTCTCATAGGAAACACCCCCCACCCCCAAAGCAAACCATAAAGGCACAATCAAACATTTCTGTCAAGGAGCGGAAAATATTAATGATAAAACATGCCACTCTGAGATTTTGATTAGACCTTTCATTCCATAGTCCATCCTTGGTGGTATGAAAATAGTGTAAAACCCAGTTATTTTGCCAATTTGCAGAAATCTACCAGCTATATTATTTTTGATTAATAGTGTAAATCTTTGCTCTGTAGCTATTTTTAAAAATGTACTGAAATAAAATAATAACTAAAACAAGTACACTGTAAAGTTATATTAGAACTTTCAAACACGTGTATTTATATGAAAGCCTAAATTTATTTCATGATTTGCGTATAAGAAAGTTATCCAACATAAAATTGGAATTCTGTTACCTGGACAATCTGGAGAATTTTAGGAATTGGAATTGCTAATTACAAAGTTCCTTAAATATATTGTACATTCTTTACACAAAATATAGTTTTGAAAATTGTGGCCAGCACAAAATGTTAGATGTAGAAAAAAAATTGCTTCTAAACATACTGATGAGTACAAAGCTTTCAGAGTTGCTTAAAAAAAAGGCCTTCCTGAAGTTTGTTCTTTTTCATCATTCTACTTTCCTTAGCTGGTTTTGTACCAGCTTTTCAATATCAAGGGGATTAATCATGTCTTCCCAAGTCTCCACATAGCACCTTTTCTCTTTGCCTGACTTTATAGCTCATAAAATGGGAATAGTAATGGCTTACAGGCTGTGTTTTGACATGCTCAGAAAAATGCAGGACAGCCAGTCTTGCTAAAGACAACTTCATTTACTCACAGAGACTGGGCAGAGATGACACTGGGAATTCAGGGAAGGGGTAGATCACCACCCCATATTTCTGTCCCTTGATCTCTTGGTGGGAAACTAGGGTGTGTGTGTGTGTGTGTTAAAGATTTATTTATTGGGCCTCAGCCAGCGGTTGACCGCTGGGCTGCGAAGCTGCCCGCAGCCTCTGCAGCGCTGGTTCGATCCCCCCGGCTGCCGGCGAGGGTCCCACATGGCAGGACAGACCACTCCTGCTGTGCCCGCTGCTCCCCTCAGCAGTGTATTTCGTCAAGTCTGCCTGTTCTGTTCCCCTTTCTGGCTCTGGTGAATTCTCTCACCCTCCCGCGCTTCTTACCCAGTGCTTGTATAAATAAATAAATCTAAAAAAAAATTTATTTATTTATGGGGTACAGGCCAGAGGTGGGTGGGGGTGAGAGGATTCACCAGAGACAAGAGTGGGAAACAGAACAGGTAGATTGACCGAAGTACACTGCTGAGGGGAGCAGCGACCGAGACAGGAGAGGTCTGCGGCACCATGTGGGTTGCGCCATGTGGGTTGCGCCATGTGGGTTGCTCCCTGGCCGGCCAGGGATCGAACTCGTGCTTTAGAGGCTGCGGATTGCTTCACAGTGGGGTGCTTAACTCATTGCACCACTAGGGAGGCCCGCCGCTCCACTTTTAAAACCAGCTTAACATTAAAACAGCAGGTATTAGACTCAGCCTCGACATGTCGCAGGACACAACCCTCTGGTGTCATTGCCTCCTTTCCTCTCTAGAAATGACCCATTTTCACTGGAGGCCAAATAAGGATTTTCTTCAGCACATGCATTTTTTTTTTTAATAGAGGCATGTTTTATTTATTTATTTATTTGTTTGTTTGTTTATACATGCACTGGGTACAGTCAGAAGCGCGGGAGGGTGAGAGAATTCACGCAGGCAGAAGGACCGAAGGACACTGCTGAGGGGAGCAGCGGGCGGCAGGAGAGGTCTGCGCGCCATGCGGGACCCTCCTCCGGTTGCCGGGGAGCAGCCGGGGATCGAACCGGCGCCGCAGAGGCCGCGGGCAGCTTCACAACCCAGCGCTCAACCGCTGCGCCACCGGGGAGGCCAAGCACATGCATTTTTTAATGCACAAATAATAAAGCAGTTTTGAAAGCTTCTTCAACAATATCAATCTTATCTTTTTTCATAACATTTACAGGTTTGTGTGGAAGGCAACGCGACGTTCTTCTCAGGGAATTTTAAGACGTCATCCCCTTAAGACCGACACGGTCGCGCCCAGTCGGCCCCCGCGCTGCCGGCTGAGGAGGCGTGTCCCTGACGTCACATATGGGCGGGGCCGGACTGTTCTAAATCAGTCTGGTAGGGGCGCTTCTTTAGGGGGTAAAGGCTGTCCTGGGAAGTAACTTTCTTTCCCCCCACTTCTAATTTCTTTAGACATTACTTAAAATGTCCGGAAGCACACGCGAAGGCCGACAGTGCCCTCTACAGCCACGAAGAGAGGGGCGGATCCCCTCCTGCGGCCTCGCCAGCTAATGGCCGCTCCCACTCCGCGCGGGGTGGCCTGACTTCAGAGATGGGCATAAGTGTCGGCTTCAGGGCTCGCCGACAGGACGACCCATGGCCCCGCTAGGAGGCTCCCCGCGGCTCGTGCTGCTGTTCAGCGGGAAGAGAAAATCCGGGAAGGACTTTGTGACCGACGAGCTACTGAGCAGGTGTCCGAGGGGCGGGAAGGAGGGGAAGCGGGCGAGGGCGGAGGAGCGCCCCGCATCACGTGACGCGGGAGGCGTCTGAGGGTGGGCTGAGCTGCGGAGAAGGGGGTCCTGGGGTTGCGGGGCGGTCCGGCCCTGCGGGGGGCGCGGTCAAGGATTGTCACCATCACATAAAGCGGGCGATCTCCACACGCCCATCACAGAGACTTCAGCTGCCACATCTCCAAATACGTTAAACTGTAGATCTCTCTCTCCAGGAAATATTAGTAACAGTTGCCACTGAGGCATTTTTCTCTACAGCTGTTCCTGAACTTCAGGACAAGGAGTCGGAAACACAGACAATAGATTTTCTGACGATCACACCCCAGTCGTGGTTGACTCCTAACTAATCGTTGCCCAGCACACCACCTAAGAGCAGGAGTTTATTGAAACAACCTTTATTAAGTGCAGAGCACTGAACATGTGTATTATTTCATTTCATCCTGCAGACCTCTTTGGTACTGTGTGGTATTATTACTCAGAGTCTCTGCTTCACAGATGAAGAAACTGAGCATCTGGCAAGTTAAAAAAACCAAACCAAAATCCAAACTTGCCGGGGTCACAAAGTAAGTGGCAGGCAGGTCCAGGATTCAGATTCAGCTTTAGTGTGGCTCCAAGGAATGGATTCTTCCTGAATTACCACATTATCTTCCCAAATAACACTTTTCACTTGATATTTTGTTGGGGCATAGGCCAGGAGAGCAGAAGAGCTAGTGAGAAGGGGGAGTAGGGCATCTTTCCTCTTGAAGACCAGTGTGGTAGGAGTACCAGGAGGTTGCTTTAAGGTACCACAGGGGTTCCAAGAGGTTGTGGGGGAGCCTCGGGTAGAGGGTGCCATCTGGATCTTCCATCACCAAGTATCTACCATCTTTTCCTAAATTGTATGTCTTCTTATCCCCAGAGAACAGTCAAATGGTGTTCAGGAGCACAGATTCTGGTATTAAAACTTCTGGGGAAATCCTGGTTCACTGCTTGCTTGTGTGTGATCTTGTACACATTTCTTATCCACTCTGTTTTAGTTTTGTCATCTGTGAGATAGGGATAATAATAGAGTGATTGTAAGGATTAAATGAGACCATGTATGCGAAGGGCTGAGGACAATTCTTGACACGTAGTAAAGGCATGGGAACTAAATGCTGGCTGTTATTTATTTTGTGTTCCCACTGCTGACTTCATTACTTGCAGTGTTGCTTTAGGTAAGTCAGTTCTCCTCACAAAACCTGTTTCCTCATCTAAGTCATGGAGATAAGGACAGCTATCTTACCATGTCAGCGTTGAAATGAATCTGAACAGCTCAAGGCCAGGGCAGGAATCCTGTATCTTATTCATATTTGTATCACCTGGACCCAAATATAATACCCAAGAAACGGTTGGTTGAGCGAATTGAACTGCTGAATGAATGATTGACTTCTATTGTGACAACCATGTCAGGAACTGAGATACTCCGGCAGTGAGAGAATTTGTTCAGGGATCCAGCAGTAATTCAGCCAGGATATTGCCAGACAGGGATGTTCACACTATAATTAAAATTTTACTTGTTTTATCTGTTAGTTTCAGACTCTTTCACATTCAAGTTTCAAAATAATCCTGTGGGAGACAAGCGGAAACAGTTATCCCCACTTTACAGATGAAGAAATAGAGTCAGGGAAGTTGTGAGGCGACAGAGTTACATAGATAAGAGTAGCATAAATGGGGCTTCAACCCTCTGGACTCCTTTTCTGGGGTCCAGAAGTGCTAGGTTAACTGGATTTGGTTCTCCCTGTTCCACAGACTCGGAAGTGATGTCTGTGCTATCCTGCGTCTCTCTGGTCCACTCAAGGAGCAGTTTGCTCAGGTAGGTGACAACTCTGTGGCATCTGGTGGGTAGAAGGAGCCAGCTCCTGGGCTTTGGTTGCTGTGGGTATCATGCGATTCACCAGCAGGGCCCCTGCTGGCTGGGTGGTGGTCAGCAGTTTCCGTTTTCTGTGAGTGGATATTTTGGGAGCATTTTTAGCTTAAGATATTTCCCCACTGGCTTCACTCACTTCAGGTCACCTACCAGGGTGTGTTCAAGAAATTATGTTCAGGAATGGCTGTAGATGTGAGTGGCAGCTCCAATGGCCTCGGGTTAGTGTAAGGGCCTACACATGCCCCCTTACTCAGAAAGGGTGACACATATCATTCCCCTCTCCACCGGCCCAGAGGGCCTGCCACAACCTCAGGATTACCCCCTCAGAAATTAATTGTTAAGATATGGTGTTAAGTGAAAAGAGAAGATGTAGAATAGTTAGAGAATTCTACATGTGTCAAAAAATGGGGAACAAAAATTGTAAACAGGTGCTTAGATATCCAGTCATTCAACATTATTCCAGCATTGTGTTAAGTACTGTTTCTTGGGGTGCATTAAAACCTGAGGAGGGGCCTTCCTGGTGGCATAGCGGATTGAGTGCAGAGATATGAAGCTATCTGCAGCCTCTGCAGTGTGGGTTTGATTCCCGACCAGCCAGAGATATTCCCACATGGCATAGCAGACCTCTCCTGTCTCTCCCACTGCTCCCCTCAGCAGTGTATTTTGGTTGTCTGCCTTGTTCTGCTCCCGCTCTGTCTCTGGTGAATCCCCTCATACTCCTGCGCCTCTGGCCTATACCACAGCTTTTGTATAAAAATAAATAAATCTTAATAAAAAAATAAAACCTGAGGATACAGTGGGCCCTTGAACTATGCAGGGGCGGGGCAGTGACTTTGGTGGTTGGGGGAATGACTCCCCCCCTGCAGTTGAAAATCTGCATTTTTTTTTTTTTTTTAAAGAGGATTCACCAGAGACAATGGAGAGCAGAACAGGAGGACTGACTGAAATACTGTAACTAGCAATAAAAAGTAATTGCTAGCCCTGTGCACAGGTGTTTGAGGGAGGCTCGATTCCATGGGATTCAATGACCACACCGTATTAAAAAGGTAAAAGGGATTTATTGTGAGCAACATAAGCGATGCACATGCAAAATTATAAACAGTGCCCCAAACCTGACCAAACTGATGAACATGCATACATACTGTACAGTTTCCTCAGAAATTAGCATCACGGAGGCAAAAAAGTCAGCATTCTGGAGAACAGCATCACGGAGGCAAAAAAAGTCAGCACTCCGGAGAACAGCATGGGAGACATATCCACGTCCAGCAGCTGCGAGCAGCAGCAGCTGGGCGACCACTGTGTTTTTATCTCCCAAGGTCGGATATGGCCAGTATCCAAGCTAGGGATTCATGGTGGGCTGGTCATGTTTCTGCGCATGACGCCCCGGACTTACATAACCAGCCATATTTCTTGGTGGTCCCGGACATCGTGAACAGTTACATAACCAGCCCTATCTTTTGGCTCCTGGTCCGGGCGCTGGCCAGGCTCCCGGATCAGGAGGCCAAAAGGTGGTCGCACATCTTCCAATGTCCCCGGCAAAACGACATTAACACTTTATTTTCCTACAAATACACTGCTGAGGGGAGTAGCAGGTGAGACAGGAGAGGTCTGCCCCACCATGTGGGTTGCTCCCTGGCTGGCTAGGGAAGCTGAGGATCGAACTCCTGCTGCAGAGGCTGCAGATAGCTTTATAGTGCTGTGCCACCAGGGAGGCCCAGCATATAAGTTTTAATTTCTCCAAAAGTTGATTAGTAATAGTCTGCTCTTGACCAGAAGACTTATTGGTAACATAAACATTAATGATATATGTATTATACACTATTCTTGTAATAAAGTAAGGGAGAGAAGAATATATTATTAAGAAAACTTTAAGAAGTGGCCTCCTTGGAGGCACAGTGGTTAAAGTCTCAGCGCTATCAAGCCATCTCCAGCCTCCTCATCATGAATTTGATCCCTGGCCAGGGAACTGACCCACATGGTGCAGCAGACCTCTCCTGTCTTGCCCGCTACCCCCCTCAGCAGTGTATTTCAGTCAGTCCATCTGTTCTGCTCCCCACTCTGTCTTTGGTGAACCTCTTAACCCCTATACCTCTGACCTACTCCCCAGCTCTTGTATGCATAAATAAAAATCTTAAAAAAAAAAGAAAACCTCAAGGAAAAGACCATTCATTATAGTACTATATTATATTTATTGATACTGAAAGTTTACATGGTTAACAAGATCAGTTGTCTGTCAGTACCTACATCAATATCTTCTTATATGAGACAAAACAGTGTGGCTGTTATAGGTATTACTAGCCGTAGACATCAAAAATGAAAAGGTAGCCATGAAAAAGAAATTCGTGTTTATTTACATGTATAATGACGCATGTGTTGATAATGAAGACGCAGCAATAGGGTTGCGTCATGGCTTGGCCTGTACATGAAAATATTTATTTATTTATTTATTTGGTCGTTTATTTATTTATTTATTTATTTATACAACAGCAGGGCCACAGGCCAGATGTGCAGGAGGGTGAGAGGATTCACCAGAGACAGAGTGGGGAACAGAACAGGCAGACTGACGAAATACACTGCTGAGGGTAGCAGTGGGCGAGACAGGGGAGGTCTGCTGCGCCATGTGGGACCCTTGCTGGCCGGCTGGGATCGAACTGGTGCTGCAGAGGCTATGGACAGCCTCACAACGCTGCGCTCAACCGCCTGCGCCACCAGGGGAGGCCCTGTACATGAAAATTTTTATGATATACAGTATTTCAATCATTAGTCTTATGCTCTTTTATCATAGTTCGTGCTAGAATAGACTATTATCTACATATATATCTGTATATATATTATGTTTTTGTGATAAATGACTTTTTCTTAAATTTTTTGATATTTCTAGGCCATGTAGTTTTTTTCAAATTGTCAAAATTCTCCAAAACATTTCACAGTATATTTACTGAAGAACATCCATATCAAAGCAGACCCACAGGGTTCAAACCCGTGTTGTTCAAGGGTTAGCTGTACATGGGAGGCTACCGCGGGTGCCTCCAGGGAGAGACCTGGCTGGTGGACAGCAGCGGGGGGAGTTTTTGCTGTAAATGAATGTGTATCTTTTAAATTTTGAACCACGTAGATTGAAAAAATAGAGTTGCTAAACTTGGATTTAAAAAATAAACAGGGGGGCCTCCCTGGTGGCCCAAGGGGTTAAGACACAGCACTATGAAGTGATCCACAGCCACTGCAGCACAAGTTCGATCCCCAGCCAGGGAGCTAACCTACCTGGTGCAGCAGACCTCTCCTGTTTCCCACTGCTCCCCTCAGCAGTGTATTTTAGTTGATCCACCTGTTCTGTTCTCCACTCTGTCTCTGGTGAATCCTCTCCCCACCATACGTCTCGCCTGTACCCCAGTTCTTGTATGCACAGATAAATAAATCTTTAAAAAAAAAATAAACAGGGACTCTTGGATATTTAGATGTCCACGAGGGAACCTGGGCAGTGACATCAGCTTCCCACACAATGAAATATCTTGTCCCCTGTGTTTCTGTCCTTGACCACCAGATGCACCCCTCTGGGCATCTGGTCATGGCCTTTTGGTCAGTTGGCCTGAGTCTAGCTCTCTGGAGCCACTTAAGAGTTCATGCCCCACTTCCATGTGACAGCCCTGTGTTCGTGGGAACATTCCTCTGTTCCTTCTGTACCTTTGGGTCTTCTCCCACCACCATTCGTAGACAGCAGTGTTGGGGATCCTGGGGATAACTGGATCCGTGGTTTTCACATTTTTTTAGTGGGAACTTTCCCAAGTGAGATCAGATGCAGAAATTCTTTATATCCAGTAGACAGACTGGGAGTGATTATGATTTGTGGGAGACACTCAGCTTTCCCCAGTGGGGCCCGGGCACCTGTGAAGAACACTGGGACTCTGAGGAGCAGCTAGAAAGCCACTGGTGTTCCAGAGTTCCCAAAGCAGACTTGCTGCAGACCTATTATCCAGGCTGGAGTGGAGGTGGAGAGAAGTTTTCCTTTTTAAAACCTCAGTAGGGGACAGAAAGACCAGCCTGCCCTATCCTTTACAAGTCCACCCCCACTTCTATTCCAAAACAAATCCAGAATTAATCAATGTACTGATTTCTTAAATCACAATGGGAAATACGACTGACAAGCAAACCATGATGGTCCTGGTGGCTCCTCCTCCCCTGTGGCAAGAGGTGCGTGGGAAACCAGTGTATAAGCAGGAGGTGGCTTCTGGCCTCACCTTGGAGGAGGGATGAAGGGAGGTGATTTTGCAGTTTGCAGATGGAGAAACAGTCTGAGGAGGGAAGGTCTTCCTGTAGTGAGCTCACAGGGAGGTGGAACGTGAACTGAATGTTTCTCTCTCCTGGGGTCCTGGATGGACCCCTCCTCCTTATTAGTCCTTGGAGAAGGAGAGGTCAGGTCTGGAAACAACTTCCCATGTGATTAGAGTGCCCTTCTGCTTCTGGGTGTGGAGGGCCCCAGTAGTGCCTGGAGCCAAGTGGAGTGATGCTGCAGCAAAGGTGCTAGGAATTGGGGTACGAAAAAGGGGGCAAGGTGGGAAGAAGAGAGAGACAGGGAAGCCAAGTCTCTTGGGTTTATAGGGGGGCCAACAATGTCAAAAGGGTTCGTGGGAGGACATGGAATGTGGTGTTTTCAGATTTCCCACTGTAGTTAAAGGCTAAGCCTGTGCTCAGGGGATGCAAACTAATTTCAGGATTAGTTTAAGCCAGAAATAATTGGGAAGGTAAAACTGTTGCAAAAGAGAAAACCACATCACATATTTTAAAGACAAACTGAAACAATTTCTGGATTATCTTGAGACCTTTGTTCCATCTGCCATTTGGGGATTTCTTGGTTTCCAGGTCTCTTTCCTCTGCAGGCGTCTGTTGGCCTCTGTCCTGGAGAAACCTCATTAGTCTTTTCATGGGCCCTGGGGGAGGAATGAACCTGTCTCAGGAGTCTAGCAAAGTCGAGAGGCCGGTGACATAGACTTAATGATGTGCTCTGGACAGGAGCACGGCTTGAACTTCCAGAGACTCCTAGATGCCAGTGACTACAAGGAGACCTATCGAAAGGACATGATCCGCTGGGGGGAAGAGAAGCGCCAGGCTGACCCAGGCTTCTTCTGCAGG
Source organism: Talpa europaea (assembly GCF_964194135.1). Classification (NCBI taxonomy): domain Eukaryota; kingdom Metazoa; phylum Chordata; class Mammalia; order Eulipotyphla; family Talpidae; genus Talpa; species Talpa europaea. Next base: position 77,761,992 of record NC_140076.1, read on the forward strand.
AGGATCGTGAAAGGTGTTTCCCAGCCCATCTGGGTAAGCCGGCTCTGTGGCAGCATTAAGGAAACCCATTTCTCTAGCCCTCTGCTTTTCCCCACATGCTGTAGATCTCAGATGCATTGGTTTCTCTCTCCACTGCTGCCACCTGGAGCAAGCCCCCACTGTCTCATCCACCTTTGATTCTTGCAGACAAAATGATGTTTTAAAAACAGACACTGGGCCTCCCCAGTGGTGCAGCGGTTGAGCGCTGGGTTGTGAGGCTGCCCGCAGCCTCTGCAGCGCCGGTTCGATCCCCGGCTGCTCCCCGGCCACCGGAGGAGGGTCCCACATGGCGCGCAGACCTCTCCTGCCGCCCGCTGCTCCCTTCAGCAGTGTACTTCGGTCCTTCTGCCTGCTCTGCTCCCTGCTCTGGCGCTGGTGAATTCTCTCACCCTCCCGTGCTTCTGACTGTACCCAGTGTGTGTATAAATAAATAAAAATAAATCTTTAAAAATTAAAAATAAAAATATTAAAAAAAATAAAATAAAAACAGACACTGAGTCATGTCACTCCTCTCTTTAAAAAACCTTGTCCCATTGTTTTCATGAGCAAAATCAAAATCCTTAACATGAACTTTTGGGCCTTGAATGATGTACGTTCTGCTACCCATATGAACTCTTTTTGGAATCAGGGCCTCTCCCTAGATGTTCTGCCTGCCTGAACTTCCCTTTCTTTCTCCACCTGTTTGGCCCCAGCTCAGCTTATAGGCACCTCTGCAGGGAATCCTTCCTTGGTGCCCATGTCTTAGCTGGTGCTCCCTGGCAGGTGCTCCCATGGTACCTTCCCTCTTCCTTCCTCATTCACTCTGTCAGCCTGTGTTAGCTGCTTGACCCAGGCCTGCTTCCAGCTACTGGGGATAGGCCATTGCAAAAATGTGAAGAAGTTCCTACCCGCTGGGAGCTTATATTATAGCTGGCCATGGAGGGAGCTGGATGTTCAATAAATATAGACTGTCAGGTGGAGGTAAATATGAAGGAGCAAAGTGAAGCTGGCCAAGGGTATTAGGAAGGCTGGGCTTGGGTTGCTGCTTTATTAAGGATGTAGGGAAAGGCTCCCAGATAGGATGACAACTGAGTATAAGGAGGAAGTAAGGGAGAGAACCGAATGGATGTGTAGGGAAGTAGCTTTCCAGAAAGGGAGCAGGCCCTTTTCTGGAAAGGCCCTGCGTGGAATGTGCCTGGCATATCTGTGGCAGATCCAGGGGTTGTATGGGTGAGGGTTTGGGTAGGAGTGTGATCAGATCCTACAGTTTCCTTGGAAGAGTCTGGGTTCTGCTGAGTTAGATGAGGACCCTTGAAGGGTTTGGGCAGAGGAGAGACATGAGCTGATCTATGTCGAAAGGGCTCACTTTGCTGCTAGGAGGAAGATGGCTGTGGAGCAGACAGGCCAGTAGAGGACGCTTCCCTGACAGGTGAAGTGGCTGCAACTCGGCTCTGAGTAGTCGGAGAGTGGAGGAAAGGGGTTGATTCTGTGCTGATTTTGAAGATAGAATCAAGAGGATTTGCTGGTGCACTGGCTAGGGGTGTGAGGACAGGAAATGGTACCAAGCAGTTGGACAAATATACTTGTTATTTTCTTATTCTTTCTTCTTCTTCCTTTTTTTTTTTTTCTTTAGAGAAAGAACAAGTTTATTGAGGAGAAAGGAACAGAAATAAAGTGGACTCCCAGACCAGTGGAACCAGGCCAGGGAGGGGCAAGGAAGCCCAGGTTATACTTGTTATTTTCTGAGACCAGGAATGGGGTGGGAGGAATAGGCTGAAGAGAAAATCAGAGGCCCTGATTCAGTCATGTCAAGGTGGAGATGCGAGTTGATGAGGACTGTGGTTGCACGGTTCTCAGTGAAGCTGCTGTCTCGCCCACCAGACTGTAAGCGCCACCAGGGCGAGCACCTACTGTTCTGCTCACCACTCTGTCCCCAGTGCCCAGCACACAGTAGGTGCATGCTGTTTATTTTTTTTAGTAACTGGGTGAATGAACACGTCAGCACCATGGACGAGAAGAGCGGGCCTGTTTATTCACTGCCTCATTCGTCAGGTGTGCTCGTGTGTCAGACAGGGCACAGGCCCGGAGACAGCGGTGATTGAGTCAGACTCCTTTCCCTCATAGAACTCTCTCTGGGAAGGCCAGACAAACAATAAACATATGACTAAATTAATAAGGAGTGATGATTTTAAGTGCACTTAGTGCTTGGAGGAAAACAGCCCATCAGGATCACGAGGTAGGACGGGAGGCAGGCTGGTGGGGAAGGCCTCTCCAGGGTGCCACTTGAGCAGAGACCTCCGTGGAGTGAGGGGGCTCATTCAAGGCCCAAAAGTTCATGTTAAGGATTTTGATTTTGCCTGTTTGTCCAGGCAGAGGCAGTAACATGAGCAAAGACCCTGAGAAGGAGAGGTGGTCGGCCTGTTTGAGAAACGGCCACAGATAGTGTCTGCCGTGAAATGAATGAAGGGAAGACGATGGGAAATAGGTGGTAGATCTTGTGCTGCCTTGTAAGTTGGCGTGAGAGCTTTGGGTTTTATTAGAATGATGGGAAGGGAGACTTTGAGTGGTTTAGGGACAGGGACTGCCAAAAATCAAATTAGTGTTTCAAACCAGGAAACCTGTTAGAGTACCTTTGTTCCTGGCCTCAGTTTGCTCACCTGTAAGATCAGTGTGTGAATCCACTTTAGGGCCCGAGGGCTCTCCTTCATTGCAGTGATGAGCCCCATCATTGCAGGTCACCAGTCTGTCCCTGGCAGAGAAATGTGGACAGAGTGGGCTGTGGCCACTCTGGGGGGTCTGCTCAGAGAAGAGGGGTGTCTCTTTGGCTGGTTGGGTGACAGTGGGGGTGGGGCTACACTTGTCTGGATTCTCCCGGACCTGTGCCCCTGCTTATTCAGACGGTTGCTGGCTCTTCTTTTCTCTCCCCCTTACCCCCTGCTCTATGCCTTGCACCCTGACCTGTTGGTCACATGTCTGTGTTCCTTCCCCACAGCTGGTGAGTGACGCACGGAGGGTGTCTGACATTGAGTGGTTTCGAGAGGCCTATGGCGCTGTGACACAGCTGGTCCGAGTGGTGGCCTCAGAGCAGAGCCGACAGCAGCGGGGCTGGATGTTCACGCCAGGTGTGTTGCTCACAACCTTTGCCCCTAAGACTGGCACATAGGTCGTCCACACCTTCTGCAAACCAGGCCACCCACTCTTGCGCTCTAGGTCTTCCACTTGGTTGCTGGCAGGCGGTGGGGGAGTGAGACAGGGATTATAAAAGGGAACCCAAGGCCTGGGCTCAGGAGAGCCTCCAGCTTAGAAAGGGGAAGGTGTCCCTTGGGGTAAAGGTCCCCTGAGACTTTGGCCTGACCTGTTTTCACTAGGTCAATGGACTTCTGGAGGGCCTGGGACCCACCCCACTGCTCCTTCAGCTTTGCTCTTCTGCCTAAGGGCCGGTGTGCTAACAGCAGGTAGCAGGTGGGAGGGCGGGCCTGACAGCCCTCATTTCATTTTGATTAGTAGTGTGTTGGGGGTGGCAAAAGGGGAAGCTCTGCATGGCAACTTTAGTCGTGCCTGCCCAGACCTGCTCTGTGGCCACTCAGAAGCCTAGCTCAGGCCTCTTTCCTGCCCCAGGTCCCTGTGACTTGGGGAGTTTAGGCCCATGTGCCTGCCCCCTCCTAATGGCTGCTCATTTCCCAGGTGTCCATCCAGGCCAGTCCTGGCCTGAGTGCCCTGCCCACTTTCTCACTATGTCATCACAGCACACTCACCAGGTCCATGTGTTATCACATTCTCCTTGTTACGTGAGAATGGCGCACACTGCCTCCGGAGAGGATTGGACCAGAGATTTAGCGATAGAAATAATTGACACAACCAGCTTTGCAGAAAATGAAAATACAACCCCCTTTTGGGTTGTCTATATAGATTTAGATCACCCAGTCTGCCCTCCATTGGCAGCCGTGAGTGAAGAGTTAACTCAGCTGGATAGTCTGGGGACTTGATGGGCAGTTGAGCCAGATAGCTGGTGTTTTAAGGGTTGGGCAGTACCCATTGGACTGGGTGAAGCTTGGCCCCATTCTGGCAGAGGGAAGGTAAGGGGAGGGTGGCTCCTTCTGGAGCCAGAAGGCTTGATATCCAATGTTTGTCTGGAGGGCTGGAGCCTAACCTTGCCTCACCTCCTTCACAGGGGTGGACGACGCTGAGTCAGAATGTGACTTGGATAACTTTGAGGACTTTGACTGGACCATCGAGAACCATGGGGATGCGCAATACCTGGAGGAGCAGTTGAAGAGCCTGGTAGAATTTGTGCGCTCCAAACTATAATCCTAGGTCCTAGGAGGCACCAGTGACTGCCAGGGTGAGGGTGGGCTGACTGCCAGACATGTGGTCACTGAGGCTGGGTAAAGTGGGGGAGCAGGCAAAGTGCCAGGATCTAGAGCTCTGGGGGATGGAGATGATAGACAAGTCAGGAAACCTCCAGGAGCCTCTGTTTATGGAGATGACAGCCCTCCCTCTTTAGGAGATATAAAGGGAAAGGGGGGTGAACTGGCTGTGCTTAAAGTGGAAGCACTGCTGTCTCGACAGTGCAGGCCTGTCAGCCTTTGGTAGCCTTGCTTCCCTTCTAGATGCTCTCAGCCCTTTGCTCTGAGTGGGAGCCTGGGCTGCTCAGTAGATACAATAAACCTTGGAGCACACTCTCTGAGCTGGACATTGTCATTTCCTGGACAAAGGCTGCCAGCCCAGCCTTTGTGGGGCTCGCAAGGGCCTGGAATGCATGCTGCTGACACTGACCTCAGCCTAGGTCATGTAGGTTACTGGCCTGCTTATGTTGGAGGCAGGATGGGGGTCTGAAGGTCTCATCTGGATTGCCTCTCAAAAGAGTCTCAGTGTTCCACACAAGTTGCCACCAGTAAGTACCCAGAGAGACTGAGGTATTAGAGCAGGGCAGAGACACTAGAGATCGATGGCCCTGGCAACCATTGTGTGACCCTGGGCAGGTCACATCATGAAGAGCCTCAGCCTTTCCCTAGATGTGACTTCTTATATTTACATCACTTTATACAAGGTGATGTAGATTATACAATTTCTAGATTTCTTCTAGATGCTTCACAACTGTCAGGTGAAACGGGCAAGGAGCGTATTTCCATCTGCATTTAGCTGATACCCAGAACTCAGAGAAGTGAGACAACTTGCCCAGGGTTTCAGGGTCAGTGAGAGTCAGGACTCAGCCTGGAGCACATACCGCCCCGCTTCTGCCACAGTCCTTTGGGATGTGGTACAAAGTCCATGGCTCTTTGTCATCCTCAGGCCTGAGCCAACCACCCCAACTCTGGAGCCTTGACCTCATTCCCCTCTCACAAATCCTGGGGTCCTCACCAATGAGGGACTTATATCAAGTTTCATAAAGATAAGGGAATTACATCAGCTTCAATGTGACCCAAACTGAACTTTGCACATTCCTGCCCAAATTTCTGCCCAGGGAGGAAGGCTTCCCTGGATCACCTTTTTCCTGTATTAGTTCCCTGGTTCTGCCAGCCTGACAGTGGGCACGGACTCCTCCATTCCCCCGACTGCTGGGACTAGTCACACTGTTTCTCTCCCTGTATCTTCCTTCTGGGATTCTCACTGGAAGGTGAATTCCTCGAGCGCAGGGGCCATATCTGTCTTGTAATTGTAACCCTGGCTCCTGGAACTGTATTGGCCCACGGTGGGTGCTCTGAAAATGGGTGTGATTTAATTCCGGCGAGACAGGAGTGTGGGAGTCATATTGCCATCAAGTAGGTAGTAATTTTATGGTAGCTCTGGGGGCCAATCTAGACAGGGGGCCATGCCTTGGGATGAAGGGACAGTGCTTGGTCAACCCTGGGGCGGCATGGACTCCCAGCCTCCTTCTCTCGAGGCCCCACAGATGTCTTCTTTGGCACTGACTTCCGGTTCCTTGGCGCTTTGGGGTACATCTCAGTCTCTCCCTAAATTAGGAGCTCCTTGCACCCTGCTCATCTTTGTGTCCCAGTGCCTGGCACTAGCAAGGGTGGTGACGACCGGGGATGAGCAATGATGATACTGAGTGGCCACCAAGCACCATCTCTCATGTTAGGTAATTTAAATGTACACTTAGAAAGAGTTTTTTAGAATGAATAAAAAAAAAAAAAAGAAAAAAAGTATTGACCAAACTTCAAGCTTTCAGGTACTGGTTTAATGGCCATCACCTCAATGATAGTTTTAACTACAGTGCTTTTTCAGGACTGCCATTGGCTAGGCACCATGCCAAAATTTCACACAGGCGTAGGCATTTTTCCTCCCATTTAACTGAGGGGTAACTAGAGGACTTCTGTGGTGCCTCCCAAGGGTACAATAGTGAGTGCAGGGCTGGCACTGGGTCCTGTGTGTGCCTCCAAAACCTGTGGCGGGAAGGTTCTATCATCTCCCCAAATGAGTGTGCCCTTCCGTTGGAGGGAATGTGCTGGTAAAGTTTTGAAAACAGCTACTTCATGCTTTCACAGGCAGAGTCAAAGCTCTGGATAGGTGTGAACCTAGATAGTGGGGCAACAGGCTGAGAGGTCACCGCTGCTTCCCCCTGGCTTTATTGAGGTAATGGACATAGAACATTGTGTAAGTTTAAGGTGTATACCTCTATACGCAGTGATGACTCCATACATGCATATACTGCAAGATGATTACCATCAAATGAGATTAGCACCTCTGTCAGCTCATGCCTTTCCCGTGTTTTGTGTACATGGTGAGAACGCCTCCCTGGTGGCGCAAGGGGTTAAGCACCACACTATGAAGCTATTCGCAGCTTCTGTAGCATGAGTTCGATCCCCAGCCAGCCAGGGAGCAACCCACATGGCACAGCAGACCTCTTCTAACTCACCTGCTGCTCAGCAGTGTATTTCAGTATATCTGCCTGTTCCGTTCCCCACTCTGTCTCTGGTGAATCCTCTCACTCCCTGCATCTCTGGCCTGTACCCAGCTCTTGTATGCCTAAATAAATAAATCTTTAAAAAAAAAGATTTACTCTCTCAGCAACTTTTGAGTATGAAATTTCAGTATTGATTATAGCCGCCATACCAGACTCCACAACTTACTCAGCCTTATTAGATCCCACAAATAAGTGAGATCATGTGGTGTTTTTTTCTGACTTAGCATAATATCCTCAAGATCCATCCATTTGCAAAGGATTGCCTTTTTTTTTTTTTTTTTGATGAAGAGTATTCTGTGTGTATGTGTGTTTAACACTCTTTTTAAATCTGTTCATCTCTTGATGGACACTTTTGTGTTTCTATGTCTTGGTTATTGTGAGTAATGTTGGAATGAACATGCAGATATGTCTTTGACAAAGTGATTTCATTTTCTTTAGATACCGAACTAGCAGTGGGATTGCTGAATGACCATTAGTTGTTGTTAAGTTTAAACATCAAGGATTTGAAGGTGAAGCAGAGAAGGGGAGGTGGGGCTGGTGGGTCTATATATCCTTGGAGGGGTGCTAACCTATTTCCTGGTCTGGGTATCTGTAAAAGTCACAGGATGCGACAGCCAGAAATCCTCCCCTGGTGACAGGTTGGCACTGACACTTCTTAAAATGGAAGGCCTTGGGGCCTAGTCAGAGTCACTTTTGCTGGATTTGAAGTTCCTCCATACTTAAAACAAATCCCTGATATTTCTCTGCATATCAAAATCAAGAATAACCCTAGCTTCTGATACTTTGATATAACGAGAGCTTTAGCTGATTGTATTTCAGGACCTTCTCCCCTCCCTACTAGTCATTGCTAACTTTGTCTGTGGTTGTAACCATAGATTATTGCTATTATTTATGTCATGTATAGAAATACACCACTTATTTATATCATGTATATGTTCTTTTGATAATATTCTTTTAATAATGATTTATAACACTAGCGTTCTCTTCAAGGTGTGATTATTCTATGTCTAACCAGCTTTATTGAGATATACTACGCATGTACTCATTGCACATATTTAAAAGGCACAATTTGATTAGTTTTGACATTTGTATTCATCACCACAATCACAACGCATATGTCCATCACCCTCAGAACATTTCTCACATTCACGTTCCCAACTCTCAACTTTCCCTGAACCCCCAACCCGTCCCCAGACTATCTCTGCTCTGCTTCCTGTCTTTATAGTTAGTTTGCATTTTCAATAATTTTATATAAATAAATCAAACAGCATGTATTCCTTGTTGTCTGATTTCTTCACTCACCATCATTATTTTGAGATCTAGCCACATTACTATTCATTCTTACTGCTGGCATACGGTATGACTATCCCACCACTGTTCATTATTTACCTGCTGTTGAACATTTGGGCTGTTTCTACTGTTTGGATATGACAAATAAAGCAACATTCAACTGATGTGCAAATCTTTGTGTGGACACATGCTTTCATTTCTCGTCGGTAAATACCTTTTAAACTTTCAAAGAAACTGCCAAAGTGTTTTCCCAAGTGACTGTATACTGCTGATATACCCATCAGTAGTAGGTGAGCATCCCAGTTGCCCCACATCCTCAGCAAGACTTGGTATGTTCAGTCTCTTCAATTTTAGCCATTTTAGTAGGTATGTAGGTAGTGGTATCTTACTGCCATTAAAAAAAATTCCTTAGTCATTAATTTGACACAAATCCCACAGTCATTTTTTTTGATAAGATCTCTCAGCAAACTAGGAGAATGAAACATCCTTTCCCTGATAAAGAACATCTGCAAAACCCCTACAGCTAGCAGCAGACTTAGTGGTGAAAAACTAAATGCTTTCTCCTTAAGATTGGGAATAAGACAAGAATGTCAACTCATCACTGACTCAAATCATACTTGAGGTTCCAGCCAGTGGAATAAGACAAGAAAAAGAATAAAAGGCATCTGGATTGGGAAGGAAGAAGTAAAACTGTTTTATTGATAGATGACATGGTTATCTATGTAGGAAATTTAGTAGCATCTCCAAAACTAGTAGATCTGATAAAACTGGATATAAAGACCGACATGTAAAAATCAATTATATTTCTATTTATTAGCAGTAAACTGTCAAAGATTAAATAATACCAATTATAATAGCATATAAATAGGAAAAAGGATAATTGATAAAAGACATCCAAGACCTGAACTACAAAAATCTTGAAATTAAAGAAAATTAAAGACCTAAATATATAAATAGATGACATCACATTTATAGGTAAAAGACTCAATATTAAGATCTTCATTTTTTAAATTGAGATATAATTATGTGCAGTGCAGTGTACTGGCCTTAAGTGTTTTACACGTGCAACACAAATCCTTACACCATAGGGGACATATCCATCACTCTAGCAAGTTTCTGTTTAACTCTTTCCAGTTTGATTTTTTTTCACCGTAGATCATCTTTGCCTATTCTAGAATTTCATATAAATGGTTAAAACCCAGTTTAAAAACAAATGTATAATAATTTATTTTTAAGTTTGACTGGTTTACTCTTCACTTCCAATCTTTTTATAATATGTCAGTTTCTCCATTTTTGTATTTTGATTCCTGTCCAGACAGTTGGTGTGTCCTCAAATGTTTTTTTCCAAAAGAGAGTGTGAGTGATAGATTTTCTAAATCCCTGTGAATGAGAGAATGACATTTTGTTGCCTCTGTATGCAGATAATGACTTAACTGGCATAGGATTCATATCCTGGCCCCACTGCCTGCAAGTGTTCAGTGTTGCAGAGTCTGAGGTCACCCTGACTTTTGTTCCTTTGAAGGTAACCTCTTTTTTCCTGTCTGGATGCTTTGGATTTTTTCCCCTTCATTTTTGAAATTCAAATTCTGGCATTCTCCAAGGCAGAACATGGTTGTTGCTCTTAGAAAAAGGTTGGCATCCATTGTTCCCTGTAAAGCCTTCCTGTGTAATGAGATGGCAATTTAAATGGTCCTGTTTCCATTTGAGTGCCTGCTGCAGCCTGCAGTAGTCACCTTCAGAGTTTGGGCTCAGACACTTCAGCGACGTGGCTTTATCCAATGTCCTGGGAGTTCCTCTTTGCTGTGAGGAGCTAGTCTCACCCCCTGAAAGTGGATTTGAGTTTTGGAAGCAGTCAAAGAAAATTTGGTGCTAAATTCCTGTGAAGGGAGCAAGGTGAGGGACATACTCTTTGGCTAGAGTACATGGTGTCTATTCTATACCAACTCTAAAGATCCCTCAAAGTCAATCTTAGAGAGGAATTTAAAAAAGTTATCATCCATGGCTCTGTGCCTTTCCATGTGCCACTTACTCTGCCTAAAGTAGCTTTCCTAGTGTCCTGGTCTTGGCCTCCACAGTTTGGGCTTTTACCTTGCCATTCTTGGGATGCCCCCATAGTGTGTACTTTTTCATTCCTCTACTACTCTGGGAGCAATTTAGGAAGAGATTTTTTGAATCTTCGAGCCCTTACACACAGTGGGTCTCAACAATATTTGCGGAAATGGAAAAGTTTTATAACTTTTAGGAAATAATACAATTTCCCAGGCTTACTGCGTTAAAGCAGTCACTATTCATCATACGGTGAGTGTGTTGGAAGAGCAGCAAGCTGGCTCCTGTTGCATTACTCTCATTTGTGCACAGGGGCATGCTGGGAAATAGTTCATAATTGGCTCTCTGGGGGGAAAAAAAAAGCAAAGCCCTGATTGTTAGCATTTGCCCATTTCTTTGGTGTAAATGTGCTGGCTATAACTGACTTTAAGCTGAGATGAGATGGCAACTGACCAGCAAAACCCCTGAACAGTGAAAAGTAGGTTCTTTTCAAGCTGTCTCCAGCACACCACCATAAAAATTCTATGCCTCTTTCGTTTTCATCATTACCCAATTCACTTGGGTGGCCCTTTTTCTGTTTACACAGCACATGTCTTATGTTTTGAATATTTTATCTCTTGCATCAATCTAATGATTAATTACTTTTATCTTCATTTTACAGCAAGTAAAATGAGGTCCAGAGACTAAGGGACTTGTCATGCTGGCAGAAATTTCCTATCTATTCCTGGCTCAGTCTCTGACTGGAGCTAATAGCAGGAGGGGCAAGAGAGATGTGGGCTTTCCTCAGCTTTCTTTCTGCGCACTGGTGTTGAAGGGAAGCTGCCTGGAAGGACCCCAGGACCCTGCGCCTCAGGACACCCCTGCCTGCAGTCCAATTGCGACGACCAATGGCCTTCGTCGTGCTCACATGAACAGGTGATAGGGATTTTAGCAACTGTTCTGTGGGGGTCAGTTGCTACCACTTTCAGGATCTGGATACTGGCTGTTGTCTGAGAGCCAAGTGAAGTGATGAGCTCCTCCTTACAGTTCAGGATTTTAACCTTCTTCTTCCTAGTGGGGTCTGGGAACATGGAGTCAAAGCTGAGTTCCTTTGAAGCCCAAGCTGAGGATGGTGATGGCTTCTTCAGGAGCTGAGAGGTGGGTCTGTTGCCTGTTTCCTGCCTGGCTATTTTGTCTCAAATGACTTTCAGTTACAGGACTTGTGGAAGGTCAACATTAGGAACTGTGTGAGACTTTCTGAGGGATCACAACATATGTGCTGTCACGGAAAGCAAGTAGCATTATGGGCCTCAGTGATCTAACTCTAACCCCTTTGCTTACAGATGAGGAAATTGAGGTCTCTAGAGAGAAGTGGTTTGCTAAAGTTCGGACAGCATTTGGTAACAACAGGATTTGGCTCCAGGGCTCCTTCCCTGCCCGGGTGTCTCTGAGAAATCAAGAGACTTGTGCTCTTTATGGGTGGTTGGCAGAGAAGGCCCAGCCTGAGCCCTCAGGACCTTGGTCAGATTCCATGCTACCTGGGTTTTTCCAGCCTTTTCTGAGGAGGCAAGGCCACCTGCCTATGCCACCTGGTGTGTCCTGTTAAAATAAATAAGCTGTACCAGGATGAGGAGGCCACAGAGGCCACATCCCAGAAGGAAACAATCCTGGCCTGCTAGGGGTTAAGGGGCTAAGAGATGGGTATAGAATGGGACCTACTATTACTTGGAGGTCAGGATTCCCGAGGTGGAGGCCCTGCCCTTACCATGCTGCTTTCCATGTGGGTGTTACTAGTGTCTGTGAAGTGAAGGCATTTTAACAACTCCCCTCTGTCGAGACAACGCTGGTGAATTTCCAGGCTCATCCAGATGGAGCCTGTGACAGTTTTGGCCCCTTAGGTTTCCAGCTGTACCTGCTAGCTGGTCTCACAAGGTGGGCGGGAGGACTCAGGGCATTGGGCATGGCTGGGTTCTAGCAGGCCCAGGGTGTCCCAGGAACTCTGCAGTAAGCCCGACTGAGCAGTGGCTAAGTGAGCCGGAGATAGAGGGGGCAGAACTTGTCCTTCCCCAGGGAGACTTTAACAAGGGGTCATACTTCACACACGTTTTCATAAATATTGTTTCACTTTGTTCTCCTAATGGCTCTCTTACTGTTCCCATTTTAAAACTGAAGAATGAGGACACAGAAAGGTCAAGTGGCTTTTAGTCAGGTTTGAATCCCAGCTGTCATTTCCTACCTGTGGGACCTTGAGCAAGTTCACATTCTGAGCCTTGTTCCTCACCTGTAAAATGATGGCCATGGCACTTACCTGAGGGTTGTTCAGGCAGCAGCTGCTTACCCTGTGTGAGCTCAGCCTCTGTGACTTCTGTGAGCTGCTCTTCCCCTCTTGCCCGTACCCACACAGACGGAAATATTGGAGCTGCACCTGGAATTGAGTTTCTATTTCATTTTTGGTATCGCTCTCCTTCTTCCTTAGTTATGTGAAAGACAATCTTGGCATTTTTGGAAAAGGAATTTTTTTTTAAAAAAAGATTTATTTATTTATGTTTACAAGAACTAGGGTACAGGCCAGAGGTAGGGGGGGTGAGAGGATTCACCAGAGACAGAGTGGGGAACAGAACAGGAAGACTGACTGAAATCCACTGCTGAGGGGAGCAGCGGGTGAGTCAGGAGAGGTCTCCTGCGTCATGTGGGTAGCTCCCTGGCCAGAGATGGAACTCGTGCAGTAGTTGCAAATAGCTTCAGAGTGCTGACGCCTCACCCCTTGCACCACCAGGGAGGCCCCGAAAAGGAATTCTTATTAAGACATAAAGGGGAAACGGGAATATACAGCTGCATATGTGAGCATGGCAGAGTGCTGATGCTGGGCCTAGACTTGCATAGACCCATGGCAGGGCCTCCAGGTCTTTGGCCCCTCCTGGAAGCTTCTCCCACTTCTGGGGGTGGGGTTTTAAATATGAGCTTATTGATGGTGATCTGAGCCCATCTTGAACTTGGAAGGGTGAGCAACCAGAATCATCCCAGAAACAGATTTAGCTGTGCCCACTGGTGGCACCTTAGCAATGGCACCTGGGACTTGAACCCCCTTCCATTATGGCTTTCAGGCCACAAGCAGGTTTTTAGTGATAATAGTGGCCTGGCAGGCCCCCACTCGAAATGATACTGGACATTCAAGCACCAGGACAGTACAATTCAAAGCTTGCTTGTACCTGGTTTCCTTCTGTCAATCATTTCTTAGGGACCTCACTTTTACGACATCTGGTGAGGCTGAAATTGACCAACTTGAAAGTCATAAAGTTTCCTTCAGCTACCATTAAACCAAGTCAGTACAGCTCTTCTCTCCCTCCCTCCCCCTCTCTCTTCCATCTTCTGTGATTTACCCACACAGCAATCCTGCCTGCAGGGTTATAGATTTTCAGTACGCAATGTGCATGGTTGTTTTGGTCCCAGAATATAGTGACCTATGGAGTCTTGAACTTGTAATAGGTAATGTTTTTTTACTATTTAACTTTTATTGCTAAATATCCCAAGCAGGCTCTAATTCCTATGACTTTAGCTCCACCCTTAGATGACTGTCCTGTGCTCTGCTCTTCAGCCAGCCTGAATTTCTGGATCTCTGTTCTGAGAACCACAGGCTCACCTCTGCACCTTTAAGTGCACCGTGCCCTCTGCTCAGGATACTTTTGCTCTTTCTGCTCTCCTGGCTGACTCCTCCTCTGCCTTTGGCTCTCTGCTTAATGTGGCACCTCCTGGTTTTGCTATTCCTGCACCTGTTCCCCAAGGTGAGATGTCCTTGCTCTGGAAACACCTTCTGTCTAGCCTCACCACCCCCACTCCTTCCCATGACATCCTGCTGAACGGAGCTCCCTACTACCCTATGAGTTCTAGGAGAAAGGGTCCTTGTCCTCTCGCTCATGTAACACCAGCGTTTGGCACAGTACCCATCACGTGGTAGGTGGGCAGGAAACGCCAGAACGAGTGGAGGAGATTATAAACCCATTGCTGGCTGGGGGCCTTGGTTATGACTCTAAAGTTGATTGGGCTCTGGGTTCCTCAACTCAGATCCCAGCACACAGCGCTGGTGTGGCCACCTTGCCATCGTCTGTGTCCAGCCTGTGCCCCTCTCCCTACCCTCAACTCCATTCTCTGAGTCCTTTCTCCCTTGTTGGTGGAAGCCCTGCCCTTAGACCTTCCTTCTATTGCTGACTCCCCACTAGTGTCCCACCCCCCTGTTCAGTTTTGCTGCATCGAATTAGGCCCTCTCCCTTGGAGTTTTCAGTTTTTCCATCTTCCCCTTCCGTCTGTGGAGCTCTCAAGGACCACCGTGGTCTCTCCTCCGCTTCACTCCTTAACGCGTTGCAGTTTGACCTCTGCTCCCACCTCTGTTGGAACTGCTTCCCGAAGGTCAGCCCCACGAGCACAGCCTTCCGGCTCTCATTCACGGCTGCCTGCATAGGCCTCTCCCTCCTTCACGAAACCACACTCTTGCTTCTCCTGCCTCTCCGCTCCTACCTTTTCTATTTCTGATTCCTTCTCTGTTCTTGACCTAGAAATACAGGTGTTCCTCAGGCCCTTGGACCTCATCATCACCCCTCCAAAGCTGGATCCTTCCCCTAAGTTCTCTGTCCCATTGCTCAAACTGTAATCTGGGGCCCTGGCAGAGACCAGACCTTCTAGTATTTGAAACCTCCAAGAAGTGAAAAGGGAAAAACTGTCACCGAAAAGTCACAAGAAGCTCCTTGTCTTTACCAGTGGTGTGTTTCAACTCAATTTTGGGCCAGGCAGACAGTTCTGCTTCCAGAAAATTGCCCTAAGGGGCCCTTTTTATCACTCACACATGCAGTAAGCATTTACCATGTTTCTAGGGGACAACTGAAGCTGCAGGCTACCCAAGCTTCCTCGCTTTAGTCCAAAACTTCTCTTTGGTGACATCCTATCTTGTGTGTATTTGAGCCAGAGCTCTGCCTGGAGAATTTCTTACTTTTTTGGGGGTTGTGGGGAGAAGTATTTCTTGAATCTGTATGAATTTAGCAAACACCGAGAGGCAGACTGCTGTTCCTGTGGCTGAGTGTTGTTGAATCAGTACTTTGTGGCATCCAGAGCCCACTGAGGAGATCTGCTGGAGAACCAGGTAAGCTCGCACCCTGCCCAGGAGATAATGGACCTGCCTTAGCATGGCCAGGACACTGGGCTGCGTGACTGACCTGTGTGATGGCATCAGTCTCCCACTAGACTGAGGCTG
This sequence comes from Talpa europaea, assembly GCF_964194135.1. Taxonomy (NCBI): domain Eukaryota; kingdom Metazoa; phylum Chordata; class Mammalia; order Eulipotyphla; family Talpidae; genus Talpa; species Talpa europaea. The sequence goes on from NC_140076.1 coordinate 77,777,474, forward strand.
CACGCTGACAGGGGCCATGCACCGGTCAGAGGGGTCAGAAGGAGAACTCATAGATGGCTGAATATTGGTCTGTGTAGCTGGGGCCACAGAGCAAGAGCACCCTCTTTTGGTAGGGCTGGAGTTTCTCCAGAAGGTGCATCACTCTGGGAAAACGATGCTTCTGGGTCAGGAAGCAGGTTTTCACCTGGTTACTGGGCACCTTCTTTCTTCCCTCTGCAGGTGGGTTTTGTAGGGGGTCTGTGGGCCCCAAGTGACTCCATCTGTACTCACTGGGATTGTTCATTCTCTGTGAGTCCTTCCATCACTCTTAGTAAGAGTCTGAAGTTGGGCCTCCCCTGGTGGCGCAGTGGTTGAACGCTGGGCTGCAAAGCTGCCTGCAGCCCCTGCAGCGCTGGTTCGATCCCCGGCCACCGGCGAGGGTCCCACATGGCAAGCAGACCTCTCCTGCCACCCCCGCTGCTCCCCTCAGCAGTGTATTTCGTGAGTCTGCCTGTTCTGTTCCCTGCTCTGGCTCTGGTGAGTTCTGTCACCCTCCCACGCTTCTGACTGTACCCAGTGCTTCTATAAATAAATAAATAAATCTTTAAAAAAAAAAAAAAAGAGTCTGAAGTCACAGCCAATGCCCTGCCCCTCACATTTGTGGAGCGGGGCCAAGAGGCGTAAATATTACCTGTCTAAATATTAAAAAATTCTAAATAAAACTAACAACTGCTAAACAAAATGTGTTCTGATCTCCTACATTGACAAATACAGCTTTATAAGGACAAAATTGGAAAATATGTAACTCGAAGTTGGCAAGAGAGCAAATGGATTGAATTTAATTACAATTGTGCATGTCTGGATGTTCTGTTAATGGCCAGAGATGATTGGATAATAAAGATAAACATCACTTATAAATTGGTATATACTTTTTCATAAATTTATTTTTCTTGTCTTTATTTTAGCAAAATCACACATTACAATGGTTAGGTGAGATTTTGCCTAATCTGTGTGCTGTTGATAGAAGTGATCTAATAGATAAAAATGCTTTCCAAAAAGTAAGAATTTGAATATTTTTCATTAAAATGTAAGTTGAAGTAAATGTAAAATACTATAGATTTTAAATTAACCTGTATCTGTGTTTAAAGAAGTTCCTTTTCTTTTAAGATGGTCATCTATTAAAAGGCAAAATATGGGGCCTCCCTGGTGGTGCAAGGGGTTAGGCATCAGCACTATGAAGCTATCTGCAGCCACTGTAGCAAGAGTTCAATCCCCGGCCAAGGATCTAACCCACATGGTGCAGCAGACCTCTCGGTGACTTGCCCGCTGCTCCCCTCAGTGGTGTATTTCAGTAGATCTGTCTGTTCTGCTCCCCACCCTGTCTTTGGTGAATCCTCTCACCCTTCTACAACTCTGGCCTTCACCCTAGCACTTGTGTGCATAAATAAATAAAATAAATCTCAAAAAAGGCAAAATACCAGCTTATGAATTAAATAAAAAATTTAAAGCAAAATTTTTTTATTTTATTTTATAAATAATAAATTTTATTTTTATATTCCCCATACAATTGCAGCCCCCCCCATTCTGACCCCAATCCCTCCCCTCCCGCCCCCGCCCCCCTAAAAGTGTCTCTGGTTCATAGTTTTTTGTTGATTTTGATTTTCACTTTCTTATAGTTAATCATTTTCCTGGTCCCTTATTTAAGTTTTCTAGATTCCTGCTATGAGTGAGACCATCCGGTATTTTTCTTTTTCTTTCTGGCTTATTTCGCTGAGCATGATCCCTTCCAGCGCCATCCATGTTGCTGCAAATTGCATGTGTTTATCTTTTTTGAATGCTGAGTAATATTCCATGGTATATATGTACCACATCTTCTTGATCCAGTCATCTATTTTTGGGCATTTGGGTTGTTTCCAAAGCTTAGCTATTGTAAACAGTGCTGCTATAAACATAGGGGTGCAGGTGTTCTTTGGAATTGGTTTCTGTGTCCTTTGGGTAAATACCTAGGAGTGGAATTGCTGGATCATATGGAAGCTCTATGTTTAGTAGGTCCAGAAATCTCCACACAGCTCTCCACAGTGGTTGGACCAGTTTGCACTCCCACCAACAGTGCAGGAGAGTTCCTTTTTCTCTACACCCTCGCCAACATTTGTTGTTGCTAGTTTTTTTAATATGTGCCATTCTCACTGGTGTGAGATGGTATCTCATGGTAGTTTTGATTTGCATTTCCCTGATGACAAGTGATGTGGAACATTTTTTCATATGCCTGTTGCCATTTGCATTTCCTCTTCAGAGAAGTTTCTTTTTAGCTCTTCTGCCCATTTTTTGACTGGATAATTTTCTTTGTTGTTGTTGAGTCTCATCAGCTCTTTGCAGATTTTTGTGATCAGTTCTTTATCATTAGTGTTGGGTGCAAAAATGTTCTCCTAGTTGGTGGGGTTTCTCTTTGTTTTTGTTATTGTCTCTTTTTAAAGCAAATTTTTGAATAAAGTTGATGATATAAAATTTTATTTTATGAAAATTAAACTGCATCTATAAAATATTTGTAAAAATAAACCTATTTCAATTCTACCATTCAGCATCCATCTGGCAACCAATGTGAAGAATCAATATTAAGATTTATACATTTACAACTAGACAGACATATTTTCAAATTAAAGAATAATGGTAATGATTTAATATTAGTATATTTAATATTAGTAAATATAATAACTAAAAACACTCCTCACCACTATGTGTAAGAATTTTGAATACAGGTTTCCCTCATTATCCAAAAGTAGAGTCTGGTAGTCAAGAACATGCCCACATGTACCCAGAGACATGTTGAGGGATGAGTTGTGGAGCAGCTTTGCAAGGCAAGACTCTGCTGCTCAGTGAGCAGCCCTCTTGCTATTTATTAGCAGTAATAAACAAGCATGATTGATTATGTGATGACAATGGCAGGAGAAGCAAGGTCCAGGGGAAACAAAGGGTATTCATCTTTATGGGGAACAGGACTTCAAAAGCATCAAAGGGTAATCAATTTTATGGGGAACAGAGGAGGATATGTTGGCCATGTATACAGGGAGAACTTCTTGTGCAGGTGCTTGGTGTAATTTCCAAGCTACTCCCAGACTGTCTTGTGATATGGGCCATTGTCTCAAGGCAGTCATGCAGGAGGGCCTTGTCCAGTTCTTTCACAGACACACACACACACACACACACACACACACACAGGTGTGGAGAGAGGCTGTACACACAGGTGTAGAGGCCCTAGGTGGAAAAGAGGCCACCGTAGAGTGCTCCTATAAAACCTTTCATAAGCCGAAATGGCAAAAATGAAGAAGCAACTACCATTAATCAATAAAAATTAACTTTTTTCATCAGCACAGAGCAAGTTTATTAAGGAAAAGAGAAAAAGAGAGATGCCTGCATAAACACAGGTAGGCAGTGAGCTGCTCCCATTAATTTATATGGAAAAAAATTGTGAACCTTTCCAGACCTGAAAAAAAAAAAACCCTATCAAATCACACCAAATTACACATAAAACCCAAGATAACATTCACACATCACACATAGTAAAAACAGGAATGAGATGATAAGCACACACCTGTGAAAAGCAGTTCTGGAGGAAAGAGCTTGGTGCCGAGGCCCTTGCTGCTTGGGGGGCCGCTACCTCTAGAACAACGGGACCAGCCAGAGGCTGGGGGCTATATTTGCTTTCCTCTTTTTGTCTAAAAGTGAAGCTTCTTTATGGATTTCTTCCTGTTAGCAAAAACAGGTACTGATGCAGCAGGTCTTTCGTAAAAGCGATGTGGTGGCATGCGTGCTTCTGAAAAGTGGGGACACCTGTGCTAATTCAGAACTACTCCCACAGCCATGACTGAAACAGGGAGAGGCAAGAAAATGAACACTCAGCCTGTTGGTAAAGGAAATGCTATGTTATCTAAAAGGAAGGATTTGACAAACAAATTAACCTTATTTTTTAACCTAAGTACTTCTCCGCTGACAGGTTCATCTCCAGCATTGGTTTTGCCTCAACCCACACACCATCGTGGCATTTGGCTTTGTCTGGAAGTCATAGGGTAAGAGACATGGAGAAATGTTAACCACAAAAGAGGACGTGTGCGGTTGGGCATTGCCCGGTGCCGGCTGTCTTCCTGGAGAACGCTGCCGTGTGTGCCATGAGTATAACAGCTTTATTCTAACAGATGCACCAAATACCATATACTTAATTCACTTAAAGTGAATAGGCTGAAGCACCAGTGGCCAAAATGAAGTTCTCTCTCTTTGGGACTTCTGACCGGGCAAGAACCGTAAAAGGCATTTCAGAGCACCTTCCACATTCATAGGGAGGTCGGGTCTTCCCCTCTTCCCAAGGAGCTGAGCCAGGAGTGCTGTGTCCCATTCGGAAGGATGATGAAGTCCCGCTTGTCCAAGCGCACTGCAAAGGGCCATGTGTCCAGATTTACAGGAGGAAATATTGGGAGACTGAAGGAGTGCAGCGGGGGAGGCACAGAAGTCTATGGGGGCGCTCACCTCAGCAGGTGGGTATCACGGCTAAAACTGGACAAGGATGGCAGAAAGATCCTAGGATGCAAAGCCAAATCTCCCCAAGTAGGATAGGAAAAGGGCAAATACATGGAAGAATCAATTGCGAAGAAGCAGGAAAAAAGTGACCTTTCATACAACTGTCATTAAAAACTGCTACAATGAGGGGGAAAAAAAGTGAATAGGTCAGTGATTTTTAATATATTCATAGGGTTGTACAATCATCATCACTAATGTCATGGCATTTTTATAACCTTCAAAGAAAATTCTTCACCCATTATTAGTCACTTCTCATTCTACTCCCTCCCGCCAAGTTTCTGGCAATCCCATCTTGCTTTCTCTCTCTGTGCATTTAACATAAATGGAATCATTTAACATGATTTGTGACTGCCTTTTGTGACCCTGCCTGGGGGCAGGGTCCTATGTTGTCTATTCTCTTTAGGAGATATATAGGAGTGGACTCTCTGGGCCACTCTGGGGTGTGTGTGTGTGTGTGTGTGTGCGCGCGCACACGCACGCTTTGCCCTAGTCTAAGGGAGGTGCTGCTAGCCTGGTCTCTGCCATGTAGTAGAGAATGAAGAAGAATTTCATCACATTGGGGTTGAGAGGCCAGACTGTTGACCAGCATTTGTGGGGGGATGGCCAGTTGTAGTTTGGGTGTATACATGGAATGTGACCATGTGGTGGTTCTAGTCTGTGGCCTTTCTATGCACCAGTGCGCGTAGGGTTTGGAAGAAGCTCTCCTGCATGACTGCTCTCAGACAATGGTCCACATCACATGGCAGGCCTGGGGATGCCGTGGTAGCTGTTGACTGATTGTGTGGCCATGGTCTGAGGTGGTCTGGGAGTAGCTCAGAAATTATACCAAGTACCTGCACAAGAACCCCTCCTTATACATGAGGTCAACATGCCCCCTCCCATTTCCCCAAATGATTACCCTTTGTCTTCCCTGGACCTTGTTCCTCCTGTTCTTGTTGCATGATCAATCACGCTTGCTTGATAGTGCTAATAAATAGCAAACCTGTTCCAAGACTTGTCTCTCATTGTGTTCTTGGGGACATGCTTGTACGTTCCCGATATAACTCTAGTCTGGTGAGGTGTTGACATGGTGGTCTGGGCCATCATTCTCTTCACCATCAGGCTTAAATATTGTGGCACATGGTCTATGGATGCTGGCTTGTAGCAATGGCTCTCATGTCTGTCCTTTTGACTTCCTCTGCATGGTTTGCCTTTCATAAGAGTCTTGCACAGACACACTTCCTAGCACTGCAGAAATATGCAACGTAGAATGTAGAGTACCCATAATGAATAACTGATGGAAATAACCATCATCAATAGGATTCTCTTCCAAAAATTTTATGCATGTGCTAACATGTTATTTCCATGATTTCCTTTAAAAAACAAAAAAAGGGAGTATTGTGTACCGTTCATCCTGCAACGTGTTCTTCCCCCCCAACAAAATACATTAGGCATCTTTCTAAGAAAATCCATATAGATCTGCTTGGTTCTTTTAAGTAGATATATGTAACCTATTACGTAGTAATACAATGGTTTATGGACATTTGGGTTGTTTCCAAGTTTCTGCCATTACAAACAATGCTGCTATGTGTGTTTTGTTTACATGTCTCTTTATGCATTGGTGGATTTTTCTGGAGGATAAACTCTCAGCAGTGCAATTGTAGGGTTGGAGGAAGCACACAGTGAAATGCAGACCATCAGATTATCCTTACGTATCAATTGTTCTTGAGAATGATGGTTTTGCACCCCCACCCCCGACACTGGATTTTCTTGATTTCTGTCATCCTTACTGGTCTTGGCTGCATGCCCTCTTGCCTCCCTGTGGCACTGGCCTCCTAAAGGTTCCTCTGCACCCAGCTTCTCTTTGCATATTAATTTGTCCAAGACTGTGTTCCAATTACAACTTCGCCAACTCAAAAACCCTTTTGAAAAATTGAAATAAGCCCATCCAGGACACCTTTGTTCATTCAATCAACACATAGTCCTTGACTATTAACTATGTGCCAGGCATTATCTAAGCAAAAGTTGAACAAGCATGATAAAATCTTTTCTGTTGTGGAGTTTAATTCTTATAGTGGGAGACAGACCCAAACAAATATAGTAACAAAGAATGGTGAGTTTTAAGTGTTATCCTGAGAATTCATATAGGGAGATGCAATGGTTTCTAGGAGGCTGGTTGAGATTGGGTGGTCAAGAAAAGAATTTTTTAAAAAATAAATAAATAAAACAATAAATTTTATTTATTTATACAAGAACTGGGGTACAGGCCAGAGGCACAGGAGAGTAAGAGAAGTCATTAGAGACAGAGTGGGGAGCAGAACAGGCAGATGGACCGATAGCACTGCTGAGGGGAGCAGCAGGAGGGGCGAGACAGGAGAGGTCTGCCATGCCATGTGGGTTGCTCCCTGGCTGGCTGGGATTGAACCCACGGTGCAGAGGCTGCAGACAGCTTCACAGCGCTGCGCTCAACCACCTGTGCCACCAGGGGAGGCCTGACAATGGAGGATTTTAATCATGAAAGTGCCCTGATCTAAATGATGTTTTTAGAAGACCACTCTTACTGGGTTTGGTCATGGGTTATAACCAGGTTGTAACCAGGCAGAGAGATCCATAGGGATAATCTCAGTGACTTGGGTAAGGGGAAAGCAGTGCAGTTGGAGAGAAGTGAACATTTTTTGGATGGAGTAACTAGGTAGATGGCGGTGTTATTTAGTGAGATGGGAAGACTGAGTGAAGAATGGATTTAGGGATTGGAAACCCAAAGTTCTGTTCTGCCCAAGGCAAAGTTTGGAATGCTTATTAAACATTCACAAAATGTTATACAGGTAGTTGGATTTTTGAGTTTAGGATTTCAGGGAAATCCTGAGTTCATTGGTATAAATGTAGATTTGGGAGCCATCAACATATGGTATTTGAAATCTTGGAAGAGGGTCTGGCCACCTAGGATCCAGAGAGGGCTAGGGGCCCTGGGACTGAGCCATGAAGTCCCCCACTGTTGAAAGATCAAAGGAGGTAGAACTCACAAAAAGAGGAGGCTGAGAGGGTGCAGACTGGAGGCTGGAGGAGATTCAAATCAGGAGAATATGGAGTCAAGAAGCTAAGAGAATAACGTGATTCATGGAGGGAATGGCCAACTGTGTAAAATACACAAGGAAGGTGATCTTTGGATTTGGCAACCTGGGGGTCAGGCGTCTCCAGGCCCCAGCAGTTTGAGAGGACTGCCTGTAGAAAGAGTGACAGGTGGAGCCTCCCCAGTGGTGCAGCAGGTTGAGCACAGTGCTGTGAAGCTGTCCACAGCCTCTGTAGCGCTGGTTTGATCCCTGGCCTGGCCAGGGAGATACCCACATGGCATGGCAGACCTCTCCTATCTCGCCCACTGGTCCCCTCAGCAGTGTTTTCGGTCCGTCTGCCAGTTCTGCTCCCTGCTCTGTCTCTGGTGAATCCTCTCACCCGTGCTTCTGGCCTGTACCCCAGTTCTTGTATAAATAAATAAAGCTTTAAAAAAAAAGGAAGAGGGGGTGGGGCCAGGACTGCAGCCTCTGTCCTATAGCAGTTTTGCTGCAGTTGGGGAGAAAGCCATGGCAAGAGTACCTGGATGGGGATGTGAGATCAAGGGAGGATTTGGAAAGCAGGAGATACTAAAGCACATCACACGTCACACACTGATGGGGCTTTGTCATCAGTGTGGGAGGGAGGGGCTATAGGTGGCAACCATGTCCTTAGAAGGCGAGAAGCAGGGGTGGGGCACACGGATGGGTGCAGTACACTGTCCCTCCTCACAGGAGGGAAGGACAGAAAGGGTGGGCGCCCTGTGGGCAGGCCCAGGGTCTGGTGGTAGAGAGATGATGGCGTTCCAGTCAGACTGCACCAGACTTTCTCCTGGGAAGCAGGAAGCCAGAACATTGGTGTGGTGTTGGCCGGGTGTTGATGGTGGTGGTGGGTGAATTCAGGAGGTCTGAGGAAGAGGGGGTGGGGGGCTTAAGGGGGATGAACTTGTCATTTTGGAGACTGCCTAAGTATCCTTGGTACAAGTGGGAGGTTGACTTATCACTGTCCCCAGGTGTTACCCAGGGGGAAGACTTTAGTCCTTTTTCTTGGCCCAGCTCCCATTCTAGTGGTTTTGCTCTTTCATTTCCTCAAGGGGTGCTCTAGGTGGAAACCAAGGGAGGAGGGAAGGAGAGACAGGGTGGAGAGAGGAAAAAAATCAAGGTAGTTGTGTCCCCTGCTCAGGAAGTCCCCCTGTGACCCTGGGCAGCAACCGGAGGCCTGACTGGACCCCTAGGAAGGGCTGGAAGCAAAGCGGCTAATTATAGGAGGCCTCTGGGTTCTATTGTTCTTGGCGAGGCTGGGCAGGAGAGGAGGTGGTTTAAGGAGGGGATAGCAGTGTGGGAAAGGAAATGTGGCTGCTGTCTCCATCGCGTGAGGAGGATGGAAACTGTGAGCGTGGGGCGCAGGTTTCAGCCCAGAGGAGGTTCACCGCGTTCCCACAGAGCAGGTAGGAAGTTGCCCTTCCCTTGACCCCTTTCTGCCATGAGTGACTTTTCCATCGTTTCAGCTGAGCGTGGGGTCGGCTGGAGCCCTCAGCTCCCACGCCAGCTTCAGCATTGCCTGTGTGTGTGTGTGTGTGTGTGTGTGTGTATGCGTGTGCAAGTGCATGTGTGAGGTTGTTTCCCCCCAGCTGGCTCTCAGGCTGGCCGAAGCCAGCCTGTCAGAAGAACACAGTTTGGTTCTCCCAGCTGCCAGAGAGATAGCTGATATCCATCTCACATGAGTGACTTGGCCAAGATCTCACTTTGGTAGCTGAGCCCAGTCATGCTCCACGGTGGGGTGGGGGATGTTTCTTAGATTTCTGGAAGGATGGAAACTTTGGTTGTGGCGGTGAGGTTTGTCACTATTTGGTGGCAAACTGGGTAGACACAGTGAAGATGGTTTTCTTAGAATATCTGCGTCAGGAAAGAGGCAGGCAGGGTTCCAGGAACAGGCCCCAAAAGCCTGTGGCCAAATCTTGACTCCACCCCATATTAGTTTCATGACACTGAACACGCATTTAATCTTGAGCCTCTGGGTCTTCACTTGCTACCTGAGGCTAATAATCCCCGCCTACCTCTAAGGGCTTCAGTGAAGTGCCCATGAGATTGTGTGCCAGAAGGACTGGCACCAGAAGGGACTGACTAATGGGCCACATTAGAGGCTGGGTTTTTAATCTCAGTGCAAGAGGAGAGGATTGCTTTACAAAGGGAAAGGATTCATTGCACCTATTTGGGGGTTTCAAGGCTGGATTTTGTTAAAGTCTTGCGCTGGTTAGAGAAAGGCACACAGGGAGAGAGATGAGGTGCTGTCCAAGTCAGGAAAATTCCAGACCTTGCTGGTCTCCCAAACCCCTGGTAGTAGAGAGCCCTTACAGGCGGGGAAAACCACTCTGAAGGTGTCTTGTGTGAGTTAAAATTCTGAAGATGACTCGACAGCTGGGTATGTTCTTTGTTGCTTAATAGGTTTTCTCCAGCTAATTCTCCAGGGTCCTTTCCATTTCCTGGGCAGAAGGAGTCAGTTTTAATATCTCCCCGCACTGATGATAAGCTGGTCCCTGGTGAATGGAGGTGAGAAAGCGCAGATTTACGGAGGAGGGAGGATTGAGTGAAAGGATCTTAGCAGCAGGGCTAGAGGGAAGTTGGGCTGCCCTCAAGGTCACCTGGAGGTCTACCGTCTCCCTAGCCATAGAGCAAAACCTCTTAAACCTCACTGTGGTTGGACTGACCAGAACAGGACAAGGAAATACATGTGCTGATTAGCTTAGGTTGGTATTACTTCTTCTAGAAGCAGTCAGTATGAGGTGCAAAAGATGAAATTATGCCAGGCAGGGATCACCTTGGAACTGGGGTGGGATAACTCTCACCTAAAGATGTGGCTGCTACAAAGCAGCAGTGGGGTGGTACCCAAGGGGTACATTTTAGGAAGGAGAAGAAGGCAGTTGTTGCTGGGTGTGCAACCAGCAGATACCCAAAACACTCCTATGGCACTTGCTTCACTATTAAAATCATGTGTATTTACATTAGGCTCTCAAATTTCTCTTAATTTTGATGAAGTCCAATTTATCATTTTTTCTTTTTATGTATTGTACTTTTAGTATTATATTTATTGATGTATAGATTCATTGCAAAGCCTATCAAAATTCCAACTTAATCCAAGTTCACAATGACTTTTTTTTTAAAAGATTTATTTATTTATGCACGCAGGAGCTGGGGTGCAGGCCACAGATGCGGGGGGTGAGAAGATTCCAGAGACAGAGGGAGGAACAGAACAGGCAGAGTGACCGAAGGACACTGCTGAGGTAAGCAGCAGGCGAGTCAGGAGAGGTCTGCTGCACCATGTTGGTTGCTCCCTGGCTGGCCAGGAATCGAACTCGTGCTGCAGTGGCTGCGGATTGCTTCATAGGTTGCGTCTTAACCCTTGCGCCACCAGGGAGGCCCCACAATGACTTTTTTGGTGAGTTTTCTTTAAAAGTTTTATAGATTTACAACAAAAAACTATGAACCAGAGACACTCTATGGGGGGTAGGGGGCGGGAGGGGAGGGATTGGGGTCAAAATAAGGGGGTTGCAATTGTATGGGGAATATAAAAATAAAATTTATTATTAAAAAAAGTTTTATAGATTTAGGTTTTACATTTAAGTTGCTGACAATTTTTTTTAATAGAACCTTACATGGTTTTATTCATACATTACTGGTAATGAAATCAAACTTTATAAAAAATGTTTATAGAGATAAAAACAATCCTTGGCTAAGCAAAGCCATTCATGTGTGTATAGACACACAGATACACATACACAAGTATTTTACATCATAATTAGACATATTTAATGCACTGGAGCAAAGAAAGTTTGTTCAATAAATGTTGCTGGGAAAACTGGGTCGCTACATGCAAAAGAATGAAGCTCGACTACTACCTCACACCATGCACAAAAACCAACTCAAAATGGATTAAAGAACTAGACATAAGACCTGAAACCGTAAAATACATAGAAGGAAATATAGGCGAAACACTACATGATATGCACATCAAAGACATCTTTACAGACACATCACCCAAAGCAGTGATAGTGAAGGCAAAGATAAACAGCTGGGACTACATCAAATTAAAGGGCTTCTGCACAGCAAAAGAGACAATAACAAAAACAAAGAGAAACCCCACCGACTGGGAGAACATTTTTGCACACAACACTAATGATAAAGGTCTGATCACAAAAATCTGCAAAGAAATGATGAGACTCAACAACAACAAAGAAAACAATCCAGTCAAAAAATGGGCAGAAGAGCTAAAAAGAAACTTCTCTGAAGAGGAAATGCAAATGGCCAACAGGCATATGAAAAAATGTTCAACATCACTTGTAATCAGGGAAATGCAAATCAAAACTACCATGAGATACCATCTTAAACCAGTGAGAATGGCACATATTAAGAAAACTAGCAACAACAAATGTTGGTGAGGATGTGGAGAAAAAGGAACTCTCCTGCACTGCTGGTGGGAGTGCAAACTGGTCCAACCACTATGGAGAGCTGTGTGGAGATTTCTGGACCTACTAAACATAGAGCTTCCATATGATCCAGCAATTCCACTCCTAGGAATTTACCCAAAGGACACAGAAACAGTAATTCCAAAGGGCACCTGCACCCCTATGTTGATAGCAGCACTATTTACAATAGCTAAGCTATGGAAACAACCCAAATGCCCAAATATAGATGACTGGATCAAGAAGATGTGGTACATATACACCATGGAATATTACTCAGCAATCAAAAAAGATAAACACATGCAGTTTGCAGCAACATGGATGGAGCTAGAAGGGATCATGCTCAGCAAAATAAGTCAGAAAGAAAAAGAAAAAGAAAAAAGAAAAAAAAAAGAAAAAGAAAAATACCAGATGGTCTCAAATTTTGAGAGCTTCCATATGATCCAGCAATTCCACTCCTAGGTATTTACCCAAAGGACACAGAAACATCAATTCCAAAGAGTACCTGCACCCCTATGTTTATAGCAGCACTATTTACAATAGCTAAGCTTTGGAAACAACCCAAATGCCCAAATATAGATGACTGGATCAAGAAGATGTGGTGCATACACACCATGGAATATTACTCAGCATTCAAAATAGATAAACACATGCAATTTGCAGCAACATGGATGGCGCTAGAAGGGATCATGCTCAGCGAAATAAGCCAGAAAGAAAAAGAAAAATACCGGATGGTCTCACTCATAGCAGGAATCTAGACAACTTAAATAAGGGACCAGGAAAATGAATAACTATAAGAAAGTGAAAATCAAAATCAACAAAAAACTATGAACCAGAGACACTCTATGGGGAGTGGGGGGCGGGGAGGGGAGGTATCGGGGTCAAAATAAGGGGATTGCAATTGTATGGGGAATATAAAAATAAAATTTATTTAAAAAAAAAGATTTAGTGGTTGAATGGCAAGCAAGTGGTCTCTGGCAAGTTCAAAGAGGGTACAAATAACATGGATGCCCTGGAGTGCTTTGGGTGTAGGAACAGCAAGGCCAAAAAGAAGATCACCTGTCTTTCAAGCAGGTGGAAGTGAAGGATACTCTCTGAGGTACGGAAGGAATGGTCTGATGTTTTAGATAAAACCTAAGCCAAACTTATTAGATTTTTTTTAAAAGATTTATTTATTTATTTATACAAGCACTGGGTACAGTCAGAAGTGCGGGAGGGTGAGAGAATTCACCAGAGCCAGAGCGGGGAGCAGAGCAGGCAGAAGGACTGAAGTACACTGCTGAGGGGAGCAGCGGGCCGCAGGAGAGGTCTACGTGCCATGTGGGACCCTCCTCCAGTGGCCGGGGAGCAGCCGGGGATCGAACCAGTGCTGCAAAGGCTGCGGGCAGCTTCGCAACCCAGCATTCAACCGCTGCGCCACCGAGGAAGCCCTAGATTTATTTTTTTTAAAGAGATTTATTTTTTTTTAAGATTTATTTATTTTTTCATCCAAGAACTAGGGTACAGGCCAGAGGTGTGTGTAGGGGGTGAGAGGATTCACCAGAGACAGAGTGGGGAGCAGAACAGGCAGACAGACTGAAATACACTGTTGAGGGGAGCAGCGGGTGAGACACAAGCCTGCTGCTCCAGAGTAGCTCCCTGGCCGGCTGGGGATCAAACTCGTGCTGCAGTGGCTATAGGCTGCTTCATAGTGCTGTGCTTAACCCCTTGAGCCACCAGGGAGGCCCCAAACTTATTAGATTTGTCCACAGTCCTCAGTGGTGATCTTCTTTTTGGCCTTGCTGTTCCTACACCCAAAGCGCTCCAGGGCATCCATGTTATTTGTACCCTCTTTGAACTTGCCAGAGACCACTTGCTTGCCATTCAACCACTAAATCTTTTTTTTTTAAATAAATTTTATTTTTATATTCCCCATACAATTGCAATCCCCTTATTTTGACCCCGATACCTCCCCTCCCCGCCCCCAACCCCCCATAGAGTGTCTCTGGTTCATAGTTTTTTGTTGATTTTGATTTTCACTTTCTTATAGTTATTCATTTTCCTGGTCCCTTATTTAAGTTGTCTAGATTCCTGCTATGAGTGAGACCATCTGGTATTTTTCTTTTTCTTTCTGGCTTATTTCGCTGAGCATGATCCCTTCTAGCGCCATCCATGTTGCTGCAAATTGCATGTGTTTATCTTTTTTGAATGCTGAGTAATATTCCATGGTGTGTATGCACCACATCTTCTTGATCCAGTCATCTATATTTGGGCATTTGGGTTGTTTCCAAAGCTTAGCTATTGTGAACAGTGCTGCTATAAACATAGGGGTGCAGGTGCTCTTTGGAATTGATGTTTCTGTGTCCTTTGGGTAAATACCTAGGAGTGGAATTGCTGGATCATATGGAAGCTCTATGTTTAGTAGGTCCAGAAATCTCCACACAGCTCTCCATAGTGGTTGGACCAGTTTGCACTCCCACCAACAGTGCAGGAGAGTTCCTTTCTCTCCACATCCTCGCCAACTACTAAGAAATGCATCTTAACGGGCCTCTCCTGGTGGTGCAGCGGTTGAGCGCTGGGCTGCGAAGCTGCCTGCAGCCTCTTTAGTACCGGTTCGATCCCTGGCCGCTGGCGAGGGTCCCACATGGCGTGACAGACCTCTCCTGCCTCGCCCACTGCTCCCCTCAGCAGTGTATCTTGTCAGTCTGCCTGCTCTGCTCCCTGCTCTGGCTCTGGTGAATTCTCTCACCCTCCCGCGCTTCTGACTGTACCCCGTGCTTGTATAAATAAATAAATAAATCTTAAAAAAAAAGCATCTTAACAATCTTGAGTCTCTGATCTGTGAAAATAATGTGTATACATATACATATACATATGCATATATATATATATATATATATATATATACCTCCGTTTATTTAGGTCTTTAATTTTTCTCTGCAGTGCTTTGTCATTTTCAGTGTACAAATATTGCATATCTTTTTAAAAATTAGGTTCTAATCTAATTTTTATTTGATCCCTATTATATATATATTTATTAATATATGACAGCGTACCTCTTTTTTTTGGATTATTTATTTTATTTTTTAGATTTATTTATTTATACAAGCACTGGTACAGTCAGAAGTGCGGGGGGATGAGAGGATTCACCAGAGCCAGAGCAGGAAGCAGAACAGGCAGAAGGACCGAAGTACACTGCTAAGGGGAGCAGTGGGTGGCAGGAGAGGTCTGCGCACCATGTGGGACCCTCACCCAGCGGCCAGGGATAGAACTGGCGCTGCAGAGGCTGCAGGCAGCTTCTCAATCCAGCACTCAATCGCTGCGCCACTGGGGAGGCCCCCTATTTTATATTTTTGATGCTATTGCAATTGGCATGATTTAATTTTTGATCATTTGTTGCTAATAAGGAATACAATTAAGGGCCTCCTTGGTGGGGCAGTGGGTTGAGTGCAGTGCTGTGAAGCTGTCCCTAGCACGGGTTCGATTCCTGGCCCAGCCAGGGAGATATCCACATAGCACGGCAGACCTCTCCTGTCTCTCCTGCTGCTCCCCTCAGTGGTGTGTTTCAGTCTGTCTGCCTGTTCTGTTCCCTGTTGTGTCTCTGGTGAATCCTCTCACCCTCCTGTGCCTCTGACCTGTACCCCAGTTCTTGTACAAAAATAAATAAATCTTTAAAAAAAAAGAAATACAATCAAGTCATATACATTGATCTTTTTATCTTGCAAATTAGTCACTTCTAGCTTTTTTTTGGAGATTTTCATCAAATTTTTTTCTTAGTTGATTGACGATTGTGTCACCTCTGAATAAAGACAGTTTTACATCTTTTCTTTCTTCCTTATTTAAAAAACTTCTTTTCTAATGCTTCTTTTTCTTGTGCACTGGTTAGAACCTCCAGTATGATATTGAACAGGTAATGAGAGGGACATCTATGCTTTGTTTTCAACCTTAGGGTGGAAAACATTAACATTTCACCATTAAGTATGTTTGCTGCAAATTTTTTGTAGATGTCCTTTATCAAATTGAGGTGTTTTTTCCTGTTTTGAGTTTGTTGGAGATTTTTAATCAAGAGTGTGTGTTGAATTTTAACAAGGACCTTTTCTGTATCTATAAGTTCATCTCATATTTTTGTTTTTCTTTTTCAGTTTGTTAATATGGTGAATTATATTGATCTTCAAATGCTAAATCAACATTGCATTCCTTGGTTAAATCTCACTTGATTATGGTGTTTTGTCCTTTTTATATATTTTGGGATTCAATTTGGATTCAAACACTTTCTTGTTTTTTCTTGTTTTCAGACATTTCTTCAGGTCCACCATTAGGTTTCTCCCTCTGACTTGACCTATAATTGTTGCTTCCCCCAGAATCTTGTCCTGCTTTGTCCAAATTCTTGCTCTACATACTTCACCTACCCTCTCCCAAGGACAGCTCATCCACACATGCAGCTTCAACCATAACCTTTGTGCCGCCACAGTCTTGCCTATTGCTCTCCTTACCTGTGTCATGGCTTGCTTCTATTCTTCCCTTTGGGTTGGTGATGAAAATTTTGGGAGCAGGTAACAGAAAACCCACCCAAGCTGGTTTCAATGTAAGGGGTCACATATTCTTAAGGTAACATAATAAGACACTGGAAGGTGGCAGCTCCAGAGTTGGGCGATTCTATAACTCCGTGATGTTATCATGTACCTAGTTTTTTAAATTAATCTGTCACCCACATTGATGTCACCCACCCTCACAATGCCTTCCATGGGTTCAGACATCACATGTAGATGCAACAGTGTCTAGCATCAAGGAACACTTTCTCAGATGCCCCTCATAGAATTCCCTTCTCATGCCTTTGCCCGTACCTAACTAGTCACTGTGGAGGAGCATGGGGTCACCATGGTAGCCAAAGACCAATTATGATTCTGATGCTGGCTTGTAGGCTTCAGGTTGAGTAGTCCGTGCTGCCTGACATGCTTTCTGCCAGCCAACAGACAGAGCAGGCGGCACTCCTGTGTTCTCCCTGTGGCCCGGACACATAGTGTGACTGTTAGGTGTTTTGTCTCCCGGCCATTTTATATGAAAACCAAGGGAATCAAGCCATGTTACCCCTGGCAGCTTTGAAGAATGGGGTGACTCTAGAGAAGCTTGGCGTGAGACCTACCAAAGCCCGATTCTGGCAGAGTTCCTTTATCTTGTCTTGTTGCTGATTGAAGTTCTCACCTTCTCTGATTTTCTCTGTCCTAGGACAGGTAGCAGGATACAGCATCATGGTTAGGTTCAGGACCACAGATACACCCCCTACTGCTATTGTAAAGTTCCTGGGGGTGGGAACAGCTGGCTGCCTTGCACCTTTCCCTGGATACTGCTAAAGTTTGACTGCAGATCCAGGAAGGAGAAAGTCAGGGAGCAATGAGGGCTGTGGCCAGCGCTCAGTACCACAGCATGCTGGGCACCATCTTGACCGTGGTGCACACCGAGGGCATCTACAGCCTCTATAGTGGGCACGTCGCTGGCCTGCAGTGCCAGGTGAGCTTGCCTCTGTCTGCGTCGGACTCTGTGACTCCATCAAGCTGTTCTATACCAAGGGCTCTGAGTATGTTAGCATCGGGAGTTGCCTTGGCTGTGGCCTAGCCCATGGGTGTGGTAAAGGTCCATTCCAAGCTCAGGTCAGAGCTGGAGGTGGCTGGGATGCCAAAGTATTGTTGAGGCATGCAAGGACATTGCCTGAGAGGAAGGGTTCCGGTGCTTTGGGAAAGGGACCTCTCCCATTGTTGCTAGGACTGACATTGCCAACTGTGCTGACCTGGTGACTTATGACCTCATCAAGGATGTCCTCAAGAGGACCAACCTCATGACAGATGACCTCCCTTGCCACCTTATTTCTGCCTTTGGGGCAGGCTTCTGTATCACGATTATCACCTCCCCTGTGGACGCCGTCAAGATGAGATTGACGAACTCTGCTCTGGGCAGTACAACAGTGCTGGCTACTGTGCCCTTACATGCTCCTGAGCCTCCTACAAAGGGTTATGTGCTCTTTTTTTCCACTAGGACTCTGGGATGTTATGATGTTCATCACGTGTGAGCAGCTGAATGGGTCCTCACGGCTGCCTGCACTTCCTAGGAAGCTCCCTTTGAGCCTCTTCTGCTGCTGCCCTGACCGGCTCTGGCTTTGACTTCGGCTCCAGCCAGGCCCTACTTCCCTTTTCTTCTTTCCACTCCTTTTTCTTTCCCTCTCTTCCTACTGCCTCCTCCCAACCTCCCCCCATACCTCCTCCCTGCCTCACCTCCCCATGTCTCTCAATCCTGGTGAAGTCACTGCAATTGACACTTTTGGGGTTCTGGCACTGGCCAGGACCCCAACCCTCAGTCCCTTGAAAAGTTCAACCTGAATCTTCATCCTACCCTCAAGCCCAGCCCAGCCGGTCAGCAAGTTACCCATATAAATCAAGCTCAGTCTTGAAAAAATAAAACAATAAGACTGATTATGATTCAATGCCTGGGATTGGAGATGTGGTCCTCCTTCTCTGTGCTATCTGGTTGCAGGGGCGATGAAGTACCTGAACAAATCCTGAGTTCTTTTATAAGAAAAAGGGGGGCGGTGGTTGTTGGGGAGGACTGTGCTCCTCTGTGTGACTCTTCCAGGTGGCCAGACATCTGACCACATCAGTGCTTTGATGAGACCCTCTGGTGACAACACCGTAACTTCTGACTAAATTTTACATTCCTAGTGTGATCTAGTCTTTTCCTTTCCAGCCTTATCTCCTGCTCTCCGGCCTTGCTGTTTCACACCACACCAGAGCACACTGCTCCCTCAATGCGCGACTCACTCGTCACTGCCTCCAGAACTTGCAGGTGATCTGTGGGTCCCTGTCTCTCTTGATCCTCTGTGGCATCTCTGAGCACTTTTTTATTCTAAGTGCTTGATAAATCTTTTCTGAGCTGAACTATAGCCCTGGTGTCCTCTCTCCTGAGTTCCAGGCCTGTTTGACAGGTATTCTTTGTTCCAAAGAGACCTGAATCTCCACATAGCTCAGAAGTGAGGTGCCATCATTCGCTCTGGACTCTTTGTCCTCTTACTTTCCTTATCTCGGAGAATGTACCTTGACTGAGCTGCTCAAGAAAGGGACTTGGGAGTGACCTTTTCTCTCTCTCAACTCCATTTCCATTTCGTCAGCTAACCTTGTCAATCCTATCTTCAGATGCCCCTCCAACTTCCCTCCTTTCTCTCCTTTCTCCCTTAGTTTAGACCCTTGTCAGCTCCCAGTTGATCTCCTGGTGCCCAGTCTCGATGCTCTGCTCTCCTTTCTCCTCATCCTTGGATGCTCTGCATTCCCTTGTCAAACTGCCTTTCTTGGGTTAACCTGCACTCTTTGGTGTTTCTGTTTTAGTGGGAGTCAGGTTGGGAAGCTCCAGCTCAGAGACACTGCCAGGGGAGGAAAGTACAGAGTGTTTTCATGGAGTCAATAAGAGGACCTGCCCTAGTTGGAGGAGCCAGGGATGGCTTTCCTGCAGAAGCAATGGTTCATAACCTGAGATCTCTAAGGTCGGCCAGGTAAAGAAGATGGTGGGGGTGGTTGGTGGCAGTCCAGGCGGAGGGGCATCATGTGGGAGGACTCTGAGTCATGAGACCACCAGTCTCTGTGAGAAGCCGGAAGGAGCTGGCATGGCCGGTGTGTGGCAAGCGGGCGTGGTGAAGGATGAAGAGTGAAGTGGGCCACGGCAGGCCATGGAGTCCCATGAAGAGGACCTGGGCTTTCACCTCGAGAGCTCTGAAAGGCCATCGTGGGGTTTTTAACAGAAGAGCAAGATGGTCAGATTTGCATTTTTGAAAGATTTCCAGGCAGGCTTTTGGAGGATTGGAAGATGGGCTTGAGCACTGGAGGGGTGGCAGTGGGGCCAGTTAGGAGTCACTAGGGTGAAGATTTGGAGGAGAAGGGAGACAATGTTATGAGCTGTTTTTGAGGCTGGATCAACCAGATGTCAAGGGTGACTCCATCATCTGGGGTGGGGGGATGGATCCTGTCTGAGTTGGAGGATACTGGATAAGGGGATGGTTTGGGGGGACAAATGAAGAGCCTGTTTGGGACATAAGGATGAACTCTTCAAAGATGGCAACTCATATTATTTATCTCTAGTTCTCAGGTGTCAGGCCCAGCAGGGACCCAAGAACTGGAATGAACTGGAATGAATGACAGGCCGCCCTCAGGGGGCAAGGGGGAAGCCATGGTCATGTTCTTTCTCACCCAGTGCATTATCTTCTCAAATGGACAGCGTTGGCGGTTCCCCCAGATGAGAGGGGGAGGCACATGTGGGTGGGAGTGGGTGTTGGGTGTGAGAGAGAGAAGAGGGGCACAGAAGCTGGAGGAGCCAGAGCTCAGCATCTCATCACATTCATTTCCTGCTCAGCGGGCGTGGTCAGCCATAGGACAGCACTTTCAGCCCAGGGACTGGAGCACTTCCCAACACTAGCACATGGCAGGCCCAGATTTCCCTAGAGACAAGGGTTCCGTTTTGCAGTGGAAAGGTGGGAATGAGAACACACAGAAGACTGAGACACTGTCGAGGTATCTGAGCGGTTCATCCATCACCCAGCGGTGCATCATTCATTCACTCATTCTTTTGCCATATCCTGGGCCTGTGCTGGGCTCCATGTCTATCGTGGCAACAAGACAGGCTTGTTCCGAGGCCCCTTGAGCTCCCACACCTCACATGCCCCAGATACTGGGTGCTGCCACCACCCAGCCACCTTTAGAGTCAGCTGGCAGTTTCCAGAGCACCTTGTCCTCACTTCCGTCTAAGCTGGCTGAGCTACAGCACTTCCAGAGTGTGGAGGATGCTGTTGTTGGAAGTTTTATCTTCAACCTCACATACCAATTTGCTGGAATTTCTGGACAGCGATGCTACAGTGGCCCCAAAATAGTGAATGGTCAAGTATTCACTATGTGATGAGAGACCATGACTTTATCTAACAGCCACTCCAAGAAGGTGGGATTATTTTTATTTATTTATTTATTTATTTATTTATTTTAATAGAGGCATGTTTTTTATTTATTTATTTGTTTGTTTGTTTTGTTTACACATGCACTGGGTACAGTCAGAAGGGCGGGAGGGTGAGAGAATTCACCAGAGCTAGAGCAGGGAGAGAGCAGGCAGAAGGACCGAAGTACACTGCTGAGGGGAGCAGCGGGCGGCAGGAGAGGTCTGCACGCCATGTGGGACCCTCCTCCGGTGGCCGGGGAGCAGCCGGGGATCGAACTGGCGCCGCAGAGGCCGCGGGCAGCTTCGCAACCCAGCGCTCAACCGCTGCGCCACTGGAGAGGCCCTCCAAGAAGGTGGGATTATGTTGATGTGTTCATGAAAAGCTGACTTGATGTATCTGTGAGATTTCCCCTAACAAAATAAACAGAACATAAAATATCAGGCCTGTGCTGATTTCACTGCTCTACACCACGGATACACACGGCCATTGGAGCCGTGCAGGGAAATGCATAGCAGAAGCCTGCACCATGCGAGACATGAGCAACACCTGAGTTAGGCAGAAGGATAATGAATGACTTCCTGCTGCCTTATTATTTTCAATTCTTTCCAAGTTATTTATGACAAGCAAAAATATGCTATGAAAATGCAGAAAAAATAAATGTATACAGCGAAAACCTGTTACTTTTACCCACTGGCATAGATCAGAAAAGTACTTTCAGGGATGTGAGACGATCTTGGTGACGCCTAGATGCTGCTGTTCACATTTGTAGTAAAACACACACTGATATTTGAGAGCTGGGTTAGGTGGTGCTAAGTGTGTCCTTTAGCACCAAAGTTCTATGACTCAATTTGGTTCCATGTAATTTGAGACGTTCACACTATTCAGGGAAATGGACATTTATTTACTCATTCATTCATCCCACAAATATTCATGGCTTTCCCCGGGTGTTCCTGGCATTGTCCCAGATGCTGGGAAACAGAAACACGTAACTACAATGTCATATAGGAAGTGCCTCTTAGAAGCCCCTACAAAGTGTGACAGGCTCCCAACAGAGGAAGCAGCTGACCCTGTTAAGGGTTGTTGGGGTCAGGAAAAGCCTCATAGGGGAGGCTCATTTGAACAGGTCCTTGAGGGATGAATAAGAGTTCTCTAGATAACAAACAGGGGGAAATGGAACCTGCGTTATGTTGGGAATTATTTTAGGAGATGCCAACGTGTGCTCTGAGGGAAGATGGAATAAGTGGTTTGTTTATAAACTGTTGTCGTCCCAGCCACAGAAATCAGGATAAGTGAGTTCAAAGGTCTGAACTCAAAGTTAGAATAAGTCCTTTGATTCCTGTCCTCTTCTTTCCCCTGCCTTTAACTAAGGGTCGTGTGTGTTCAAGGTCTCTGAATAATGCCAGGTCCAGGAACTGGAAACATCTGGATCCTGCTGAGCTGGAAAAACAGTATGTGATCCCTGCATTCTGCCCTGCAGAAAGCAAGGACAGCTACCAGAAGATGACCTAGGACTGGAAATTCCAACTAGCATACACTGGGGTTGACAAGAAACCTTGAAAAAGCGATTATTGAGCATCTCTTGTCCACCTAGCTCGGTCACTCTTCTTTCTCCTTCTCCAGCGCCTGTTTCTCCTTCCTCTGTCCTTGTCACGTCGATTTTCCTTCTTTTCTCTTCCTTTTTTTTCTCTCTCTTGTCTCTTGGTCTCATTCTTTGTCTCCTTCTGTTGCTCTGTCTCTTCCTGATATATCGCTTTTCTGGGGGTCACCCCTTTGATTTTCTCCATTTTAGGGAGCGCCTACTTGTCTGTGAGGTATTTGGAGAGGACAGAGCTGGCAGGAGCTCTCCACTTGTTTGCCCTCCCTGACAAGCATCTCGTTTGAAGGAGTCTGAATATAACATACAAAGAGCTCTTTCATGCTGGCTCTCCTTTATCCCTCCTTGGGCCGAAACATTTCCAGACAGATAATCATCAAGTTTCCTACAGGAAATTAAAGACCTGGGCATTGTGTAGCTGCTGTCTTCACCTGCGTTGTCTGAATATCAAGGCAGGTTGGGGAGAGAACACATCTTTAATAAGATTTCTTTCCCAACTCTTTGTAATCAAGTCGCTTGTGTTTGTCTTCTAGATAAGCAAGCTCACAATAAGGCCAGAGGGTTCTCATTTCGTTGTGAGCTGGTGGCTCACTTCTTATCTGAATCACACTGAGCAGGCACCTGTCCTCAGGGTCCGCAGTGGGGAGCTGCCCTGGGGCAAGGACCTTTATAACATGGTGCATTTTGTATCTGCTTGGCTTGGCAGGTGCAGCACTTGCCTCCCTTTCTCTTTGGGCCCCCACCCTGGGCAGTGTCAGAGGAAGACAGGCCTCAGTCTGGCCAACAGGGTGGTCCCACCCATCCTGTGCCAGTGATTAACTTAGGTGTGAAACTTCACCCAGTTTGGACCCGTGAGATAGGAAGGAAACTCTTGGGACTTCTGGGGCAGTTTTTCTCATTATTAAAAAGACATATAAGATGGGTGCTTCCCTTCCTTGTGTCTGGACTTGGGAGCATGGTGAAGGGATGCTGGAGGGAGGATGTGAAGGGATGCTGGAGGTATTGCAGTCCTTGTGTGGTGATGAGAGCGGCCACCATGTTGAGGATGATGGATTGGAAAGTCAGAAAGAACCTGTACTCATGGTGACATGTGCCAACTAACTAATTGCCCTGGACCTGTTTCGCCTTGAGTTCTTAGTGTGTGGGTTGATAAATGTTCTTATTTCTAAACTCTCTTGAGTTGGGTTTTCCTTACTGGCAACTGAAAACATCTTAGCAGATATAGACAGGCAGGTCCAAAATGGTTCCACCATGTTTGATCAGGGCAGTGAGTTTGCTGAGAGAGGTAGGGTGTGGGGAAGACCCTCAGAATCAGGCGGCTCTGTGTTGGAGGAACAGCTTCATTGTCTGCTCTGTGGCAAGTAACAGGCAAATCACTTCACCTCCCTGAGCTGAAGTTTCCTTGGCTCCAAATGCATAGTGAGTACCACACAAATGCCCAGTAATGGCAGTTCTCTTCTCCATAGAGTGGTTTCTCTTTCAGTTATTTTTAAGGGACCAAGAAGTGCCAGGCACAGAGCGCTATTAAATGACATTTCAGTGCTGGGAAGAATTTTACACAGGGACCATTCTGAGTCCTTTACCCACAGTTGCTCCAAGTACAAATTATGTCTCTAATGCCAGCAACAGCGCTGAGGGGGAGGCAAATGCACCCAATTCTCAATTCTCCATGGTGATGAGGGATGTGGATAATTGAAAACAGCAGATAATCCCCAAACCTGCTTTGAGTCACTGCCTTCCACCACCTCCCCCACCGTCACTTTCCTGGCGTAGCTGACAAACTCACAGATGCACATCTCTCCTCTTCTCTCTTCTGTTGCATCACATGGCAAAACTGCTACAAGATGGCCAAGGCCAGGGTAAAGGAGGGGAAGCGAGGGGCCATCACTGTCTTCTCAGCCAAGAGTAGCCTGAAAGCTGTGCCACTGAGTTGGCCTTGGAGTTGGGCCCTGTCTAGCCCTTGGGCTAGTTTGACTTCAGTTTCTCTGTGCTTTTCAGGAGTTCACGGGGATCCTCCGGGTGGCAGTGGGTCCCCATGATGCAGGCTCTGTCCTTGTTGGGCCCTCCCCAGGCCAGCCAGGACACAGCTAACTTCAAGCATGCCAGAGCATCTATCCAGAAATAATGCCACCTGTTCTTTAGAAACAACAGTCTACCTTCTCCCATCTCATGACCAATGGCACAGACCAAAAGTAATTGTATTCACGGAATTCAGAGTTTTTGAATTTTTAAAAAAATTTATATAAGAACGGGGGCACAGGCCAGATGCGAAGAGGGTGAGAGGACCCACCAGAGACAGAGCGGGGAACAGAACAGGCAGACTGATGAAATACACTGCTGAGGGGAGCAGCGGGCGCGACAGGAGAGGTCTGCTTACCATGTGGGTTGCTCTGAGGCTGGCAGGGATCGAACCGGCGCTGCAGAGGCTGCGGACAGCTTCACAGCACTGTGCTCAACTGCCTGCGCCACCAGGGAGGCCCAAGTTTTGGAATTCTTGATCCAGGTAACAGAGATCCTCCTATTTACCAAAGCCTCCTTTTCAGTCAGTGAAACACCTTCATCCGAAAGGGATTAAAAACAAGGAAAGAAATGAGCATTGGTGAGCAGCTACCCCTGCCCAGCTCTGTGCCGAGCACTTTACACGTCTTTCTACTTGGGGACATCAGATCTTTCCAGTTAGAGCTTGTCTAGCCGGAAACAGGAGAGACTGGCTACTGGTTTGTCTCTGGCAATTTGTGATGGAAAATTTCCATCTTGGTATCAATAATACACAACTTGATTCTCTACCTCTCCAAGCCCCTGTTTCAGGTCTCAGGATCTCTTGTTATCTTGTCCTTTTCTAGACACACTAGAAATTTCGTCAGCCAGGATCCATGGGGCCACGAGCACTGGACAGCCTATGATCTCTTGGGGGAGTTGATAGCTTTCTTGGTCTTTATGTGATATGCCCCTTGGATCAGGGTTAAGGCTCATAGCATGGAAACAGCACTTAGATCTTGGGGCCCTGCAAGGACAGACTTTCACCTTTTCACTTTCCTTTCCCTTCTCTGACTCTTCTGGCTTGTTTGGAAGCTTCTATAATAGAAGTGGCAAGTAGTAGGAAGGCTCAGGAGGCTTGTCTGTTGGATTTTCAGAAGGAAAAGGGTATTGTGCTAAGATCAGAGGGTCAGTGCTCACCAGGCCTCCTGGGAGCCCTCACGAGGGGCCAAGGGACCATGGGATTGCTGGAGTCACAATTTGTCATAAAATCAGCTTTGGGAACACAATTTTGGGAACAGCCAGAGGAGGTGAGTTCTCCTAAATTGTAGGAAAAAACTCCCTGGTTAGAAGAATGGCTTATTTTGGGCATGTATTCATTCTGGGATGTGCAGCCTCATCCCAATTCCCATTCTGATGCATGACTTTCAAATGCCCAGTGGGAAAATAGCCAAGAGGAGGGAGCTGGGCCTTTTAGGCCTGGAGCTCCATTATTTAATCTTGGGCACGTCCTAGGCCTCTCTGGGCCCCAGTTTCTCTTATAAAACTGGGACAAGAACCACCTCACAGAGCATCATGGGGCTAATGAGAAGCAACTGCATGATCCTGGGGCTGGCTAGCTGCTCAAAAACTGGTGGTTGAATCAGATTTTGAACTTTAATCCAGGTCTAGTGTTGTGCCGATGACAGGAGCCCACATCCTCCCTTCTCCTGTTAAATGGCAGGCAGCCTGGAAATCCAGAATAACATTGTTCTCTTTTCTCTTAACCCTCTAAAGAATCTACTAAGCTCATGAGAAGATTCTCAAGATAGGAGCAGAAGCCAGGTCTAGAAAGACTAGTGTGGTTGCCCACTGTGATGTCTTGGGGGTCGGTCCTGTGCCCTCCAAACTGCTGCTGAAGGCACTTTCCAAAACTGAGCTTTCTCTGCTTCTTCGGCATCTCTTTTTATGAGAAAAACTTGCCAGAAGCTCTGGGGTGGGAGGGAAGTCTCATGCTGGGCTGTGACTACCCATGGTGGTTTCTTTGCTGAACAAATGTCAGGCAAGCAGAGGATTGGGATCCCCCCGCCTAGTACGGCAGACTGCGATGTTTGGGACTGACTTTGAGCATATCCATGGTTCAAGATGAGTAGTGATTTGTGGTTTTCTGGGACATGGGTTAGAGTTCCACTTGCTCAAAAGCCAGTGTTAGACAAAAACATTGGTTCAAAAGAACACCTGTACCCCTATGTTTATTGCAGCACTATTTACAATAGGTAAAACTTGGAAACAGCCCAAATGCCCCCAAATAGATGACTGGATTGAGAAGATGTGGTATAGATACAAAATGGAATACTAGTCAGCAATCGAAAAAGATAAACTCATGCCATTTGCAGCAACATAGATGGAGCTAGAAGGGATCATGCTCAGTGAAATAAGCCAGAAGGAAAAAGAAAAATATCGATGGTTTCACTTATAGGAGGAATATAGGGGAACCAAATAAGACATTAGGGAAAAAAATAATAACAGTACAAAACACAGCACAACAAACCAAAAATAAACAGACAATTATAAACCAGAGACATCCTGCAGGGGAGGAGGAGGGAGAGGGATCAGAAGGAGGGAGGAAGGAGCACAGGGGACTGTGGTGATGGTGCATGGGTGCATTGATGAGGGAAATTCTGTGGGGACTACACATGATTGGGGAGAGGGAAGCAAGCATTGTTTAAAAATGAACAATGATGTAAAGGCCATATATGACAAGCCCATAGCCAACATTATTCTCAAATGGTGAAAAGCTGAAAGCATTTCTATTAAGATCTGGAACAAGACAAGGCTCTCCACTCTCACCACTGCTTTTCAATATAATACTGGAAGTCCTAGCCAGAGCAATAAGACAAGAGAAAGACATACAAGGAATCCAAATAGGGAAGGAAGAAGTCAAATTCTCACTATGCGCAGATGATATGATAATATGCATAGAGAACCCCAAAAACTCCACAGAAAAACTAATTAAACTAATCAATCAATTTAGTAAGGCAGCAGAATACAAAATCAACACACAAAAATCAGTAGCCTTCCTATACACAAACAATAAATCTGAAGAAGAAATTAAGAAAACTGTCCCTTTCATTATTGAAACAAAAAAAAAAAATCAAATACTTGGGAATAAACCTAACAAAAGAGGTAAAGGATCTATACAAAGAAAACTATAAAACACTTAAAAGAAATAGAAGAAGACACAAAGAAATGGAAAGATATCCCCTGCTCATGGATTGGAAGAATTAATATTATCAAAATGGCCTTCCTACCAAAAGCAATTTACAGATTCAATAAAAATTTCAATGACATTCTTCAAAGAAGTAGAACAAATATTGATGAAATTCATATGGAGCCATCAAAAATCCTGAATAGCCAAAGCACTCCTGAAAAAAAAAAAAGAAGAAGGGAATGGAGGCATCATACTCCCAGATTTCAAACTATACTACAAAGCCATAACAATCAAAACTGCATGGTATTGGAACAAGAACAGACACATGGACCAATGGAATGAAACAGAAAATCCAGAAATAAACCCACAGATTAATGGTCAACTAATCTTTGACAAAGGAGCAAAGAATATGCAATGGAGCAAAGAAAGTTTGTTTAATAAATTGTGCTGGGAAAACTGGGTTGCTACATGCAAAAGAATGAAGCTTGACTACTACCTCACACCATGCACAAAAACCAACTCAAAATGGATTAAAGAACTAGACATAGGACCTGAAGCCATAAAATATATAGAAGGAAATATAGGTGAAACACTACATGACATACACCTCAGCAGCATCTTTATTTAATTAATTAATTAATTTATTTTTGTGAGACCTTCACCGGCAGCCAGGGAATGAACCAGT
Organism: Talpa europaea; assembly: GCF_964194135.1. Taxonomy (NCBI): domain Eukaryota; kingdom Metazoa; phylum Chordata; class Mammalia; order Eulipotyphla; family Talpidae; genus Talpa; species Talpa europaea. The sequence goes on from NC_140076.1 coordinate 77,805,895, forward strand.
GCTGCAGAGGCTGCGGGCAGTCTCGCAATCCAGCGCTCAACCGCTGTGCCACCAGGGGAGGCCCACCGCAACATCTTTAAAGCATAAAAATCTACAAAGAGGGCCTCCCCGGTGGCGCAGCGGTTGAGCGCTGGGTTGCGAAACTGCGCGCGGCCTCTGCGGCGCCGGTTCGATCCCCGGCTGCTCCCCGGCCACCAGAGGAGGGTCCCACATGGCGTGCAGACCTCTCCTGCCGCCCGCTGCTCCCCTCAGCAGTGTACTTCGGACCTTCTGCCTGCTCTGCTCCCCGCTCTGGCTCTGGTGAATTCTCTCACCCTCCCGCGCTTCTGACTGTACCCAGTGCATGTAAAAACAAACAAACAAACAAACCAGCAAACAAATAAATAAAATAAAGCATGCCTCTATAAAAAAAAAAAAAAAAAATCTACAAAGAGATGAAGAGACTCAACAAAAACAAAATGAATAATACAGTCAAAAAATGGGCAGAAGAGCTAAAAAGGAACTTCTCCAAAGAGGAAATGCAAATGGCCAACAGGCATAATGTTAGGCATCACTTGTAATCAGGGAACTGCACATCAAAACTACAATGAGATACTATCTTACATCAGTGAGAATGGCACATATTAAAAACATTAGCTACAACAAATGTTGGCAAGGATGTGGAGAAAAAGGAACTCTCCTGCTCTGCTGGTGGGAGTGCAAACTGGTCCAACCACTATGGGAAGCTGTGTGGAGATTCCTCAACCTGCTAAAGATGGAGCTTCCATATGATCCAGCAATTCCACTCCTAGGTATTTACCCAAGGGACACAGAATCATTAATTCAAAAGGGCACCTGCATGCCTATGTTTATAGCAGCATTATTTACAATAGCTAAGCTATGGAAACAACCCAAATGCCCAAAAATAGATGACTGGATCAAGAAGATGTGGTACATATACACAATGGAATGTTACTCAGCAATCAAAAAAGATAAATTCATGCAATTCGTAGCAACGTGGACGGAGCTAGAAGGGATCATGCTCAGTGAAATAAGCCAGAAAGAAAAAGAAAAATACCAGATGGTCTCACTCATAGAAGGAATTTAGAAAACCTAAATAAGGTACCAAGAAAAAGACTAATTATAATAAAGTAAAAATCAAAATCAACAAGCAACTATAACACAACAAGCAACACTACGGGGGGGTGGGGAGGAGGGATTAGGGTCAAAACAAGGGGGGTGGGAATTGTATGGGGACTATAACCAAGATGAAAATGCATACATTGTGCAAAAATGAAAAATAATGTAAAAACTGTATAAAATAAAAAAATAAAAAAATTAAAAAGAATTTGAAGAATTTAAAGAAAAAATAAACAATGATGTAAAAATATATTAATAAAAATAAAAAAAATAAAAAAAAATAAAAATAAAAAAACAACAAAAGTCGGTGTTAGAGTCACTGTGAGTGAGCTGACTGCCCTGCACCCACTTCCTGGGGTGACTCTGTGGCCCTCTTTTCCACGTAAGTTCTGGAGTTTGCATTATAGGGTCTGGATAAGGATCAGTCCTGCTTCACTTTATTTAATGGCAGCAATTTAAAAACAAGAGAGAGAAAGAGTGGTGATGCCTCTCTCCATCTCTCTCTCAGTCTCTTCACTCTCTCTGTGTGTGCGCGCGCGTGTCTATGGTTATCTCTAGCTACGCATGGCAAGGGTCTCTCGGAATGGAGATGGACCTGGTGGTCCGTTCACTCACTTCTCCAGGACTGCTGCCTGTGGGCGGGGTATTGTGCTGGTGTCAGGGCAGAACAAAGCTTATGGTGAGGCAGCACAGCCACACAGCCCCCTGGCCAGCACGCCTGCGTGAGGCCCAGCACGCTCCCCCACAGGCCCTCTTAAGGGTTTGTGGCAGCCTCTGGGGATTCGGGAGGTGAAGCTGACTGTGCCCGGCCCAGAGCATGTGGCCACTGGTTGAAAACGGAGAAAGGACACTTCACAGTGAACTGTCCCACCCAGGGGACCTGAGTCTGGGGCTGGGTGGGTCATGTGGTCTAGTGACCTCATCTGATGTGTAGCTGGGCAGCTGTGGGACGCGGACAAAGGGGAGGTGGTGTGGTGTCATGGTGGGAAAACCACCAGTGGGGCCCGGATGGCGGTGATGGTGTTGCAGTCTCTGGGTAGGGACGCTCACAGAGGCTGCAGGCTTAGAGGTGGCAGAAGATTCACGGGGAGCAAACTCTGTTCTCATGGTGGGAAGTGGGTGGTGGCAATGACCTGGTCTCCTGGTGAGGGCAACTGAGGGCAGCTGTGTGGCAGTGGCAGTTGGGGTGCCTCTGCGTACCAGCGGCAGAGTGGGCAGGAGTCCAGCTCAGAAAGGCTCCTGGACTCTTGGTTGCTCCTAGGCAAGCACCAAAGGGCTGACACGGTCTCTTCTGCAGACTCTGCCTGAGCTCACTGCTGGCGCGCCTCGGCCCTCCCCGCCTCAGCATCCCGCCTGAAAGGCACTGGCCACAGTGATTAAGTGTCCAATTTGACGAGGCGCCTGTTAACAGACTATTGCTTTTCTAATTCTGGCTAAATCGACATTAGTTTTGTCGATCTACCTACATAGGTCGAGCTTGTTGCTTCCAATTTTGGGTGATTTCCATCTTGTCACTCTCCTTTCCCTTCGCCCATCTAATCCTCTGGGTCCCCCGCTGCCCAGCACCTCCTGTGAGGCGCTCCTGCTGCCTTCCCGGCTTGGCAATTAGACTGGGACTCCAGCAGGGAGGGCAGCTAGGGCTTGTTCCCGAGGAGGGAGAGCCTGAGAGCAGTGTCCATAGCAACCCTCAGCTCTCACCTTTGCGGGGAGAAGGCGGCACAGGAAGGGAGGAAGGCGAGTGAGCTGCCTGCCTGTTTGCATTATTCATATCAAAGTGCCGGGCCCTGAAGGCCTTGGCTTCTGACTCTGCCCCTTGAGTATGGCGTGGAGAAAGGAGGTTTTTTTCTCATTTAACAGCAGCAACTTGGAGTACAGACACAGCTGGGAGTGGAGAGATAGCAGGAGAGAGAGGACGGAGTGAGCTATGCTGTTGGCCGTCCACCAGCCGGGTCTTCCCTTGTGGAGGACACAACAAGGGGACTCTGATTTGGGTCCCAGCTTTGTCATTAAGTATGAGCAAGGCTAGGTAGGTCACCTTCCAGCTCTGGAGGGCTTCTTCTTGTGTTATTAAGGAAAGACCTTGAGCTATCTCTGTGGCCCCTTCTAGAGCTCTCTCCCGAAGGCTTTATACGGCCTCACTTAGGACAGAAAGCGGGCTCATTACTTCCCAGTGGTGGAAGAGCGCTAGGAGTTTGTCAAATAGTAGTTACCTTTGCAGCATTTCACAAAGGTGAATACTGGCACTGAGTCCAGTCCTTGGGCCTCCCCGGTAGCCAGCAAGTTAAGGTCAGGGCACAGGTTCTGTTTGGGATGTCCATCTGCACCTCCCAAGGTGCCTGGCGTGCAAAGCTATGTGCATGTGCCACCAGTAGAGGTCACCACACTCCTCACAAACCCGCCACAGGTTGCTGAGCCCCAGGTGGGTGAACCCTGGGGAGCATCAGCCAGCTGGGGCCTCAACCTCAGAGCCCCAGCTGGTGGAGCTGCCAGGATATCTGTTTGAGTGGCCATCATCACTGGTCATTTGGAATTGGGGAAAGGGCTGGTTTGATTACTGGCTCAGAGGGCTCGGGCCTAGTCATCAGCCTGGCCCTGGGGGTATGCCTGTCATTGGCCACCCTAAGTAGGAGGTGAGCTACGCAGGACCATGTGGTACCTCCCTGTGTGCCACAGGCCTGTGGCTACCCTGGTTCTGGGGCTCCCTTGGGAAGTTCAGGTGCCTATTCTGGGTTTGAAAAACTGTTAGAGGTAATTTTTTTTTGTCTGCGTCTTTTAGAGTGGGGGCCAGGAAGTTGATTTATTCAGTAAATCATAATTGGGGGCCTGCTCAGTGCCACATACTGTTTTAGGCACTGGGATTCAGTGGTGAGCAAAATAGATAAAAGCCTCACCCTTGTGAAGCTGAATCTCTTGGGGGAGGGTGAGTGAAGGGGGGGTCATCATACTGAAGTGCAGGGCTGGGAGTGGATGCATCCACGGACCCAGGACACGCAGGTGATTTTCCATGACTCAGCCCTGAGCACACAGGTCTTGGGACCTACCCAGACTCCAGGGAGGAAGCTGATGTTCAGCCTTGGCCAAGCAGGAATCTACCTGGGCCCTCCTTAGCCACCAGGGTCACCCATTTCTTGCCCTTGCCAGTCTACATGGGTCGCACTTTACAGTTTACAAAACGTGCACGTCCAGCAGCTCCACTTTCTGGCAGGGCCTCATGGTAATGGAGTGTGGGCACCCATTCCCCACATCTGACTCATCTGGCCAGGACAGCAAGTTATCTCACCCAAGCCATGGAGAAGGGGCCAGGAGAAGCATTAAAAAATGTATGTCAATTTTCACAAGGCAGCTGTGGAGGGAGGCACGAATAGGCCCAGTTTCACAGGCCTGTTCACACTTGCTTGTGTGCTCACCGGTGGGAGAATGGCAGCGCTAACCCAGATGGGTAGGATGCTCCGGGCAGCCAGCCTGGCTACTCCACTCTGATTATCACATGCCCAGGACCAGCCCAGCTGGTGGGAGTTTCAGGAACAGGATCATAGTTCTGCTTCCAGATAGGTCTCCGGGGGCTTGTGAAACCTTCTCCCACACCTTTTGTCAGGGGGTTTTATGGAGAACCTGGAGCTGGAGCAGGAGCAGGGCAGGGGGCGGTTCTTGACCTGGTAGGCAGTGAGTGGGGAGGAGACCTGCAAGTGGACAGAACTGCTGGGGTTGTGGCTTGGCCTTTTGCTTCCTCTGAGAAGAGCAAGCTGGGCACTGTCTCTGGAACTGAACTCAGAATCCCCATCTGTAGAATGGGGATATGGATCTCACCCATCCCCCAGCTTGTTGGAGTCACATGTGCACAGAGCAGACCTTCGGTGAGTGCACTGGGTGTGGGTGTCCAGCTGGGAGTCCACTTTATAACAGAGGTCCAGATAAGGCACAAGAGTTTCAGTTTTTCTCAGCAAAGCAGGTTACCGGAGGAGTCGGTGTGAGGTTGGGTGTTGGTGGGTAGCCTGGAGACGGGTGGGATGTGTGTATTCCTGCCTCACTCTGTTGAGTCTTGGGGAAGGGCAAGTGGGTTTCAGTTGTGAGATTCCCTCACCCTGGTGTCTGGACATTCAAGGAGTCAGGCAAAGGAAGCGCAGACACTTAGTGACTACCACTCCACGTGGTGGGGGCGCAGGTAAGGGGCACAGGTAAGGGGCAGTATGTCCAGAGTCAAAGTGCCCCCAACTCATGCCGAAACTCACTCACTTACTGACTCAATGTACAATTTGCGTGTGGGGTGAGATGCAACATTGTGTGTGTGTGTGTGTGTGTTTTGTCACCAAGGAGCTTATGGTGTAAATTAAAAGCAAGGGAGAAAAGACATGAACACAGACAACTCCAATACAAGGTGAAAAGTGTCCCCAGAGAGATACAAATAAAGTGCTAAGGGAATTCAGAAGAAGGAGATGTCAAGTTGGGGGTAGAAACAGAGAAGAGGAGGTGTAGGAAGACGCTGGGTGGAGGCAGAAATTGTGCACTTAAATTTTAGCAGGAATGGACATGGAGTGAGGGGTGGAACAGCATCACAGGCAGCATGAATGAGAAAGAAGTCGAGTCTGGTAGACTGCTCCAGGTTTAAATCCAAGGCTAACTGGTGACCTTGAGCAAGTCACTTAAAATTTTTCTAAACTTTAGTTTACGGTGGTGAGTGTATACAGGGTGGAACGATAGAACCTTTCCAGCCTACCGTCCAAGGCTGTCAGGAGCTGTAAATGTAGTTTTAATGTGAAGGCAGTTAGAAAATGATAAAGTGCTCTGCAAACCCTGGGATTGTTTTTATTATTAGAGCAATAATTGATCCAGTAACAACAACAGTAATAAGAACGCAATGCTGACTGAATCTGGATAGGCTAATGAAATGTTCAGCTCTCTATCCCTGGAAGGCTGAGGATATCCTTTAAATATCACTGCATTTTCCAAAAAACCTGCTACGACCAATCAGTGTATCTAAACTCCATCCATTCACTCATCAGCCCATCTGCCCATCCATCCATCCACCCAATAAACCCTTAATGAGTGTATTTATGACCAGGCATCCTGTTCAGTGTTGGGCATACAGAAAAAAAAATTAGACCCTTTCTCTGTGCTCAAGGATTTCACTGTCTAGTGGGAAAAACAACCATATAAACCACAAATCGTTACTTATCTTTTTTTTTTTTAAATTCTCTATAGTTTTCTATCCCAAACATTTTTTTTTTTTAAAGATTTATTTATTTATACAAGCGCTGGGTACAGTCAGAAGTGCGGGAGGGCGAGAGAATTCACCAGAGCCAGAGCGGGGAGCAGAGCAGGCAGAAGGACCGAAGTACACTGCTGAGGGGAGCAGCGGGCGGCAGGAGAGTGGGACCCTCCTCCGGTGGCCGGGGAGCAGCTGAGGATCGAACTGGCGCTGCAGAGGCTGCGGGCAGTCTCGCAACCCAGCGCTCAACCGCTGCACCACCGCGGAGGCCCTGTTACTTATCTTAAAGCTATTTTCAGTAGGTTCTACCGAGGGTAACAAGTTCCACAGACCATGGATTATGGAATTTTAAAGCTGAGTGATCTTAGAAATCATCCTTCTATCGCACTCATTTTACTGATGGGGAATTTGTGGTTATTATCTGTTGTGGCATTTATCATGACTTCCTCTTACTTGCCGCCAAGTGATTTTTTGCAGGTTTTCAGTTTGATTCAATTAATCTTTATTAAGCATCTACTGCATGCCAGGCTCTGTGCAAAAGCTATAGAAACAGTGATGGAGAAGGCACCGTTCCTGCCCTCAAGGAAGTCACAGTTAGGGGAAAAGGGTACACACATAGATAATAGTTATACTGCTTGAGGAAGACAGGATAGAGGCGAGCACAGGGGAGAGAAAATACAGAAGAAAGTCCCCTGAAAATGGACTTGGGAGCCCAGGGAATTCTTTCCAGAAAGAAGGCCTGGGAGGCATGTCTTGAAGGGCAAAACAAAATATGTTAGATAATGATATAGGAGAAAAGCAAACCAGGCAGAAGGAACAGCATGAGCAAAGGCAGAGAGATGTGAAATAGCATGACTTATGGGAGGAACTATGAGCAACTGGTGTTACTTGCGCTTGCAGCAGGAGGCAGTGAGGAATGAGGTTGGAAGGGAGGACAGAGGCTGACTGAGAGCAGGCTACCTTTTCCTCCTGGGGTTTGCTGAAAACATCCTTCTTCATTTTCCCTGTACTTGTTGAACTAAGAAACTCTACCACACTCCTCTTCCTCGCATCTTTCCACACCAAAGAGGCCAAATTTGTCAACTTTCATTTGGGGGCAGTAGGAAGAGTTACTGCCCATCCTTCATGTGGGGCTCAAGTGCCCCCACCTCTGTTCAGTCTCTCTGAGTCCTACTGGCCTATTTCTTAAGGCCCCGTGCGAGTGTGGCCTGGCTCGCCAGTGAGACCATAAGCTCCTAAGTGCTGGACTATGAATCACAGGCAAAGTTGAATAAACACGAGACTGAATCATATTGATTTCTGTTTCCAGGACACATAAAAAGTGCTGGGGCTTTGAGTTGGACCCACATAGACTTTACTCCAGCCATCCCTACTTACTAGTGACTATGGCTATGTTTTGAAATCTGCCTAATTTTCTCATCTATAGTTTCTCATCTATAAAATGGATGATGACTCCAGCTAATGGGTTGCTATAGACACAGGTGGAGATGGGGACCAGGGGAAATGTGGGGGCTCCCCAGCAGTGAGTATTTGGACCTGCAGTCATGGTAGGAAGAGGCCCAAGAGCAGAATGGGAACCTGACATGTTCGGGCCCCATGGATGAACATTTCACGGTGACAAAGTGTATGACCTGCTCTGTGTTATCTGCCTCCTTGGAATTAAGGAGGTTGGATCCCTGAGAGATTAATCAATTGGCCCAAAGTCACATACCAAGCAAGTGGCAAGGATTGTGTGGTGAGAGGGAAGGAGGGGGGTGCCTAGAGAGTGCTTTAGAGGAGAGTGGGGTACACATTTTGTACAGAAGATATGGGGTAGGAGGCAAAAGTTTAATGGCAGTAAATGTTTAACAACTGGCTTGCCAGGAAAAGTCAGCCCAAGAGTCATTTGCAGTGTTTGCTGATTCCTGTGGTGTAAATGCTCCCACTGTAACTGATTCCAAGCTATCAATGTGCCCTCGCTGAATGTGGAGTTAGATGAGATGTGCACAGTTGGCTTTTATCAGCCAGCTCCAGCATGCCACAGAGGGCTTCAGGGCGGCTGTGCGGGGTGGGTGGGGAGCTCCCCTTTAGCTTGCATGGGATCTTCCTCCAAACCCTGTAAGATAGGGGAATTATACTCTTGTTTTATAGAGTGGGAAAGCTGGGGATCAGAAGGTGGCTCCCCCACCTCAGCTACTGAGGCTCCCTGCAGGCAGGGAGGGCCTCCAGTCCCGGTGGTGCAACCCTAGAGCCCTAGCTCCAACCCGACATGCCCTCCTCCCATTCATATGTTGTTGCTGGCATCAGCTGTCAAGCTCAGCTCAGTTTCAGATGGATCTCCAAGAGATCGTTGGTTCAGGCACAGTTCAGGCTCTCCTCCCTCACCACCCGGGCTGTTTCTCAGCTCCATCCCTGGAGATGAGATAGACTCAAGGACAGACTCAAGGCTGTACTTCCAGTAAAACAGGAGGCAGGAGCAGGCACAGAAAGCTCCACAGAGGCAGCAGCAAGTGAAGTGGACAAAGAAATGCCTAGACCTGGAGCCTGAGCCTGACCCTGAAATTTGATGCTGTGTCTGGCCCTGAAACCAATACAAACACCACATCTCTGCTACTATGGACATAGTAATGATAAATTGTTAGGAAAGCATAAGGTCTAAATATATGATCTACAGCCTTTAGCCAAATAGGTGGCCTGCCTGGAGATGGAGGGAGTGAAACCAAGAAGGCAGAAGGGAAAGGAAGGGAAGGCAGGGCAAGCTGGAGGAGGTGAGTTTGGGGGTAAGCAATGGAGAGTCTACCCAGCCATGGGAGATAAATGAATTCCCTGATTTGTGTCAGAGTCCTAGCATTATGATGTGCAGTGGTGGATTTGGAGGGGGAAATGACCATGCCATTGATAATAATAACAATAATCAAGATTATTGTGTAGTAATAATTAGAATTATTCAGGCTTCTGAGATTATGGGTTTATATTACAAGTAATATTTAGCTCTTAATCATCAGTGCTGATAGTGGAGTAAAGAGGTGAGGACTGGTACACAGGGTACTCCGCGTTCGTTTAATGGGAATCTGCTCCTCCCTGATCTGGCCACCTGCCCCTCTCCATTCAGGACTTTTGCTTTAGAAACTCTGTGTAGTATGAGTGTGTGCATATGTGCATGTGTGGGCCAGTGTGTGTACACATGCACCTGTGTGTGTGTGTGTGTGTGTGTGTGTGTAGGAAAGGGGTTGGACAGAGGCAACAGAGCATGGGGAAGCAGGAGTAAGACAGGACGATGTCTCCCTCTTAAAATCCTAGGAGTGCCTGGGGAATCCCTTAATGTCTCTTCCTCACTGATCCCTAAGGCTGCTGCAGTTAGAAATGGAAATTAATTCAACTCTAGTTCCATCTCTTTGGAACTCCCTTTGCACACAGTGGGAGCTTAATAAATACTTGATGATCATGGTTTTGAACCTGGGAAGCCAGCAGCTGTCCCTAGCTCTGATTCTGAGTCCCATGGGACAGATCAGTTAGGGAGCAACCCCAGGGGGTCTCCATTGTTCCTGTCAGACCCTCTGATGACTCTCCCATCAGCTGTCAGGGAAGGGCTGAAACCAGGGTCCACTTCACACACCCTGCTTTGCGGCAGACAGTTTCTCCTTCACAGCTTCTTTCTTTGCCCTGGAGCAACCACTTTGCAACGAGCACAATGGAAGAACATCCTGGGAGACAGCGTGGGGACTGTGGGGTCAGATGGACCTGGGTTCAAATCCCAGCACCCTTAATTACAAGCGGGGTAGTATCTAGCAAGTTACTTATCTAAGCTTCAGTGACTTTTTTTTCTTTTTTTTTTTTATACAGTTTGCCTCTGTAAAAGGAGAATGATGACATCATTTTCTTAGGGTTGATGTGAGGGTTAGAAATAACAGAGAGGCGCCTGCACACATATTGCAGGCGTTCTGTCAGTGGTAGGTGCGCTTCTGCACCTGGCATCACTGGATCCTGGTCACTGCTTCTGTGACCTTGAAGTTGTTACTCAATCTCTTGGAGCATTAGCCGGTAAAAACCCACCTCCTTGGGCTCTGGAGGCTGTAACTGGATAATATGCGTGAAGGCATCTATCGTACACCCTGACTATTAATAACGGTTTGTCTTCCGGCTTCCTGCCCCACCCCCGCCCCACCCCCGCCAGGGGGTCCCCCGCCCCTCCTCAGGAGGCCCTCTGCCCCTGCTGCCCGCGCTCTGCGAGGGTGCATCCCTTATCGCCTTGGCCTCACGGGGTTCTGCCATACCTGTCGGAGGGACAGAGGGCAGCCGCCCAGCTCGGGGTGGGGAGCGGAAACTACAGATCCCAACCCTCGCCGCGCTGCCCGCCGCCGCCGGGGCTGGGAACTGAGGCCCTCAGGCCCCTCCTCCGGGGCGGAGCCTACGAGGGGGCGGGGCCAGGAGGTGGTTGGAGAGTTAAGCCAAGCCAATGAGACCAGCTGCTAATAAGTGGGCTTGGCTTACAATATAACAGTGGCAGGAGGAGGAGAGCAAAGCTATTGAGCCAGCGAGGAGTGAAGCTGAGCCTGGCCTCACAGGCTCCTAGAGGACCATCTCCTGAGACAGAGTTCTTTCTCCCCCTTCTCTTTCTCCAAGCTCCCCTCCTGCCTTCCTCCCTGCCCGGTACAATGCATTCTTGAGTGGCAGCGTCTGGACTCCAGGCGGCCCCAGAGAACCGAAGCAAGCCAGAGAGAGGACTGGAGCCAAGACACTCTGGTGGGGGAGCTTGGATGCCTGACTTTCTTTGAGGACATCTTTGGAGCAAGGGTGGCTTTGGGGTGGGGGGTTGTGCTGCAGGGAATCCAGCCAGGCCCCAAGATGGACACTTCTGGGCACTTCCATGACTCGGGGGTGGGGGACCTGGATGAAGACCCCAAGTGTCCCTGTCCATCCTCTGGAGATGAACAGCAGCAGCAACAACAGCAGCAGCAGCAACAGCAGCAGCAACAACAGCTTCAGCAGCAGCAGCAGCAACAGCAGCAACCACCACCACCGCCAGCGCCACCAGCAGCCCCCCAGCAACCCCCAGGACCCCCGTTGCAGCCTCAGCCTCCGCAGCTTCAGCAGCAGCAGCCACCGCATCCCCTGTCTCAGCTCGCTCAACTCCAGAGCCAGCCTGTCCATCCCGGCCTGCTGCACTCCTCTCCCACTGCTTTCAGGGCCCCCCCTTCGTCCAACTCCACCACCATTCTCCACCCTTCCTCCAGGCAAGGCAGCCAGCTCAATCTCAATGACCACTTGCTTGGCCACTCTCCAAGTTCCACAGCCACAAGTGGGCCTGGTGGAGGCGGCCGGCACCGGCAGGCCAGCCCCCTGGTGCACCGGCGGGACAGCAACCCTTTCACAGAGATCGCCATGAGCTCCTGCAAGTACAGCGGTGGGGTCATGAAGCCCCTCAGCCGCCTCAGCGCCTCCCGGAGGAACCTCATTGAGGCTGAACCCGAGGGCCAACCCCTCCAGCTCTTCAGCCCCAGCAATCCCCCCGAGATCATTATTTCCTCCCGGGAGGACAACCATGCCCACCAGACCCTGCTCCATCACCCCAATGCTACCCACAACCACCAGCACGCCGGCACCACCGCCAGCAGCACCACCTTCCCCAAAGCCAACAAGCGGAAAAACCAAAACATTGGCTATAAGCTGGGACACAGGAGGGCCCTGTTTGAAAAGAGAAAGCGACTGAGTGACTATGCTCTGATTTTTGGGATGTTTGGAATTGTTGTTATGGTGATAGAGACCGAGCTCTCTTGGGGTTTGTACTCAAAGGTAGGGGCTGCGGTTTCTCTTTATACCTTGAACAAAAGGAATATGTAGGTAGGTGGGGGGGTGGGGGGAGAGAGAGAGAGAGAGAGAATGGGGAGAGAGATTGAGCCTGGGGAGAGGGACAGAGCGAGAGGAGAGGTGGTGGTGGGGAGAGGCTTTTGCTCAATGGTATTGAAGTCTAACTTCCCAGGGTATCTCTTCAAATCCCAGCAGAATTCATTCCTCCTCTTCTTGGGGAGGTGGGGGGACATCCCCATACACTGTGTCTAATTTGCAGACTCTGTGTTAGGGAGGATTAAAGAATCCCTTCTGAGAAATCATTTTTCCTCCTGGCTCACTCGTACTAAAGCATAACCCAGCAGCTTAACGCACCAATTAATTACACTCCGCCTTGATGTGCTTGCCAGTCCTTGCGACTTCCCCTCCGCTCCTCCCTCCCTGCTCCATTCCATTTTCCTGAGGATAAAAAAGAAATAAATGTCTGGGTGGGGGGTGGGGATTCCTAGCTATTTCCCAAGTCCCCATTCTATCTGTCTTCTCCCTCTCTCCCCAAGTTTCTTTTCCCTCCTCTTCCCTGCAAGACTTAGGGCAAAATCCGAAAGCAGCCGTGACCTGAGCCTCCTGGGGACATGGGGTAAAAATACAGGCAGAGGAAATCGGCGGTCCTTTCCCTCAGGAAAGAGGACTCAGAATAAACCTGCTGCTGCCTCGTCAACATCCCCTGATAAAAATGGCTACAGGTGTTACCCGGCAGAGCAGATGGGCCAGCCTGGGCACCGGTGGGGGCTGGGGGGAGCCCCGCTGAACGGGATGACAGGGTTTCCCAGGCAGTCCTGAGCGAGCGCCTGCGCCCCCAGCGCAGCGACTCAGCCCAGGCTCTCCCCTCCCACCCCAACTCCTTCTCGGGATAAATAAGGATGAGTGTGTGTTCGAGTGTGTGAGTGCGCCCCGGGAAGGAGACTCAGGCACGGCTAGTGGGGGAGCTGGCCCCACAGTTCCAGCCTCTCAGTCCAACCCCAAGACGAGGAGGGGGTTTTCTTCCCACAAGGGGTTTGGAAACCGAGTCCTCTGAAAGAGTGGGCTTTGAGGAAGGTGGGTTCCTGTCAGTGTGCTGCTTGCTGGGAGTCTTCCTGCTGGCTGCCGGCTGGAAGGCTTTGGAGGGCTGGGAATCGTTGGACAAGTGGATTTTTCCCACTACACTCTCCTCCTCCAATATGTTGGTGTGTGTGTGCGTGCACGTGCTCGCTTGTTGCTTGGATTTCTCTACTTATTTGTCATTTTGGGCTGGGGGTAGCTGGGCTGGCTGGCGGGTAGCTTGGAGGGGTTCAGCTGTTGGAGGTTTCAAATAGAGCTTGTTTCAGGCAGGGCACAGCTGCTGCGAGACTGTCACATTCCATGTTGAAATCCAGCCGCAAAACCTACGAGGTGCTGATCGGGTTTCCCCATCCCAGCCTTGCTCTGACAGAGGCTCCGAGGCTCAAGCAATGGGTGGGGCAGACCTGTCAGAGGACCCAAGTAGGCAGAAGCTGGACTTCCAGGCAGAAAGCCCCCCCGGGGACCCAGCTACTCAGAGGGGCTGCCCCATCCCAGGGTAGCTCCTGGAAGCCGACTTCATTTGTCTACTTAGCTCGAGGATTTGAACCCCTTGGTGAGCAGAAGTGAGTGGGGTTTCCCCTGGAATTGCAGCTCACTTAGTCATTCCCGGTAATGAGCCTGAGTCTGTGAGTCCTTCTGCTGCTGCTGCCTTCTCAGAACCGCCTCTCCTGCTGGGCACTTTGGAAGAGGAGGCTGCCAGCTTCAGCAGGGCTGGCAGCTGCCCTGGGCATAGCCCTGGCTCCTTCCAGTCACCCTCGTGGGGTGGAGGAGGAGCTGATGAAGCATCAAGGGTTTTGGGTGTGGGGAAGGGGCGAGACCAGCATTTCCTTTTTCAGTGACCTCTTAAGGGAACAGCTCTTCCCATAGACTGCTCAGTGTGGGCTCCGTCTGGACACATTTGACTTGCTGCTGCAGGGAGGTTGCTTCTGGGCAGGGAAGGGGCCTCTTCGCTGCCTGGACCTGGAGCCACCTTGATGAGTGGCTTGATGGTACACCTTGATGGTGTACTCAGGCAAAGGAGCTTCCCCGTCCCAGAAAGCCGACTCTAGGTGAAGGAAGGGTGGGGTGGTCCAAGGGATGGGCTTCCTCCATTTCTAAATCACTGACCCACCAGCTGATGGCACCAGGGAGGGAGCAGCGACGAGGAAGGTCCTGCTTGCCTCAACTGCTGATAGCTGCTTCCTGTGCACCTTGTGATTGCTGTGGGCGTGAGGGGCAGGTCCCGCGCTTACCTGCTCACCTGCTCACTCATCCCCCATCACTCCATCTGTGCCTTGAGTCATTATGGAGCCAGTATTTTGTGGGTGTCTCTTATGTCAGGCCCCTTGATCACAGGAGGAAGTAAGCAACTAGCCCTCTCCTGTCCTAGAGGCAAATAGCATCATTTGAAAGAATAAAATTGAAGTTTGAGTCCCAGCCTGCCACTTCCAGTTCTGTGATTTTGGAGAATCCATGTAGCTTCTGGGAGCCTGCTTCCCCAGTGAAGTGGGGAGAATGTACTAATGAGACAAGCGGAGGACACACTGTGCTGTGCCTGCCCGCCCGGGACTGCTGTTGCGGTTATTAATGATGAGGCGAGGAAAGAGCTACCTTTCCCGGTTCTCTAACTCTGATTCCAGAGTTAGTTGGGATCTTAGCAGGTTGGGAACTAAGCCTTGTTGAGTGAGAGTGAGTGAGAAGCTGTGTCTGGAGGGAAGAAGTTGAGAAGGGGCTGGTCTTCTGATGAGACACCACCTCTTACCACGGGTCTGCTGGAGGGTAGAGGAGCATCTGTTCCCCAGTCTCATGGAGAAAATAACTCCGTGACAAGAGGGTTTGGGTTAGGATGAAAACTCACCAACTGGGAGAACTCAGAGATAGTCAGTGGAGACTGGGGGAGGGTGGGCTAGTGTCTTTTGCTGGAGAACTTTCCGGTTAGCATTGCTGATGAGTTGGAGGCAGGAGGATGGATGGGGGCCCCCTAGGCGCCCTGGTCAGATTGGATAATTCTGCACTGATGGTGGAAGTTCTCACTCACAGGCCCCCACAGCCCCCAAGTGATTGAGCTGCTGCTCTTGGAGGGTCTCTGCTTTTTTCCAGGGGGCTGTGGCCTTTCTGCTGGGTGCGGATTTCCCCACTAGGGCCTGGTACATGGCATGTCCTCAGCTACTCAAAGTTAACTAGTGTTAGGGAACTAGTGTGAAACTAGTGTGAGGAGGTAAGAGATTGCTCCCACCCTCACATAGGCTGAGGTGGGGCTCAGATAACAGGAGAGCTGTTCAGAAACACCCAGGGCCCTGAGGCCAAATGGAGAGAACTGTGGAGAAGGCTCTGACTGGCTTCTCAGTCAGGGATGCTGGGCTGCCCCTGAGCTGAATGAGTCTAGAGCTTTTTAAAATAGGTGGCTACTCTCTGAGCGCCTGGACACTATGGCAGGGCCAGGCCTAGAGAGCCTGTTGAGAAATCTTAGTCATGTTGTTTCTACCATGTTAGTGCTGGTCAGAATTAAGGCAAGGAGGGTTAGGAGACTCTCCTTGGGATTCTTTATTTTGGGGGGGGGTGGTTTGAGGCACACACTCTGATGCCTTAAACTGTCTTCTGTGCTCTGTCCACTGGGCTGAGAGAGAGTTGAGGATGGGCAAGGCCTGGCCTCCTCTCCTCCACAGGCAGTGGGCTTCCCTTTCCAGCCATCCTGCTGGTGGCTGAGCTGTGCCTCTGTCCAGCGGGCCAGTCGCTGGAGAGCCTTGTTACTTAGGGACCTCAGACATCTTCATGTGGGGACATCACAGGGGAGGACAGGAGCTGCTAGGGTAACAGGCAGCTCTCCCTTTCCTCCACTTTGGCACAACCTAAAACCACTCCTTCACCCCCAGCCTCACAATCCATTCGTTTTGTCTCCTAAGCAGTACTGACCTTTTGCCTTCCCGTGACCTGTTCCTGCCCACCCTGCCAATGTCCTGTCTCTTGCAGGCCCCACTACCCCAGTCTGACCTTGTGCTGGGTCCCCCAGGCCATGGGCAGAGGGGTTGATATGATGGTGCTTATGGAAATAATCCCCTGATGCTCTTCAAAGAAAATGGGGTCCCTTAGGGCCAACCCTTTGTGTCTGCTGACCTCAGAGGTTGGTGAGTCCACCCCCAGCCTCTAGCTGGATGATTTCATAGGATTACAGGTCCCAACCCCCTGGCCCTCTGTGGTCCTTGGTCACGAGGTCTTGTCTGCAGAAGGGCAGAGGCGCACCAGGGTTGTGGCTGTCATTGGTGTCAGGGGTGGGCATCCAGCTGTTTGGGAGAAGATTACTTAAGGGCTCTTATATCTGTGGTTTCGGGCATCCTGGGAAAGCAGGCACAGGACAGGCCTCTTTCCATGGGTCCTCCTTTGGGATGACTTGCAAGACAGGGTGCAGAAAGCAGGGCATTTTATAAGGGATGGGTTACAGGCAGGAGCCTGAGAGTCAGTCCCGAGGGCCACTGAGCGCGTGTTTTATCTTCACGGGTCACACCGAATGGCTTGGTCCCAGGAGGGCAAGGACAGTTCTGGGAACCTGAAAAGGATGTCTTCCATCTAGGGAGTCACCAGGGGGTGGTGACTTTATTTGTGCCCTATGTGGACAGTCTGCAAATGAGTCAAACATTTGTAACCCGCAGGGCGGGGGGATGGGGGTGGGGAGCTGACTTTTATGTGTGCGTCTCCTCTACTTGTCACCACACTATTTTTAACTGCCGGGGGGGGGTGGCAGGGGGGGACACTTCACGATACATCCGGACTTCCCTTCTTTGCAGGCAGTGTCACCCGCCATCTCTGGGGTCTTTATCCACCACAAGGCTAATTAGTAAGCTGTTGCATGGCCTTGCAGTTCCCTTAGTGGACTTTCAGGAAGGGGAATAGTGAGGCCATGGTCAAAAGATCTGCTTTAAAAAATACATAAGGTGAAAAGAAGCAAACTCAAAAGAAATCTGAGTAACCTCTATAACGAAGCCGAGGCCTGGAAGGAAATGTGAGATCAGAGCAGAGAGCTTGGTTTGGTTGCAGTTATTTGTAAAGCACATTTGGGGGAGAAAATGAGTGTGTATGAGAGAGTGAGAGAGAAGGGGTGTGAGGGGGCGGCTCGTATTGATGAAATACCGCTTTACTCAGCTCAGTGGCAGGCAGGCCAGCACCTAGCTGTTTTTCTTCTTTCTTTCAAAACCCCAAAGGGAGAGAGAGAAAGGAGAAAGCCACCTATTCCCCTTTAAATAACGAGGGTGGGGGAATTTTAAGATGGTGCTGTTCTCTGGAGCCGTGGGGAGGAAAATTCTAGTGCCTTTTTTTTTCTGGGGAGGAAAGTCCGGAGGAGGCTAATGGGTTTGGTGCCCCCTCCCCCCACCTTGTCATGCCACCCCCAGGAGATCAGCTGGGATGGAGAGAAAGGAGGGAGGAGGGGTGGGGGGGGCAGGGATGCACTGCTTCATCTCTGGGCTGGCGCTGCGTGCAGCCTGTGAATGCTGCTGGGTGACAGGAGAGGGGAAGGCAGGCACTGTTTGCTCAGTGCCAGACCTCTCCACACTCCAGAGTCCTGGAAGTAGGTGGCGGTCATGGCCCTCTTGGTAATGAAGTCACCTGCCAAGCTGACGGTGCTATAGGGGGTGGTGCTGGAATAAGAACCAGGCCTATCTGACTCTCAAGTTTATGCCCTTCCTTGCCTGCTGCTGCTGCTGCTGGGTAAACTGCTCATCATTCTTCTAAGAGACAAATCAAGGTTTATGGGCCTGAGACCATAATGCAAAATGTTGGGGTGGGAGGAACTTCACCAAGAGAATGGCAGGAAGGGGCTTGATGGAAGGTGGAGAGAAGGTGCTGGTACCAAAAGAAGGCAGTGTCCTAGGGGCAGCTGGTCTGGGCTGTGGACAGTTCCATGCTCAGTCCTGTGTGCTCCCCACCTGCAGGACAATGAATACTGCTTTCCGGGAGATGCTGGCGCAGCTGAGAGAGGCCAGGGGGTTACAGACAGGGTAGAGAGCTACGAAGGCCTGGGTTACTGGTGCTCGTACTATCGCCCCACCGCATGACTCCACTCTGCTGAGAGCCAGCGGCCCTACACCTGTTGGGACACTTCCACACACAGCTCTCTGGCCTCCCTGCCCCTCCCTTTTTCTCCCCTTGGTCCCCTTCTCATCTGGTCTGGCACTGGGCTGCAGGGCAACTTTTTGGGGGCCATCTACCAGGGCTTAGCATCTTACATCTCACAAGGTGTTTCCATGCTTGCTCCGGGATCCCCTGCAGGACCCTGGGAGTCATTATAATCAGTCCTGTTGTGCTCCCCAGGACAAATCAGTATTTCCCAGAAGAGAAAGCTGAGTCACAGAGGGGTTGAGTGGCTTGTTCCCAGCGTCCGTCTCAGGAAAGATGGTTCTAAAATGAGAATTCAGGTCTCTGGTGGACTACTTATCTCCCTGTTTCAAATCAATCACAAACCTCTGCTGGGGATTTAAGTGAGGGAAACTCCAAGGGCTTCTCCATCCTTTATGCTAGAAATTTCCTCTTCCTCTTTGAATCCCAGTTTCCTACTGTGATGCCACGTTTTTTTAGTGTCATCAGTAGCCATTAGTATTAAAGAAAGTCTCTGCCTTGAAGCCATCTTAGCAGGGGCTTCTGACTTGCTGTGTGGCTTAGTCAACTCCCTTCACTTCTCTGGTCTGTCTCTCTAACTTAAACATCACGGTGGGACTCGGATGCCAAACTTCTTTCCTGCTCCCAAGACTTTTGACTTCACTGAATGTGTGTTTATCATTTTCCGCCACCAAAACATCAAGCTATGGTCCTTAAACTTGTTCTTAGGGGTGTCAGGCCTGTACCCAGGCAGCATCTATCCGGGTTGGACTGTGGTTTTTGGTGGTGCTGTGGGATATTGGGAGGCTTCCTGTAGGAGGTGGGGTGGCTCCTGAGGATTAGACAAGATGGGTGGGTCATCTTGTCAGAGGGAGGGGGCCATTCTGACTGTGAGAAGGTTGGGAGACAGGGCAGAGGGGAAGTGGTAGTGAATGGAGCAGGGTAGTCTGGAGTTTCTGCACAGGGTATACATGGGGCAGGTCGAGAAGCCTGGGTGAGTTGCTGGTCTTGGGGCTCATCCTAGGAAGCTCCAAGCAGGGAACAGCACGTTCATGGTCGGTGCGAGGGCCTAGGAGTCATTTGACATTTAGACAATGTCTGCAATTGCCAGGGCTCAGAGTTCTCTCCCCTCAGGCCCTGGGGACTTGATGCTCCTCTTTTCTCAGAGGTGATCTTAATTGAGCAGCCAGCATGGGAGCCGGGCACCCCATGCCTTGACCTCTGCTAGCCGTTGCTTTTGTGAGATCAGGACTTAGAAGATGCTCCTGTTTACCCAAGGCCACTGGAGGAGCAGGGGTGGGGGGGGGCACAAGTGGCATGGCACCTGTGCATACAGGGAATGGTTGCAAGGGGCTCTGGAAGAGGGGGCCCAGGTGGGAGGTGTACCCTTTCTGATAAAATCAAGTGGCCCTAGCTTGGTGACTAGCTGCCCATCCTGTGTCTGGATGGGCCCCCGCGGGTGAATCTGTGCAAGTGAGAGGGAAGCAGGGTGTTCTCTGGAAGGCAGGTCCACAGTGGTGGCCTGACTTAGGCTTCTGGAGCCGTCTTACCTCATGGGCCCAGTTAGTCTACACTCAGAGTCAGCGATTTGTCGTCTGGGCACAGCTAATTGGGTGTGGACATGCAAAATAGGACAGGTGGAGAGAGAACAAAAATAAATCCATGGAGCCAGGCCAGAGGCTGAGAGGCCCGAAGGAAGGTCGGGGGATACATGATGACCAGGCAGAAAGAGTGTGTGAGCATGGGGCAAGGGAGAGGCTGTCTTGGGACAGGAAGAGGGAAGAAAAGCAATGCTAGGGACGTGCCAGGGACCAGGGCTTGTCCTGCGTGGAGGCCATACTCTCCCTATGTGTCCTGGTCTCGAGGTAACCAGAGTGGTATTCTGAGCAGCACCTGGATGACACTAAATGAACAACATGCAAATGATGTATGGTATAATATGCAAATTGGCATCTGTTATTTTTGTATCAGCTTGTTGGGTATTTTTCTTAAAGGACAGGCATGGTGCTCAGTGTCAAATGAACGAGAAATCTGTCTTAAAGGATGCTCCCACGGGGGCTGAACGAACTGGTGCCTTTCCCTTAGTGCTGGCGGGCACCAGCCTGCCAGCTGGCATCTACAAGCACTGTTGTTGGGTGTTCAGCTTGAGTTATAGGTGGAGAAGCCCAGGAAAGTGGGTGACTTCACCAGGGCCACCTGGGAGGCAGGGAGAAGGCCACGGGAGATGAGCTGGCTGCCTGAAGGAGGCCGCAGAGAGGCAGGAAGATGCTCCCAGGGGTTAATTCACTCCTCGCTGCTGGGTGACCAGAAGCCAGTGACTCCAATTTTCTGAGGCTCAGTTTCCCCATTTGTGAAAGGAGACAGCTGCATTCCCAGCCTGGGGAGAGTTAAACATGATAATCGTTGAGTAAGCAGCGGCTGACTGACTGCCCTTCCCAGCTGCCAATAAATGCTGGGCCTTCCTAGTGCCTTGGCCTGAGTTGCCACCTGCCCGCATCCTCTCAAAGTACCACTAGCAGGCATTTTTGCAGTCTTTTCTCCATTTTAAGAAGATTTCTGATTTTTAACGAATTGGGGCTGAGCCATTTCCTTCCTGTCTTTTCTGACTTCCACGGGGTAGATGATGACTTGATCACCAGTCTCCACAGAGCCCCACATGTGGGGAGGCCCGAGCTGCTGGCCTAGGGTGAGTGTGTTGCTCTGGCTCAGGCTGTTGCCTTTACAGCAACTCAGATGGAATTAGTGGGATGACCCAGGCAAGGCCTCCTCTGGCTTGGTATCAACCACGTCTCCCTGCATGGCCAGGCGCTCTGGTGTTCAAGTGAGCCAGCCTGGGTGGGCAGGGCCCTCACGTGGGCCTCCAGACCCAGAGAAGTCATATGACTGCTCCAAGGCCACCGAGTCCTGTAAGACCAGGGTGCAGCTGGAATCCAAGAGCTGGGGATTTGGTCCCACGGGACATGTGCTCAGGCCTGTGGCAGGCCCTCTCCTAGGCTCCAGGAGTGCAAAGGTCTGTGCCTTTAAAGATTCAAGTCAGGGATCTCCTCACTAAATATGTTGCTCTCTACTGACTCTTCCTAATATAGTTCAGGCTTTCACCACAGAATTGGGTTCAAATTCTGTCTGTGACTGTTTAGCTGTGTGGCCTTGGACAGTGACCTCTGTGTCTGGAAAGTGGAAATCTACTTCCTTTTCTGAGGGTGTTGGTGAAGGATTCTGGGCAGTGTAGACCTGGGCCTGGGGCCTTGTGGTCCATGCTGGTGTGTGACAGGCTTTGCCTCGGTTGTTTCTTTTGAGAACTCAGTGGCCATGGGCCCATAGGAGGGCCCACATAGCTGGGCCCATGACCCCTGCCCCTCTTGCACCTGAGAGTACCTGGAATTTGGCACTGCCAGGATGCTTCCCTCTATCCTGGGGGAGTAATGGTGGTGAGCAGGTGGGAGCACACTTTGGTGGAAGGCACCAGATTGGGCCCACCAGAATGTGGGCCAGTGGTGGAGAGATCCCTCAAGAGTGAAATTAAATTGGGCCTCCCCTGGTGGGACAGAGGTTGAGTGCTGGGCTGCGAAGCTGCCCACAGCCTCTGCAGCACCAGTTCAATCCCTGGCCACCAGTGAGGGTCCCACATGGTGCGCAGACCTCTCCTGCCGCACCCGCTGCTCCCCTCAGCAGTGTGTTTCATCACTCTACCTGTTCTGTTCCCCGCTCTGGCTCTGGTGAATTCTCTCACCCTCCTGCGCTTCTGACTGTACCCAGTGCTTGTATCATTAAATAAATAAATCTTAAAAAAAAAAAAAGAGTGAAATGAAATTGACGTGGGTGGAAGTCCTGGATGGAGGTTGAGTCACGAGGATTTCCTAATGGGTAGACAGTATCATATACAATGTTCTGTCCTCAAGTAGCTCTGCGGAACATGCTGCTCTTGTAAAGGGGAGACGTTTTCCCTCTTCCATAAAAATGATGCTGAATCAACGCTAGTCTTATTCAGGAGAGAGAAGAGGGACAGATGCGGGAGGAGAAGAAAATGTACGTTTCTTGAGGGCCTGCTCTGTGCTTTCACATCTTGTCTCATTGAACCCTTGTGATGTGCCCTTTTTACATATGACAGACCTGACGTTCTGGGAGGTTAGGTGACTTGCCCAGGGTCTCACATCAGGAAGTGGCGGAGTTGGGCTTTGAACCCTGGTGCCCTGTGGCAGACAAGCTTGTGCAGGTCACCTCCTGACCAGGGCTCTTTCAAGCCAAAAAAATGTTCATGCTCTCAAGAGCACTCCTCTCCTCCTCACTCGTCCTCCTCTTCACTAGGTCAGCTCACTGCTCTGCCAGCCACACCTGGAGCCCTAGTAGATGATTCATGGTCTGGAGGGACCAGGGGGAGAGGGCGTCACCTTAGGCTCAGAGGTTTGTTGACCCTCATGGAGCCCCGGGTACCCTGACAGGGAAGGCCGGGCTTTAGGGCTGAGGATGGTGACCTTGGCTCTGGAGGGGTCAGCCCAGAGGTCAGTGGTGCAAGATTACTTGTTCTTGTCCCAGGTCTGCAATCTAGAGGAGAAAACTGAGCCTCAGTCTCCAGATCTGTAAGTGGGGTGATGTTTTCTCCCTTGGGGGTGCGTGTCATGAAGAGCAAATGCGATAAGATACAGCCTGGACCTGGTGATGCGCTGGGGAAATCTGGCTTGCTAGTCTCATGGTTAATTTCCTCGTTGTACTACTGCTAGTAGCTCACCATTGTGATGGGTGCCTAGACACTGTGATGTTAAGCCAAAAAGAGGTATAAGGAAAGCAGACCCTCAAATTGCATTCCGGCAAGTAGCATCTGGGATTGCTTTATTCCTTATCAGTTTGTAATGAACCCATTTAAATGGAATGATGTTGTTTGAAGATCTGTTATACTTTGAATCCTCCAAACATGGACATATTCACCAAAACCCAGAGGTCTAGATTGAGGCCCTCACCCAGTGCCCCTTCTTTCAGGGTCATCTGTCCACCTGGCCCTACTCAGTGTCGTGTGGACTCTCTGTCCCTCTTTCCCTCTCTTGGTCTCTCTTCATGGCTACCTTGGGGCCCCGCCTCCCCCCAGCTCTGCTTCCCAAGCCTTTGGTCTTTAGTTGATAACTGCTCATGAGGGCTGACAGGTGCCAGGTGTTCTGGTTGGTTCTGGGAGTTCAACACTCACAGACTAGTGGGGAGGCCAACACTGGACAAGTAATGACAGGGATGATGGAGGGCTGGATTGGAGGCAGAACCCCCCCCCCCACGGCATAAGGCTGACCCTCCTGCTCCTCCTGCCTGTCCCCTGCCCTCTATTCCCCACAGGCCCATCTCACCATCACTTCATCATCTTCCCTCATATTGGCCGCTCAGCCCCCCTCTGCTGCTTATGTAGGGGCAGGAGAGTCTGGTGCGAGGAGAACAGGCTTTGATATGGCAGATGTGGGTTTGAGTCCCAGCTCTGTTACTAACTGACTGTTAACTGTTGTTAACTGACTGTGTGGCCTTGAGCTAGTTGCTTTAAAGTTTTGCTTCTGCTTCCTTGGGGGTTAATCACAACTCTGTTTTTGGGGTAGTTGTGAGGATTAAATGAGACACCCATTCATGTAGAGCATGTGGCTTGAGGCCCTGCGGAATTCCAGTAAAGATTGTGGATGAAGAGAAAAGCTCCGGCCAGGAGTGGGGGAACTTGGTTTCCAGGCCCCTTTTCTGTCATCTGGAAAATGGGGACAGTGAGGTTGAGGATGATGACAATTTCTCTGTTGTCCATTTTACAAAAGGGTAGTAAGGATCTGATGGAATTGGGGAGCAAGAGGGAAGAGGAAAGCAGTGTCCCTTGAGCTACAGCAGCACTTGGCTGTTGAATGGGTGCATTTTTTGGAGGGGTGGTCTGGGGTGGGGGAGGGTGTTGGTTTAGCTCCCTGTCCTTAGAGTGAAAACTTGCGAAGGCATTGTGGCTAAATGGATTTTCTCACTATCAGGAGACAGCAGAGAGACAGGCCCTTCTGGCCAGCCTCCCTCCCTGCTGCCTCCTCCCTGCAGGCCAGCCCTTGGCATGAGGCCTGCTCGGCTCCTGAACCCTCCTAGCAGCAGGGATTTAATTACTATAATGTAAGTAGCCGTGGCTCAAGGCCTTTTGGCAGAGGGGAAACAGATTTGTCTTCTCACTGGGAGAATAAAAATCGATGGGAAGGAAAGGAAATGTACCTTCCCCTGAAGTACCGCGGCTGCTGGGCTGATGGGTAGACTTCCTGGGGTGGGGGGAGAGGACAGCGGACAGCAGGGGAGATGAGACACAGTGTCCACTTCAAGGACCCTTGGTACTTGTTTTTACCGTCTGTGGGATGACTCAGCTAGGCTGCCTCTATTTCCCCTGTGCTCCTGGAAACAGATGAGCCTGCCATTCAGTGGCCATGTCAAGTATCTAATGTGTGCCTGGCACTGCCCTTGAGAAATTTTTAGATGATCAGGGAGCCTAGGCAGAAAAGTAGATAATTTTATTCATGCAACAAATAGTTATTGGATAGCTATTACATGCCAGGTTTGTTCCGGGCATCACAGATGTAGTAGGAAAACCACAACAGAGAAAAATCCCTGGGAACTTATATTTTAGTAGGTTAAACAGCCAAACTATCCAAATTAATGATACATGATGTTAGATGGTGATAAATGCTATATATAAAAATATATACATATACACTGGGACCCAGGGTAGGGAATTTTACAGGAAAAGTTGTAATTTTAAATAAGTATTCAGGGAAGGCCTTGCTAGGAAGATGACATTTGATGAAAGATCTTTTGAGGGTGAGGGAAGGAGCCTCTGGGGAAGAGGAAAAGCAATGTAAAGGCACTGGTTTGGGATTACACTGCGTGGTCTGGACAGTTCTGTCCAGTGGAAATATAATGTGAACCCCATTGTAATTTTAATTTGTAGTAGCCATATTGATGAAAGTAAAAGGAAATGTGAAATTAATGTTAAAATATCTTTATTTAACCCAGTATGGCAAAAATATTATCATTTCAACATAGAGACATAAAGCATTATTGAGCTGGTTTACATTCTCTTTTTCATACAAGGTCTTTGGAATCTGGCATGTATCTTATAGTACACCTTGATGGGACACTCAGTCTTTACTGGAAATGCCTGGTCTATATTTAGAGTTCTTAAAGTTTATATTTAAAAAGATAGACACACACCCAAGTTGTTGCAAATGTATTTAAAAGTTTTCCAATAAATGAATGGCGTATCAGCTTCTGAATGTAAATGAATGCAAGTAAAATGCCCCGCCACACTGCAGGGGCTCAGGGGACAGGTGGCCAGTGCCCCCGTCTGGGCAGTGCAGGTCTGGGTCAGCGAGGGACCTGGGGCAGTGAAGCTGAGTGTGGGGCTGCCCGGGGGTGTGAGGGCAGAGAGCTCTGCAGACATTTGTGAGGAGCTTGGCTTTGACACTGAGTGAGATGGAGCAGGTGGAGGACTTAGAGGAGAGAAGCGACAAGGTCTGACTTCCATTTTAATCGAATCGTTTCAGCTGCAGTGTTGGGAATAAACAAGTGGGGAGGGCAAGGCAAGGGATTCCTGATAAAAGGCTGGGGGGACCTCCGGGTCAGGGGTCATGGTGCTTTGATCTTGGTGGGTAGCGATGAGCTGGACTACTCAGAAGGAAGGCATCCCTGATGACTTGGATGTGGGGGCTGGTGAGAGAAAAGGAAAGTCAAAGATGTGGCCAACTTCTGTCCAAACAAATGCAAGCCTGGGCTTTCTGCTCATTGGGATGGAGAAGTTGTTTGGGGAGAAGATGGGAGTTGGGGTTGGACTTGATAGATTTGAGGTGTGTCAGTTTTAATACAATATGGGGAGTATGTGTCCTCGTTGTGGGACGCCAGAACATGACGCCTGGGTATGGAAGGTTCTGCTCCAGACTTTGATGGCTTCTCTTCCATTTTTGAGGGCCGTCATGGCACAGCTGGCCACATCAAAAAAATTCCAACTAGTCTGGAGGGAGTCCATCGGTGCTTACTCCTGAAGGTCACTGGAAGTGGCTAGGGTCTTCCTGGGTCAGTCCACATTTCAAGATCAAATCTCCTTGCTTGGGGCTGACCCCGAAGCGGTTTGATGAATAAAGGGAATCATAAATGGTCAAAACCTCACAGCATGATTGGGAAAACTGATTTTATGGGAAGTTACTGAGACCAAAAAACCCTCCAAAGTCATGTACTTCTCATTTCCGGCAGCAGGGACGTGTAGAGATGGGGCAACACCCCCAGGGCCTCACAGCTGGGGAATAGGAGAGGACCAGCCACTGGGTGCCCCCAGCTACACGTTCACCAACCGTGTCCCAAGCATCTGATCTTGAAGAGTGTCCAGTGGTCTAGGAGACTGGTTAGGGAGCCATGGCACCTGCTCCCTTCAGGAAAGGGTGATGGTCTTTAAGGTCTTCCCTCAACCTTACTAGTGTCTGATGCTGGGTCTTGGGCCTGAAGGGAAAGGGCCTTGGGACCCGTTCACCCGGGTCACCACACTCTGGCAGCCTGGTCCTGCTGGGTCCAGATTCCAACCCTGACCCTGGGTCCAGATGACTGGCTGTGGGACTTGAGTGATGTAGTTGTTGAATCTCTTGAGTGCGGTGATGGCGCCTGCCTCACAGGGGTTTTGTGAGTTGATGTTAATGAATGATCTTTGCCCTTTGGCTTGGTGGATGTGCACTGTCAGTACACACTGGTTCTCCTTCTCTGTTCAGGGGAGCATAAGGTATGCCCCACCCCCACCCTGTGTGGAGGGCACATATGAACTGATGTTGGGGTGAGGATGCCCTGTGGGCAGCAGAAGTAGAAGAGAAAGAATTGCACACGCCTGAAGGGGGTTGATTGTGCATGTGACATTGGTGGGGAGATCGTCGCCTTATTTGTGAAAGCCAGAATCCAAAACAGGAGATCAGGAGTGCTCAACTAGGGTGACTTTGCTCCCCAGGGGGACATTTGGCCATGTCTGGAGAACTTTCACCACAAAGCCAGGAGGGATGGTTGAGATCTAGCGGGAGGAGGCCGGGATGCTGGTGAAAGCCTGCCCCACAAAGGACAGTTCCTACCACAAAGAATTACTCGCCCAAAATGTCACTAGCACTCAGGCTGAGAGCCCCTGCTTAGATGACTCATCCTCACAGCTTGTTATGAGGATAAATGAAAAAACAGCCGAGATTGCTTTGTTAACGCCAGCATGCCACCTGACCCTCCCGCCCCACCTTTTTCTCAGGGTAGTCCTGGGGCAGCAAGCACCCTGGGCTGGCAGCAGAAGACCTGAATTCAAGTCCTGTTTCGGGTCTCCATGGCTCTTGTCCTTGGCGGTCTTGTCTGAAAACGGGTTGGTGTTGTCTCCTCAGTGGTGGGGACCCAGTGGGGGCCTGTGAGGGCAGATGTCCGTCCAGCCAGCTGTGCCATGCTGAGTGACAGGGCAAGAGGGGCTGTAGCCCTTCTCCTCCAGCAGAGAGTGATAACCTCAGAGGGGAGAGTCTGGGACGCCCCTTTGCCCCAGGAGGCCCGAGGCTGTTCTCCCAGGCCTGCCCCATCTGGCTTCTTGTTTTGTGTTTCCTTGAAAAGGTGGAGCTACGTCTCCATTTGGGGAAGATGGAACTGCAGGAAAATGCAGGACTATTATTTCTGTGCCGTGGGAGTGGGAGATAGAGTTGGCTGAGTGGCAGCTTTCTTGGCAGGGGGTGAGAGAGTGTGCCAGCCCAGCACCATTAGACTCCCTTTGGGGGAGTGGGCCAGGATTCCCTAGCGTCTGCCTTGGGGAACAAGTATTTGTTCTGATCTCAAGACCAGCCCCTGGGAGAATTAGGCCTTGCTGTCTGGGAAGGGTCATAGCAATGTGTTGAAAAGTTCTGGGGACATTCTACTGGATAGATGTTCACTGATGCCCATTTTGTGCCAACCGCCAGCCCCAGAAATGTTGGGGGCACAGAGATGGACAATACACAAGGCAGGGGGCTCAGGTTGCCACTGCTCTTGGTGAAGCAGACTATGACAATTGGGAGGTACAGTGTCGTGTGGGGGTTCACCTGTGACTCTTCATTTCTGGAGGCTCCTTAGAGGAAGGGGGCCAAACTGGACTTTGAAGGAAGGTCTGGCATCCTGAGGCAGAAAGGAAAGCGTATTTGAGGTGAAAGGACAGTTTGGGCAGAGGCCCAAAGTAAGAGTGTGCCTAGTGTTCTCGGGTAGTGACAAGGGAATTCGATTTCCTGGAAGTGTTGGGGACAGAGGACTGGAAGGGGACATGGGACCTGCTTGTGGGGGCTTTGCACACAGGCTGAGTCTGTGCTTTCGTCTAGAGGCACAGGGAGCAATGGAAGGTGTCTGAGTACCGGGACAGGGGTGTGATCGAACTATAGCAGGGGATGGATTATACAAGGAGGGAGCTTGAGGCAGAAAGGTTGGTTAGATTTCTGCAGTAGTTCTAGGCAGGAGACATGAAGGCTTGAACTGGGCTGGAGGCAGAAGGAAGGGAAGACGTGGGAGCATGTGGGGGCTTTGGGAAGGTAGTCACAGGTTGGGCTTCATGTTTCTCTAGCCTAGATAACAGGGTTGTATGTGGGGGTTGAAGTGAGTGCTATGATCTGACCCCCCAACCCCCCAGCTGCTCTGTTCACAAATCAGCTCTTCTGTGGCGCTGTGAGCCCTCAGCAGCCTGCCAGTGCCAGGGAGCGGTGGCACAGTGCCCGCACCAGCCGGCATCTGCTGCTCTGGCTGGGGGGCTTTCCTCCTGGAACCTCCAGGGCTCAGCTCTGGTATCTTGCCAGGCCTGATGGAGATGAAATACACCCTTTTCCTGCCCGTTTTAAAAGACCTGGGAGGGATCACCTGGTGTGCAGCCACTCTTGGCTCACCTGTAGCTCCGGTGCTGCCAGGCTCTGTGCCCAAGCTCCCTAAACCGGAGTCTGTGTGTGTGAAATGGGAGTAATTATGTTTAGCGCACTGGTGGTTATAAGAGAGGATCAAATAAGAACACAGATGTAATGTCCTTAGCTTAATGAACGGTCACTAGTTTTAATTGACAAGTCATGGTGACAGACGGGCTGTGGAGGGGAGGGGAGAGGCAGACTGTGTGGTCTTTAAAGGAGACACTTGGGAAGCTGCTGGGACGGTGAGCTCAGTGTTGCGTATGTCTGCTCTGAGGGGCTGGGAAAATACCAGGAAGATATTGGCGGGACTGGGGTGATGTTGGGGGTCTTCCGTCAGTGGCCTCACTCGCCTCCTTGGAATCTACCATCTTAAACACCGGCCTTATGGCCAGGGGCTCCGGTGAGGTGTTCAGGAGTGGGGGCCCTGGGTCAGCCCAGCCTCATTCTGCAGCACTTCCCTCCCAGGGGCTGGCCAGTCCCTTTGCCTGGGGGCTCGGTGGGGGCCCGGCCCAGCTCAGGCTCCAGAGTGGGCAGCACCCTGGGTTTGGAATCAGTGAGCTGATATCCACGTTGGCCCTCCCCTTCCCTATCAGTGTGACCTGGACACCCTGAGGGGCAGCTTCCTTGTCCACGAAGTAGAACTGGCTGCCAGAAGGATGCCAGGGGATGAGGGATGTGCCTGGCACGGAGGGACTTTCAAAAATGTTTGGTGATGGCATGAAGGGAAGGTTGGGCAGGGAGGAGAGTGGGGTGCTGATAGGGCTGATCTGCGGGGAGACCAAGGGGAGGGGTGGGCAGTGAAGGGGCCAGGAGACTGGGTCCTGACTTAGCAGGTTAACTTTGAACTTCAGAATCGTCATGGACTACCCAGGCTTGTAAGTGGTGGGGATGAGCACTCGGGTTTGGGGGCTGTTATAATGCCTCCCCACATTGTGGTGATTGGTCTAGATAGATAAGCCGACTACTTAGTTAACATCCTCCTTGACCATAGGCAGGTAGGGCAAGATTGCCTGAAAGGGCGGTCCCCAGAGAGCTTCATGACCC